>NW_027507758.1:18178368-18825868 GCF_037356315.1 Lithobates pipiens
TGTGTAAAGGGGGGGGGGGGGGGTCCCAATACTTTTGGCATTATAGTGTATGTATGTGTATATATATATATATATATATATATATATATATATATATATATATATATATATATATATATATATATATATATATATATATATATATATATTTAACATATCTTATTTAAAGGAGAACACTGCTCACAGGCTTCCAGTCAGTAAATGAAGGAGGAGGCTGCCAGTTGTTGGGGAAGGGGGATTATATTATAAAAAGATTTATATTACATAATAATAGATATTTGTGTCCATTTTTATACGCGTGTGGGCAATAAGACACACCGCATGTTCAAATTAGCCACATCCATTATTTTGCCCTTGAGAACCCACCAGAATGTGATTCTCACGCTGAGACTCAACCAGAATGTGACGTTCACATTGCGACTCCACCAGAATGTGATTCTCATGCTGAGACTCAACCAGAATGCGACATTCACATTGAGACTCCACCATAATGTGACGATTTGTGACATCAGGGTTTTCCGGGACTTAGGAGAAGAAAAGGACTTCCAAGGTAGTATTTTCAGAAATACTGCCTGTACCTTAAGCCACACCAGAGAGGCAGCAGGAGCTAATGGAGCTTACCAAGTGGCTGAAGAACTGGTGCAGGAAAGAGGGGTTTGGCTTCATGGAGAACTAGTGTCAGAGACTTACTACAGCAAGACAAAGATGCGTGTGTGCGCCCATGTGTACACGGGTTCCAGTGTTGGCCCGACTAATGAGGGCATGCACCAGCGTGTGCGCGTGCTAACCTCTGCTTAAATATATGGCTATTTTATTGCCCAACTCCAGGGAAAGGCCATCTGTCAAGCTAGATGGGGATGGGAAAGGACGTAGGAGATCTAACAGATGAACAATGGCAAAATATTTTGGAACAAGTACAATCATTATCAGGTTCACCCCAGGAAACTTTAAAGCAGAACTCTGGGATTTTCAAAAAAATCCCCCATTAGTACAGCCCCCCCCCCCCCCCCCCCCCCCCCACACACACACACAAAATACTAAACAGTTAATACATTTGTGAAATGTCTTACGGTTTAAGAGATATGACTGATTTTCTTTTCCGGGAAGTCAGTTTTGTGATTCAAAAAATGAAGCATCTTTTCTGGCAGGTAGGAGGTATTAGAACAGTGATTGCATCATATCCTCTTCTCTCTCTTGTATGTAATCAGACTACATTTCCCATGAATCCTTGGGATGGGAGTGAATATGGGCGGGTACACTGGGCTTGTACATGTAAATGTGAACTCTCCCACTTCAACATAAATCACACCCCTCATTCTGCAGCCAGCAAGCCATGCTGCCCAGTAACACATGGTATGATAGGTTACAGCTTTATAAATGCAAACCAGTGCAATGTGCCAGTGTCCACCAGAGCCGAATGTCAGGGACCACCAGAGCCGAATGTCAGGGACCACCAGAGCCGAATGTCAGGGACCACCAGAGCCGAATGTCAGGGACCACCAGAGCCGAATGTCAGGGACCACCAGAGCCGAATGTCAGGGACCACCAGAGCCGAATGTCAGGGACCACCAGAGCCGAATGTCATGGACCAGCAGTGCCAAATGTCAGGGACCACCACCAGAGCCAAATGTAAAGGACCACCACCAGTGCCGAATGTCAGGGACCACCAGTGCCGAATGTCAGGGACCACCAGAGCCGAATGTCAGGGACCACCAGAGCCGAATGTCAGGGACCACCAGAGCCGAATGTCAGGGACCACCAGAGCCGAATGTTAGGGACCACCAGAGCCGAATGTTAGGGACCACCAGAGCCGAATGTTAGGGACCACCAGAGCCGAATGTCAGGGACCACCAGAGCCAAATGTCAGGGACCACCAGCAGTGTAGAATGTCAGGGACCACCACCAGATCCAAATGTCAGGGACCACCACCAGAGCCAAATGTCAGGGACCACAACCAGTGTCGAATGTCAGGGAAAACCAGAGCCGAATGTCAATGAACCACCACCAGTGCAGAATGTCAGGGACCACCAGAGACGAATGTCAGTGACCACCAGAGACGAATGTCAGTGACCACCAGAGCCGAATGTCAGAGACCCCAGAGCCAAATGTCAGGGACCACCACCAATGCCGAATGTCAGGGAAAACCAGAGCCAAATGTCAGGGACCACCAAAGCCAAATGTCAGGGACCACCAGAGCCAAATGTCAGGGACCACCACCAGAGATGAATGTCAGGGACCACCAGTGCTAAATGTCAGGGACCACCAGAGCCAAATGTCAAGGACCACCACCAGTGTCGAATATCAGGGACCACCAGAGCCAAATGTCGGGGACCACCACCAGTGTAGAATGTCAGGAACCACCAGATCCAAATGTCAAAGAACCACCACCAGTGTAGAATGTCAGGGACCACCAGTGCTAAATGTCAGGGACCACCAGAGCCAAATGTCAGGGACCACCCATAGAGCTGAATGTCAGGGACCACCCATAGAGCTGAATGTCAGGGACCACCCATAGAGCTGAATGTCAGGGACCACCAGAGCCAAATGTCAGGGACCACCAGAGCCGAAAAGTCAAGGAACCACCACCATACCTCCCAACTTTTTGAGATGGGAATGAGGGACATCTATCAGGCATAGGACACACCCCTTGTTACGCCCCCCCTAAAGGAGATTTGTACAAAAAAAACAATATTGGGTAAACCCACAAGTGCTTTTTTTACCACTACTATTCCTTTATTTTGGCTTTTGGAATTTAAAAATGCAGCAATTTAGAATTTGGATGAAAGTTTTAGCGCTCAAAAACACTTTTTGAAAAGATAAAAAGTGCATTTTATATACAACTATATAGAGCATACCAAAATTAGGGACAAATGAGGAGGTAAGAGGGACAGAGGGACATTGCTCCAAATCAGGGACAGTCCCTCGTAATCAGGGACAGTTGAGTGCTATGACCACCACCAGAGCCAAATGTCTGTACCAACAGTGCAGCTTGTCAGGGACCTTCACCAGTGCAGAGCGGGGATTATTATTATTAGAGATCGCTTGTATGGCACAGTGGGGACCTCCCGCAGTGTCAGGTATTGTATATCAGAACATCAAGCGCTGATGTCCCTCCTCCCGGTATTGTGATTGACAGCGCACTATAAAGGAGGGAGGCGGGACATCAACGCTCAGTGTTCTGATATACTATACTTGACCCCGCAGGACATCCCCACTGTGTCATACAACCGATTTCTAATAATAATCCCAGCTCTGCATGGACACCTCCTCCATGGGTGGAACAGACCTGGGGGGGGGGGGGGGGGGGGGCTGTGAGACCCCTTACACCCATAACATGTCTGCTTCCTTCCTGCTTGGCTTTCAGAGGACTACAAGAGGGAGTGTCAGACCACTGGCTGAGCTCAGGAGAGGGATAAAAGCCAGCGGTCTTACAAACAGAATGTCAGCAGGCAATAATGTTTTTTCAGCAAGTTTAGCGGCCTATTACAGAGGAACTACAGAGCTCAGAAGAACATGGAGACCATTGCTCTTTTTTTTTTCTTGCTCGTATGACCGCGATCCATGTTTTGTTTTTCCGAAATTTTGGTGGACTACTCACACCCCAACCCCTGAGCAACTAAGCTCAGTCACCCTATGTTGACCCCCGGCCTTGGGCGGAGGATTGTTCATGTTCAACAGTTCTTTCTACCAAATGTTTCCAATAAGTGTTATTAAGTTGTCCCATGTTATGCTTTCTGCTTATATCCCCCTGCACGGGATCATTACAGTAAAGCCTCATGCACACGATCGGACTTTGTACAAACTTTCCCGTGGATTTTTGTACAAAGGGCGTCGGCCGTGAACTTGTATTGCATACACACGGCAGGACTTTTTCAGCCAACTTTCACCAAATCACGTGGTTTTTCTGCTCTTTACCGCCATCTTTGGCCAACTTCTGTATTGTTGTCTGATCTTTTGCATTGGTTCTGAGCATGCGTGTTTGTACTTTGTACAAAAGTCCTATGGTTTTCTGTACACAGGATTGGACTTTGCTCCATCTGACTTTTGTTGCCGGAAAGTTTGTCTGTTCGCACAGCCAACAAAAGTCTGATCGCACAGCCAACAAAAGTCTGATGAAAGCCGAAAAAGTTTGTCTGATGGAGCGTACACACGATCGGATGTTGCCTCAAAACAGCTAATTTGCATGTTTGTTGTCAAAAAGTCCGATCGTGTGTACTAGGGATGAGCCGAACACCCCCCTGTTCGGTTCGCACCAGAACCTGCGAACAGACCTAAACTTCGTGTGAACTTTAGAACCCTATTAAAGTCTATGGGACTCAAACGTTCACAATCTAAAGTGCTAATTTTAAAGGGTAATATGCAGGTTACTGTCCTAAAAAGTGTTTGGGGACCCGGGTCCTGCCCCAGGGGACATGGATCTATGCAAAAAAAAGTTTTAAAAACGGCCGTTTTTTCAGGAGCAGTGATTTTAATAATGATTAAAGTGAAACAATAAAAGTGTAATATTCCTTTAAATTTCGTAGCTGGGGGTGTCTATAGTATGCTTGTGAAGGGGCGCATGTTTCTGGTGCTTAGAACTGTCCCTGCACAAAGTGTCATTTGTGCAGGAAAAAAAGTATTTTAAAATCACTTGCGGCTAAATTGTCGGGTCTCCGTAATACAGAGAACACTCAATGAGGGGGGGGGGGGGGGGGTCAGGTGACGGGTGGCCCCGCCCTCCTAATATAAGAAACGTCAGCGCTGGGCTCTCTGCAGTGTCTCCGGAGAGGAGACAGAAGACGGATGTATGGACAGCGCTGGACTGAGAGATCCCCCGTCGCTGGATATGATCATCCATCGCTGGACCCCGGAGATCCGTCGCTGGATAGCAAGAGTGGATTAGCACCGCTGGAATCTTTTTTTTTTTTTTTTTTTTTTTTTTTTTTTCATTTTTAATAAAGGAATTTTTCAAAAGTGTGCTTGTCTTATTTAACCATTTTGACACTTTCTTTGTGAAATGGTAGGGGTACTTTTGTACCCCCTTACCATTTCAAACAGGGGGGGGCCGGGATCTGGGGGTCCCCTTGTTAAAGGGGGCTTCCAGATTCTGATAAGCCCCCCGCCCGCAGACCCTCACAACCAACGGCCAGGGTTGTGAGGATGAGGCCCTTGTCCTTATCAACATGGGGACAAGGTGCTTTGAGGGGTCACAGACCCCCAAAGCATCCTCCCAATGTTGAGGGTATGTGGCCTGGTACGGTTCAGGAGGGAGGGGGGGCCGCTCTCTCGTCCCCCCCCCCTCTTTTCCTGCGGCCTGCCAGGTTGCGTGCTCGGATAAAGGGTCTGATATGGATTTTTAGGGGGACCCCCACGTCAATTTTTTTTTTAAATTTGACACGGGGTTCCCCTTAATATCCATGTCAGACCTGAAGGGCCTGGTAATTGAATTTAGGGGAACCCCCACGCTTTTTTTTTTTTTTTTTTTTTTTTTTTAATGAATGAATTGTCGGCTAATACAGAGAACACTCATTGATTTTAAAAGACTTTTTTTCCTGCACAAATGACACTTTGTGCAGGGACAGTTCTAAGCACCAGAAACATGCGCCCCTTCACAGGCATACTATAGATACCCCCCAGCTACGAAATTTAAAGGAATATTACACTTTTATTGTTTCACTTTAATCATTATTAAAATCACTGCTCCTGAAAAAACGGCCGTTTTTAAAACTTTTTTTTGCATTGATCCATGTCCCCTGGGGCAGGACCCAGGTCCCCAAACACTTTTTAGGACAGTAACCTGCATATTACCCTTTAAAATTAGCACTTTAGATTTCTCCCATAGACTTGTATAGGGTGTTCCGGCTTTTCGAATTTGCTGCGAACAGCCCAAGTTGTTCGCTGAACAGGCAAAACATGAGTTCGACTCGAACTCGAAGCTCATCCCTAGTGTGTACGGGCCTTTACTTCTCATATATTTCAATAAAAAAAATTGTACCAGAAGAACATAGATGGCAAACTTGGTGAAGGTCGGAGATCAGCAGCAAGGGCATGGAAAAAAAAATTGGGCCGGAATTCTGCTTTAAAGCGGGAGTAAACCCACTGACATTTTTTTTTTTTTTCAGACCTGCAAGGGAGGGGTCATAATGAGCTAGTGTCCACCGCATACTAGCTCATTATGAAATACTTACCTTAGAACGAGGCCCCGACAAGAGAGAGGTGGGAAAAAGAGGAAAAAGAAAGGAAGAGAGAGGTGGAAAAAAAAGAGGAAAAAGAAAGGGAGAGGGAAGAAAGAGGTGGGAAAAAGAGGAAAAGGGAGAGGGAGAAGAAAGGGGGGAAAAAAGAGAAAGGGAACAAAGTGGAAAAAGAGAAAGGAAGAGTAGAGGGATAGGATATACCGTATTTATCGGCATATAACACGCACAGACGTATAACACGTACCCCAAGTTTAGGAGGGAATTTTAAGGAAAAAAACTTTTAGGAGGGAAATTTAAGGAAAAAAAAAACTTACATTTAAATGCCCATCAATGCAGCCTTGTCAGTGTCCATCTGCAGCCTTGTCCACCATTGCAGCCTTGTCAGTGTCATATGCACCCTTGTCAGTTTTATATTTTTTTTAAAAATGCCGCCGCCGAGATACAGAGCCGGATGTCCTGTGTATCTTGGCAGCGCGCGGTAGTTCTCGGCGGCCTCCGGCCGCCTTCGGCTCTTCTCGGCGGCCTCCGGCCGCCTTCGGCTCTTCTCTGCAGCTTTCGGCTGTTCTCTGCAGCTTTCGGCCGTTCTCGGCAGCTTTCGGCCGCCGAGAACGGCCGGAAGCTGCCGAGAATGGCCGAAGGCGGGCGAAAGCCGCTGAGAAGAGCCGAAGGCGGCTGAAAGCAGCCCAGAGGCTCAGAATTGGGGGGGATCGGCGTATAACACGCACCCTCGATTTTTCCCCTGCATTTAAGGGTAAAAACAGTGCGTGTTATACGCCGATAAATACGGTAAATGGATTGCATAAATATATATATAACTGTTGGTCTTATTGCAGGGGGAATTCTTCCCGTGGATGGGTATAGGATGAGGTAGATAAAACAGGGGGAGAGAAAAAGGGGGGAAAGGGATGAGTTATTTACATGAATAATAGTGTTGATGTAACTAAAGTGGTTGTAAACCCTTACAACCAACTTTGACCTACAGGTAAGCCTAGATTAAGGCTTACCTGTAGGTCCAAGAAATATCTCCTAAACCTATAGGGTTTAGGAGATATTTACCCGAAGACAGCCACCTCTGCCTACGGCGCATGCGCCGTAGACAGCGGCATGCCAGTGCACTGGGGCAGGCTGCAGATCATGGCGATATGCCGAGAGTGTCGGCTTCCGTACGCATGCACGGGAGTGACGTCATCGCGGCTCCGGTGAATCACAGCGCTGGAGCCGCGAGACCTGGATGTCACTCCAGGATCCATGGCAGCAGCGAAGAGGAAGACGGAGTACCGATTCGGGGGCTTCGTTCTCAGGTAAGTTATTCATAATGAGCTAGTATGCTATGCATACTAGCTCATTGTGTCTTTGTCTTGCAGGATTTTTTTTTTTTCAGGATTTTTTTAAAAGGCTTTACAACCACTTTAAGAGAAAGATAGGCGGTGTATGTTGGGAAGGGGTCAGGATGGCGCAACAAGACATCTTGTAAGCTAGGGAGGACACTCATATCATCCCGATACCACCCTGGTATAATCTGCTACGTGTCCATCATAGAATGGTGCACTGACACACCTGATAAATGCGAGTACCCCAGATGGGGGATTTTGCTTTAGTAAAATAAATAGTTTAAAACGTCATTGCACTATTGAGTTTTTCCTTTCACATATCCTGGATAACTATGCTGAGGAACCCAGGAGCCTGACATTGTAAAGAGCCCAGAGGTGGTTCACATGCGTGCTTTGACTTAGCTTAATCGAAAAGTCGCACGCTCCAAGGTGAGCGTTTACTACCTAAGGGGGGGGGGGGGGGGGGCACCTGAGTGAAGACACCCTAGCACATCTTGGATCACACTTTTTATTGTGCCTGAATTACACAAACTTTTATCACGTTACTAGAGACGCAGTTGGATGCGATTTGCATGCGATTTATATGCACATGAGCACTTTGTCTTTTGATCTGAATAACACATACAGTGCCTTGCGAAAGTATTCGGCCCCCTTGAACTTTTCAACCTTTTGCCACATTTCAGGCTTCAAACATAAAGATATAAAATTTTTATTTTTTGTGAAGAATCACCAACAAGTGGGACACAATTGTGAAGTGGAAGGAAATCTATTGGATCTTTGAAGCTTTTTTAACTAATAAAAAAATGAAAAGTGGGGCGTGCAAATTTATTCGGCCCCCTTGCGTTAATACTTTGTAGAGACACCTTTTGCTGCGATTACAGCTGCAAGTCGCTTGGGGTATGTCTCTATCAGTTTTGCACATTGAGAGACTGAAATTCTTGCCCATTCTTCCTTGCAAAACAGCTCGAGCTCAGTGAGGTTGGATGGAGAGCGTTTGTGAACAGCAGTTTTCAGCTCTTTCCACAGATTCTCGATTGGATTCAGGTCTGGACTTTGACTTGGCCATTCTAACACCTGGATACGTCTATTTGTGAACCATTCCTTTGTAGATTTTGCTGTATGTTTGGGATCATTGTCTTGTTGGAAGATAAATCTCCATCCCAGTTTCAGGTCTTTTGCAGATTCCAACAGGTTTTCATCCAGAATGGTCCTGTATTTGGCTGCATCCATCTTCCCCTCAATTTTAACCATCTTCCCTGTCCCTGCTGAAGAAAAGCAGGCCCAAACCATGATGCTGCCACCACCATGTGTGACAGTGGGGATGGTGTGTTGAGGGTGATGAGCTGTGTTGCTGTTACACCAAACATATCTTTTTGCATTGTGGGCAAATGTTGGATTTTGGTTTCATCTGACCAGAGCACCTTCTTCCACATGTTTGGTGTGTCTCCCAGGTGGCTTGTGGCAAACTTTAGACAAGACTTTTTATGGATATCTTTGAGAAATGGCTTTCTTCTTGCCACTCTTCCATAAAGGTCAGATTTGTGCAGTGTACGACTGATTGTTGTCCTATGGACAGACTCTCCCACCTCAGCTGTAGTTCTCTGCAGTTCATCCAGAGTGATCATGGGCCTCTTGGCTGCATCTCTGATCAGTCTTCTCCTTGTCTGAGCTGAAAGTTTAGAGGGACGGCCAGGTCTTGGTAGATTTGCAGTGGTCTGATACTCCTTCCATTTCAAAATGATCGCTTGCACAGTGCTCCTTGGGATGTTTAAAGCTTGGGAAATCTTTTTGTATCCAAATCCGGCTTTAAACTTCTCCACAACAGTATTACGGACCTGCCTGGTGTGTTCCTTGGTCTTCATGATGCTCTCTGCGCTTTCAACAGAACCCTGAGACTATCACAGAGCAGGTGCATTTTTATACAGAGACTTGATTACACACAGGTGGATTCTATTTATCACCATCAGTCATTTAGGACAACATTGGATCATTCAGAGATCCTCGCTGAACTTCTGGAGTGAGTTTGCTGCACTGAAAGTAAAGGGGCCGAATAATTTTGCACGCACCACTTTTCAGTTTTTTATTTGCTAAAGTTTAAAATATCCAATAGATTTCGTTCCACTTCACAATTGTGTCCACTTGTTGGTGATTCTTCACAAAAAATTAAAATGTTATATCTTTATGTTTGAAGCCTGAAATGTGGCAAAAGGTTGAAAAGTTCAAAGGGGCCGAATACTTTCGCAAGGCACTGTATTCCCTGTAGTGTTGTTTATTTTCAGCACGGTCATTTACGACATATTTGGACACTATATATTGCACAGGAGCACTTATTCTATATATTATTTGTTTATGTTTATGGGTTTAAACTCGGTTATGCACGAGGCATTTTAGATTGGTTTTGTGTGTATATCATATCTATTTATTAGTTATATTAATTTGAATAATTTTAGATAGTTTTAGTTTAAACCCTTGCCGCCGAGCGTACACAGATGTATGTACTTGGCTTTCGGGGGTTATACCGGGATGGTGCTCGCAGCTGCAGGCATCATCCCGGTACTGTTTTTTAGAGCCGGCAATCGACTTTTCAGTTATAACAACCGATGCAGCCCCCCCCCCCCCCCCCCCCCGCTGCTCTTACCGGGGCTCCTGTTCCAACAGGAGCCCCAATCAACAATCCGCCGCTTCTGGCGGCTAGGGACAGACTGGCTTGAAGCCGTAAGCGGCTTCATTCCAGTCTCCTGATCGTAAACACGGAAGCGACATCATGACATCACTTCCTGTTTACTCGGCTGCCAATGGCACAAGTTTTAAAAAAAATATACAGTATTCAGAATCGCAGAAAACGGTGATCTGAATACTTCAAAGTGCAAAGGAGGGATTGGAGGTCTTTTAGACCCACCTATTACTGTCACAAGGGATGTTTATATTCCTTGTGACAGCAATAAAAGTGATCCATTTTTATTTTTCTCAAGTCATCTTCCAGGACGGCACACCTGAGAGATGAGAGGCTCCTCCCTACAGGAAACACAATCAATCGACAGCTGTTTTAAGTCCCCACCCTTCCCCTTGATCCTCAGTTTTTTGATTGTGTTTCTCCCTACACAGCGAAACTGTTTGTTTTTTTCCAAATGACCCGAAGCCTGGGGCTGGTGGTCTCCCCCTGGGAGCCGGACCACAAGCCTGGGAAGCCTCTGGGTCTGGTAGGATATTCTTGTCCTTCCTGGGGGGTTCCCCTATCTTTTCCTCAGGGCGGGCAGCAGAAATTGGAAGAGCCGCCCTGAGAGCTGAAGGACCCTGGGTACAGTGGTGTACCCAGAACTTCAGGGGCCATTATCCTGTCTCCCCCTCCTTACCTGTACAGGTGGCTGTTCAGACGGGGGTGCTGGCCATCGGTTCTTTCCAGGGGGATCTTGTCCCCGACTCCTGGGTCCCCGGTAGCTCGCGTGGGCTGCCGGAGAGGGCGTGGCAACAAGCACCCGCGTCATTTTCAAACTTCGGGAAAATGGCAGCGGCGTTCTTACCCAGGAGGGAAGGCTGAGAGTCAGTAGGAGCAGGCGCCCACATCCTCCTTTCTCTAGAGCGAGGAGGCACCAGTTTACTACGGTGGATGTCTGCCTTAACCACCTCAGATATGAAGATGGGAATGAGGAATGGAAGGCATTGCCCCCCCCATGTATATAGACTGACTGACTGGTACAGTGCAGGACACAGCCTAACCTAGCACCTCCTTATGGGGACAGCAGTTGGGGGGGGGGAGCACGTTGGCGGCTATCCTCCTTGCGTGTGGACCATAAGGATGGAAAAGCAAGCCCGCTGGCTGTGGCAAAAAGAGGAAGACGACAACGGTGAGTACTTTACTTTCCTTTTGCCATGGGAAATTATCTGCAAAATCCCCAATTCCAGCCAGAGGGTTTCTGGGCATTTGAGATCTCACCTGGGGTCTGGATTCAAATAGCCCTTAAGCTTCTGCTAAAAACACCAGCCGCAGCTCCCTCTTGCATCAGAGAAGCTGTATGGTGGACAGGTGGTGCAGAGGAACGAGTGTGCCTAAACCACCTCAGATGAGAAAGAGGTAGGTAGGCCATTGCTCCCCCTTCCCCGTGTATATACTGACTGGTGCAGTGCAGAACTTGGGGTCGGGATACAAATAGCGCAGACGCCACTGCTAAAACCACCAGCCACAGCTCCCTCTTACAGCAGAGACACTGTGGTTATCGCAGCAGTAGGTTGCCAGCCTCTCCCTACATGCCCAGTTGTGGTACATTTAGTAGGGATGAATATAGCGTACAGAGGGTACCTGGTAGATACAAAGTTACTTACAGGCCAGGTATACCACTGAACAGGTTATTAATTGGGCAGTGGTTGGTGGATTCAGAAGCTCCCCTGGTCAGCAGGTGCACTAGGTTACCGGCCCTATTAGCCCAGCTGCTAGGAATCTGAAGTTGCTTCACAATGTTTAAAAGCTGACCTAACATTCAAGGATGGGCAGAGACCAAGCTACTGTGTGGCACAGTAGGGGTTCCCTTGTCACAGATCCTCCTTTTGGGGGTTGCCTGCTATAGTTAACTTTCATAAGCTCCAACCTCCCACTCCACCTTTACACTGTGTTTATATTATAATGTAGGAGGTAAGAAGAAACTTTTTTATTGGTTTGGGCTACAATCCACTCAGTGGCAGATCTAAAGGCGATTCACCATAGATCGCTCCCTACATCCTTTTAATTGAGGATTTTCTGTGCAAACCTATGCAAGAGCTACATAATTGATTGTTTGAAGCCTGCAAATAGCTATTTACCTCCCAGGCTAAACTGGTAACCACCTCTTCTAGAGAGGTCTTAAATTGGTCTCTAGGGCTGGGCTCATTGAGACTTTAGTTGCTAATCAGCACCACCTGGATTTGTGCTGGCTAGCGTTTGCTCAGTCTATGGAGGTAAGGTAGGACAACAACTACTACTAATAGTAGGGTGTCCAACCATTTTAGGATCTGTTCCTTCACTGGTGGTGAAGGTTTAGTATCTAGAGCCCAGGCTATGCCTATGAAATAAATTGCCTGTTGGTTATTTCATAAAGGGATAGACCATGACTCCTCATTGGCTGCACACCAGTAGACCTCAGTAGTGAAGGTTTGTGCTTGCTGGGATGTTTTTGTGGCACAGCAGAAATACACATTGAGATTTGTGACATCTCTGCTTAATAAGGACTATATTGCTGTACATCAGAAATGCACTGCACTGAAGCTTGTTTGCTGTCCTTTATATACTAAAGGTACTGCTTTGTTTGGCTACAGATCAGAAAAATACAACAGTGAAGGTATCAGAAAGGCAGCAGTGAAGTCTGATGGTCCTGATTTGCGTGGCGCTGTGCTGATTCAGACAGTGCTATTAACAGCAATGGCTGCCGAGTTTAAACATGCGATTTGACATGTTGAGTCGCATGACAAATCATTTCAATATGGATGTGCTATCTCTATTCATAGTGTTTTATTGTTGCACATCAGATTTATACAGCATTAAGGTCTGTGAGGTTTTGTGTCCTGTATTACTGCCTTATCAGAAAGGCAGCAGTGAAAATTGATGGTTCGAATTTGTTGGGCTACATAGTAGAAATACAAATTGAACCCCTGCCAGGTGTAGTACATATACTGCCTTTGGTAATCCGTGTAGCACCAAAAAGTGGTGTTGTGCTGATTTTAGCCAATGCGATTTGACATGTTGAGTCGCAAGGCCAAATCGCTTCAATATGGATGTGCTATCTCTATTCAGAATTGTTATATTGTTGCACATCAGACATATACAAGATTGAAGGTTGTCTGTCCTTTTATGTCTTGCATATACTGCCTTATTGGCTGCATATCAGAAAGGACACAGCAGTGAAGGTTGCTTGTCTTTTTCTGATTTTGTTTTTGCTGCTCAGCTGAGAGACACATTGAGGATGGTGGCCTCTCTGCTCAGTATTGGTATATTACTACACATCAGACATACACAAAGATTGAATGTTTGTGTCCTGTATGTCCTATATTTACTGCCTTATCGTTTGTATATCAGGCTAAGCAGTGTTTCTCATGGATCTACCTTTCTGCATCTTGGGGATACACAGCAGGGGTTTGTTGGCTGCAATCCTCCAGGGAGTCACAGCATTGGGGACCCCTTACTTGTTTGACCTGAAAATTGCTATTTGTTTTTTTCCCTGCGACCTGTGTAATCTTGAGGTCTGTGGATCCAGGAATCAGGGACTGCTGGTGTCGCACAGACACAAATGGTACCCATTGGAAGCCATAGTATATGACTTCTCATGCGTCTTGCAGTCCCAAGTCGCAGGTTGGGTCGCACAGGTGTGGGAACCCTAAACTTATCTGTCCCTTCTGATTGAGGTTTTGCTACACAGCAGGAATACTCATCATGACGTTATTGTTTTATTTTGCAGCAGACCAGAAAGATTGCAGCTGTAAAGGCTGTCTGTCTTTTTCCTCAGTGTCTGCTTTTATGTTGTTGCACAGCAGAAATACTGAAGATTGAAGCTTGTTGGTGCTTTCTGTTTCAGAAAAACACAATGCTGCAGGTTGCTTGTGTCCTTTCTCAGTGTTGGTTCTATCTGAACTACACTACAGAAGTGCATGACAGAAAGGATTGTCTTGTGTTCCATATTTTTCCCTGTGGCATAGCAAAAATGCACAACACGGGAGTTTGTGTTCATATTAATCTTATAACTGTGGTGGTTTGTCAGAAATACACAACATAGAAGTTTGGGTCTTTCTGTCTTTATAGCCTTGTTTTGCTGTACATAGGTAAAGCACAACAGTAAAGGGGGTTCCTGTCCTTTCCGTATTTATATATCAGTTATGACCTAGCTAGCTGCACTAAAGAAATACGCAGCATTTAGGGTTTGCTTGAGTCTTAATGTTTTTACGTCTTGGCAGCACATCAGAAAACCAGACTATGAGGACTGTTTGTCTACGTTGAGGTTCAGATTTGGGTCTCTTCCCATATTTGATATATTGGTTTAGCTAGTCACACTCAGGCACACAACATTGTTGTCTATGCTTGTGTCCTTTCTGTCTAAATCTATTGTGCCGTGCCCACAATCTATGATCATTTTATTTGTGATATTAATAATGCATGTATCACCTTTTTGTATTTCAGCCTTCTTTTCCATGGAGGGGCCAGGAGTTCGGGCTGCAGCTGCCACATGTCAGAAAACCTTGACCACTTGCATTCAGGGATGCCAGAACCATTTCCTAGGGTTGAAGCCCTGTAGGGTTATGGGACACTGGAGGAAGGGGATAATGAATCGCCCTGTTTAGTAAGAACTTGGAGAGTTCTGTTCAGAGGAGTATTAGGGCCTAAGGATGAAGTATAAAGATGTATACCCGATCGAATAGGTTTCGGCTCGGTGCATGGCCTTCATTTTGCCCTTTTAGCAAAACTAGACATAGCAATATGGGTAGTCTACTCCTGCTAGGGACTTTAATCTCCTGAAGAAGGCTCTCAGGCGTAAGTAAGGACATAGATTGGGGCGTGCCTTAAACCCAGGGTTCAAGCTTCTGTTAATCTATTTCCCTTAAGTAGGCTTCCCTTTAGTCTTTTGCTGACATAAAGATAAAAAGGAAGCAGTTTTATTTCCCTCAACAGGATAGTGTTAAGACAGGCCCTCTTATTGATTAATGTAGTGTCCTTGTCTTACACAGGTCTCTTATTTATCTTTTTAGTGGTTCTAAGTAGCACCTACAGGCATAATAGGCCATGGTTGTTAGATGTGTGAGATAGGCAACATTGCTAACCTACAAGTTTAACATGTTTTCTGATTCCATTTTTAAGAGCCCATTTCACCTAGATACTGCATCTGAAGCGGAAAAGGCAGGAACATCTGTGGAGCAGACCTGCAGATCAGCCGCATGATCCAGCTAAGATGCCTTCATCAAGCATATGAGCGTATGGAGTGGAGGTAAAGCTCACTGCAGAGCCAAGGTTCGCCAAGAGGGTTTTGCAGTGGCCCCACCCTAAGGTAGGCCTGAGGTACTTGTTTATCCTCTCAGGTGTGCCGTCCTGGAAGATGACTTGAGAAAAGTACCAGTTACTTACCGGTAACTGTCTTTCTGGGAAATCTTCCAGGACGGCCAGGCCTACTTCCCGCCCGTTGGAGGAGGGAAAATTCTAGAACACTAGAAGGTGAGTACCTATGAGGAATGATTTCCCTTGTGAACCTGGTTCAGGAGTTACTTCTCTACAAACTGAGGATCAAGGGGAAGGGTGGGGACTTAAAACAGCTGTCGATTGATTGTGTTTCCTGTAGGGAGGAGCCTCTCATCTCTCAGGTGTGCCGTCCTGGAAGATTTCCCAGAAAGACAGTTACCGGTAAGTAACTGGTACTTTTTTTAAACAATTTATTATTTTAAAATAAATAATATATTTTTTTTTTAAACATGCCCCCGTCGCCACGAGCTCACGCAGCAAAGAAAACGCATGCGGAAATCACGCCCGCATATGTAAACGGTGTTTAAATCCTGAAAAAAATCGGCTCTCGGATGCTGCCGCTGCCATTCCTTGCGGCTTCACAGCTGGTCCCCTACTGTGCATGCACAAAGTGCGATGCGCTTTGTGATTGGCCCAGCGGCAGCGGATGGACGGGGGCTGAACATCCGGGGACCTTGCCCCGGAAGTGGGATTGGGTACCTGTCAAAAACAGGTTCCCGCTCCCCCGAAAGTTGCCATATGTGGCAGCGGAGGGGGGGAGGAAGCAAACAAGTAGAGCTTCCCACTTTAAGAGCAGTTTTACTGAATTTACCTATTTACCTAAAGAATGCCTGGAGATCATTAAAGTGGGAGTCCACCGGGACTCCGCGTTTTTTTTTTTTTTTTTTTTTTTTTTTAAAAGCCAGCAGCTACAAATACTGCAGCTGCAGACTTTTAAATAGTGACAATTACCTGTCCAGTGCGCCCGCGAAGTCGGCACCCGAAGCCGATCGCTCGCTTGTGCCGCTGCCATCTTGGGTATGGGAATCAGGAAATGGAGCCTTTCGGCTTAATTTCCTGGTTCCCTACTGCGCATGCGCGAGCCGCGCGGCGCAATCCGGACGGTCCCCGCTGCCTCTGGGAGCTGTGTTTCCCAGCAGGCAGCGGGGCACTTGCTGAAGGGGGCGGGCGCTTGCGGAAAGGGGCGTAACGTACGCCCCTTTCCGCAGAGAGCTAGCCCGGAAGTGGGTGCAGTTACCTGGATTATCCAGGTAACTGCACCCCCCCTCCCCCCTGAAAGGTGCCAATTGTGGCGCCGGAGGGGAGGGGGGGATTCCGATGAGCGGAGGTCCATTTTAGGGTGGACCTCCGCTTTAAAAAGGCCCCCTTGAGTTCTCCTACCACTGGCTGAGAACCTGGTACTATTCATGTGACCTGTAGTTCTCCGACCAATGGCTGAGAACCTGGTACTATTCATGTGACCTGTAGTTCTCCGACCAATGGCTGAGAACCTGGTACTATTCATGTGACCTGTAGTTCTCTGATCATTGGCTGGGAACCTGGTACTATTCATGTGACCTGTAGTTCTCCGATCATTGGCTGGGAACCTGGTACTATTCATGTGACCTGTAGTTCTCCGATCATTGGATGAGAACCTGGTACTATTCATGTGACCTGTAGTTCTCCGACCAATGGCTGAGAACCTGGTACTATTCATGTCACCTGTAGTTCTCCGACCATTGGCTAAGAACCTGGTACTATTCATGTGACCTGTAGTTCTCCAACCAATGGCAGAGAACCTGGTACTATTCATGTGACCTGTAGTTCTCCGACCATTGGATGAGAACCTGGTACTATTCATGTGACCTGTAGTTCTCCGACCAATGGCTGAGAACCTGGTACTATTCATGTGACCTGTAGTTCTCCGATCATTAGATGAGAACCTGGTACTATTCATGTGACCTGTAGTTCTCCGACCAATGGCTGAGAACCTGGTACTATTCATGTGACCTGTAGTTCTCCGACCATTGGATGAGAACCTGGTACTATTCATGTGACCTGTAGTTCTCCGACCAATGGCTGAGAACCTGGTACTATTCATGTGACCTGTAGTTCTCCGACCAATGGCTGAGAACCTGGTACTATTCATGTGACCTGTAGTTCTCCGATCATTAGATGAGAACCTGGTACTATTCATGTGACCTGTAGTTCTCCGACCAATGGCTGAGAACCTGGTACTATTCATGTGACCTGTAGTTCTCCGATCATTAGATGAGAACCTGGTACTATTCATGTGACCTGTAGTTCTCCGACCATTGGATTAGAACCTGGTACTATTCATGTGACCTGTAGTTCTCTGATCATTGGATGAGAACCTGCTACTATTCATGTGACCTGTAGTTCTCTGATCATTGGATGAGAACCTGCTACTATTCATGTGACCTATAGTTCTCCGACCATTGGCTGAGAACCTGCTACTTACTATTCATGTGACCTGTAGTTCTCAGACCATTGGCTGAGAACCTGGTACTATTCATGTGACCTGTAGTTCTCTGACCATTGGCTGAGAACCTGGTACTATTCATGTGACCTGTAGTTCTCTGACCATTGGCTGAGAACCTGGTACTATTCATGTGACCTGTAGCTCTCTGACCATTGGCTGAGAACCTGGTACTATTCATGTGACCTGAATTTTACGGGGGCATTAGGGATACTCTACTGTGTGTCAATATACTTTTATCACTGAAAAAAATGTACATTCCCCTTTGGTGGGATTTTTTTTTTTAAATCAGAAAAGATTTTTTTGGAAATACAACAAAGACAATCCAGTGAGTTGACATAGAGCAATAAACAATATACATTCGGTTGTACCACAAACGAGAGTTTTTGTTGCACCATACTATAGCATTGCTTTGGTAAGCCACTTATACAGTATACTATTCAAAATAGGGATAGTAAGAATGAGCTACACAGTATAAATTTAGGACCCAGAAAGAGGAAAAAAAAAAAGCAGAAGACCACGAATATGCTTAAGACCAATAAATGTAGCTGTCCAGCTGGACATTGTAGAAGTCTCATCAGAATGAGTCTTGGTGGGATTTTACCGGGCACCTTTTATCATCACAGCACAAATATTTAAAATGATACAATGCTTTTTATTGAAACAAAATCATACAACATTGAAAAACATAGCAGGACATACAACAAAGCTCTGGAAATGTCCTAGATGTTACAAATGAACCGGTGGGGCTTTCTTCCGCTGACGCGTTTCAGAGTTCACTTCATCACAGGTGTTTGGAGTATGACATCTCTACAATACAATTTGAGCATACTGTACATCAAAAATTTAATTCATGTCAATGTCAATACCTATTTATAATAGACATATTTGAATATAGCAGTTACACAATAATGGACAATGGTGAGCATATTAATGCTGTACTGGAATTAAGAACAACATGTAGCGGGTCCTATTTGCCCAAACATCCAAAAGTTAACTAGTCCTCAACCCTTCAAAAAAAGGAGGACTATTTTACTTCTAGTGGATGTTTGTTCTCGACCTATCATTGGTTGAGAACCTGGTAGGATTCATGTGACTTGTTGTTCTCCTACCATTAGATGAGAACCTGGTAGTATTCATGTGACCCGTAGTTCTCCGACCATTAGATGAGAACCTGGTAGTATTCATGTGACCCGTAGTTCTCCGACCATTAGATGAGAACCTGGTAGTATTCATGTGACCTGTAGTTCTCCAAACATTGGATGAGAACCTGGTAGTATTTATGTGACCTGTCATTCTCCTACCATTGGTTTCTTCTACCATTGGCTGAGAACCTTGTAGTATTTAAGTGACCTGTAGTTCTCCTACCATTGGGTTCTCCTACCTTTGGCTCAGAACCTCGTTGTATTCATGGGACCTGTAGTTCTCCTACCGTTTGGTTTTTCTACCATTGGATGAGAACCTGGTAGTATTTATGTAACCTGTAATTCTGCTACCATTGGGTTCTTCTTCCATTGGCTGAGAACCCCGTAGTATTTATGTGACCTGTAGTTTTCCTACCATTGGGTTCTTCTACCATTAGCTGAGATTCTTGTAGTATTTAAGTGACCTGTAGTTCTCCTACCATTGGGTTCTCCTACCTTTGACTCAGAACCTTGTTGTATTCATGGGACCTGTAGTTCTCCTACCATTGGATTTTCCTACCATTGGTTGAGAACCTGGTAGCATTTTTGTGACCTGTAGTTCTCCTACCATTGGCTGAGAACCTGGTAGTGTTTATGGTACCTGAAGTGCCTCCAAAGCTCTTTACAGGCATATTTGCCATTCTCAGAATAAATTCTAGGTCTGTCAAAGGCAGCTTTTATCAACATTTTTACCACTGATGAACCCTCGAAATCAAGGTCTATATATAGGGATAGGCTTTGTTCATATTTCATGTCTGAGGTCTACAACCACTTTACAGAAAAAATATTAAATGCACATATTTTTCCAAGAAAAAAAATGTACGTTTATTATTTTTCTTACACAGGCTTGCAAAGCATTGGACCTGCGATCAGTGGATGATGGGTGCAATGTCAGGCTCCTGCAGACTCTTCCTTAAGCTCTCTGCCTGTCCCTCTGTACAGCAGTGCCACCTTAACAGCATTATGGGCCCCTGGGCAAAGTAATGCACTGGGCCCCTTATAACAGGGAGGAGGTGACCTGTGGCAAACAGTGGGTGTGCCTTTTTAATTTGATTAGAAAATTTAATTAGATTTTTTTCATACATTTTTACATTTTAATTTTGTTACATTTTTTTTTTACAATCTTATTTTTTTTTTTATTTTTTTTTATTTACAATTTTCATTTTTTTTTAAATTGTTTATCGATTTTAATGTAATTTTTTTTCTTTTTTTTTTCACAACACTGTTGGGGGGGGGGGGGAGGGGGGGCTTTGATGAAATATCCGGGGCCTATACAGACACCTAAAGTCTCACTTTTGAGACAGAGAAAGGGACTGAGGACACAGATTCCCCAGTTCCTTTCTGCAGATGACTGAACCGGAGACAGGGGCACAGTTCAAACACAGTAAACACAGTTTACTAGGCTTCAGTTATGAATGAACACAGTGAGGGATCTGTACCGATCTCTCACTGTGTTCACTTAGAAAATGAAAGAGGCATGTCAATTTACATATTTACTGGGCCCTTCCCCACTCTCCATCCTGAAGATCCCGATGTGTGGGAGGCACAGGGGGTGATGGTGGATGTGCTGGAACGTGCTACGTGTTCTAAAGCTGAATGTGCTCAGGCTTTATTCATTGCAGATTGAATGTTATTTCTTGAAAAACAAAAAACAGTGTGAATAGGGAAAGTACTGCATTATGGCCACTAGATGGAGATAAAGACCATACTTATTTCCAGTGATAGCCAACACCGTCATCATAATGCAGTATTTTCTAGGGCTGAAACAACTAATCGATTAATAGACAACTAATCGATTATGAAATTAATTGATAACTATTTTCATAATCGATTAATCGGCCAGTAACAAAATGGGGTTAAAGTTAATGAGTCTGATGATATTTACCAGATTGACCCTTTAATAGTATATATCTCCTCTAATAGTATATACAGTATATCTCCTCTAATAGTATATGCAGTATATCTCCTCTAATAGTATATACAGTATATCTCCTCTAATAGTATATACACTATATATCCTCTCATGGTATATACAGTATATATCCCCTCTAATATTATATACGGTGTATCTCTCCTCTAATAGTATATGCAGTATATATCCCCTCTAATAGTATATACAGTATATCGCTCCTCTAATGGTATATACAGTATATCTTCAATAGTATATACAGTATATCTCTAATAGTATATACAGTATATATCTTCTCTAATGGCATATACAGTATATCTTCAATAGTATATACAGTATATCTCTAATAGTATATATCCCCTCTAATATATACAGTATATCTCTTCTGTCTGTTATTCTCAGAGTGGATTCGATATTTTGCTCCCTAACCATATAGTTGGTTATTTATATTCACCACTGCATATAGAGATATTTAAGAGTAAATTGCCTTTTTTTTTAAACTTTACATATTAACTAAATTATACACCACACCTTTTTTTTAAGGTTATTAACCGATTAATCGAAAACAATAATCGGCCAACTAATCGATTATGAAAATAATCGTTAGTTGCAGCCCTAGTATTTTCCCCATTTTCTTTTTTTAATGAATAACATTCGATCTGCAGAGAGGTTTTTAACTGAGAACATTTGATTTTAATTTGCCCCAAGTCAGTATAGTCATGGTAACTTACGACTCTCTTTGATGGCCTCCCTAGCATTCTGGTTACACTTGCATTTAGTTTTTTGAAATCCTTCCGAGCTTCTTTATAGAGATCATCCATGGCAGCTGATAAATAAATGAATAGAAGCTTTATCACAGTAAATTAATGTCAGGTGGCTTTTCTTTTAGATGATTTTATCACAACAAATACTTTTAATATTATATAAGACAAACTTACACAGAAATGATTTGTTTAGGTCACAAAGATAAACTTCACAAGTATATAGAGTGTATCTAAACCCAAGAACAAAAATGGAATATATTACAAGCTTACCGGTCCTTAAACCTTTCGCCACCAGGTCTGTACATCGTAAGGCTGTAGCCCCTGGAATTGTTTGTGATACTGGCAGGCAGACTCTCCCCCACCCCAGTACAGGCGCCCCCCCCCCCCCCACACACAGACGCACGTGCCCCTTGCCATGAGTTCCCGGGCTCCGCTTGCTTGGGAACGACATGGTGGGTGCCAGTGGGTGCCAGTGGCCAGTGGGTGCCAGTGGTGGGGTAGATCGGACACACGTTTGTTCTTCTCCCCTTCTTGCTGCGACTCGGAAAGCAACGCCGGTCACTTCCAGGTCTGCATCTACATGTCCCCAGCTAGTATAGCTGGTGTTCTATCAGATTAATGCTACCCATCAGATTGTGAAATTGAAGTGACATTCTGACCAAAAATACTTACTGCTCATGCGCGATGCGCACCGTGTTGTGCTGTGGAAGGCATGTTGGAATGCATCGCGCATGCGCAGGAAGTATTTTTGGTCGGAACGTCACTTCTATTGCGCAATCTGATGGGTAGTGGTAATCCGATAGAACCACAGGAAGGAATGTTTTGCAGTGCGATGTGGATTGCAAAACATTCAGTGGAGTCCAAAGGAGACATGGGGGGGGGGGGTCTTTTAGACCCTGCATGTCTCATTACAGAGAACCTGCCATCTAAAAATCACATAGGGGACGTTCTGTTCCCTATGTGATGAAAAAAAAATTAAGTAAAATATTTTTTATATTCTTTTCCCCAAAAAAATGAAGTTACACCCATGCACATACACCCCCCCCAAAAAAAAAAAAAAGTGTTGAGGCCCCCCACCTCCGCATATATGCATGTACAAACTTAAAAGCATGCGTCGGGGCCGTCTACGTGTGAAAACGCCGATTTCGATTCACACATGTTACATTTTGCTGTGCGTGCTGGAGTGAGAGCAATAATTCTATTACCAAACCTCCTCCTCGTAATGCTAAACTGATACCTATAGGGGGCTTTTGAAGCGTCGCCTATAGAAAATACAGGGTACTTAAGTTTGTTTGTCATCATTGCACGGACACACAGAAACTAAAGGTTTGGCATGTTGGGTATCTATTTGCTCGGCGCAACCTCGTCTTTTATATTCTACCAAAAACTTGGCTAGTTTATTGTTTGCCCTAAAATTCCCTTTAGTGTGCTTTTTCCTGACATTGTGTGTTTCCTAGACCTTTGCGGTAATATTGTGTTTTAAAAAAAATAAAAACCTGCCCTGTGCAAGGGTTTTGCACAGAGCAGCCCAGATCCTCTTTTTCTGGGGTCCCCCGCCGGCACTCCTGTCTCCTCCCCTTCAACGAGTGCCCCCCATGGAAAGCGTATTTCTATGGGGGCACCTGTGCGGGCGCGCTTCTGAGTCCTGATGCTGCATTCATTGGCACATACAGTGGGATTCAGCCCTGCCCCCGCTCCTGTGTCACTGGAAAAGCTTATCCTGGATATTAGAATCAAAAAGTATTTTCGGATGCTGGAGAGAAACTACTTTGTATACATCCCTTCTATTTGCAAGATATTGTGTTATGTGTATTTATGTCATATGTCAATGTATGTTTTAGCAATCATCATGTGATGATCTTTTAGTTTAGTTTTTCTTTTATTTTGTATGAATAAAATAATATTTTTTTCAAATAACAATTTTTATTTTTCATGGTCGTAAAACAGAGATATCAGTGCAGGCATACAGCAAAAACAGCAAGGCTCCCAAAATCTGGAGGGCCCATTACAGGGATACAGCATATAGTAACTTGGTATAGGGCGGTATAGCAAAAACAGGCGGTTCGACCAGGGGGTGCAGAGCGGGACGAGAGACACAGAAAGTCAAGCGGCCGCACAATAAACCACGAAGCCGCCCAGGGTCTACTGCTCAGCTCGTATGCCACACGGGAAACAGGACAAAGACCATCAACAACATACACAAAAAAAAAAAAAAAGACGGAGAAAAGAAGAAGAGAGTGAGACAAGGAAGAAGAAACGGAAAAAGAAAAGGAGCTAGAGCGCCAGCGGTCTACATCACCACATCCAAACCGGTTCGCCATCAATCCTCCAGCAGCCGCCATCTCCCCCAGACCAGGTCATGCTCCTCCAGCTTATCCCTCAGTCTGGCTGTCATCTTCTCCATAAGCTCAACATCTTTGATCCTGGTGTATAAAGCCTCCCTTGACGGGGGCACCGGGCATTTCCAGTTTAAGGCTATCAAGCAACGGGCCGCTGTTAGGACGTGCCTGAGGAGCTTCCGACTAGGCCTGGCCAGTGTGGGCTGGGACAGGCCTAATAAAAACAATTTAGGGGAGTGGGGTACTGGGACGTCAAACAAGCGCTGGAGCAGCCTGCGGACCATTAGCCAGTACGGGGCGATCAAGGAACAGGCCCAGTAAATGTGGAACAGGGAGCCCCGCTCCTTCAGGCATCTCCAGCAGCGGTCCGAGGTGGAGGGGTATATTTTGTGGAGGATATCCGGGGTCTGATACCAGAAATAAATAATTTTGTAGGAGTTCTCCTTGTACAATGTGCACATAGAGGACTTGGCTGCCTGGCCCCACACCCCCTGCCAAGTCTCGAGGGAGAGCTCCTCACCCAACTCCCTCTCCCAGCGTCTCATATAGGAATGTTTACCCTTCGTTAGGAAATGATATGTGTTAACAATGCGATATATGTCCGAGATCAGGCCTCTGCGATGTCTGCCTTCCAGAATTATCTGTTCGAAAGGGGAGGGCGGGGAGAGACGCAGGCGAGGGGCTTTAGACTGCACAAAATGTCGAATTTGTAAATAGCTGTAGAACAATTCTTTGGGTAGGTCGTACTTGTCCTGGAGCTCCGAGAAGGACAAAAGCTGTCTTGTTCTGGGATCTACCAGGTGCCCTAAGTGGAACAGATCGCGCGAAGCCCAGGGCCAGGACATCTGATGGGTCAGGCCAGCCGGCAGGAGCGGATTATACAGGAAGGACGTCAGTGGGGAGAACTCCGAATGGAGACTGTGCTCGCGGGAGAGCTTCCGCCAGAGCAGACGGAGGTGAGCCATCGGCCCTAGAAGCCGACCCGAGTCCATCTCAACACTCGCACCCCAGAGGAAACTGTTCGGATGTACCGGGGCTAACCAGATTCTTTCGATCTCCGACCACCTATTAAACGATCTCTGTGGGAACCAGGATGCTATGGCCCGCAGCTGAGTGGCCTGGTAATAACGAACCAAATCAGGAAACGCCAGGCCGCCGTCTGAACGTGCGGCCGTCATAACAGAACTCGGGACCCGATGTCTCCTGTAGTTCCAAACAAATTTCAGCAAGTCCCTCTGGAGTGCGCGTAACTGAGCATATGGAACCGGGATTGGCAGTGTCTGAAACAAGTAAAGAAGTTTGGGGAGGACCACCATCTTAATGGACGTAATCCGTCCCAGGAGAGAGATGTGGTGGGTCTTCCATTTACGGATCAGATCCCTAATCGTCCGAAAGAGGGGAGGGAAATTGGCTTGGTACAGGGTACGGAATGACGGTGTAAGGAGGACCCCCAAATATTTAAGGGAGGAGCTTTCCCATTTGTATGGGAACGCGGAGCGCAAATGGGTCGTCTCAGCCGTGACCATGTTTAGAGGGAGGGCCACCGATTTGGAAGAGTTAATTTTGTAGCCCGAGAGCCCTCCATAGCGGTCCAGCTCTGAGTGGAGATTGGGTAGTGAGATCCTAGGCTGAGTCAGGGTGAGGATAATATCATCCGCGAAAAGCGAAATCTTGAATTCTCTACCCCTGACCGGGATCCCACGGATATCAGGATTACTTCTAATGGCAGCCGCCAGAGGCTCCACGCACAAGGCAAAAAGAAGAGGAGAAAGCGGACATCCCTGGCGAGTGCCATTAGCAATGGAGAAGGTGGAGGATGTGGCGAAGGGGGTCCTAACTTGTGAGGAAGGTGTAGTGTAGAGGTGTTGTACCGCGCGCAGAAACGGGCCCCGAAAGCCCATACGGTGCAGCGTGGCCTCCATGAAGGGCCAACTGAGGCGGTCGAACGCCTTCTCGGCATCCAAGCTTAAGACCAAAGACGCCATGTCACCCCTGTTCGCCACGTCAATGAGGTCAATGACCTTCCTGGTGTTGTCCCCCGCCTGTCGCAGGGGGACAAAGCCCACCTGGTCCTTATGTATTAGGGAAGGGAGGATCGTATTTAAGCGGTTGGCAAGGAGCTTCGTGAAAATTTTAAGGTCAGCATTCAGCAGAGCTATAGGCCGGTAGCTAGCGCAAGAAGTCGGGTCTTTGTCAGGCTTAGGAATGAGGGAAATAAATGAGCCCAGCATGTCGGACGGGACCGGGGTTTGGCGGAGAAAGGAGTTGAACAGTTTGGTTAGATGCGGGCTCAGGAGGGGTAAGAACGTCTTGTAATACTCGTAGGGGAACCCGTCCGGTCCCGGGGACTTATGGGCTGGGAGAGCCTTCACAGTCTCGAGGAGCTCTTCCTCAGTAATAGAGGCGTTCAACTCCTGGAGGTCCGCGTCCCGCAGTTGGGGTAGCACAATGTCTTCCAAATACTGGGCAATACGGGCAGACAGGCCCGGGGTCGGGGGGTTGTGGGGGATGTCAGGCCTATTGTACAAGTCCGTGTAGAAGTCCGCGAACGCGTCCACTATCGCTTGGGGGTGGGTCAAAAGGTCTCCCCCCCTATTTTTAACTTGGGCCGGAGTGGAGGACACTGTGCGGTCTGCCAACTTCCGAGCCAACAGTGACTGTGCTTTGTTTCCCTTGTCGTAGTAGAGTTGACGTAGGCGGACCAGTGCTTTCTCTACCGACCCCAACGCCAGGTCCCGAAGCGTCTGCCTGGCCTGGACAATTTGCTTAAGAGTGGATAGGGAGGGGGATGCCGCAAGACGGGCCTCTAAGGTCGCGAGTCGTTTCTCGGCCAGTAACCCAGCGGCCCGTGCGTCTCGCTTCAAGGCCGAGGACAGGGCAATACAACGCCCCCGGATGACCGCCTTGTGGGCAGCCCAGAGGGTAGTGAGGGAGATGTCTGGCGTAGCGTTCTCTACAAAGTAGTGCCGGAGCGAAACCTCCAGCTCCGCCTTTGCTGGGACATGCTGCAGGAGATAATTGTTCAGCCTCCAGGTACTGGGCTTACGGAGGGGGAGGTCCAAGTCTAGGGTCAGAGTTATGGGGGCGTGGTCAGACCAGGTGATGGGAAGTATATGTGCAGAGCGAGCCGCCCTAAGCGTCGCGTTGTTGACAAAAAAATAATCGATACGCGAGTGTGTGCTGTGGGGGGCCGAGTAAAAAGTGTATTGGCGGTCCTGTGGGTGCAAAGCACGCCAGGCGTCAAACAGTCCCCGCCTTCTGGTGATCTGGCGGAACAGCCTAGAGTCTCTGGAGGTCCTGGCCTGGGGTGCCCGAAGGTCTACAGCCAGGCGGTCACGGAGTGCGGATTGAGCAAGGTTGAAGTCCCCCCCTATCACCAGAAGTCCGGGGGGTGTCTTGAACAGGCGGGAAAGCACCCTGGACAGAAATTGGTGTTGACGGACATTAGGGGCATAGATGACGCAGAGGGTCAGGGCCTGTGTGCGCCATAGACCGCGGAGAATGATGTAGTGGCCTCGTGGGTCCAGGTATACGGAAGTGCAAGTAAAGGGGGTACCCTGTCGAAAAAGAATTGCGACTCCTGCCCTCTTCCGTGGGTTAAAAGCCTGATAGACCCGAGGGAAATATCTGGAGGCAAATGTAAAGGAGTCACCCCGGTCAAAATGTGTTTCTTGGACCAGCACTATATCCGCCCCTGCCTGCCGGAACTCCCTAAGCGCTAGGTGGCGTTTTTTGTTGGAGTTCAGGCCGTGTACATTAAGGGACAAAATCTTAGCCATGATCAAGTAAGGGTGGGGTACAGGGCATACTTAGCTTACTGAGATGGAGGCCTGGATGCCTCGGAAGGAGCGGCGACCACTGGAGGAGAGGCGGCGACCGGGAGAACCGCTGGCAGAGCGTCATAGGTAAGACCAGGGGGGGAGAAAGCCTAGAAAGAAGAGAAAGAAGAAAAACAGTAACAGAATACAAAAAAAAAGAGAACATTATCAAACAGGTCCGGGGGTCCTATAGGGACACCGGATCTGTACAGTTCCTTATCGACTCCCTGACCAAAAAATCCAGGAAAAAAGAACCCGGGTCAGGGAGGCACCAACAGTCCACACCACAAAAGGAACCAACTAGTGCAAAAACCACGGGGGGGGGGGGGGGGGGGCAGAAACCGTCCTGGAACTCAACCGGAATCAGCCCAGGGATAGAAAAATCAGGTGTAGCTTCGGCAATCGGGGGGAGGAGAGAAAAAAAAACAAAAAAAAAAGGAACCCCCCTAAGACGGGGGGGAAGCTAAAGCTGCCAAGGGGAGACGACCACTGGACTGGGCCCGTCCAAGTCACTGATGTAAAGGTGAGTTGCGAGCCGGCTCCGGTCCTCTGTGCCGCTTGGTGGAGGGAACTTTCTGCCAGATCACCGGCGGAGGTGGCGGGGAGGCAATTAGGTCCCAGTCGGGTAACGTGGGGACTGGCAGGCCCAGGGTGTCACAAAAGGGGGCCAGGTCCTCCGGGAATCGGAGGGATGCAGATTTCCCCTGGTTTCTGGCCGTAAGACAGAAGGGGAATCCCCAACGGTAAGGTATGTCCTGGTCCTGCAAGGCTCGAAGAAGGGGCATCAGCAACCGCCGTTTTTGAAGGGTTATCCAGGAGACATCCGGGTAGATCTGGATCGGAGCATTGTCGAACATAAGGTTGCGGATGGAGCGGGATTTACGCATGATGTCTTCCTTGAGGGGGAAAGAATGGATCCGGCAAATGACATCCCTCGGCTTGGAGGCAGGACCTTTGGGTCGGAGTGCGCGGTGGGCCCTGTCCATTTCTATGGGTTTGGCTGGGTCTTCCCCCAACATCCCGTTGAAGAGAGCTTGCAAGGAGGCCTGCAGATCCTCAGGGCCCTCGGCTTCGGGGAGGCCGCGGACGCGGATGTTGTTCCGCCGACCCCGGTTGTCGAGATCTTCCACATGGCGCTGCATATCACGTAGTAGGAGCCGGTGATCTGAGTTCTCCACCTGGGTGCGATGGACAGCCAGCTTTGTCTCCTGGATCTCCTCCTCAGCCATCTCGACCCGTTCCGCTAGGTGTTTGAGGCCGGCGTGCAGTGACTGGATTTCAGAGCGACAGGTAGCCTTCACATCTGCTACAAGTTGTTTAAAGTCTTCTTTTGTGGGGATGGCTGTCAAATAGGCATGCCAGGGGGGATAATCACCGTCGTGATGCCTCGGCGGGGAAAGGGGTGGTGACGGGCGACGAGGGGAACCTCCCTGTCGCGGCCTTGCTGCCAAAGATGGGGGCCAGGACGGTGGGGGATCCAGATGGTCCGACCAGGACGTGGCATGGGGAGATCCGGATAAGGGGTCCTGACGGACTTCTAGCGGAAGTGGGGAGTGAGGACGGACCACCTGAGCATAGGTAGGGTGACTGGCTACTCGGGGTCGGGGCAGGCTGGCATCCCTGGATCGAGGCAGTCTTTGGGCCTTGGGGGGAACGGGTGGCTGCTGCATAGGTGGGGCCCCCCCTTTAGCCAGGGGGGGTGCTGCGGCTCCAGCGGGACGGGAGGGGTCCTCCGTGGCCCCCAGCAGATAGGAAGAGAAAGACCCCACTATGGCCGGGTCCGAGGCCGTCCGCAGCAAGCGGGGGAAGGCCTCAGAGCACTGAGTAGAAGAAGGGGGGGTCAGTGGGGCTGCAGCTCGCAGTCCCAGCACAGCAGAAGATGGGGTGGGAGAGGGGGAACCATCACTCACCCCTGGCTTTCCTCCAGCGTGCGGCGGCTCCTGTGGGGACCAGCGGCCATCCTGGGGGTCCGATCGGCTGCTCGCAGGCAGTGGAGGAGAGCGCCCATGCTGCGTCCCCGACGCCATCTTGAGGTCGCGGCCTACGCCGGATCGCGGCCTGTCCCCCTGCTCGGCCTGGGTGCTCCGGGATCCGCGGGGGGGGGTCAGCGGTGTAGTGCGGGCTGGTCACGTCCCGGAGTGGGGCCGTATGGTGCTCCACGAAGAGGTCCCTCGGGTGCAGCGGGGGAGGAGGCGAGGCCGGACCCCTCCGCAGCGTGGCTGGGTCGGCCGGCGCCATCTTGCGGCCCCCGCTCGGCGATCCTCCCGGCTGAATAAAGAAGGCCTTCAGAGAGGCCGAGGAGCCCGGGGGCGGTTGGGACGACCCCCGGGCGGAAGAGGACCTGGTGGCCCGTGATCTCCCCATGGACAGCGGCGGAGAACCCCCGATATACGCCGATGTAGTGCTGGGCTGGAGGAGAGCTCTCACTCACAGCGTCCTTCCAGCTCGGCTTCCGGACACGCCCCCCCATAAAATAATATTTTTACATATTTCATTAGCGTTTTGCCAATTTAAAGTCCCACCTGGAGGTGTACAACCTTTTCTTCTGAAATTTGATTGACAGCAGCGGGAGCCAATGGCTATTGCTGCTATCGATCTGTCCAATGAGGACAGGGACAGTGGCTGGAGCCGCTGGGCTTGTGCACATCCCTGGAACGGAGGGGCTCAGGTAAGAAAAAGGGGGGGGGGGGGGGGGCTCTGGTTGGCAGCTGCAGCAAAGAAGGTTTTTCACCTTAACCACTTGCCACCCGCACTATAGGCAAATGACGGCTGCAAAGTGGTTTCAAAATCCTGACGCGATCAGGATTTTGAGCCGCTTTAAGGTGAAAAACCACGAGACTTTACAATCCTTTTGCCCACCCGGACCATTTTGCAGCTAAAGGACCAGGCCCCTTTTTGCGATTCGGCACTGCGTCGCTTTAACTGAGAATTGTGCGGTCGTGCGACCTGGCTCCCAAACAAAATTGGCGCCCTTTTCTTCCCACAAATAGAACTTTCTTTTGGTGGTATTTGATCACCTCTGCGTTTTTTATTTTTTGCGCTATAAACAAAAATAGAGCAACAATTTTGAAAAAAATTCAATATTTTTTACTTTTTGCTATAATAAATATCCCCAAAAAATCTATAAAAAAACATTTTTTTTCCTCAGTTTCAGGCGATTCGTATTCTTCTACATATTTTTGGTAAAAAAAAAAAAATCGCAATAAGCGTTTATTCATTGGTTTGCGCAAAAGTTACAAAATAGGGGAGTTTTGGTTTGCGCAAAAGTTACAAAGTCTACAAAATAGGGGAGTTTTATGGCATTTTTAGTAATATTTTTATTTTTTTACTAGTAATGGTGGCGATCAGCGATTTTTATTGTGACTGTGACATTATGGCGGACACATCGGACAGTTTTGACACATTTTTGGGACCATTGTCATTTATACAGCAATCAGTGCTATGCAAATGCAGTGATTACTGTAAAAATGTCCATGGCAGTGAAGGGGTTAAGTGTGACCTAATGTGTATTTTTTTACTGTAGGGGGCGTGGCTTGGCGTGTGACATTACTGATCATCTTTCCCTATGACAGGGAACAGACGATCAGTGACAGGCAACTAGGAAGCACGGGGAGAGGTTTGTTTACACTTACCTCTCCCTGTTCTTCAGCTCTGTGAACCGATCGGGGGACACCGGCGGCGATCGGGTCCGCAGGTCCCGCGGCCACGGAGCTCAGGACCAGGTCGCGAGCCCGGCACGCGCTCGACCCACGGCTGGGCTCTTAAAGGGCAACGTACCTGTACGTTGCCATTCTGCCAACGTATATCGGCGTGAGGCGGTCCTTAAGTGGTTAAATTTGGTGGTTGATCTTCTCATCTTCATAACATGGTGAGGGGGGTAAGATTTTAACCGCTTGCGGATCGCCCACTGTACATTTAGTGCGCTCTGCACCAGACCACGTACCTAGTTCATGGTTAAAAAAGCAATTACTCATCCAAAATATGTGATGCCAGAATACGGTTACTAATGCTGTCCATGAACATTTCACTTCTGCTTACCACCACTGAACCTTCTCCCTGCTGTACAGTATTATTAAAAAATACCCTATATTGTCAAAAGTATTGGGACACCTGCCTTTACTCACACATAAACTTTAATGGCATCCCAGTCTGAGCCTGGGTTCACACTAGAGCATGGAGCGGCCTACAGCAGGAGTCCGGTGCGTCTCCATTCACCATTTCAGGTCCAATTTCAGCACGAATTTTGGGTTGATTTCAGACCTGAAACGGACCAAAAGACGCACAGGGCTCCTGTGCAAATTGGAAATGTGTGAACCAGCTCCATAGAGAGCCGGTCACAATCTCCTGCTGTGCGAATTGGATGTGGAGAATAGACATGTGCGATCAGTTTCGTACAAATCGAAAATTCGTACGAATTTCCCAAACCTTGTACATTCGGGAGGATCCGAAATACGAATTTCTATGCTTCCGAATTGTATACGAAATACGAAAGTTTGTTTATGAATTTCGGATCCAAATTGCGTTACAATGGAAACGTGATTGGTGTTTTGACCAATCAGAGGTTTTCTTCTGCTGCTGAGTGGGGGTTGGGAAAATTACCTTTTTTAATATGGGAGTGGGAGACTGGTACTGGTAGTCGATGGGAGATTCAGAATCGGACAAAATAAGAATTTTCGTTAATTGCGATTATTTGTTATGATGAAGTTAAAAAACAGCACAGCACAGGGATGGTGGGAGCCCCCCATAATGAGCACAGCACAGGGATGGTGGGAGCCCCCCATAATGAGCACAGCACAGGGATGGTGGGAGCCCCCCATAATGAGCACAGCACAGGGATGGTGGGAGCCCCTCATAATGAGCACAGCACAGCACAGGGATGGTGGGAGCCCCCCATAATGAGCACAGCACAGGGATGGTGGGAGCCCCTCATAATGAGCACAGCACAGGGATGGTGGGAGCCCCTCGTAATGAGCACAGCACAGGGATGGTGGGAGCCCCTCGTAATGAACACAGCACAGGGATGGTGGGGGCCCCTAATAATGAGCACAGCACAGGGATGGTGGGAGCCCCTCGTAATGAGCAAAGCACAGGGATGGTGGGAGCCCCTCATAATGAGCACAGCACAGGGATGGTGGGAGCCCCTCATAATGATAAATTCATCATAAGGAACATTCGTAATTGTTACGAAAAGTTAGCGAACCTAACGAAAATTCGTATTTCGTACAAATCCAAATTGAATTTCGGACACGAATTATAAATACGAATTAACCTGCCTAGCGGTATTCCCGAGTCTGGCTCTGGGTGGAATTTCAGTACCACGAGCGGTAACCCCGAGCCAGACTCGGGATCGCATTGCAGGATACAGGGAGACTTACTAACCTAGTCCCCTGGATCCTGCGATGTCCTCCCCGCTGTGTGCGCGAGTGCCGTTGAGCTCCGTTCCCTGCGACATTATGACGCACGGGAGCGGAGATCGGCGCCAAATTCAAAAAAGTAAAAACACATACAGTATACTGTAATCTGTACTGTATAAAAAAAAAAATACACATCCCCTTTGTCCCTAGTGGTCTGTCCATTGCCATGCATGCACTTTTATATTATAAATACTGTTTTTTCTGCCTGGAATTTGGAGGTTGTCCATAGCAACCAAAAAGTGACACTTTATGTCAAAAGTGATTTTAGATCAGCTAGAAAACAGCAATAATAGATTAGAATCACTTGCAGAATTGAGCGATAGAGATTTGTGGGGAGATCCGTCATCAAACACTAAATCTAATGACAGCGACAATTCTGCAAATGAGCAAATTTCAGTGTTTTTGGATTTGATTACATTATTGAATAATTTTTATTATTATTTCTTATAATTATTTATAGTTATTTATTATATTATAATTATATTATATATAATAATTATTAAATATAATTAAAAATAATTATAAACTTTATCATACCGGGGATGTCTACTAGACTCTGGTTTGAACAGATTTAAGAAAGTTATTCCTAAGAATTACAGGCCTACAATATAAAACGCCAAATTTCCATGCAAAATAAATTGTACCGCTTTCAGCACCTAAAATCTGAAATAATCATACCGCCAGGGAGGTTAGCGGCTAATACGAAACAGAACGGAATGAAACTAAACAAATTTATTGACGGCGCACATGTCTAGTGAGGAATACCCACATCCAATTCATGCTAGTGTGAACCCAGCCTTAGACCGCAGGGTTAAATATTGAGTTGCACTCACCTCACCTACTAGAACAATTAAAATTATACCAATGGAATAAGGACTATATTTGGATGTCTCTAGATGTAAGTTCACTCTATACATCAATCCCCCATGAATTTGGACTAGCGGCTTTGGACCACTTCCTATTCCAAAACCAATATATGAGCAATGGACAAGCTGGGTTACTCTTGGAATGCATCAAGTTCTGTCTTACACACAATTATTTTAATTTTGATGATCATATACAGGTGAAAGGCACCGCTATTGGAGCAAATTTTTCTCCCTCATATGCTAAATCTTTCTATGGGCCTCTGGGAGCCCCAATATATTTGGCACGATAACGCCTATTCCAAACACCTAATCTATTACGGCAGGTATATAGATGATGGCAGAAAATGGAAAAAGGACGGCCGCACTCCAAAATAATGCCTTTATTGAATAAAGCTTAATCCCCACATCAATCAGAGACACAGGTCCAGATGATAACTGACGCGTTTCGCACCATTAAAGGCGCTTAATCAGCTACAATTAAGCGCCTTTAATGGTGCAAAACGTGTCAGTTGTCATCTGGAGCTGTGTCTCTGATTGATGTGGGGATTAAGCTTTATTCAATAAAGGCATTATTTTATGCCGCGTACACACGGTCGGAGAATCAGTCGGAATGCGTCTTATCGCACCGTGTCGTCAGATAATCCGACTGTGTGTGGTATGCATTGGACTGATTCCGTCCGAATCTCCGTTGGACCCAATTTTCCAACATGTTGGAAATATTTCCCGACCAACTGGGCCGGTCAGACCTAATCCGATCATGTGTAGAGAATTTTGATCGGACCAAGTGCCACGCATGCTCAGATCAAATTCCTACATCAAAGCTATTGGCTACTAGCCTGAATCTAGTCCCATCGTAACGAAATTACGTCATCACATTCTGAAAGATCGGATTTTTCGACAACTTAGTCCGACCGTGTGTATGCAACAGTTTCGGACACAATCCGTCAGACTAAATTCGACGGACAAAATCCGACGGATTTGGTTGCCAAAATCTCCGACCGTGTGTACGTGGGCTAAGAGTACGGCCGTCCTTTTTCCATTTTCTGCCATTTGACTTTGCTGAGCCGGCACCCTTCATCTCCCACTACTAGGAGGGTGTGAACACAAGCGATACCACCTGGAGCGGTAATTACCTTGATTGGGTATATAGATGATATTGTAATAGTTTGGAATGGCTCTATCAATGACATCCAGGACTTTGTCAATCATTGTAATAACAACCCACTTGGTCTAAGTTTTTATATATGTTACAGACCCTGACAATCTAGCCCAGTGATGGCGAACATTGGCACCCCAGATGTTTTGGAACTACATTTCCCATGATGCTCTGGCACTCTGCAGTGTAGTTGAGCATCATGGGAAATGTAGTTCCAAAATATCTGGGGTGCCAAGGTTGGCCATCACCGATCTAGCCTTTCTTGACTTAGAATTGCATCATATTAATGATGAAAGCCATGCCAGGAACTAGAACTGCACGATTCTGGCCAAAATGAGAATCACAATTTTTTTGCTTTGAATACAAAGATCACGATTCTCGTGGCGTAAAATCTTTCACATTTTACAAAAATAAATTGGGCTAACTTTGCTGGTTAGTTTTTTTTTTTTTTTAATTAAATTCATTTTTTCCCAAAAATTTGCATTTGAAAGACTGCTGCGCAAATACAGTGTGGCATAAAATATTGTAACAACCACCATTTTATTCTCTAGGGTGTCTAATAAAAATATATATATAATGTTTGGGGGTTCTAAGTAATTTTCTAGCACAAGAAAAAAATGATTTTGACTTGAAACCAACAAATGTCAGAAAAAGGCTTATGCCCCGTACACACGATTAGAAATTCCGCCAGCAAAAGTCCGATGTTAGGTTTTTGTACGGAAATTTGGGACTGTGTGTACGCTCCATCGGACTTTTGCTGGCGGAATTCCCGCCATCAAAAGATTGAGAGCGGGTTCTCTACTTTTCCAGCTAAAAAATGCCTACGCATGCTCGGAAACAATTTGACGCATGCTCGGAAGCATTGAACTTAATTTTCTCGGCTCATCGTAGTGTTGTACGTCACGGCGTTCTTGATGGTCAAAAGTACAGAGAACTTTTGTGTGACTGTGTGTATGCAAGCCAAGCTTGAGCGGAATTCCGTCAGAAAAAACATCCAAGATTTTTCCGACGAAAACTCCGACTGTGTGTACGGGGCATTAGTGTTTAGGTGGTTAAACTTTCCTCATTTACACACAAAGTCTATTCCATTGACAAATTGTTACAATGTTTATACTAAGTTCCACTGCTAAAGAATGCTGTGATTCTTGGCAGTCTACCCCGTCTTTTTCTTCCTTTCTTTTGACGGCTGTCGGTTTCAGAAGAGCAGAGAGAATTCTTTGGATAGAAAGAATCGTGGAAGACTTTTGTCAAGATCGCAACGGGGGAAAAAAAAAAATCGCAATAACGATTCTTGACGATTAATTGTGCAGCTCTACCAGGAACTATTGCAAGCCGACAGCTGGCAACTCTTTGTTACATTACAAGACTTTCCAGTACAACAAGTAGAAAAATAAGATTCCAAAAGGACAATTCTGCCGACTCAGGCACAACTGTACAGAAAATCACAGATTATACAGAACAAAGTAAGTTACTAGCCAACAAACTCAAGGATAAAGGCTGCCCAAAATCCTTGATCCAACAGGCTTATACACACTATTCACAAGACGCACCCATCAAAACAGACAAAGGAGCTTTCGACCAATCGGTTTGCTTTACTACTAGATTTCACTCCAACCAGGGCCATCTTTAACCACTTCCCACCCGGCCAATGCATATATATGGCCGGGTGGGAGCCGTCTACTCCTGATAGGCCGTTCAGGAACGTCCTTCAGGAGTAGCGGGATCGCGCACGCGCGCGCTCGCGCAGCGGCGCGATCCCGATGTGCTCGTGTCACCCGGACACGGCACATCTCAGATCGGCAGGAGGGCTCTGTGATTGGCCCTCCTGATCACATGACGGCCGTGTCCAATCACGGCCGTCATGTGATGTAAACAAACAGCCGGTTGCTAGGCAATCGGCTCTCCTCTCCTCACACGGAAGTCACCGCTGAGGAGAGGAGAGCAGAACGCTGCAGCCGGCTGATGATCAGTGAGTATGGGCTGCTTTTTACAGCTTTTTACTCACTGATCATCAGTGTAGTGTAAACACACAACACACCACACAGTGTAAACACAATGTCCCCACATATGTCCCCAAAACATACATGTCCCCAAATAATAAAAACACATGTCCCTAATAATAAAAACATGTCCCCCACATATGTCCCACTAAAATCACATGTCCCAATGATTATCTGCACACATATGTACGTGATCACCTGCACACATATGTACATGATCATTTGCGTACATATGTCCGTGATCACACAAACCAATTATTATACACTTAACGGAATTTTTTTTACCAAAAACATGTAGCAGAATACATTTTGGCTTAAATTTATGACAAAATTTGATTTTATTGGATTTCTTTTCAAATAGAAAAAAGAAAATATTGTTTTTTTTCCAAATTTCCGCTATTTTTGCGCTTATATCGCAAAAAAAAAAAAAACGGAGTCGTGAATAAATAACACCAAAATAAAGCTCTATTTGTGCGAACAAAATGATAACAATTTCATTTGGGTACAGTGTAGCATGACCGCGCAATTGTCACTGAAAGCGCTAGAGCGCTGAAAGCTGAAAATTGGGCTGGGAAGGAAGGGGGTGAAAGTGCCCTGTATTGTAGTGGTTAATATTGATTGGATCCTGGGCAAACGTTTTCTTGGGCCCCCCCACCCATACAATTTCGCTCTCCACCTGCTCTGAGACATATAATAAATAGCAGCTAGACTTAAAATCAGTTTATTGTATCAGATCAGGCAGCGATTGTGATTTGTTGCCAGAGGTTACAGTGTATCATTACCGCTTACTGACTGGTTTCTAGAGGTTACAGCACACATTACGGCTCACTAATTAGTTGCTAGATGTTACAGCATATGATTTCTGCTTGTTGATTGGTTGCTAGATATTACTGTACAGTAATACTGCTCATGGATTGGTTGCTAGAGGTTACAGCAAATGATTTCTGCTTGTTAATTGGTTGCTAGAGATTACTGTACATCAATACTGCTCACTGATTAGTTGCTAGAGGTTACAGCACATCATCTCCTCACTGCAGGGGGCATGATATACATATGAATGCCACCTTTATTTACATATCTATGCTGTCGGATGCAGCTATTTACATATGGATGCCAGTAATTTACATGTAAACACGGGGTCTGCAGGTGAGTCATCTGTACACAACAATAGGGCAGATCTGGGCACCATTAGTATCAGCACTTCACACTAAGATATCAGGACACAGCACAGGACTAAAACTTCAAGGGACGAGGGAATTTAAACTGGGATAGTTGGAAATTATGAGGCAGCTGCTTTGGGCCCCACAACAATGACAGGGCCCAGGGCAGCTGCCCCTTTTGCCCTGTCTTAAAGACGGCCCTGACTCCAAACATGGAAAAAGTGAATCAATCCTATAAAAACATTCGCCTATACTGCTGGAGGATACACACTTAAAAACTCTCCTTCCCAATACACCCAGAGTCACATACAGAAAGGCACCAAATATAAAAAAAAAAAATTGCACCTAGTAAGCTAAAATCTCGCCCCATCATTTCTCACACATGCCTCATCCCCTTACAAGGTATGTGTCAATGTAACAGGTCATCCCCTAGAGGTGCCACAAGGAGAGCGGAAGGTAACGGTAAGCCCAAAAATAACCAGCAGCTCCTTCAGGGGTTAGTGCTACATTACCATGATGGTGTTTTATAAAAAATAAATGTTTGGGGTGGTGGGCGGATCGCTGTCATCGTGTCTGAGGGCTACGGTGAGTTTCCAGCTCTACCTCATACAATGTTTCATATACATGTTTATCCTAAATAAGTATGTAATACAGCTCACATCAATCACAATTTATTTCACATTTATTTTATTTATGTTTATTTATTTTTCCCATTTATTTTTCTCATTTTTCATTTCATTTTCTAATTTTTCCTTAATTTTTCATTCATTATTTTAATATTTTTTCCGAATTAGAATTAACATTCTTTTTCCCTTTATACCCATTTCCTTTCCACCCCCCCCCCCCCCCCCATTTCGTTATCTCTCAATATTTACCATTGTTCCTCTATTATCCAACAGCCCATTTATGGCATAACCCTCCCATTATATATTCTCCATAATACAACCCGCTATTAGATCTATCATACCCATTTCATTAATAATCTTATCCAACCCAAACACTATTATCTACATACAATTTGCCAATACATTCTTTAATTTTATCAATTACAATTTATTTCACATTTATTTTTATTCATATTTATTTATATTCATGTTTATTTTAATTTTATTTTTATTTATTTTATTTATTTATTTTTCCATTTATTTTTTCATTTTATTTTCTAACTTTTCATTTGTTATTTTTTATTTTTTTTCAGAATTAGAATTAACATTCTTTTTCCCTTACTACTCCTTTCCTTTTCACTCCCCCTTCCCCCATTTCCTTGTGTCTTAATATTTACTGCAGTCCCTCTATTACCCAACAGCCCATTTATGGTGTAATCATCCAATTATATATTCTCCATAATACAACCCGCTATTAGATCAATCATAATATCATTCCCCTTCCTGACTAGCTAATGTATATATATTATTTTTATTCAATCTATTAATTTATTTCATGCAATAGTGGTCCCAGGACGAATTCATGATTGTTATTGTTTCTTAATGACTTAAATGTTTATTTTATATGCCAATATCCTATAAATTGATTTTTTTAAATAATATATATAATGTCGCTTGATGTATATTTTAATCTTTAATTTATATGTCACTTGATTATTTTTGTACATATCATCTGTAATTTAGATTTAGGAGTTCTGGTCTGGTAAGTATTCTGCGTTCTTCCCACTAGATGGCAGTTAACCGAGGCACTTATAAGGCTGATACCAGCCTACGTCTTATTAGCTTGAGAAAGGAGTGCGCCTGTGTCTAATTGGCCAGTGCGCATGCTCCGAAACGTTGTTGCAACCCACTAGTGATGTCATCACGCCCAACGCTGCATTCCAGACCTCACCATCGTGAATCAGCCTGATCCAAGCCTCGTTTTCATTTCTCAGGCTGCAGAGCTTCTGTCGATGATGTGTCAAATAGTGTCCCCCCATCGGATAGTGTCCGCCCCGCGCTTGCGCAGTACAGAGGACAAGGAGAAGCCAAGCATCTCCGAAGATAAACGGCGCCTGCACAGTGAGTCCGGGTTCAAGCTCCACCATCCAAGTGGACATAGAGTTAGAATAAAAAATAGCCGAGTGAAGCGAGGCTGTGCCCGAAGTGTGGCGAGCAAAGCGTGGCGAGTGAAGCGAGCCCACGAGGGGCCCTGTTACTATGTGCTACCGTATGTCCACTTGGATGGTGGGGCTTCAACCTGGACTCTGTGCGCAGGCGCCGTTCTTCTTTGGAGACTTTTGGAGTTTCCTTCTCCTCCGTACTGCGCAAGCGCTGCGCCTGCGCAGTACGGGGCGGACACTATTCCATGGCCGGACACTTTTTGACAGAACAGGCCAGGATACTTCTCCTTCAGGCAAAGACAGCTGGGTTAATGCCGCTGCATAGGGACAGATGCCACACCAGTGTGGCTGGACATGTGCCTTACCTCTCTAACTTCTATGTAAGTGGATAATGCACCTGTATTATATTAAATTGTTACAGCTCTAACCTAGAGGCGCCTATCTCTCTTTTCTTTGCATATCTGGAGTCTGCCTCCAACTTCCCCAACAAAGGCTTGCCCTGGTTTCTGGACTGTTATATTATATACAGGTATTCCTCCTCCATCTCAGCCCCTCCTTGCTCTTATACTGAGTACACCACTTATAGGACTTACCTGATGGACTCGTGTATTAATATACATTCTATCTGGCAGCGCCATTATCCCAATGTTTATTTTTTCAATATTGAGTTGGCCCACCCTTTGCAGCTATAACAGCTTCAACTCTTCTGGGAAGGATGTCCACAAGGTTTAGGAGATGTGTCTATGGGAATGTTTGACCATTCTTCCAGAAACCCATTTGTGAGGTCAGGCACTGATGTTGGATGAGAAGGCCTGGCTCACAGTCTCCACTTTAATTCATCCCAAAGGTGCTCTATGAAGTTGAGGTTGATGTGAAGGCCAGTCAAGTTCCTCCACCCCAAACTCGCTCATCCATGTCTTTATGGACCTTGCTTTGTGCACTGGTCAAAATCATTTGGTGGAGGGGGGATTATGGTGTGGGGGATTGTTTTTCAGGGGTTGGGCTTGGCCCCTTTAGTTCCAGCGAAACAGACTCTTAAGGAGTCAGCATACCAAGACATTTTGGACAATTTCATGCTCCCAACTTTGTGGGAACAGTTTGGAGATGGCCCCTTCCTATTCCAACATGACTGCTCACCAGTGCACAAAGCAAGGTCCATAAAGACATGGATGAGCGAGTTTGGGGTGGAGGAACTTGATTGGCCTGCACAGAGTCCTGACCTCAACCGGATAGAACACCTATGGGACCTCACAAATGCACTTCTGGAAGAATGGTCAAACATTCCCATAGACACATCTCCTAAACCTTGTGGACGGCCTTCCCAGAAGAGTTGAAGCTGTTATAGCTGCAAAGGGTGGGCCAACTCAATATTGAACCCTACATACTAAGACTAGGATGCCATTAAAGTTCATGTGCGTGTAAAGGCAGGCGTCCCAATTAAGTGTTCCCCATAACAGTGGGCAGCTCCATATGTCCTTTTTTCAACAGTTTTCCTATTATTAGCCCCCCCACCATAGGCTGCAGTGGGATTTGCCTGACAGTTCGGATTAGCTGAACTTCGAACCAGATTCACCAATCCTTCGGTGAATTGAACCAGGACAGATGCCCTCATCACCAATGACAGCAGAGGATAAACTCATGTATAAAGATTAGGAAGTGTTCTGCATATCTTTACCTATAGCAAGGTCCAGGCATTTCATACAGGTGCGACTGTAATAGGAGCGATCCCACACCGTGGTGTACACCTTGTTTTCCTTCAACCCCATTATGAATCGGTCACATTCATCTATGCGCACTGTACATGATAGAAGGTGAAATTATTAGTTAATGATTGATAACTACTTCCACTGCTAGTCGGGTCACATATACCAATTTTTTTAACCAATATATCAAATACAAAAATATAAAAGTGGTCAGCCTTCGCGCCGCTAAGTGGTAATAAGTGACTAAAGTGGAACAAAATCCAAAATCAGATATAATGAATCACAGATGCTATGAAAAAGAGCCTGAGTGATATAAAGTGCAAATGCTAACTAAAAAATGCAGCAGGACAAAATAGTGAGCACAAACTATCAAATAATGAATATAAAGGGGTGGGTCCTGCGCAAATCGTGCCACTCAAATAAAATACACAAATTCAAAATAATATAAATATGTGCATACATACAATGCCGTGAAAAAAAAATATAGTCCAAAAAACAGCACGCATAAAAATATATAAAAAATATATAAAAAAATGGAAAAAAGGTTTAATGATAGAACAATAATAAAATGTCCGCTACTCAAGGCTCCCAGAACTCTCACCTTTAAACGAAGTGAATAAGCAAATCAAACAAACTCCAGGATTCTCTTATTTCATTCATAAATAATAAATAATAGCCATCAGAAAATCAAAAAGAAGGATGCAATGATACAATTCCGCCACTAGAGGGCCAGTCCCAGCTTCCAGAATAGGTGAAATGGATCTTCACTTCTATTTCACAGTGTATGGCTCAAAATAAGAGAGAGGAGGGGGAGAGAGAGAAACAGGAGACTTCCATAGTGTAGTAGTTTAAAAAACGCCATGAAGAAGTCACATGACGTAACGCGTAGGGATTGGCCAGAGGACGAACCGGAAGTAGAGTAAGGCGGGAGGAAGTTGTCATTATACCCTCTTCCTGATTGTGCTTGTTTTTTGCAATTAAAATGTGAGAGTCTTTACTGCTTTTTAATAAATCTACCTGCCGTTTTTTAAACTACTACACTATGGAAGTCTCCTGTTTCTCTCTCTCCCCCTCCTCTCTCTTATTTTGAGCCATACACTGTGAAATAGAAGTGAAGATCCATTTCACCTATTCTGGAAGCTGGGACTGGCCCTCTAGTGGCGGAATTGTATCATTGCATCCTTCCTTTGGATTTCCTGATGGCTATTATTTATTATTTATGAATGAAATAAGAGAATCCTGGAGTTTGTTTGATTTGCTTATTCACTTCGTTTAAAGGTGAGAGTTCTGGGAGCCTTGAGTAGCGGACATTTTATTATTGTTCTATCGTTAAACCTTTTTTCCATTTTTTTATATATTTTTTATATATTTTTATGCGTGCTGTTTTTTGGACTATATTTTTTTTTTCACGGCATTGTATGTATGCACATATTTATATTATTTTGAATTTGTGTATTTTATTTGAGTGGCACGATTTGCGCAGGACCCACCCCTTTATATTCAAATACAAAAATATACCTTCTACAATAAGTTGGCACTAACACAACAATATCTTTTCAAAACAAAGTTCTTGTCTGGACCAGTGGCGGCCCCGCCCATACGAGGCGGAGTGGCGCTACCCCCCTAATCCATGCGCCCGGCCCCTAATCTACATGCAGGGTGCCGGACGCATGGATTCCAATGGGGGTTTCCCACCCAGTTGTGTGACAATAGCGAATTAATGTTCACTATTGTCTTCCTAAATCTCCTCAAGACCAATCAGGAAGCGGGTCCTGAGACCCATCACCCGATTGGCCACCTAGGAGGAGGAGGCGCGCGGCAGAAGCCCATGTGATGCAGAGGAGGAGACGCAGGGGAAGCCGCCAACCACTCCCCAGAGGAAGCGTTACCCGTGACCTAGATGGGATAAGTGCAGGACTGGTGACCGGGGGGGGGCTGTGTGCGGCAGTGTCCCTCCCATGAACTTCGTATTTAAGCCATGCCTTTGCACTTCCTGTTTGCCAGCTTATTGTGCTCTTCTCCAGCCAATATCTCGCTCTTGTCTCTCCTGCTGCTGTCTATATCTCCACTACCACTCGTTACCACCCTTTTTGATTGTTTACTGACTACACTTCTGCTTTGATCCCTACATGCTATATCTGCTCCTGGACCCCAGCTTGCTCCCCTCCAGGTGGGGCCTGGTACTAACACGCAGCAAAACCCATTGCCACCATCAGGAGCTCTGCTGAATACAGGTTAGTGCTTAGGTTGATAGATATAAGCCAGCATCTCAGTCGACTCAAACAATAAATATCTTTATTGGCTACACAAGTACAGCCATTAAAACAAACTAACGCGTTTCGGCCACTGTGACCTTAGCATCTGAAGCATGTTAGCATTGTTATACTGGATATACTTGTGTAGCCAATAATGATTTTCAACCTTTGAGTTCACCAAGTTGCCGGCTTATATCTATCAACGTTAGAAGTACTGAGGGGCTATACACCCCAGCCACGAGCACCGGATTTCAGCCTCGGATAGCACTCACCAACAGTAGAGCTTGGGTATTATATTAATTGATTCCCGGTTAGTGCTTAGACCCTGCACCTTGAGTAAACCCGTGCCATCCAGCAGGGTGACCTGCTTCTCTACTTATCCAGCTGGTTGGTGGGAGCCTCTTTACTGCTATGTCCTGCCGCACTTTCATGTTTTTTTTCTGTCATGTGTTGAACTGCATCAGGTTATTATTATTTTGTAGTATGCTGACATCTAGTGGTGGTTTGGGACCTTAGTAACTTGTTTTAGTTATTCACAGACATTCACAGAGACATGGCTTGGGACAGTTCTCTCCTTACATTTCAAAAAACTGTAAAAACACCCTCTGTACTGCAATTAGCTGATTTGTATTGGATTCAGCTGCAGTGTCTTATTGGAGAGCCAAGGCGTTTTGCAGGCACTTCCCACTGATTTCAATGGGAAGGGGCACTTTAGGAGCCATGTATACACCGTTCCAAGGCACTAACACCCCCAGCAAACCCCACCCACTGTCTGCCAGTCAGTCCTTACCTTGGATATGGGTGGTGGGAGCTGCGGTCGGGTCTCCATGGAGTGCGGAGCTGATGCACCCATCTTCCAGTGCGGTTGCCCCTGTCCTTAAGCGTGGCGGGCTTGGGAAAAGCTGCTCCAGTGTCCTCTCCTGGAGCAGCTTCCGCGGTGCGTCTCCTCTCTGCTCCTCCCAGCGATAGTCGTCCAATAGGATCGTCTTACGTTTTGGCCAATCGGGAAAGGGGTTTCGCTTTCCGATTGACCAGGAGGAGGATCAGTGTTGCAACAGCAAATATTCATTCGCTGTTGTGACACCTGGGTGCGCCCCGAGTAAACCCTATTTTGAAGCCTATTAGAGCCTCTGGCTCTAATCAGGTGCTGCAAAATACACACCCCCACCTATCCCCGCAATTGTAATTCATGCGCCTGGCGTACTGAAAGGGGTCGAGCGCATGGATAGGGAGGGTGGTGTTGGGAGGGGTGGTGGACGTGCGCCCACAATGCCCGGGCCACCACTGCACCACTGCTCTCTAGTAATAACAACCGATGCAGCTAAGCAGCCGCTCAACTGTTATCACAAGCATCAGGAGGGGACACCCCCCCTCCCCGCCTCCTTCCACCACTCGCCAGGGCTATCCCGTACCACCGGGAGACCCGAGCCACCAGCCGGCACGTCCGCCGGCTGGCCAGAAACCTGAACAAAGCCGGAACCGGCTTTGATTGGGTCTAGGATGTAGTTTACTCTGGAGCCAATGGCGCCAGTTTTAAAAAATCTAAAGTATTCAAAAACTCAGATCTATATATATATATATACAGTATCTCACAAATGTGAGCACAACCTTCACATTTTTGTCAATATTTTATTATTATTATTCAATTTGCTGTCCCCTCAAAATAACTCAACACACAGCCATTAATGTCTAAACCGCTGGCAACAAAAGTGAGTACACCCCTAAGTGAAAATGTCCAAATTGGGCACAATTAGCAATTTTCCCTCCCCAATGTCATGTGACTCATTAGTGTTACAAGGTCTCAGGTTTGAATGGGGAGCAGGTGTGTTCAATTTGGTGTTATCGCTCTCACTCTCTGATACTGGTCACTGTAAGTTCAATATGGCACCTTATGGCAAAAAACTCTCTAATGATCTGAAAAAAAAATTGTTGCTCTACATAAAGATGGCCTAGGCTATAAGAAGATTGCCAAGATCCTGAAACTGAGCTGCAGCACGGTGGCCAAGACCATACAGCGGTTTAACAGGGCAGGTTCCATTCAGAACAGGCCTCGCCATGGTCCACCAAAGAAGTTGAGGTCTCGTGCTCAGCATCATATCCAGAGGTTGTTTTTGGGAAATAGACGTATGAGTGCTGCCAGCATTGCTGCAGAGGTTGAAGGGGTGGGGGGTCAGCCTTTTTTAATATATGCACAATAGAAATGGTATAATTATTATCTGTGTTGTAGGTTGAAAATTCTATATTCACAAAGGCCATATTTGGGACAGATACCATTTTTGATCTATTTTGATATATATTGTTTGAACTAAAATATCCACTTTTAGTGTGTTAGCGGCTTGTTTGTTAAAGATAGCGCAGTGTTTTACGCTTTAAATTATAAAGATGATGCACAAGAAAGCCTGCAAACAGTTTGCTGAAGACAAGCAGACTAAGGACACGGATTACTGGAACCATGTCCTGTGGTCTGATGAGACCAAGATAAACTTATTTGGTTCAGATGGTGTCAAGCGTGTGTGGGGGCAACCAGGTGAGGAGGACAAAGACAAGAGTGTCTTGTCTACAGTCAAGCATGGTGGTGGGAGTGTCATGGTCTGGGGCTGCATGAGTGCTGCCGGCACTGGGGAACTACAGATCATTGAGCGAACCATGAATGCCAACATGTACTGTGACATACTGAAGCAGAGCATGATCCCCTCCCTTCAGAGACTGGGCCGCAGGGCAATATTCCAACATGATAACGACCCCAAACACACCTCCAAGATGACCACTGCCTTGCTAAAGAAGCTGAGGGTAAAGGTGATGGACTGGCCAAGCATGTCTCCAGACCTAAACCCCATTGAGCATCTGTGGGACATCCTCAAATGGAAGGTGGAGGAGCGCAAGGTCTCCAACATCCACCAGCTCTGTGATGTCATTATGGAGGAGGGGAAGAGGACTCCAGTGGTAACCTGTGAAGCTCTGGTGACCTCCATGCGCAAGAGTGTTAAGGCAGTGCTGGAAAATAATGGTGGCCACACAAAATATTGTCACTTTGGGTCCAATTTGGACATTTTCACTTAGGAGTGTACTCACTTTTATTGCCAGTGGTTTAGACATTAATGGCTGTGTGTTGAGTGATTTTGAGGGGACAGCAAATTTACACTGTTATACAAGCTGTACACTCACTACTTTACATTGTAGACAAGTGTCATTTCTTCAGTGTTGTCACATGAAAAGATAGAAGAAAATATTTACAAAAATGTGAGGGGTGTACTTACTTTTGTGAGATACTGTGTGTATAATATTTGGTGGTTCTAAGTAATTTTCTAGCCACAAATACTGATTTTAACACTTTAACTAAGCAAGACATGTCAGAAATAGGCCTGGTTTTCAAGTGGTTAAAATGGGTGCTGAGCCCCGTACATCATGAATTGGCCATTTGTTGATGTGGCTGGAGCTGCCCGGTGTTGGCTGTTGGCAGCCAATGTTAGTCTGTGGCTCCTGAGGCATAAACAAATGGGCGACTCATGGTATATGGGCCTCAGCGCTTATATGAATGAGGCCCAAAGCACTGATATCATTTTGGAAAGTGTTGTGCAATCACAAAGTACAAATCGGTAACAAAAAATCACAAATAATATATTATCCCGCTGGCTTGAATTACAATCTGTGAAAAGCTGCGGTTATCACATCATCCACTCACCGATCTTCTTGAACCTGTTTGAAGATGTGGAGAGTTGTCTAATGAGATCGCTGCCTTCTTCTTTTTCCAGTTGTTCAACGATACGGCTTACAGAACAACGACCGAAAGCATTGGCGACTGAAAGATCATAAACACGCAATTATTATAGGATTCTACCCATACGGTAAGGTGCTGTAATATAAATATTCTTTGCCATCCCCATCAAATCATTCTCTGCAGCTATTACCTTTTGTACCACCACCCCCTCCCTTTAGAATGTAAGCTCTATGAGCCGGGCCCTCCTGTACCTTTTGTATTGAACTGTACTGTAATTGTGTTGTCCCCCCCATACATTGTAAAGCGTGGCGTAAACTGTCGGCGCTATATAAATCGTGTATAATAATAATAATATTGAAAGTATTATCACTAATTATACTTGTGATTGTTATATTACTTAACCCCTTCCCGCCGAGCGTACGCAGATGTGCGTAGTCGGCTTCCGGGGGTATACCGGGATGATGCCCGCACCTGCAGGCATCATCCCGGTACCGTTTTTTTTTTTTTTAGCGAGCAATTGGCTTTCCAGCCACAACCGAAGTGGCTAAAAGCCGCTCGGCTGTTATGCCAGAGGAGCGGGAGGGGACGTCCCCCCTCCCGCCGCCTCTCGCCGCTGTTACCGGTGCTCCTGCTCGATCGGGAGCACTGATTCTCGATCCGACGCCTCCGGCTGCTGGGGAGGAACTGGAACAAAGCCATAAGCGGCTTCGTTCCAGTCTCCTCATAGTAAACACATCGTTTAAAAAAAAAATTTTTTATTAATTTTCAAATAAATAAAATAAAATAAAAAATAAAAATTATTTTTTTAAAGCGCCCGCCGTCCCCCGCGAGCTCGCGAAGCAAAGAAAACGCATAGGGAAGTCGCGCCCGCATATGTAAACGGTGCTCAAATCACACATGTGAGGTATCGCCGTGATCGGCAGAGCGAGAGCAATAATTCTAGCACTAGACCTCCTCTGCAACGCTAAAAAAATTAAAGCGTCACCTATTGGGATTTTTAGGTACCGTACTTTGTCGTCAATCCACGAGTGCGTGCAATTATAAAGTCTGACATGTTTGACATGTTTGGTATCTATTTACTCGGCGTAATATTATCTTTCACATTACGCAAAAAAATTGGGCAAATTTTACTGTTTCATTTTTTTTTAATTCATGAAAGTGTCCCTTTTCCCAAAAAGTTGCGTTTAAAACACCGCTGCGCAAATACCGTGCGACATAAAATATTGAAACAATTGCTGTTTTATTCTCTAAAGTCTCTGCTAAAAAAAATATATATAATGTTTGGGGGTTCCAAGTAATTTTCTAGCAAAAAAATATGGATTTTAACTTGTAAACTCCAAATGCCAAAAATAGGCTTAGTCATGAAAGGGTTAAGCTAGTAAACTCCCATCTCTGACTTTTACCTATAGGTAAGCCTAGAATAAAGCTCCCCTATAGGTAGTGCAAATATCTCCTAAACATGCGCTGTTTAGGAGACATTTACTATACATGCAGCCAGTGATATCACCGTTGCATGCACTCTGAAGGAACAACTACCTGGGCAATTCCTTCAGAGCTCTGCACTATGATGTCATCACAACCGGAAGCCAGAAGCAAGACGGGTGAAGATGGAAGCGGACTTCAGCTCTGACATTTCGGCGTCGGAGGGCTTCGTTTTAAGGTAAGTTTAACATAATGTGCTAGAATGCGTTACGTACTAGCACATTATGGCTTTACCTTGCAGGAAAAAAAAAAAAGTCCAGCGGTTTACAACCGCTTTAACCACTTGCCTACTGGCCACTTTCACCCCCTATTTGCTCAGGCCAGCTTTCAGCACTGTCACACTTCGAATGACAATTACTCACTCATGCAACACTGTATCTGTGTGACGGGAGTCACTTTGGGGCGGAAGGGGTTATAGTACCCAGCTTACCTTAGAGAACATTCTGGAAACTCCTTGCCCGGCTCCCCCGACCCCTCCTATGTGTAAGTGACCCTATGTCTATTAGGGGCACAGGGTGACCGAAAACCAGTGGTGGCTGGTGGTTTTTTGTTTGGGGGGGGGGGGCGGCAAACCACTGAACCCCATCCCCCCGCGGCAACTCAACCCCCCCCCAGGTGTCTGCCGGTCATTCCCCCGTAGGGTTTCCACCTGTCCAGGATTCACCCGGACAGTTCAGGTTTGGAATCATCTGTCCGGGTTTCAGACTGTCTGAGACTCAGACACATTATTTAATCTGGACTATGGACTCCCAGCAGGGTTGCTGGCTGCAGTTGTCTAAGCTGAGAGTGTCTGTAACACTCTCTTTCACACTGCCCAAAGCCAGCACTAACAATTCCCCCTCCCCCCAAAAAAACACACAGACGGGAGAGGAGAGAGGGCTCAATCTGCACCTCTTCCTCCACCCCTACCCCTCTGTGTCTGCCCACACTCCAATCCCTGGTCCTGTGCCTCAGAAAAGGATAGTGGGGGCTGGAAATTTGAAGTCCAGCAACCTCAGATACATCTGGATGAGAGGTGCTGAATGCCAAAGGGTGAGTGAGCTCACCATCCATCCCTGTCTGTGACTGAAGTCTCCCTCCTTCTCTTTTCTGCCTCTCAGTGAGTACACTAAGGAAAATCAGGGTTCTCAGAGCACCCCTTACATCAGAGTTCTCCTTTACACCAGAGGCCACAGTGTTCCCACTTACATCAGAGTCCTCTCCATACATCAGAGTTCTCAGTGTTCCCAATTAAATCAGAGTTCCCAGAGCATCCCTTATGTTAGAGGCCCCAGAGTTCTCCCTTACATCAGAGTCTGCAGAGTCCCCCCTTACAGTGAAAGGGAACTCTGGGAGTTCAGATGTAAAAGGGGAACTCTGTGGACTCTGATGTAAAGGGGGACTCATATGATTAGAAATGTTATTTAATTGGCGTGCACCGCTAAGGTGTTCTGTATTATCAGTACAGCCCTCTGATTATCAGTGAAAACGATGTCCTGACAGGCTTGCTGGTTAACGGCTCTCCTTTCCTCCCACAGACAGTGTCTGTGGAAAGGAATGCCGATAACTGGCAAGTCTGTTTACATGCGACCAGCAGAATTGATAACATATTAAAGGGGGCATGTGGGGGGCGGGGGTTCTGGGAGGACGTTTATTGACACCCTCCCAGAACTGGATGACTGCGTTGTAGCTGTCTTTTGGCTATAGAGTGGTTGGCGAGTGCTTAAAGGGTTAGTTCACCATTACCAAAAAAATGCCTATGCAGATAAGGAGTGTCTGTAGATAAAAACAAGCTGTGTAGCTTTGACCAAAGATGAATAATAAATACCCTTGCTATAGGTGTAGGCCGTTTATGTACCTCACGAAGCCTGACTGTAAAACTCCTGCGATGTTGCTAAGAGACTCCTTGCTTCCACTCTTTATCTTCACAATCACAAGGATGAGCTCTCAAATGCTGAGCTCAGAGCTACTGCATCAGGCAAGAGAAACCCATGTGAGGGGGTTTGAACCAGAGAAAGAGTCCGCTCCTATGATGGTGGAGGTGAACAGTAACAGCAATGCTTCTCTTAGCAACCTCCATAGCAACACCTAGGAGTTTTCCCAGTCACTCATGAGGCAAGTAAATAGCCTACATACACTTATAGCAAGTACATTATTCAACCCTGGTCAAAGCTGCACTGCTTGTTTTTATCTACAGGTGTCCCTTATGATGAACCATAAATAACTGAGACTATCAATTCTTAAAAACATCTCCATCCCCTCTCCATCTACCTACTCTGTCTAACCTGTGTAATAAAGATCTGTGTATTTAGCTAATTTTTTATTTGCTCTGGTCCAGTTACATTATCCCGCAGCTCCAGCTTCCCTGTGTCAGCGAGCGGCGGCTGCAGGGGAGAGGAGGGAGTGCCAAACACCTGGGCCATGGGAGCCTATGGATGACGTCAGCACTATAGGGAAGTTACCATAGTTGTTGATTGCTGGTGCTTTTTTTTTTTTTTTTGGTCACTGACACCAATGCTGTGGCTTTATTATGGTCACAGACACCAATGATTGAATATTTATATTTGGTCACTTACACCAACACTGAAGGGTTTTATTTGTTCACTGACATGAATGCTGGGATTTTATTTGATCACTGACACCAATGCTGGGGGTTATTTGGTCACTGACACCAATTCTGGGGGTTGTTTGATCACTGACACCCATGCTGGGGGTTATTTGATCACTGACACCAATGCTGGGGGTTATTTGGTCACTGACACCAATGCTGGGGGTTGTTTGATCACTGACACCAATGCTGGGGGTTATTTGGTCACTGACACCAATTCTGGGGGTTAGTTGATCACTGACACCCATTCTGGGGGTTATTTGATCACTGGCACCAATGCTGGGGTTTTATTTGTTCACTGACACCCATGCTGGGGGTTATTTGATCACTGACACCCATGCTGGGGGTTATTTGATCACTGACACAAATGCTGGGGTTATATTTGTTCCCTGACACCAATGCTGGGGGTTATTTGATCACTGACACAAATGCTGGGGTTATATTTGTTCCCTGACACCAATGCTGGGGGTTATTTGATCACTGAGACAAATGCTGGGGTTATATTTGTTCCCTGACACCAATGCTGGGGGTTATTTGATCACTGACACCAATGCTGGGGGTTATTTGGTCACTGACACCAATGCTGGGGGTTATTTGGTCACTGACACCAATGTTGGGGATTATTTGATCACTGACACCAATGCTGGGGGTTATTTGGTCACTGACACCAATGCTGGGGGTTATTTGGTCACTGACACCAATGCTGGGGGTTATTTGGTCACTGACACCAATGCTGGGGGTTATTTGGTCACTGACACCAATGCTGGGGGTTATTTGGTCACTGACACCAATGCTGGGGGTTATTTGATTACTGACACCAAAGCTGGGGTTTTTATTGTGGTCACTGACACCAAAGATGACTTTCTCTTCAGTGTGCATTGCAGTGGGTTGCAATAAATGCAGCAGAACCAAAATTGTTGGGTGTTGTGTGTATTGCCTAACTTGATGCAATGCACCTCATCCCTTTTTGTGCATCCTTCTGGAAGTGCCAGGGTGGAACTTGAGGCCTTCCATTATTTTAAGACCACCACTGCCTTAGACTAACCCAGCATTATTTATATATATATACTGTATATGTATGAGGGTGGGCACCCATATTTTTTTTTATAACTGACTGGAATTATGACCACACAGATGCATGGATGGGCGGACTCCTCCTTGGGGAGAGGCGTCCCGAGATGACACCCTTCTCTTTTAGAGTTATTTATCACATTAATGTCACAGTCAGTCCATCTGTCACATAGTATGTTTATTTCCGAGGATTCTTGTAACAGACTGCCCACGTGTCCCGTGGAATGTTCCACGTCCAGGGGCCGCACGCCATTTTATTTCCTATGACAGGCATGTGTATGGTTGGAAGGCCACCAGAGGACATGTTTGTTATCATAGATGTCACACAATCTGCAGGAATGGGGTATTTCATCTACTCACCGGTCTCTATATAATCGGAGCAGGTCACAGAATCCAGAGGAAGGAGCAGTAATACCGCCATGATGTAAAGTCTGGACAACATTTTCATGCCTCCTCCAGCTCGAATCCTTTCTAGACTGTGCGAGCAAAATGGCAGTTGTGTGGTGACTGGCTGCTGTTGGCAGCTGTGCAGTGAATAATGGTTGCTATGGGCAGCTTTAAAGTGACTGCTTCCTATGAGCAGATATAAGGTGACTGGTTGCTATGAGCAGATATAAGGTGACTGGTTGCTGTGGGCAGCTGTAAGGTGACTGGTTGGCTTAGGCAGCTTTAAGGTGACTGGTTGCTATGGGCAGCTTTAAGGTGACTGGCTGCTATGGGCAGCTTTAAGGTGACTGGTTGGTATAGGCAGCTGTGAATGACTGGCTACTATAGGCAGCTGTAAGGTGACTGGTTGCTATGGGCAGCTTTAAGGTGACTGGTTGCTATGGGCAGTTGTAAGGTGACTGGTTGCTATGTTGTAAGGTGACTGGTTGCTATAGGCAATTGTAAGGTGACTGGTTACTATAGGCAGCTGTAAGGTGACTGGTTGTTAAGGGCAGTTGTATGGTGACTAGTTGTTATGGGCAGTTGTAAGGTGACTGGTTGCTATAGGCAGTTGTAAGGTGACTGGTTGCTATGGGCAGCTGTAAGCTGACTGGTTGCTATAGGCAGCTGTGAATGACTGGTTGCTATAGGCAGCTGTAAAGTACCTGGTTTCTATGGGTAGCAGTGATGTGGCTACAGGCATCTGCGAGGTGACTTGTTGTTAAGGGCAGCTTTGAGATGACTGCTTGCAATGGGCAGCTGTACAGTGAATGGTTGCTAAGGGCAGTTGTACGGTCACTGGTTGCTATGTGCAGCTGTGCAGTGACTGGTTGCTAAGGGCAGTTGTATGGTCACTGGTTGCTATGCGCAGCTGTGCAGTGACTGGTTGCGATGGGAAGCTGTCAGGTAACTGGTTACTTTGGGCAACTTCTAGGTACCTGGTTGCTATGGGCAGCTGTGACATGCCAGGCTGCTATGGGTAGCTGTGAGGTGGCTATTTGCTGTGGGCAGCAGCGAGGTACCTGGTTGCGATGGGCACCTGTGAGGTGACTGGTTGCGATGGGCACCTGTGAGGTGACTGGTTGCTATGGGCACCTGTGAGGTGACTGGTTGCTATGGGCTCCTGTGCAGTACCTGGTTGCTATGGGTAGCTGTGAGATTATTAGTTGATATGGGCAGCTGTATGGTAGCTGGTTGTTATTGGCAGCTATGGCGTGACTGGTTTCTGTGGGCAGCTTCAAGGAACCTGATTGCTATTGGAAGAGAGGTGACTGGTTACTATGGGCACCTGTGAGGTGACTGGTTGCTATGGGCACCTGTGAGGTGACTGGTTTCTAAGGGCACCTGTGAGGTGACTGGTTTCTATGGGCACCTGTGAGGTGATTGGTTTCTAAGGGCACCTGTGAGGTGACTGGTTACTATGGACACCTGTGAGGTGACTGGTTGCTATGGGCACATGTGAGGTAATTTGTTGCTATGGGCACCTCTGCGGTGACTGGTTGCTATGGGTATCTATCAGATTGGCACCCTTAGTATTTTGCCAACTTACCATTTCACAGGTGAATAATTTGATAGAAAGGCCGGCAGTAATATCCAACAGACCGCCATTTAACTCCCCCTTCCCGTCCCCCTCCCACTCCAACTTTTTATACAGTATTTGAGAATAAATTCCCTTTTACGTTTCGGAATGTAACATTTGCTTATCATCTGTTTGTGTTATCGTGCCTTTTTATGGCAAACTTTTTACAGAGAGGAAGATCTCATAGCGGAAATATGTATTTTATAATTCGCCATCTGTGGCTGCGGCGCTGCGATTCCTCCCTCCTCCGGCAGTATGGAAAGTGTCCACTGGGTGTCAGTGTTGCTCCGGTGATTTGGGGTGGATGTGGTCTGTACAGTGTGGAGCTCTCCGCACCCCTGACATTGGATGATTACAGATCACATTCCTGGCACTAGGCCTGTATAGAGAGAAGCACAGAATGGGCGATAAGACTAATTATCTGCTCATATTTACTTTAATTTCCATTTGTATATAGATTCCTCTTATTGCTGCGGCCCCGCGGCATTATTGCCAATGAACCGTATGGAACAGTTGGCGGTCAGCACAAACTTAGGAGTCCATTACCGGCGTCGCCGTCCTCCCGGAGGATTGCTGGCTGTAGAATAGCGGGGATATCATTTTTAACAATTGCCTAAATACTGTTATTTTACCCGGGCCCTGTCCCCCGAGGAGGGAGGCGCTGCAGAAATCGCTTCAGGGATTCGTTTTTAATCACATAAATCCGCCGCCTTGTTATAATAATTGTTATAATAATATTATCTAAGCAATGTGGGCAATGTGGACTTAAAGAGGAGCTCCAGTCCCTCCAACCCAAAATATTAAGTCAGCAGTTACAAATACTGTAGCGACTGACTTTTAATATAAGGACACTTACCTGTCCAAGGATCCTGCCAGTGGCATTGGCGGGGGGGGGGGGGCTGACAGTGGCTGAAGCCCAGAGTGGGTCCCCAAAAATCTCCGGGTCTCGGGTGGGCGCTGTTCTATTAGCCCCGAGTGCCACCGACCAATCTGATTTCGAGGGACCCCGGGTGCGGCCGAGTCACATAGCAGGTCCCGCCTTCTGGAACCTGCAGCGCCTATGATGGAGGTCCCACTGGTCTAATGTGGGGACCGCGGTACGTGTGACGTCCATCATGACGATCCCCGCTCGGCGCTCGGGCAGGCGGCTCTACTCCTCTCCTCTGGCTGCCTCGCACTATAGGTAGGTCAGGGAAGTCGGTGTATGTCAGGTAGGTAGATCAGTGTATGCCAGCTAAGTAGGTCAGTGTAGGTCAGGTAGGTAGGTCAGTGTATGTCAAGTAGGTCAGTGTGTGCAAGGTAGGCAGGTCAGTGTATGTCAGGTAGGTAAGTCAGTGTATGTCAAGTAGGTCAGTGTGTGTAAGGTAGGCAGGTCAGTGTATGTCAGGTAGGTCAGTGTATGTCAGGTAGGTTGGTAGGTCAGTGTATGTCAGGTAGGTGTGTGTCAGGTAGGTAGGTCAGTGTATGTCAGGTAGGTCAGTGTGTGTATGTCAGGTAGGTCAGTGTATGTGTCAGGTAGGTCAATGTAGGTCAGAGTGTGTCAGGTAGGTCAGTGTATGGCAGGTAGATCAGTGTGTGCCAGGTAGGTAGGTCAATATCAGGTAGGTAGGTCAGTGTGTGTCAGGTAGGTCAGTGTGTGTATGTCAGGTCGGTCAGTATTTCAGGTAGGTAGGTCAGTGTGTGTATGGCAGGTAGGTCAGTGTAGGTAGGTCAGTGTATGTCAGGTAGGTAGGTTAGTGTGTGTATGTCAGGTAGGTCAGTGTATGTCAGGTCAGTGTATGTCAGGTAGGTAGGTCAGTGTGTGTGTGTGTCAGGCAGGTGAGTTTAGTGGTCAGCATTAATAGGCACTGGTAAGCCAGGCAGCAACCAGCAAGTGAGCTTACCCCTCCCCCCCCTGCACCCGCCACACAACCACACCGCCCAGCCAAAAAACCCTGCGCAACTACTGATTTTGGTTGCTACATCACACATCTCAGGAGCCAGTGTACAGGATGTTGCGCATGCACAAAAACGCTACAGGGGGGTACTGGCCAAGACCCATGGCATGTATGAACATGCTGGCAGGCAGTGATGTAATCCTGGCCTAGGCCAGGATTTAGGAATCAACGCTTTCGCGGCCAGAGCCGTTTTTGCAGGGTTTCTTTTTTGCACACATGTTTAAAAAAATCATTCAAGGCCTGAAGATTACACGAAACCCACCAATATTATATTCCCCATTTATCCCATTAAAATCAGAGGAAAAACGCGGGTGCGTGTTATATGCCGATCCCTGCTGTCTGTGGGGGCAACAGGAGCGCCGCTGACATTGGCTGAGCCGAGCCGAGTGTGTACTCGGCTAGACTCGGCTCCACTCGCAGTGATGCCCAGTCCCACCTCCTAGCCTTTACGTCCTGCCATTGGCCCGGTGTTGTTTCCATCATAGGAGCCTGGCCAAGGGGCGGGACAGGGACGCGACTGCAAGCGGAGCTCAGTAGCCGAGTAGACAGTACACTCGGCTTCGCTCGGTCTGTCGGCGGGGAGAGGAGCTGAATATCTCGGCGGCGGCTGCAAATTCAAAACCTAAACATGCTGCAATTTTGTGCAAGGCTGCAGGTGGACACTGGGGAAGGCTGCAGATGGACGCTGGGGAAGGCTGCAGATGGACGCTGGGGAAGGCTGCAGATGGACGCTGGGGAAGGCTGCAGATGGACGCTGGGGAAGGCTGCAGATGGACGCTGGGGAAGGCTGCAGATGGACGCTGGCGAAGGCTGCAGATGGACGCTGGCGAAGGCTGCAGATGGTCGCTGGGGAAGGCTGCAGATGGTCACTGGGGAAGGCTGCAGATGGACGCTGGGGAAGGCTGCAGATGGACGCTGGCGAAGGCTGCAGATGGTCACTGGCGAAAGCTGCAGATGGTCACTGGGGAAGGCTGCAGATGGTCACTGGGGAAGGCTGCAGATGGACACTGGGGAAGGCTGCAGATGGTCACTGGGGAAGGCTGCAGATGGACACTGGGGAAGGCTGCAGATGGACGCTGGGGAAAGCTGCAGATGGACGCTGGGGAAAGCTGCAGATGGTCACTGCAAGGCTGCAGATGGACACTGGGGAAGGCTGCAGATGGACACTGGGTAAGGCTGCAGATGGACACTGGGGAAGGCTGCAGATGGACACTGGGGAAGGCTGCAGGTGGACACTGGGGAAGGCTGCAAATGGACGCTGGGGAAGGCTGCAGATGGACGCTGGGGAAGGCTGCAGATGGACGTTGGGGGAAGGCTGCAGATGGACACTGGGGAAGGCTTCAGATGGTCACTTCAAGGCTGCAGATGGACACTGGGGAAGGCTGCAGATGGACACTGGGGAAGGCTGCAAATGGTCACTGCAAGGCTGCAGATGGACGCTGGGGAAGGCTGCAGATGGTCACTGCAAGGCTGCAGATGGACACTGGGGAAGGCTGCAGATGGACACAGCCTTCCCCAGTGTCCATCTGCAGCCTTCCCCAGTGTCCATCTGCAGCCTTCCCCAGTGTCCATCTGCAGTGTGTATATGTGGGGGGCCTCAACAAAAATTTGGAATTGGTGTATTTTTTTTTACTTAACTTTTACTTTTTCATCACATAGGGAACAAACAGTACCCTATGTGATGATGTTTAAGTGACAGGTTCTCTTTATTGAGATATGTAGGGTCTAAAAGACCCCCAACGTCTCCCCTGTGCACTGGATGTTTTGCAATGCAGATTGCAGGTTCACTGGCGGACACTGCGGCCGAAAGCACCTTCCCCATACCCCTTAAAGCGGCCTCGGTACACCTACGGCGGTTGGCGCAGGGGAGCCAACCAGCCGCCGTATATTGACGGCGGCTGGTCAGCAAGTAGTTAAAGTATAACTAAAGGCAATTATTTTTGTTTGTTTGTTTTGGATAGAGTGGAGAGGGATTAGAACCCCTGTCAGGTTTTATTGCTGTCTGTTCCACCGTTACGGAGATTCTTCCTCTCTATTTGTCTTGGCCATGTTTTTGTTTTTTGATTCTTCCAAACCGATCCCGCTGGAGTTTCTAAGGTTATGCTTAACAAATTTTTGTCTTTTTTTTGTTCACCTAAACAGTGCTATACCGTTTATGCACCCGTACATGCCGCCATCTATAGAAGGATCTCCGATCGGTGACATGTGACTTGGAAGGAGCCTCGGGCAGGAAGGCCGGTCTCTCCTGGCCGCTGACAGAATAACATAACTGGATCCAGGAGGGATTATTATTACAAGAAACAGAAGATGTACCCTCTGCTTCTCATTATCAAGCTTCTTGGCCCGGGGATCGGACAGACCCAACATCTGCGTCAGGTTCAGAGGTCCTTCTACAGCCGTCCAACCAAAATCCTCTGATCCCGAAGATATCTTTGTATTATTTCCTTTTTTTTAATCTTGTTTCAAGTAGAACTAAAGTCCTTATTATTAGACATGTGCACTGCCGAAAACTGTGTTCGTTTTTGTTTTAGTTTCATTCATTTTTATTTTTTATTTTTTTTGTTTTTCGGGTCATTGGTTACGATCGAAATTTGGATATCCGTAAATTTGTAAATTCTTAAATCCGAGAATTTGTAAATTGTATATTTGAAAATTCGTAAATTTTTAAATTCGAAAATATGAAAACTCGTAAATTCTATATTTGAAAATTCGTAAATTTGGAAATTTTGAAAATTTGATATTCGAAAATTCGATAGTCGTAAATTAGTAAATCCAAAAATTTGGAAATTCTATATTCAAAAATTCATAAATTTCGAAAACTCGTAAATTTGAAAATGCAGAAAATCGAAAATTTGTAAATCCGAAAATCCATCAATTCGAAAATTCCAAAAATTCTAAAATCTGAAAATCTGTAAATTCGAAAATTCATAAAATCCGAAAACAAGAAAGAGAAAATCTGAAAATTCTAAAGAACGAAAATCCGAAATGTTAAATAATAAATAATAATAACTAGCTTACATTTTAAGAAGAAGCATAAAGCTCAACAATAGGAAAAAGACTCAGAGAGAAGATTTCCTAAGGTCAGTGGGAACAGTAGGGACTATTTCGGTATCAGATAATATTAAAAAATGAAAATTAAGATTAAAATTCAAAAACTTTTTAATTTAAATAACTACACAGAAGTAGTAAAAAGAAAACATACAGACATAAATCAAAACAAACAACAAAATAATCAATCCATTAGATGGACAATGTTGTACAAAAGGTGGTTGAAAACCCCAAACAAGAGGGATTTTTTACATGGATGTAGAGTAGACGTATAGTTCGACCGGTTTCGCGGCACAGAAAACGCCGCTTCCTCAGGAAACGTCACCTACAAATCTAACATATTCAGAGAGATAATATTTCAATGAGTACAGAGTTTGCACAATTATATGAAAATTCATAGCGATTAACAGATAAGTACAATAGGACCAGAAATAATAATCATATAAAAGTCATGACTCACCCCAGGACTTTTGTACCCCTCAACACAGAGACGACCAACTGCGAGACACCCAAAGTTTGGGTGCCCCCCCTGGGGGCGGGCACGGGGGGTGAAATATGTGGGAGGACACACTTTGCGCTACAGGTGGAAATGAATAATGTAAAATAAAATAACCCATTTAAGATTGCTGCCAAAGAAATTTGTAGCCCATGGACAGAGTGGTCTAGTATCCAGAAGTTAAGATATTAGAAGATAGCTTAGAGTAAGCAAAGAAATTCTATCATACCAAACAGAGCACCCAGTGGTCCATGGTCCACATACAAAAAAGTGATAAATACAAGGAACAGGGAAGATGAATTGGTAAACAAAACCTACCCCAGATTTGCCAAGGTAAGTATGAGATTAAATATGAAGCATCACACTTCACTAAGCTTTGTATGGCCAGACATATCTTCAACACAGAGCCCCAGCGAACTCCAGAAGAATTACTCTATGGGTGAAATTGATATAAAAATAGAACCATGAATACATCTGAGGGGAATCAGTGCATTAAAAGTAAAAAGGTTTAGAGGGAGGGGAAGGGGAGGATAGGAAAGGGGTAGGAGAGAAACCACCCCTCACCCTCTCCCCCTGATATGGCAGCCATCTTACCTTCAAAACGATGGCAGAGTGCATGTGTGTCTCTCTCCATAGGCGCCACTCTGAGAGTGACATTCAAACAGCGGCGCCTTATACACCCCCAACCCGGAAGTAATCAGAGCGTCAGTGGGCGCTCCCTCTCATCATCCCCAGGTACTGCGCAGGCGCGAAATACGCGCGTGCGCATAGATGAGCTCCCCGTGAAAAGATGGTATGGAGGAGGAGCTAGGAAGCAGGGCAGGGCGGGCGCTTGAACACCAATCGGCGCCCGTCCGCTGTCACTTTGACCTGGGGTGAGGTATTTCCGGGTCAGGTGACCAGCGCAGCACGTATCTTCATGCGCGCTCCTCCTCCCTGTCGGACAAAGTGTCCGCAATGGAATGAGGAGGGCGTGGCTTATGCAAATAGCCAAGCAGACGTCCTCCTATGGTCACCACTTGTCCGCCCATGGGGGGGAGAACAATCTCCTCAAGTCGCTCGAGTAGGGGACAGGCCTGGGGGGAGCCAAGACAAATACAATGGGAGATAAAGAGTGCAGAGTACGACAAAATAACAGGTGTCAATCAACGGCCGACTCGGGCACCAAGGGGACAGATCGTACCAAAGTCCCACATAGGTAGCCAGGGCCAGCAGCCGATGGCACCAGAAAAAATATCCGTAATAAGGTATATAGAACCTGTCCACCAAGAATTCACCTAAATCTTAGTTAATACTAACCTCTCGATCCAAAGAAAGAGAGGGAGGGGTGAATAGTAATAAATAGAGTAAATTACAATTAGGATACTGGGTATATCCTGAAGGGTTTGAGCCCCGATGAGGAAAGATGAAATTCATGAAATTATTGAAATACAAGGAAATGAAAAATGAGGAAAGGAAAAGAGGGGGAAAAACAGGAAACAAAAAGTAGAAATTCGGCAACAAAGGACTCTATCATAATGGGTTCAATAGGAGAGTACCAAGAAGTATTGTGCAAAACTAAGTTGCACATAGTCTGGTATAGGAAACTTCAAAAACATCCTAATCTAATTATTAAACAATCGGACAAGGGCGGGAACTTGGTCCTTATGACACACTTACAATACCAGACTATGTGCAACTTGGTTTTGCACAATACTTCTTGGTACTCTCCTATTGAACCCATTATGATAGAGTCCTTTGTTGCTGAATTTCGTCAATTGGTGATTAGCGCATTTTGGGAGGGCTTTATCGATGAGGAGACCCTGAAATACATTAACATCACTAGCCCACGAACACCAACCTTTTTATACACTACCTAAGACTCACAAGAATATTTAAATCCCTCCAGACCGACCAATTGTTTCAGGCCTGGGTTCTCTGACTGAGAATGCCAGCCGCTTTGTCGATACTTTTCTCAAGCCCCATGTTCTAGGGCTGCCTTCTTATATCAAAGATACCACTGATTTACTCAAACATATTGAGGACATCCAGGTCCCTCCGGACGCCCTCCTCATGGCAGTTGATGTCGAGGCCTTATACTCAAACATCCCCCACGAGCAGGGCGTACGGATGGTAGAGACCTTCCTGAAGGACAGGACCATACATCCTGGCCTTTAAATAGTTTTATTTTAAAACTACTTAAATTCATCTTAACTAGGAACTATTTTTTGTTTATGAATCAGTTATATCTACAAGTTCAGGGCGTGGCCATGGGCACTTCATGTGCTCCCTCCTACGCAAATCTTTATTTAGGTGCATGGGAGAGATACATCTTTAGTGAGGACACCTTACAACATTTTTTGGATTCGGTACTATGCTGGTATAGGTACATTGACGATCTGTTCATTGTATGGACCGGTACTAAACAAGACCTCAAAATCTTTATTGACAGTCTCAATAGGAACAAATTCAACTTACAGTTCACCTACATGGTGGACCATACTAACATTTCATTTTTGGACCTAAATATTTTTAAACATCCATCAGGTGTCCTCATTACAGATCTCTTTTGCAAGCCAACAGCTGGCAACGCGATCTTACACGCTTCCAGTGCACATCCCCGTCCTCTGGTCCGCAGTATCCCTTATGCTCAATACTTGAGACTAAGGCGAAACTGCTCAGAGGACGGGGACTTTCACGCGCAAGCTAATCTACTACGTAATCGCCTCTTGGCTAGAGGCTATAGTCGTACAAACCTCAGGAAAGCCTTTAATAAGGCTTTTTCTCTGAGCCGTCAGTCGCTACTTTATGGCCCTCCACGTGAACAACACCCCCCTACTGTTAAAATAATCACTAAATATTCCTCACACCATCAACAACTTTGTCACATTTTATCTGAACATTGGCATCTCTTGACGGAACACCATGTGATAGGGAATTATGTCAAATCTACTCCTGAACTGGTCTTTAGGAAAGCTGTCTCTCTTCGAGACAGGCTGACGAGCAGCCACTATAGAGCCCATTCCAGGCCTTTGGAAGGACCAAGAGGTACTTACAAATGTGGATATTGTCCTAAATGCTCGTGGATTCAGGAGGGGGGACAGTGATCCTACCTAACGGTGAGATCTTCTCGCCCCCTCACCATGCCGATTGCGGCACTAGGGGGTTAGTTTACCTGATGGTCTGTGCCTGCCAGGCCTTCTACGTAGGAAAGACCATCAGGGAACTGCGTCAAGGTCTGGGGGACCACCTATACTACTCAATTAATGGCAAGATGACTATGGTAGGTCGCCATATCGGCATACATCACAGATTCCAATTTGAAAAGGTAAAATTCCTAGTTCTAGAGGTTATTCCACAGGACCCTAGAGGGGGGGATTGGGATAGGGCTATCCTTAGATGAGAAGTTCTATGGATAGAGCAGTTAAATGCTCTTACTCCCCCTGGCTTAAATGAAGCCCACTCAAGTGCTTCCTTTGAAAAACACAAAAACAAAGGGGGTGCCAACTAATACTTTCCTGCCAACGCTATTGCTTACAAATGTGTGTTTTCCCTTTACAGGAATGTCAAGGCAAAAGTTCTGTTCCCACTTCTTCTTTTTTCTTTTTTCTTCTTTTCCTTCTCTTGCCTCTTCTCTCCTCCCCACACTTTCATTTCAATCACTTATTATTTACTACTTTTTGTTTCCTGTTTTTCCCCCTCTTTTCCTTTCCCCATTTTTCATTTCCTTGTATTTCAATAATTTCATTAATTTCTTCTTTCCTTACCGGGGCTCAAACCCTTCGGGATATACCCAGTATCCTAAATCTAATTTACTCTATTTATTACTATTCACCCCTCCCTCTCTTTCTTTGGATCGAGAGGTTAGTATTAACTAAGATTTAGGCGAATTCCTGGTGGGCAGGTTCTATATACCTTATTACGGATATTTTTTCTGGTGCCATCGGCTGCTGGCCCTGGCTACCTATGTGGGACTTTGGTACGATCTGTCCCCTTGGTGCCCGAGTCGGCCGTTGATTGACACCTGTTATTTTGTCGTACTCTGCACTCTTTATCTCCCATTGTATTTGTCTTGGCTCCCCCCAGGCCTGTTCCCTACTCGAGCGACTTGAGGAGTTTGTTCTCCCCCCCATGGGCGGACATGTGGTGACCATAGGAGGACGTCTACTTGGCTATTTGCATAAGCCACGCCCTCCTCATTCCATTGCGGACACTTTGTCCAACAGGGAGGAGGAGCGCGCACGAAGATACGTGCTGCGCTGGTCACCTGACCCGGAAATACCTCACCCCAGGTCAAAGTGACGGCGGACGGGCGCCGATTGGTGTTCAAGCTCCCGCCCTGCCCTGCTTCCTAGCTCCTCCTCCATACCATCTTTTCACGGGGAGCTCATCTATGCGCACGCGCGTATTTCACGCCTGCGCAGTACCTGGGGATGATGAGAGGGAGCGCCCACTGACGCTCTGATTACTTCCGGGTTGGGGGTGTGTAAGGCGCCACTGTTTGAATGTCACTCTCAGAGTGGCGCCTATGGAGAGAGACACACATGCACTCTGCCATCGTTTTGAAGGTAAGATGGCTGCCATATCAGGGGGAGAGGGTGAGGGGAGGTTTCTCTCCTACCCCTTTCCTATCCTCCCCTTCCCCTCCCTCTAAACCTTTTTACTTTTAATGCACTGATTCCCCTCAGCTGTATTCATGGTTCTATTTTTATATCAATTTCACCCATAGAGTAATTCTTCTGGAGTTCGCTGGGGCTCTGTGTTGAAGATATGTCTGGCCATACAAAGCTTAGTGAAGTGTGATGCTTCATATTTAATCTCATACTTACCTTGGCAAATCTGGGGTAGGTTTTGTTTACCAATTCATCTTCCCTGTTCCTTGTATTTATCACTTTTTTGTATGTGGACCATGGACCACTGGGTGCTCTGTTTGGTATGATAGAATTTCTTTGCTTACTCTAAGCTATCTTCTAATATCTTAACTTCTGGATACTAGACCACTCTGTCCATGGGCTACAAATTTCTTTGGCAGCAATCTTAAACTGGTTATTTTATTTTACATTATTCATTTCCACCTGTAGCGCAAAGTGTGTCCTCCCACATATTTCACCCCCCGTGCCCGCCCCCAGGGGGGGCACCCAAACTTTGGGTGTCTCGCACTTGGTTGTCTCTGTGTTGAGGGGTACAAAAGTCCTGGGGTGAGTCATGACTTTTATATCATTATTATTTCTGGTCCTATTGTACTTATCTGTTCACCGCTATGAATTTTCATATAAATGTGCAAACTCTGTACTCATTGAAATATTATCTCTCTGTATATGTTAGATTTTTCCCACTGACACCAATAATGGGGCACTGTTCTTTCCACTGATATGGGACACAATTCTGCCAGCTGACACCAACAATGAGGCACCAATTTTCCCACTGACACCAATAATGGGGCACTGTTCTTTCCACTGATATGGGACACAATTCTGCCAGCTGACACCAACAATGAGGCAGCAATTTCCCCACTGACACAAACAATGGGGCACCATTTTTATTACTGACACCAATAATGGGGCACTATTCCTTCCACTCATATGGAACAAAATTCTGCCAGCTGACGCCAACAATGAGGCACCAATTTTCCCACTGACACCAATAATGGGGCACTATTCCTGCCAGTGATACCAATATTAAGGCGCTATTCCTTCCACTGGCACCAAATGTTTACTCCCACTGATGCCAGGAAAATTTCCACTCATGTTGGCCACATTCTGGCCCCCATAAGATCTGAAGGACAATAAACTGGCCCTTTGTTTAGTAATTTTGAAGACCCCTGCTCTGGAGGAACCGTAAAGGTTCCATTAAACCCTTGGCTAAGAAACCTTGCATTAAGCTTCTATTCACACCAGCCACCCTTTATAATGCAGTGGGTGGTGTGTAGTGGAAATCGCCGTTCTGTACCGGTCCGCAGCATTCTCTTTCTCGCTTTTTTTTTTTTTTTAATGAGCTTTATTGAAATGTCACACAGACATTTTATACAGTTTAATTGGCTGCTGCGCGGCATCGGTTCTCACTATTCTCTTTCAGCGGTTATAGTCGGTATAATGTTTATTTAAACACTGTGATTTCACAGAGCCAGTATATAATAAATGACAGCTGTGATATCATTGGCCATGTTTATTGACATTCATAGACGTTGCCAACCGTGTTTTAAATTCCCACCTGCATTGTACTTCCAGTCTAGCACATGAATAGTATGAAGGTTCAATAGTCAGTTATGGGTTTAGTGGTCTATTTGGGGTTAATCTCTGGATTAGGTCACATGACAGGAATGAAAAATTATCATTTCCAAGCTGTTTTTTCGCTATTAAAATAAATGAGATGGATGTTTTTGCTTAGGATCAACGAATGAAATGGTCATATTGTATAACAAAACGTTTCCACGTGTATTGCTGAATCACGCGCCCCGCCGCCTCGGCCTTCCACCCACCAGACAGTGTCACAAAGCAAGACTGGGAAGCATGGAGGCCAGGCCTTCACCCTCACTCCTACTCTCTGCTATTCATGTTGAGTCACATTACATCTCTGAGTAGAAGAACCAGATTATCTAAAGCGGGAAGTCTGATCTGGGGGGACTTGTACTTCTTATGCTGCGTACACACGACCGGACTTTTCGACGGACTAGGTCTGACGGAACAAATCCACCAGACAATTGTGTGTGGGCTTCATTGGACCTTTGCTGTCTAAAAATCAGACGGACTTTAGATTTAAAACATGTTTCAAATCTTTCCGACGGACTCAAGTCCGGTCCAAAAATCAGTTTGTCTGTATGCTAGTCGGACGGATGAAAACCAACGCTAGGGCAGCTATTGGCTACTGGCTATGAACTTCCTTATTCTAGTCCGGTCGTACATCATTACGTTCCAATCCGTCGTACTTTGGTGTGATGGTGTGTGGCCAAGTCCGTTTGTTTGGAAAGTCCATCGGAACTCCGCCGAAAGTCTGTCGGGAAGACCGTCGGACCTAGTCCGTCGTAAAGTCCAGTCGTGTGTACGCAGCATTAGGAGTATAAGAACCAAATGATGGGGGTATATGGGTACAAAATGATAGGGGTACAGGACCCAAATGATGGGGGTGCAGAAAGAAACATATGGTGATATGGGAACAAAATGATGGAGCATGGGAACACAATGATTAAGGGAGGGGAAAACATGATGGGAGTACAGGACAGAAATAATGGGGGTATGGGAAAAAAATGAGGGGAATACAGGAACAAAATTATGGGGATATGGGAACAAAATGATGGAGGAATAGGAAAAAAATGGGGGACTGGTACCAAACAATCGGGGAGTGGGAATAAAATGATGTGGCATAACATGATGACATAAAACATATGAAATAGCTGGTGTTGCTCCAAACAAACATCAAAGTGCAAAGTGCATATAAATCAGTCCGTACAACTGTATCCAGAATGTGCACACAGTCCAACAGGAAATGATGACCATGCAAAGTGAATAAAGGTGCAAACTAATCCGTCTCTCCACACTTCAGTGCTTAGGGTGCACCCCTTATTTCCCCCAGCCTCTCACCTCAAAGCAAGGCCCCAAGGGACTGGACAACACTTCAAGAATAATGGACAGTCTTCCACCTCCTCTTAAGTATAGTCACCAGGAATCAGCTTTATATCTCCATAACTCCCAGTCCGGTTTGTACCATAATGAGGAAAGAGAATAAAGGGGGGCCTCCAATGTTTAGTATAATTTAAACAGCGTTTATTTGTAAAAATCTCCACACTTACATTAAAATCCAATGAATCGCGGATGTAAACAATGATACTTCCGGTCTCGGCCGCGACCGGAAGTGACGATCGACACCTAGCTCCTCCTTGACGCGTTGCGTCACATGCCACGTGACTTTCTCAAAGGGTTTCTCGTGGTATGTGACGCAACGCATCAGGGAGGAGCTAGGTGTCGATCGTCACTTCCGGTCGAGGCCGAGACCGGAAGTATCATTGTTTACATCCGCGATTCATTGGATTTTAATGTAAGTGTGGAGATTTTTACAAATAAACGCTGTTTAAATTATACTACACATTGGAGGCCCCCCTTTATTCTCTTTCCTCATTATGGTACAAACTGGACTGGGAGTTATGGAGATATAAAGCTGATTCCTGATGACTATACTTAGGAGGAGGTGGAAGACTGTCCATTATTCTTGAAGTGTTGTCCGGTCCCTTGGGACCTTGCTTTGAGGTGAGAGGCTGGGGGAAATAAGGGGTGCACCCTAAGCACTGAAGTGTGGAGAGACGGATTAGTTTGCACCTTTATTCACTTTGCATGGTCATCATTTCCTGTTGGACTGTGTGCACATTCTGGATACAGTTGTACGGACTGATTTATATGCACTTTGCACTTTGATGTTTGTGTTTGTTTGGAGCAACACCAGCTATTTCATATGTTTTATGTCATTGTGTGTTGTATCTATTGCACTTTTTGCACATTTGCACATATTTAATACTTTATAGATCCAATACATTTTTTATGTTTGTGATATTGGATTTAATCCTTATTGGGAGTAACACAATCTTTCTTATGCCGCGTACACACGAGCGGACTGTATGGCGTACTTAGTCCGTCGAAACACATTTCAGCGGACAGTCCGCTCGTGTGTGGGCTTCAGCGGACTTTTTCAGCGTGCAGTCCGGAGTACTAAGTATTTCGGTTTTTTCGAAATTCTGTCCGTCGTACTTTGGTTTCAGCGGACAATACGGTCGTCAGTATGCTAGTCGGACGGACTAAGAATGACGCATGCCCAGAAAGGATTTACAGGGCGGAAGGGTGCTTTGCTGTGTATTGGACTTCCTATTTCTAGTCCCGTCGTACGTGCTGTACACGTCATCGCGCAAGCTTTCGACTGACTATTTGTGTATCCGTGTGTGGTCAAGTCCGTTCAGTGGAAAGTACGACGGACTGTCCGTCGGATTGTATGACGGACTAAGTACGCCATACAATCCGCTCCTGTGTACGCGGCATTAGTGGATTTAACAATCATATTTTTGCACATTTGCACATTCGCACATATTGATATATTTATCCATATTTATTTTGCATCCCTTGATATTGGCAATATTTCCTTCGCAATTTTACATCTATATATATTTTTTTAATGCACTATTATTATTTATCTTAATTTATTTATTTCACTAAAAACTTATATTTATAAGAAATTATTCCGTTATCTAGGTAGCGCCACATAAACACTGTTTATTTAGATTTTTGAGTGCAGGGAACACTTTTATATGTGAGCAGCTTCCTAAAATTTATATTAGACTTACCGGGCAAAAGTTGTGCGCAACAGTTTCTACCAAAATTAGTTAGTTGTTATTTCAGATTTTCTCATTTTTGGGTTTTTTCATTTGTGGATTTTTCCTGCTTTGAATTTTCGTTCTTTTTTCAGATTTTTGAATGTTCGTATTATCGAATTTTCGAATTTCAGAGTTTACGGATTTTAGAATTTACGAATATTCGGAAAAATATGTTAAACGGTTTTCGTTAATTCCTATATTTCCGAATTAACTAACTTGTCGAAATTTGTTAAGAAAACAAATTCGGAACAAAGCAAATTGTACATGTGGCTGGGATGAAAACACACAACACAGACATTTTGGCACATTTTTCATGTGTTTTTGCACCAGCAACCAGTTTTCTATCATCAACCTCAGGCCTGTGAACAAAATGAAGGACTCAGGAGTGTCAGTGCTGGGTGAGGAGACTTTATTCCACATGGTGAGGAGACTTTATTCCACATGGTGAGGAGACTTTATTCCACATGGTGAGGAGACTTTATTCCACATGGTGAGGAGACTTTCATCCACCTGGTGAGGAGACTTTTGTTCACCTTTGTGAGGAGAAAAGAGCGAACAAAGGGGTGGGACTTTAAATGAAGCACATGGTTACAATAAAGTAGTTTGGTGATCATGATAGGGATTTATTGATTGCCAAAATATACAAACAAGGTATAGAATATATAGATACGTTAAAATAGTAACATGGGTAGAACAATACATCGTAATTATAACTTGAGTACACACATACAGTGGTGTGAAAAAGTGTTTGCCCCTTCCTCATTTCCTGTTCCTTTGCATGTTTGTCACACTTAAGTGTTTCTGAACATCAAACCAATTTAAACAATAGTCAAGGACAACACAAGTAAACACAAAATGCAATTTGTAAATGAAGGTGTTTATTATTAAAGGTGAAAAAAAATCCAAACCATCATGGCCCTGTGTGAAAAAGTGATTGCCCCCTAAACCTAATAACTGGTTGGGCCACCCTTAGCAGCAACAACTGCAACCAAGCGTTTGCGATAACGTGCAATGAGGCTTTTACAGCGTCCTGGAGGAATTTTGGCCCACTCATCTTTGCAGAATTGTCCTAATTCAGTTACATTAGAGGGTTTTCGAGCATGAACGGACTTTTTAAGGTCATACCACAACATCTCAATAGGATTCAGGTCAGGACTTTGGCTAGGCCACTCCAAAGTCTTCATTTTGTTTTTCTTCAGCCATTCGGTGGTGGACTTGCTGGTGTGTTTAGGATCATTGTCCTGCTGCAGAACCCAAGTTCGTTTCAGCTTGAGTACACGAACAGATGGTCGGACATTCTCCTTCAGGATCTCTTGGTAGACAGCAGAATTCATAGTTCCTTTTATCACGGCAAGTCTTCCAGGTCCTGAAGCAGCAAAACAGCCCCAGACCATCACACTACCACCACCATATTTTACGGTTGGTATAATGTTCTTTTTATGAAATGCAGTGTACCTTCTACGCCAGATATACAAGGACACACACCTTCCAAAGAGTTCCACTTTTGTCTCATCGGTCCACAGAATGTTGTCCCAAAAGTCTTGGGGATCATCAAGATGTGTTGTGGAGAAATTGAGACGAGCTTTGATGTTCTTTTTGCTCAGCAGTGGTTTTCTCCTTGAAACTCTGCCATGCAGGCCATTTTTGCCCAGTCTTTTCCTGATGGTGGAGGCATGAACGCTGACCTTAACTGAGGCAAGTGAGGCCTGCAGTTCCTTGGACGTTGTTGTGGGGTCTTTTGTGACCTCTTGGATGAGTCGTCGCTGCGCTCTTGGGGTAATTTTGGGCGGCCGGCCACTCCTGGGAAGGTTCACCACTGTTCCATGTCTTCGCCATTTGTGGATAATGGCTCTCACTGTGGTTCGCTGGATTCCCAAAGCTTTGGAAATGGCTTTATAACCCTTTCCAGACTGATAGATCTCAATTACTTTCTTTCTCAATTGTTCCTGAATTTCTTTGGGTCTCTGCATGATGTGTAGCTTTTAAGGATCTTCTGGTGGACCTTACTGTGTCAAGCAGCTCCTATTTAAGTGATGCCTTGATTGTGAACAGGTGTGGCAATAATCAGGCCTGGGTGTGGCTAGAGAAATTGAACTCAGGTGTGGACAACCACAGTTATAGTATGTTTTAACAAGGGGGGCAATCACTTTTTCACACAGGGCCATGATGGTTTGGATTTTTTTTCACCTTTAATAATAAACACCTTCATTTACAAATTGCATTTTGTGTTTACTTGTGTTGTCCTTGACTATTGTTTAAATTGGTTTGATGTTCCGAAACACTTAAGTGTGACAAACATGCAAAGGAACAGGAAATGAGGAAGGGGGCAAACACTTTTTCACACCACTGTAATGGCAAGGCAATCATATTCCAAATTACACCAAAAACGCATTTAAGGTAAAGCCATAATACAAAGTAATGCCTGCAAAGCCTCGGGCCTCTTAGATCCTTATATGGGATGTTAGGGGTTAGCTAGCAAAGCTATCTAGATATAGACAAGTAGCAAATTGTATGGCAGCTCTATGCATTTCGTGGCTAGAAGGCCACTCGTCAGGAGCCAGCACTTGATGTACCTAAAAATAAAAATATTGATATAAATTTAGATAATGGAGTGAACACACATATGGGCAGGGGTGGAATTAAACACCCCCATACCACATGCAAGTTAACTTACTCGAGTTTGTGCGGTAGTGGTGTGGTGCCAAGTAACGTTGGCCATCTAACAGTATCCCCCATCGGGAGCCGCGGCAGGCAATTAGGGGGGGGCATCCCACGGGCCCCACTCAGGGCGGGCATGGAACCAAGGCAACCTATGTGTAAGGTTAAGGATAAGGTGAACCAAAAGATTCGCAACAAGGAAGTAATTGATTGATGGAGGTGAGAAAAAAATCAGTGTTGGGAACTAAGGGGAGTGATAGGGCTGATGCCTAAGGAGAAGTAGGGTGAGGAGAGTTTAAAAAAGGCGAGTTACCATCAGTGAAATGGAAAAGTGACAGATGCCACAAGAAACGAAAGTGCAGTTAACTAAATACCTGTATAGAGTGTTTCAGTGGAATTAGGAGGGGAGAAGTCCTAGGCTGTGTTGAAACTAGTGTAGAGTGGGATGGCGTCTATATGGGCGCCTTCCGGGCGGGCTGTGACACACAAGGCTCCACTCTACACTAGTTTAAACACAGCCTAGGACTTCTCCCCTCCTAATTCCACTGAAACACTCTATACAGGTATTTAGTTAACTGCACTTTCGTTTCTTGTGGCATCTGTCACTTTTCCACTTCACTGATGGTAACTCGCCTTTTTTAAACTCTCCTCACCCTACTTCTCCTTAGGCATCAGCCCTATCACTCCCTTTAGTTCCCAACACTGATTTTTTTTCTCACCTCCATCAATCAATTACTTCCTTGTTGCAAATCTTTTGGTTCACCTTATCCTTAACCTTACACATAGGTTGCCTTGGTTCCATGCCCGCCCTGAGTGGGGCCCGTGGGATGCCCCCCCCTAATTGCCTGCCGCGGCTCCCGATGGGGGATACTGTTAGATGGCCAACGTTACTTGGCACCATACCACCACCGCACAAACTCGAGTAAGTTAACTTGCATGTGGTATGGGGGTGTTTAATTCCACCCCTGCCCATATGTGTGTTCACTCCATTATCTAAATTTATATCAATATTTTTATTTTTAGGTACATCAAGTGCTGGCTCCTGACGAGGGGCCTTCTAGCCACGAAATGCATAGAGCTGCCATACAATTTGCTACTTGTCTATATCTAGATAGCTTTGCTAGCTAACCCCTAACATCCCATATAAGGATCTAAGAGGCCCGAGGCTTTGCAGGCATTACTTTGTATTATGGCTTTACCTTAAATGCGTTTTTGGTGTAATTTGGAATATGATTGCCTTGCCATTATGTGTGTACTCAAGTTATAATTACGATGTATTGTTCTACCCATGTTACTATTTTAACGTATCTATATATTCTATACCTTGTTTGTATATTTTGGCAATCAATAAATCCCTATCATGATCACCAAACTACTTTATTGTAACCATGTGCTTCATTTAAAGTCCCACCCCTTTGTTCGCTCTTTTCTCTTGATATGTATAGGGATGGAAATATGTGACCTTACCAGGCCACAATTTCATTTAAAGTCCCAAGGGATGGAAGAATTGACCTTACCAGGCCATACCTTCATTTAAAGTCCCTAACTCCAGTTCTCTAATAATACACCTTTGTGAGGAGACTTTCGTCCACCTTTGTGAGGAGACTTTCGTCTACCTTTGTGAGGAGACTTTCGTCTACCTGATGAGGAGACTTTCGTCCACCTTTGTGAGGAGACTTTCGTCCACCTTTGTGAGGAGACTTTCGTCCACCTTTGTGAGGAGACTTTCGTCCACCTTTGTGAGGAGACTTTCGTCCACCTTTGTGAGGAGACTTTCGTCCACCTTTGTGAGGAGACTTTCGTCCACCTTTGTGAGGAGACTTTCGTCCACCTTTGTGAGGAGACTTTCGTCTACCTTTGTGAGGAGAGTTTCGTCTACCTGGTGAGGAGATTTTCGTCTACCTGGTGAGGAGACTTTCGTCCACCTTTGTGAGGAGACTTTCGTCCACCTTTGTGAGGAGACTTTCGTCCACCTTTGTGAGGAGACTTTCCTCCACCTTTGTGAGGAGACTTTCATCCACCTTTGTGAGGAGACTTTCATCCACCTGGTGAGGGCCCACAAGAACATCTACAGCCCCAGAAATGATGATTACAAGAACTGTGACCAGCAGCAGAAGGCCTGGGAAGAAGTTGGCATAGCGGACATGGCTCAGGAGCTCTGATAGCACAAAACACTCCAAACAGAAAAAAATAAATGTAAAACAGATACAAGAACAATGAGGAATTATGAGGTCAAAGGTGAAACTGCCTTCCATTGGCCAAAACAAAAACGTCTGAAGCTTGACTGCTGAAGACACGTATGCTCAAGTGGTAACGGGGGATTAATCTGCTGACTCCAGAAACGCTTCATTTATTTTGGTGTTTGATGCATTAAAGCATACTTTCCCAACCGTTTCAACACAAAGGAACCCTTGAAATAACTTTCCAGTCTCAGGAAACCTTGCTAATAATTTCTATATCTACAATTCCCCCAGTTCTCACTCAGGTTGAACTGGATGGACTGGTGTCTTTATTCAACCTTACTAACTATGAAACTAACTATGAAACTATGAATTCCATGGTACATTAGTGTGATGATCAGTGAGGAGAATGCTCCTCACACTTGTGGTCATTGGGAAGAATTACCCCCTTACAGATAGCTAAAAAGATCAATGGTGTCAGTGGGAACTTATCAGAGAAGCAGAAATTGCTCATTGCTCAAGGAACCCCTCGCAACCTCTGGAGCAGTGGTCTCCAAACTGCGGCCATGGGGCCGGATACGGCCCTTTGCTTTCCTGATTCCGGCCATTCCACTATTCCTTCCACTGATACTGGACACTATTCTGCCAGCTGACACCAACAATGAGGCACCAATTTTCCCACTGACACCAATAATGGGGCACTGTTCTTTCCACTGATATGGGACACAATTCTGCCAGCTGACACCAACAATGAGGCACCAATTTCCCCACTGACACAAACAATGGGGCACCATTTTTATTACTGACACCAATAATGGGGCACTATTCCTTCCACTCATATGGGACAAAATTCTGCCAGCTGACGCCAACAATGAGGCACCAATTTTCCCACTGACACCAATAATGGGGCACTATTCCTGCCAGTGATACCAATATTAAGGCGCTATTCCTTCCACTGGCACCAAATGTTTACTCCCACTGATGCCAGGAAAATTTCCACTCCTGTTGGCCACATTCTGGCCCCCCATAAGATCTGAAGGACAATAAACTGGCCATTTGTTTTGTAATTTTGAAGACCCCTGCTCTGGAGGAACCGTAAAGGTTCCATCAAACCCTTGGCTGAGAAACCTTGCATTAAGCTTCTATTCACACCAGCCACCCTTTATAATGCAGTGGGTGGTGTGTAGTGGAAATCGCCGTTCTGTACCGGTCCGCAGCATTCTCTTTCTCGCTTTTTTTTTTTTTTTAATAAGCTTTATTGAAATGTCACACAGACATTTTATACAGTTTAATTGGCTGCTGCGCGGCATCGGTTCTCACTATTCTCTTTCAGCGGTTATAGTCGGTATAATGTTTATTTAAACACTGTGATTTCACAGAGCCAGTATATAATAAATGACAGCTGTGATATAATTGGCCATGTTTATTGACATTCATAGACGTTGCCAACCGTGTTTTAAATTCCCACCCGCATTGTACTTCCAGTCTAGCACATGAATAGTATGAAGGTTCCATAGTCAGTTATGGGTTTAGTGGTCTATTTGGGGTTAATCTCTGGATTAGGTCACATGACAGGAATGAAAAATTATCATTTCAAAGCTGTTTTTTCGCTATTAAAATAAATGAGATGGATGTTTTTGCTTAGGATCAACGAATGGAATGGTCATATTGTATAACAAAACGTTTCCACGTGTATTGCTGAATCACGCGCCCCGCCGCCTAGGCCTTCCACCCACCAGGCAGTGTCACAAAGCAAGACTGGGAAGCATGGAGGCCAGGCCTTGTGTGTGGGCTTCATTGGACCTTTGCTGTCTAAAAATCAGACGGACTTTAGATTTAAAACATGTTTCAAATCTTTCCGACGGACTCAAGTCCGGTCCAAAAATCAGTTTGTCTGTATGCTAGTCGGACGGATGAAAACCAACGCTAGGGCAGCTATTGGTTACTGGCTATGAACTTCCTTGTTCTAGTCCGGTCGTACGTCATCACGTTCCAATCCGTTGTACTTTGGTGTGATTGTGTGTGGCCAAGTCCGTTCGTTTGGAAAGTCCATCGGAACTCCGCCGAAAGTCTGTCGTAAAGTCCAGTCGTGTGTACGCGACATTAGGAGTATAAGAACCAAATGATGGGGGTATATGGGTACAAAATGATAGGGGTACAGGACCCAAATGATGGGGGTGCAGAAAGAAACATATGGGAACAAAATGATGGGGCATGGGACCACAATGATTAAGGGAGGGGAAAACATGATGGGGGTACAGGACAGAAATAATGGGGGTATGGAAACAAAATGAGGGGAATACAGGAACAAAATTATGGGGATATGGGAACAAAATGATGGAGGAATAGGAAAAAAATGGGGGACTGGTACCAAACAATCGGGGAGTGGGAACCAAATGATGGAGGTAAAAGGACCTGAATGATGAGGATATGGGGAACAAAATTTATAAGGGTACAGAACCAAAATGATGGGGGTTTAGAAACAAAATGATGGGGATATGGGAAAAAAATGATAAGGTTATGTCAGCCAAATAATGGGGGTATGGGAACAAAATTATGGAGGGATGGAAGGAAATGTCAGGGGGAATTTGTTCATAAATGACCTGGAGGATGGGGTAAACAGTTCAATCTCTGTATTTTCGGACGATACTAAGCTAAGCAGGGCAATAACTTCTCAGCAGGATGTGGAAACCTTGCAAAAAGATCTGAACAAATTAATGGGGGGAGGGGCAACTATATGGAAAATGAGGTTCAATGTAGAAATAATGCATTTCGGTGGCAAAAATCTGAATGCAATCTATACACTGGGGGGGGGGGGGGGGAGAACCTCTGGGGTAAGGATGAGCCGAACACTCCCCTGTTCGGTTCGCACCAGAACCTGCGAACAGACCTAAACTTCCTGTGAACTTTAGAACCCTATTAAAGTCTATGGGACTCGAACGTTCAAAATCAAAAGTGCTAATTTTAAAGGCTAATATGCAAGTTATTGCCATAAAAAGTGTTTGGGGACCCGGGTCCTGCCCCAGGGGACATGGATCAATACAAAAATAAGTTTTAAAAATGGCAGTTTTTTCGGGAGTAGTGATTTTAATAATGCTTAAAGTGAAACAATAAAAGTGTAATATTCCTGTAAATTTCATACCTGGGGGGTGTCTATAGTATGCCTGTGAAGGGGCGCATGTTTCCCGTGCTTAGAACTGTCCCTGCACAAAGTTTCATTTCTGCAGGAAAAAAAGTCATTTAAAATCACTTGCAGCTATAATCAGTTGTCGGCTCCCCGTAACACAGAGAACAGTCATTGAAAGTCCCCCAAATTCCCCCAAATTCAATTACCAGGCCCTTTGGGTCTGGTATGGATTTTAAGGGGAACTCCACTCCAATTTTTTTTTTTAAAATGCCGTGGAGTTCCCCCTAAAAATCCATACCAGACCCTTTATCCGAGCACGCAACCTGGCAGGCCACAGGAAAAGAGGGAGCGCCCCCCCCCCCTCCTGAACCGTACCAGGCCACATGCCCTCAACATTGGGAGGATGCTTTGGGGTCCCCCTCAAAGCACCTTGTCCCCATGTTGATGAAGACAAGGGCCTGCCACCCGTCACCTGACCCCGCCCCCCTCTGACGCAAGGGGAAAGCCCGGCTTTCCCAATGACATGTGGGTGACCCGGCCCCCCCTCTGATGTAACGCAGGTTTCCATTACATCAAAGGGGGGCGGGGTCACCCGCACGTCATTGGGGAAGCCGGACTTTCCCCTTGCGTCAGAGGGGGGCGGGGTCAGGTGACGGGTGGCCCCGCCCTCCTCAGATAAAAAATGTCAGGCTGCCGCAGTGTCTACGGTGGAGACAGAGGATGGAAGCGCTGCTCTGGATGGAGAGATCACCCATCGCTGGATCAGATCAGCCATCGCTGGACCCCGGATAGATGATCATCCATTGCTGGATAGCAAGAGTGGATTACCACCGCTGGAATCCTTTTATTTTTAATTTTTTTTAAATAAAGGACTTTCGCAACGATGTGTGTCTTTTTTAACAATTTTTTTACACTTTCTTTGTGAAATGGTAGGGGTACTTTTGTACCCCCCTTACCATTTGAAATGGGGGGGTATCTGGGGGTCCCCTTGTTAAAGGGGGCTTCCAAATTCTGATAAGCCCCCCGCCCGCAGATCCTCACAACCACCAGCCAGGGTTGTGGGGGATGAGGCCCTTGTCTCATCATCTCATCGGTTGTATCTCCTCCGTGTATTTCTGATTTGCCGTTTTTTATAAATATGATCAAATGTATTTTTTTTCTCAAATGTTAAGTTCCTAGCTATGGATATGTAAAATAAAACCAAGCTATTGGCATCTTATATTATCTTTTAAATGTTTTTGTGTTTGAACAACTGGACAGATGTGTGGGAAATGCTCTTGTACTGGAATGCCAGCTGGCCTGGGGGGATTTGTTGCCAGCTGGTGCCCATCTAGAGCCAATGCCAATTAGAAATCCATTGAAGCACAATTATCCTGTGTTAGTCTGATGATAGGTGCAGGAGCGTAACTATAGGGGGTGCAGCAGTTGCGACCCCATCCGGGCCCTGTGATGCAGGGGGCCCATGCAGCCCCCTCTACATATGGCCGGCAGCAGCATAGGCAGCTAGGAGTACCAGTGCACCATGCACACGGGTGGCTGGAGGTGGAGGGTGACTAGCAGAGCTCCACGCTTGACTATCGCACTGGCTGCTCTTTAGTTGTGCATTCCCTGCATGACCTGTGTCCTCGGCCGGCTCCTCAGAGTACCCCTCTCCTGCTCCATGCATTGCCGCTCAGTCCGATGTCTGTTCTCCCCAGCCAGAGTCCCGCCCCCCCCCCAAGTCCGGCCCACTCTGCACTGCATACTTCTCCCAGGTAAACAAACTTTAAGCACACAGATGCAGTGCAGCCCTATGAGACCCCCCGGAGGACACTGCAGGCTTGTCTGCCAGCCCCTCTCCTCCCCCGTCATACACAGATGATGAAAGGTCTTTCTGGGAGATATGCTGATCGCCCGTCCGGCACACTGGATGGAGCCCAGGCCAACATGGATGAGTGCGCGGCCTGCAGCTTGATCATGGTGAGTGAGAGGACCCCATCCCCCACACACCATTACTTACCCCCTCCATCTCCCCCTGGGAACAGGGACCCCTTCTCACGTGGGGACAGGGACCCCCACCTCCCCTGGGGACAGAGACCCCTTCTCACCTGGGGCAGTAACTTCATCTGCCCTGGAGAAAAGGACCTCATCTCTTCTGGGGACCCCATCCTGCCTAGGGACAGTCCCCCAATGGGGCACCTAAAAATTAAAAAGAAAATAATAAAAAAAACTACTGATGCCAGTGGTGGAACTACAGGGCTCACAAAGGTCATACCTGTGACCACGCCCTGGAGTTCCACCGCCGGACTCGGAGGGAAGGGCCCTGGCTGGGGTTCAGGGGGGCCCTTCATGGTTTCTTGCATCGGGGCCCTGAAGGTTCTAGTTACGCCACTGGATAGGTGTATTGCACCACCTCAGAACTGACATGTTTCACCCCCTTCATTAACAGGACATATTTTCAGTCTTCATTGCTGTGATAGTTTGACTGATGCTGCATACACCCGACCAGACTTTTGGACGGACTTGGTCCGACGTTGGACGATGGACTTTCCGAACGAACGGACTTGGCCACACATGAACGGACTAAGTCCATTCGAAAGTACGTTCGGTTTGAACGTGATGATGTAAGATGGGACTAAACAAGGAAGTTCAATAGCCAGTAGCCAACAGCTGTCCTTGCGCTGTATTTGGTCCGTCGGACCAGCACACAGATGAACAGATTTTTTGACCGGATTCGAGTCCGTTGGAAAGATTTCAAACATGTTTTATTTCTAGGTCCGTCTGATTTTTTTTTTCCCCAAAAAACGAACGCTCGGATTGTCCGACGGACTGATCCTGTCGGACCTAGTCTGACGGAAAGTCCGGTTGTGTGTATGCGGCATGACAATTACTCATTTAGCACTACACTAATGAATTGTATATATATTTTTTAAGACGGATAATCCTTTTTTTGTAGTTCTTAATAACCTCGAGTTTTTTATTTTTTTTATTTTTACTGTATAAAGGAAAAAAGACGAAAAGATTAAAAGATTCTGTAAAAAAATAAAAAAAGATCGCCTTTTTGGAAAGTAGCCACCCCAAGGTGATATAATGTTTTGGCCCAATCTGAATGAGTGTGCTTCCTGATCATCCTTTCTGGTTAATGGCAGCCTTTGCTTGCATTCTGCGATGCTGTCAACAAGATCATGTAGTATAGAGCCGTTCTCACTGGCTCTGTACCTTTTGCATGTCACGACACAATGACATGCAAAAGGTGCTTTTGTGGGTGTATGCGGTTCCTGGAGGAATATACCAGTACGTCTTTCTGGACTGGGGTCTGGGAAGAAGATTTCCCTGTAGGTCATTGTCCTCTGATGGATCTGAGGATATCACAATCCGGGGGGTTACTCAGAGTCCGGCTCTGTTATTCCGTATTGTTTCCCTTCATGCCGTATCTGGAATTGCACGGTGAGAAGGAGCCAGATCCAGTCTGCTGCCTCTCCATGTGAAGTCAGTTGTCTGATATTCATTCTGGCTGGAAATCTCCTTCTGCTTTCCAGGACTCGTCAGGAGAGGTGACTGCAGAACCCCAACAGAAAGTACTTAGGATTCAGAGCCCCGATGGGGGGGGGGGGGGACAGAGGACTGCAGAGCCCCCACAGGGAGAAGGACAGAGGACTGCAGAGCCCCCACAGGGAGAAGGACAGAGGACTGCAGAGCCCCCACAGGGAGAAGGACAGAGGACTGCAGAGCCCCCACAGGGAGAAGGACAGGGGACTGCAGAGCCCCCACAGGGAGAAGGACAGATGACTGCAGAGCCCCCACAGGGAGAAGGACAGGGGATTGCAGAGCCCCCACAGGGAGAAGGATAGAGGACTGCAGATTTCCAACAGGGAGGTCAGAGGACTGTAAAGTCACAAGGGAAAGAATGACAGAGGACTGTAGAGCCACAACAGGGAGAAGAACAGAGGACTGCAGAGTTTCAAGGGAAACAAGGACAGAGAACAGCAGAGCTGCAAGGGAAAGAAGGGCAGAGGACTGCAGAGCTCCATGGGAAAGAAGGACAGAGGACTGCAGAGCCCCCACAGGGAGAAGGACAGAGGACTGCAGAGCCCCCACAGGGAGAAGGACAGAGGACTGCAGAGCCCCCACAGGGAGAAGGACAGGGGACTGCAGAGCCCCCACAGGGAGAAGGACAGATGACTGCAGAGCCCCCACAGGGAGAAGGACAGGGGATTGCAGAGCCCCCACAGGGAGAAGGATAGAGGACTGCAGATTTCCAACAGGGAGGTCAGAGGACTGTAAAGTCACAAGGGAAAGAATGACAGAGGACTGTAGAGCCACAACAGGGAGAAGAACAGAGGACTGCAGAGTTTCAAGGGAAACAAGGACAGAGAACAGCAGAGCTGCAAGGGAAAGAAGGGCAGAGGACTGCAGAGCTCCATGGGAAAGAAGGACAGAGGACTGCAGAGCTCCAACAGGGAAAGAAGGGCAGAGTACTGCAGAGCTCTAACAGGGAAAAGGACAGAGGACTGCAGAGCTCCAAAAGAGAAGGACAGGGGACTGCAGAGCTTCAACAGGGACAGAAGGGCAGAGGATTGCAGAGCTCCAACAGGGAAAAGGACAGAGGACTGCAGAGCTTCAAAGGAAAGAAGCGCAGGGGACTGCAGTGCTCCAACAGAGAAAAAAGCAGAGGACTGCAGAGCTCCAAGGGAAAGAAGGGCAGAGGTCTGCAGAGCTCCAACAGGGAAAGAAGGACAGAGGACATCAGAGCTCAAAGGGAAAGAAGTACAGATGACTGCAGAGCTCCAAGGGAAAGAAGGACAGAGGACTGCAGAGCTCCAACAGGGAAATAAGGACAGAAGACTGCAGAGCTCAAAGGGAAAGAAGGGCAGAGGACTGCAGAGCTCTAACAAGGTGAAGGACAGAGGACTGCAGAGCTCCAACAGGGAGAAGGACAGAGGATTGCAGAGCTCCAAGGAAAAGAAGGGCAGAGGACTGCAGAGCTCCAACAGGGAGAAGGACAGAGGACTGCAGAGCTCAAAGGGAAAGAAGGACAGAGGACTGCAGAGCTCCAAGGAAAAGAAGGACAGAGGACTGCAGAGCTCCAAGAGAAAGAAGGGCAGAGAACTGCAGAGCTCCAAAAGAGAGAAGGACAGAGGACTGCAGAGCTCCAAGAGAAAGAAGGACAGAGGACTGCAGAGCTCCAACAGGGAGAAGGACAGAGGACTGCAGAGCTCCGAGAGAAAGAAGGGCAGAGGACTTCAGAGCTCCAGGGGAAAGAAGGACAGAGGACTGCAGAGCTCCAACAGGGAAAGGACAGAGGACTGCAGAGCTCCAAAAGAGAAGGACAGGGGACTGCAGAGCTCCAACAGGGACAGAAGGGCAGAGGACTGCAGAGCTCCAACAGGGAAAGAAGGGCAGAGGATTGCAGAGCTCCAACAAGGAAAGAAGGACAGAGGACTGCAGAGCTCCAAGGGAAAGAAGGGCAGAGGACTGCAGTGCTCCAACAAGGAAAAAAGCAGAGGACTGCAGAGCTCCAAGGGAAAGAAGGGCAGAGGACTGCAGAGCTCCAAAAGAGAGAAGGACAGAGGACTGCAGAGCTCCAAGGGAAAGAAGCACAGAGGACTACAGAGCTCCAATAGGGAAAAGGACAGAGGACTGCAGAGCTCCAACAGGGAGAAGGGCTCCAGGCTGCAGAATGCTTTGTTGGTTCTATCAATCCCTCACGACTGAATCTGACCTCTGGTCTCCCCTTCAGTCTTGCACAGTTGCAGCGGCTCCTCTCCTGGACAGAAATGGCTTCCTCTGATTTCACTGCACACTGTGAGCTTCTCACAATGTGCATTAGAAGTGGCAGCAAGTCACATAAAGCCTGCCTCATTTCCTGACTGGAGGACATCCAGCGCCATCTAGCGCTTTCCCCCCCGGTCTGGCCTTACCCACCCGCCCCACCCCTTTCCATTCATTGGATTTTAGTTTCTTCAATAAAAGAGGCTCAGCATCACACAAGGGCATCATCATGCAAACACAGCCTGCCTAGGAACGCCCATTTCTCCAGACTGACATCCACCCATCAAAGCATTTCGCTATTTGCATAACTCCTCCCAAGAGCCCACCCACTTGCTTGCATCAGGGGCTGAGAGCTCCGGAGAGCCGGGGTGGGTGTGATCTTCTCAGGAAGCTCTGTACAGCCCCCTGATGGCACCTCCCACCAGCCATGATCTGCACTGCATTACATAGAGAAGAAGAGAGACCCAGTGATGACATCACTGGGATTAAAATAAAGAATGTTAAAAAAACAGAAAGGGTTTTATACAAAAAAAATTCATTATCATGTTGATGGGGGGGGGGGTTGTGGAACAAAGAAAGGAAATCATAAGCAGATTCAACTCCAGTTTTGAAGAATGTGAGGCAATGTTTGCAATCACTTGAAAGCGTCTTGGGAAAGGAATTGTCTGAGGTCAGTGAGATCCTGCGTGCGGAGAACTGTGCGGTCTCATGAGAACGGGCGGCTGCTAAGGAAACACTTTCTTCCAGCTTGTTGCCATGAAGAGTTTGGCGGACTTCGCTGTACCTGTTCATCTTATCCAGACAATGATGTCATAGTGTGGGAAATCCTTCAAAAACAAGGATCCAGCTTCCACACCTCCCAACATTCGGAGATGGGAATGAGGGACACCTACTAGCAAATGTATGTAGGCATAGGACACACACCCTGCCACGCCCCCTTAAAGGAGAATTGTACAAAAAAAAGAAAAGATTGGTTAAACCCACAAGTGTTTTTTTACCACTTCTATTCCTTTATATTGGCTTTTATAATGTACAAATGTAGTAATTTAGAAATCAGATGAAAGGTTTAGCGCTGGGAAACACTTTTTGAAAGATAAAAAGTGCATTTCATATACAACTATATGGATCAGACTAAAATGAGGAGGAAAGAGGGACAGAGGGACGTTGCTCCATATCAGGGACAGTTCATCAAAAAAACAGGGACAGTTGGGAGCTATGAGCTTCACAGTAATGCCAAGATAAGCCCAGAAGCATTGCATGCTGGGTATACCTTCAGCCACACCTCCCAACTTTTTGAGATGGGAATGAGGGACACCTATCAGCAAAAGCATGCAGGCATAGGACATGCCCCTTGCCACGCCCCCTTAAAGGAGAATTGTGCAAAAAAAATCAAGATTGGTTAAACTCGCAAGTGCTTTTTTTTTTTTTTACCACTACTATTCCTTTATATTGGCTTTTGGAATTTACAAATTCAGCAATTTAGAAATCAGATGAAAGGTTTAGCGCTGGAAAACACTTTTTGAAAGATAAAAAGTACATTTTATATACAACTATATGCATCAGACCAAAATGAGGGACAAATCATGGGGGAAAAAGGGACAGAGGGACATTGCTCCAAATCAGTGACAGTCCCTCGAAATCAGAGAAGTTTCGAATTATCCGAAATAACGAATGTCGTATCTCAACAAATGGAACGTAATCAGGGCCGTCTTTAATATTGACTGGACCCTGGGCAAACATTTTCTTGGGCCCCCTCTTCCACGCAATTTTGCTCTCCACTTGCATTGAGACATACAATAAATAGCAGCTAGACTCAAAATCAGTTTACTGATTTAGATCAGGCAGTGATTGTGATTTTTTTGCCAGAGGTTACAGTGTATCATTACCGCTCACTGACTGGCTGCTAGAGGTTGCAGCACACATTATGGGTCACTGTTATTTTCGTGGTTACAGCACATGACTTCTGCTTGTTGATTGGTTGCTAGAGATTACTGTACATCAATACTGCTCACTGATTTATTGCTAGAGGTTACTGAACATTTATACCACTCACTAATTGGTTGTTAGAGGTTACTGCAAATTATTACTGCTCACTGATTGGTTGCAAGAGGTTAGTGCACAGCATTACTGCTCATTGATTTGTTGCTAAAGGTTACAGCACATCATCTCCTCACTGCCTGCCTGCGTATTCTCATGCATCAAAATTCAGGGTGCTGTGGCACCTTGTTATTTTGAAGAAGGGTTCCACCTCCAATTTGCTTACTTTTGCAGAACAGGCTGATGTTAGGCTTAATGATCACAGTTGTAGGCAGGACTTACAAGCATGCTCCTTTACCTCCCCAGTGGGCAGCATTCAGCAGAAGTAATGGTGGATGTGACCTGAGGGGGACATGATAAACATATGAATACTGCCTCTATTTATATATCAATGCCGTGGTTCACAGCTATTTACATATTAATGCCGCCACTATTTACATATCAATGCAGGTTATTTACAGGTAAACACAAGCTCTGCAGGTGAGTCACCTGTATATGGCAATAGGGCAGAGCTGGGTAGCAGCAGCAGAAGTTTACACTGGGATATCGGGACACAGCACGGGACTAAAACTTCAAGGGATAAGGGAATTTAAACTGGGATAGTTGGCAAGTATGAGGCAGCTGCTTTGGGCCTCACAACAATGATGGGGCCCAGGGCAGCTGCCCCTTTTGCCCTGCCTTAAAAACGGTCCTGAACGTAATGAATTAATAATAATGATCATAAAAAGTTTTATTATTATTATTATTATTAATTATTATTAATTTGTTACATTCCATTCGTATAGATGCGGCATTCGTTATTTCTGATAAATTCGTATTCGTTACGTTCACTGACAGCCAAATTTGCAAAGAAAATTCCAATAGCTACAATTTAATAGTTAGTAATAGTTGTTAGTTATTATTTCAGATTTTCGGATTTTCTAATTTTTGTATTTCCGTTCCTTTTGAATCTTGGGTTTTTCATTCTTATTTTTGGATTTTCACGTTTTTAGATTTTCGAATTTCTGAATTTTCAAAAAAAAATTAGTTAAACGGGTTTTTCGTCAATTCCAAAAATTTCCAAATTTCCAAAATTTACTTTTCGAAATTTGTTATTTTGTTATTTGCTGAATTTTGTTGAAAACATGAATTAGAAACTAAATGAATTGCACATGTCTAGTGCTGTGATTAAACACAGCAGATGCCAATCAGCGGGTGCCAGCCAAAAAATCACCGCCAGCACCTGGCGATCGTCTGGAAAGCACACAGGACAGGGCTCTTGTATGTAAACAACTTAGAACTCTGTCCTGCCAGCGGGGGAATTATTGGATTTACTTTCCCCACAAAGCAGGGAATAAAACCCATCACATCCCTCAGTGAAAGCACCAATGTGCGGCATTACAGATGTGCGGCATTACTTGCAACTCAACACAGATGACATTCTCCGTAACTATCAGAACATTGCTGGGGATGCCATATTCCATGCAACAAGCTGTCTGTCTGCTGTAGACAGGTGCAGATTGTTTTGTTCCAAATTGAAATTAACAGTTAATTTCAACAGTTTGAATTAACAGTTAGAATCACTCCCCAGGACACACTTAACTCCTTCCTAACCAGATAGTGGTTAACCCCTTCACTGCCAGTGTCATTTTTTACAGTAATCAGTGCATTTTTATAGCACTGATCGCTGTAAAAATGACAATGGTCCCAAAAATGTGTTAAAATTGTCCGACGTGTCCGCCATAATGTCGCAGTCCAAATAGAAATCGCAGATCGCCGCCATTACCAATAAAAAAATTAAAATAATAATAATAAAAATGCCATAAAATGAACCCCTATTTTGTAGCCGCTATAACTTTTGGGCAAACCAATCAATAAAAGCTTCTTTTTTTTAACAAAAATATGTGGAAGAATACGTATCGGCCTAAACTGAGGAAAAAAAAATGTTTTTTTATATATTTTTTGGGGATATTTATTATAGCAAAAAGTAAAAAATATTGTGTTTTTTTTTTTCAAAATTGTCGCTCTTTTTTTGTTTATAGCGCAAAAAATAAAAACCGCAGAGGTGATCAAATACCACCAAAAGAAAACTCTATTTGTGGGGGAAAAAGGACGCCAATTATTATTATTATTACTGTGGGGGGGGGGGGCGCAGATCGCTACACAGAGAGGTAGAACAGGGATCTGCCCATGTAGGATGTCGCACGACCACGCAATTGTCAGCTAAAGCCCCGCAGTGGCGAATCGCAAAATGTGCTCTGGTCCGGGGCTTAAGTGGTTAACTGACAATTTGCGCGGTCATGGGACGTTGCACCCAAATAAAATTGATGTCCTCCTTCCCATAAATAGAGCTTTCTTTTGGTGGTATTTGATCACCTCTGCGATTTTTTTTATTTTTTGCGCTATAAACAAAAAAAAGACTGACAGTTTTAAAAAAACAAACAAAAAAAAACAATATTTTTTAACTTTCTGCTATAAAACACATCCGGAAAAAAAAGGTAAAAAAAACGAATTTCATCGGTTTCGGCCAATATGTATTCTGCTACATGTTTTTGGTAAAAAAAAAAGTAAAAATAATAAATTGCAATAAGCTTCTATTGATTGCTTTGCGCAAAAGTTATAGTGTCTACAAAATAGGGGATAGGTTTATGGAATTTAGAGTTTTTTTAAAATTGTTTTTACTGGTAATGGTACTGATCTGCAATTTTTTTTTTTTTGCGGGACTGCGTCATTGTGGCGGACAAATCTGAAGCTAAGTCACACTTTTTTGGGGACCAGTGACACCAATACAGTGATCAGTGCTATAAAAATGCAACGATTATTGTATAAACATACCTCCCAACTTTTTGAGATGGGAATGAGGGACACCTACCTGCAAAAGTATGCAGGCATAGGACACACCCCCTTGCCACGCCCCCTTAAAGGAGAATTGTGCAAAAAAAAAAAAAAACAAGATTGGTTAAACCCACAAGCGCTTTTTTTACCACTACTATTCCTTTTATATTGGCTTTTGGAATTTACAAATGCAGCAATTTAGAAATCAGATGAAAGGTTTAGTGCTGGAAAACACTTTTTGAAAGATAAAAAGTGCATTTTATATACAACTATATAGATCAGACCAAAATGAGGGACAAATGAGGGCGAAAGAGGGACAGAGGGACATTGCTCCAAATAAGGGACAGTCCCTCCAAATCAGGGACATTTGGGAGCTATGTATAAATTACACTGGAAAGGAAAGGGGTTAAAGCTAGGGGGCGATCAAGGAGTTAACTGTGTTCCCTGGGTGTGTTCTAACTGTGTGGGGGGGATGGGCTCACTGGGACAACACAGATCGCTGTTCCTGATCACTAGGAACAGCAGATCTCAATGTTGTCCCCTGCCAGAAGGGGGATCCGCCTGGTTTACATGGGCAGATCCCTGTTCTACCTCTCTGTGTAGCGATCGGCGCTCCCCCCCCCACAGTAATAATAATAATAATAATAATTGGCGTCCTTTTTTCCCCATAAATAGAGCCTTCTTTTGGTGGTATTTGATCACCTCTGCGGTCTTTAATTTTTTTTTGCACTATAAAGAAAAAAAGAGAGCGTCAATTTTGAAAACAAAAATCATATTTTTTATGTAGCGCCGGGCTCCTGAAGAGCATGCACTATGTTTTGTAAATTTCGTTTTTTCCTAAGACCATAGTTGGGGTTAATTTCAGTAAATTGTGGTCTTGGCATTAGTTTGTCTGGGCTGTACTATGTTCTGCCTGGTCAGAGGTGTAGGTATCACCTTTGACAGGCATTGGAACGCAGTCTGGTTGGACGCATTGGGTACCGATCTCTCTCTCGGAGCCAATCAGTGGGTGCGTTGTCTCACTGTGTATTTCGGGAGAGGGTACTTAAAGTGGTTGCTTACAAACCACTTTGACCTACAGGTAAGCCTAGATTAAGGCTTACCTGTAGGTCCAAGTAATATCTCCTAAACCTATACGGTTTAGGAGATATTTCCAAAAAGACAGCCACCGCTGTCTACGGTGCATGCGGGCGCAGGCGCACTGGGCAGGCCGCAGATTGTGGCGATATGCCGCGAGTGTCGGCTCCCATGTGCATGCGTGGGAGTGACGTCATCGCTGATCCGGCCGCGAGACCCGGAAGTCAGGGGCTTTGTTCTCGGGTAAGTTATTCATAATGAGCTACTATGCTATGCATACTAACTCATTATGCCTTTGACTTGCAGGTTGCTCCCCCCCCCCCCCCATGGGTTTACAACCACTTTAAGGTGCAGAGGTCATGTGGTTCTGGGTTCTGGTCCAGAAGTATGTTCTGACTCCATGGTCCTGGTCCTCCTGACCAGCCCCCAGAGGCCCTCATGGCCTGGGGTGCGGGTCCTTCCGTTTCCGAGTCTCGGGACAGGCTATCTCGAGGCACAGTAACTGGAAGGAGGATTTGAAGGTGGTCCGGTGCCGTCTCGGGTTTGGAGAGGCCCAGCAACTCAAAACGCAACCAGGGGAGGACTCAGTAAGAGAGCCACACACGAGACTGGCTGCTCGGTAAGAGCCTGGAAGCTGAGCTGAAAGGACACCAAGTAAATCCACATTCTTACGGTATCGCTGAACTGGCTGTAAGATACTGGTCCTGTAAGAAAGTTCCTAATTTCATCCTTCAGTTACACCTAAGGTTCTGTGCTAATTTAAAGTTCTACAATCAAGTCTGTGGCAGAGACTTTGCTAAGCTTAAATCACCTGAATCCACAAACAGGGATTTATCCGATAGATGAAATATCCAGTTGCGAATGGCTATTCCCTGGATCATCTAGAGAGAGACATTTCAAGTGTCAGCACTTCCAAGAGTACCTGAGCTTTCCTACCCATACCCGCTATTCCCTACTGAGAGCTTTCCTACCCATACCCTCTATTCCCTACTGAGAGCTTTCCTACCCATACCCGCTATTCCCTACTGAGAGCTTTCCTACCCATACCCTCTATTCCCTACTGAGAGCTTTCCTACCCATACCCTCTATTCCCTACTGAGAGCTTTCCTACCCATACCCTCTATTCCCTACTGAGAGCTTTCCTACCCATACCCTCTATTCCCTACTGAGAGCTTTCTACCCATACCCTCTATTCCCTACTGAGAGCTTTCCTACCCATACCCTCTATTCCCTACTGAGAGCTTTCTACCCATACCCTCTATTCCCTACTGAGAGCTTTCCTACCCATACCCTCTATTCCCTACTGAGAGCTTTCCTACCCATACCCTCTATTCCCTACTGAGAGCTTTCTACCCATACCCGCTATTCCCTACTGAGAGCTTTCTACCCATACCCTCTATTCCCTACTGAGAGCTTTCCTACCCATACCCTCTATTCCCTACTGAGAGATTTCCTACCCATACCCTCTATTCCCTACTGAGAGACTGTGTTTCTGTTCATCGTTTTATTGAAATAAAAATTCCCTAAGGGATTCGAGTGTCGGTCTCTGCTGTTTATTGGGCCATCAACCTCGGGAACCCCCTAGACAAGAACAATGAGGTGGAGAAGGTAAACGGTAAGCCCAGAAAAACCAGCTGCTCTTTCGGGGGTCAGTGCTACGTTTACTTTCTGCTATAATACACATCCAACAAAAAATATAAAAAAAAAAATCATATGTATTCATCAATTTGAGCCAATAAGTATTCTGCTACATTCCAAAGTGGTTCTAAGTACTGTATTTCCCTATAGTAACTCACTTTATTAATGTTAAAAATGGGTGTAAAATGCAAAATTCCAGTGGGTGTAATAAGATGTCCGCATGCCCCCTGTATCGTTACTATGGAGGAGTGCGGGGTGTAGCAAGATGGCGGCGGCAGAACGTCACTTCCGTTACCCATTCTGACGGGTCGCCTAGTCCGACGTAACGCCGGTGTTGCGGACTCCTTGGAGAAGGACGCAGGAAACGGAAGTGACGTTCTCCGGAGAAGAAGATGGCGGCCCCCAGCTTGCTGCTGTCACCTGTCAGCCGGCTCCTCCGGGCCGGGTTGGGGCTGCTTAGCCGGGAGGGATGGAGACCGGCGGCGGCGGTGCCCAGCCGGGGCCTGCGGGACTGTGAGTGAGGAGAGCCCGGGCTCACTACACGACGTGAAGGGGGGTGGCCGTGGAGGTTGGGGTCGGGGGTCATGGTAGTTGCTGGTGTGCTTATAGAATTGGGGGGTCAGTCTTGGGTGCCTATCAGTGGCGGCTGGTGCTAAACATTTTTTGGGGGGAGTAAACAAACTGAAAAATACTGAACTCCCCTCCCCCCCATCAAATGTAGCCACACCGGCGGGGCTCGCGGCTCTGGCAGCACCCCCTGGCACTTACCGCCAGGCAGCAGCTCCTCTCCAAGTGCACCAGAGTGGCGGTGACCTCTGGTCCAGCGCTCCTCTCCTCTTCCTAAGCGCCAGGCATAAAATAGGGTGGACCGGCGCTTTGGCCAATCAGAAAACGGGTCCGCCGCCCTGCCTCCTGATTGGCGGGGAGGAAGGTTAGTGTGAAAATAGTGAAAATTAATTCGCTGTGGTCACACAATTGGGTGGGATCAGGGGGCACTCTCTGCGCCTCAAGCCCACCCTATTTTGAAGCCTATTAAAGCCTCTGGCTCTAATCAGGTGCTTCAAAATGTACCGCCCCTTCCCGTCATCCATCCATGAAAGGGGCCGGGCGCATGGATGGATGGATTGGGGGGGGCGTTGCCGTGTGCCCAGAATGCACAGGCCGCCACTGGTGCCCATAGAAGTGGGGTCCAATCGGGGGGTGTCAGTCGGGGGTGCCAATAGAGGTGGAGGGATGCAGTAGTTGCGGGGCCAGTCCAGTCATTCGGGGAGGGGTGTGTATGTCTGAGGTGCCTATAAAAGTGGGGTGGTGGTCAGTCTGGGGTGCCTATAGAGCTGGAGGGATTCAGTAGTTGGAGGGCCAGTACAGTTGTTCGGGGAGGGGGGTGTGTATGTCTGGGGTGCCTATAGCGGTGGGGGGGGGGGCAATCCCCTAGTTTGGGGGGCTGTCAGTCTGGAGTTGTTATAGAAGTGGGGTCCAGTTGTTGGGGGGGGGGGGGGGTGTCAGTCAGGGGTGCCTATAGAGGTGAAGGGATTTAGTAGTTGGGGGGGGGGGGGGGGTGGTCAGTCCAGTTGAGGGGTGTGTATGTCTGGGGTGCCTATAGAAGTCGGGGGGCCAATCCAGTTGTTTGGGGGGGGTGGTGGTCAGCCTGGGGTGCCTATAGAGGTGGGGGCCTGTCGTGGGGGGGGGGGGTGGGTGTCAGTCGGGGGTGCCTATAGAGGTGGAGGGATTCAGTAGTTGGGAGTCCAGTCATTCGGGGGCGGTGTTGTATGTCTGGGGTGCCTATAGAAGTGGGGGGTGGTTATAGAAGTGGGGTCCAGTTGTTGCGGGGTGTCAGTTGGTGCCTATAGAGGTAAAGCGATTCAGTAGTTAGGGTCCAGTTGTTTCGGGGGGGGGGGGGGGTCTGTCTGAGGTGACTATGGAAGTGGAGGGGCCAATCCAGTCGTTTAGGGGGGAGTGGTCAGTCTGGGGTGCCTATAGAGGTGGGGGCCAGTCGTTGGGGGTGCCTATAGAGGTGGAGGGATTCAGTAGTTGGGAGTCCAGTCGTTTGGGGGGGTGGGTGGGTGTATGTCTGGGGTGCCTATAGAAGTGGGTGGTCAGTCTGTGGTGGTTATAGAAGTGGGGTCCAGTTGTTTGGGGGGGGGTGTTGTATGTCTGGGGTGGTTATAGAAGTCAGGTCCAGTTGTTGGGGGGGGGGGGGTGCCTATAGAGATGACGGGATTCAGTAGTTGGGGTGCAGTCGTTCGGGGAGGGGGGTGTGTCTGAGGAGACTATAGAAGTGGGGGGGCCCAATCCAGTAATTGGGGGAGACGGAAGGGAGTCTGGGGTGCCCATAGACCCAGGTGTTAGCTCTTCTGTCACAATTTTATTGCCCCCCCCTCGTATAATTCTATTGGATTTGAATCACTCACAGACAGTATTTGTGTTTTTGTTTCTAGTGGTGGAGAAGAAGGAAGGGAAGGTGACGGTGGTGAGTAATGAATTTCCAACTCTTTGTTTTTTTACAAGGTTTTTGTATTTGTAGAGGACACTTCATGTGGAAATGAGAAACTTGAGACTGTTGGTGGGAGGTCATCCCTGAGGTCCTTCTTATTACTGCACCATGGGGGGGGGGGGGGGGGGGGTGAAGCTTCCAATCCTGAGGCCAGGGTTTTTAAACATCCAGCACATTGATAGTACAGGTACATGATTTTGCACTTAAAGCAGAAGTAAACCCCTCCATAAAACAGGTTCATTTCCGGCACGTGCTGCAAATATAACACTCTCATTGGTTGTGCTTTCAACAAAACTGTCCAACCATCCAATGGCTGGTGTCATAACTGATCACATGTGCAGCATCATGGCAGTTGTAGATTAAATAGAGGCAAAGATGGCAGCTTTCTTGGTTGAAAACTATCGGGGGCTTTACTATAGGCCGCTTTACTGCAGTAAACGTACCTGGGGGGCGGTCCTTAAAGCGGCGTTCCACCCAAAAATGGAACTTCCACTTTAAGGGAAGGTGACCCCTTGGCATGTAATTTTATTTTTATTTTTTTTGGGGGAGGGGGAGCGTTACCCTCTTTTCGGAGGATTCCAGCTCCCACTTCCCCCTGACGCACCACGGCACCAGAAGTGTGGCAATCATCTGGGACACGGAATCAAGCAGAAGAGCCGCACTGGCTATTGAACTTCATTTTTCTCGGCTCGTCTTACGTGTTGTACGTCACCGGGTTATTGACGTTCGGAATTTCCGACCAACTTTGTGTGTGTGTGTGTGTGTGTGTGTGTGTGTGTGTGTGTGTGTGTGTGTGTGTGTGTGCAAGACAAGTTTGAGCCAACATCCGTCGGAAAAAATCCATGGATTTTGTTGTCGGAATGTCCGATCGTGTGTACGCGCCATAAGTCTTGCGTCACAAAAGATGTCTTCTGGAGAGTGAAATCTTTACACGAAGATCTGATTCTTCATTTTTGACACTTTTCTCATAAGGACTATATTGGCCACCTTATTCTAATCTTGTTTAACCACTTCAGCCCCGGAAGGTTTTACACCCCCCCCCCCCATATCCTGACAGGCCATTTTTTTTTGCGAGACGGCACTGCGGCGGTGTGACTTTGTACCCAAACAAAATTTTTTTCCCCACAAATAGAGCTCTTTTGGTGGTATTTGATCACCTCCTGCGGTTTTTATTTTTTGCGCTATAAACAAAAAAAAAAAAGCGATAATTATGGGGGGAAAAAAATAATATATATAATGTGTGTGTGTGTTTATATATAATATATAATTCTATACCTTTCTTCTTCTTTTTTTTTTTTTTTTGCTATAATATCCCAAATTTTCATTTATTAAAAAAAAAAAAAACTTCCTCAGTTTAGTACATGTGTTCTACATATTTTTGGTTAAAAAAAATTCCCAATTAGCGTATATTGATGGGTTTGTTCAAAAGTTATCTTGTCTTCAAAATACAGGATAGATTTATGGCATTTTTATTATTATTATTTTTTTTTTTTACTAGTAATGGCAGCGATTTGCGTTTTTTTTTTTTTTTTGGCGGGATTACAACATTGCAGCGGACAGATCGGACACTTTTTGACTTTTTTTTTTTTTTTTTTTTGGGACCAGTGACATTTATTTATACAGCGATCAGTGCTATAAAAATGCACCGATTATTGTATAAATGTCACTGGTGGTGAAGGGGTTAACACAGGGGCGAAATCAAAGGGTTTAACTACTTCCCACTCAGCCAATGTATATATACGGTCGGGTGGGAGCTCTCTACTCTGAGTGGACGTTCCTGAACGTCCTTCATAGGCAGGGGGATCGCGTGCCCGCGCAGCGGCGCAATCCCGATGCGCTCATGTCACCCGGACACGGGGCATTTTGGATCGGCAGGAGGGCTCTGCGATTGGCCCTCCTGATCACATGATGGCCGTGTCCAATCAAGGCCGTCATGTGATGTAAACAAAGCCGGTTGCTAGGCAATCGGCTCTCCTCTCCTCACACGGAAGTTGTCGCTGAGGAGAGGAGAGCGGATCGCTGTAGCCGGCTGGGGATCAGTGAGTATGAGCTGTTTTTTACAGCTTTTTACTCACTGATCACCAGTCTAGTGAAAACACACAACACACCACACAGTATAAACACAATGTCCCCACATATGTCCCCAATAATAAAAACACATGTCCCCCACATATGTCTCACTAAAATCACATGTCCCAATGATTATCTGCACACATATGTACATGATCATTTTGCATACATATGTGCGTGATCACATAAACCAATTATACACATAACCGATTTTATTTTTATTTATTTTTTTACCAGACATGTAGCAGAATAAATTTTGGCTTAAATTTATGACAAAATTCGATTTTATTGGATTTCTAAAATAGAAAGAAGAAAATATTGTTATTTTTTTCCAAATTTCCGCTCTTTTTTTTTCCGCTTATATCACATGTCGTGAATATATACCACCACAATAAAGCTTTATTTGTACAAACAAAATGATAAAAATTTAATTTGGGTACAGTGTAGCATTGTACATTGTCATTGAAATTGTCATTGAAATTGCGAGAGCAATGAAATCTGAAAATTGGGCTGGGAAGGAAGGGGGCGAAAGTGCCCTGTATTGTAGTGGTTAATGTTCCCTAAGGAGGTGTTCTCAAACTGTGTGTGTGGGGGGGAGGGAGGGACTTAAGTCTCCTAAGGTTTGACCTCGTATTATGTGGTTTTGGTAAATCCGACGATAAAAATCGGCAGAAAATCTGTTGTTCTCTGTGGGGCTTAAGAGTAGAGAGAGATCGCTGTTCCCAATCGCTAGGAAAACAATCTCGCTCTACTCCCCTTACAGAACGGAGATCTGTTTGTTTTATACTGGTAGATCCCCATTCTGCCTCTTCTATGAAGCGATCGCTGGTGGCTGGCGGACATTGAGCCTGCCAGACCCGCTGATTGGCTCCCCATGGTAGCAAATGGATACGCGCACTCACAGATCGCTGTGTACGCGCCCGACGTACAATGACGGTGGTTCGCGCAGGAGAGCCAACTGTCCGCAGCACAACTGCGGCGGCTGGTCGGGAATTTAATACAGGCACATATATGGTGTATTAAGCACAACACGAGAGCAATTTAATAGTATTGGTTGTTGCAGAGGAGGGGCACACACATAAACAGAAGGGTTGTATGGACCTCTGGTCACGTCTGTGTGTTGGACTTGCCCAGGATGATTCTCTACAAAGTAGGGCTGCAACTAACGATTATTTTCATAATCGATTAGTTGGCCGATTTATTGTTTCGATTAATTGGTTAAAAAAAAAAAAGTGTGGTGTATAATTTAGTTACTATGTCAAGTTTAAAAAAAAAAGGCAATTTATTCTTAAATATCTCTATGCAGTAGTAAATATAAATAACCAACTATATGGTTAGGGAGCAAAATCTCTAATCCAGTCTGAGAATAACAGACAGAAGAGATATACTGTATATACTATTAGAGGAGATCAACTGTATATATTATTAGAGGGTGAATCTGGTAAATATCAGACTCAGAGATTGTTTTTAATTTAAAAAAAAAAGTGAAGTCTTCCTTCAAAAAAAAAAATAAAAATCAATTTTAAGAACGTGCATTCTATTTTCTAATAGTTAGTGGGGTCAAATCGACGTTCATTTTCAACACAGTGATGGGACAATTTGGAAATGGAAAACTTCTTGGTCAAAGGAATTTTCAGACAGTTTGTGGTTTTCATTCAGAAATTACATTCATTTTAAAAACAGAATGTTAAAAACAAGTGAGAAGTTCAAACATTCTTTCGTTCAGCGAATGTACAAAGATTTTTTTTTGTCTGAAAATTGATCGGTGTGGCCAGCATAAGGCTCGGTACACACCTATGCAGTTTTTGCATTTGATCGGTTTCCGCAGTGCTTTTTGCTGTGCGTTTTGATTTTTGCACACATGATTTTGCTGCGATTTGCATTTTTTTTTTTTTTTGGCCAATGTGTTGGGCATAATAAAAAACACGAATTGCTGCAAAAACGCACTACATGCTTCTCTGCAGCTTCTCTATTGAAGTATATGGAACCAAAAAAAGCACCGGTCCCATAGGAAATCATGTAAATGAACTGTAGTGTGTTTCTGCAAAAAAACACGTAGATGTGAACCACGTCTAATGCCGCGTACACACGACCGGACTTTTCGAGGGACTAGGTCAGACAGTCTTTCCGACGGACTTTCAGCGGAGTTCCGACGGACTTTCCGAATGAACGGACTTGGCCACACACAATCGCACCAAAGTCCGACGGATTGGAACGTGATGACCTACGACCAGACTAGAGTAAGGAAGTTCATAGCCAGCAGCCAATAGCTGCTCTAGCGTCGGTTTTCGTCCGTCGGACTAGCATACACACGAATGGATTTCTCGGTCCGGCGGAGTTCCGGTGGAAAAATTTAAAACGTGTTCTATTTCTAATGTCCGCCGGATTTTTGGCAAGCAAAGGTCCGATGGAGCCCACACACGATCGAGTTGTCCGACGGAGTCGTTCTGTTGGACCTTTGCTGTCAAAAAGTCCGGCCATGTGTACGCGGCATAAGACATTTAGTAACATAATGGGGTTAAAAAAAATAAAATTAGCCCTTTTATAGTACAAAAAAAAGAAGATAATCACTACTGTAAGGGGTTCATTTTTTTTTTTCTACTGTAGAACTGTGAAAGTAATATTTACAGTAGCAATTATTTGCTCTTTCTGTACTATAAAGGGCTAATATATATATATTTTTTTAACCCCATTATGTTACTGGCTGATCAATTATGAAAATAGTAATCGATTCATTTCATAATTGATTAGTTGTCGATTAATCGATTAGTTGTTTCAGCCCTACTACAAAGCCAGAAAGCAGAATAACGTAACAAACTTGAATGGTCTAGATCTGGACCCCTCGCTTCTCCCTCTCACTGTTGGAGTGAAGAAGTGGAAAATGCTGTGGTGTTGTCCAAAGCGTCGTGCCAAGCGTATGCTTTTATCTCCTTTCAGGCGTGGGAAAATGACGGCTATCTGGTCGCTCCGGGGAGAGCAGACAATAATACTGCCGCTGTTTGTAGGATTCTGTCTTCTTGTTTTGGCACTGGAACCCTCCTGAGCCGAAAAATAAAAATCCCAAAGAAGAAATTATTATTATTCACGATTTATATAGCGCCACCAGTTTACGCAGTGCTTTACAATGTAGAGGGGGGACAGCACAATTACCTTTTGTACCACCCCCTCCATTTAGAATGTAAGCTCTATGAGCCGGACCCTCCTGTCCCTTCTGTATTGTAACAGTTGCAGAGAATGATTTGATGGGGGGGTTTCTCGGGGACAGTTGTTAGGTGGGTGTGGGATAGGCTTCCCTGAATAAGTGAGTTTTCAGGGATCTCCTAAAGGTGGACAGGGTGGGGGCTGATCGGACAGACTGGAGCAGGGAGTTCCAGAGGATGGGAGAGGTTCTGGAGAAGTCTTGAAGGCGAGCATGAGAGGAGGTAACAAGGGAGCTATAGAGCAGGAGGTCCTCAGAGGAGCGGAGGGGATGATTTGGGCGATATCTGCAGATGAGGTTTGTGATGTAGATGGGGGTGATGTTATGACTGGCCTTGTATGTTGTGGTTAGCGTTTAGAATTTTGCACGGTGGGGGAGGGGGAGCCAGTGAAGGGATTGGCAGAGAGGGGTGGCAGTCACGGAACGATTAGTGAGGTGTATTAGTCTATCAGCAGCATTCATAATAGACTGAAGGGGGGAGGAGCCTGTGTAAGGGTCGGCCATTAAGGAGAGAGTTGCAGTAGTCAAGGTGGGACATAATCAAGGAGTGAATAAGTTGTTTTGTGGTGTCATTAGTCAGGAAGGTGGAATTCTGGAGATGTTGCGGAGGTGAAGGCGGCAGGATTTAGCCAGTGATTGGATGTGGGGGCTGAAGGAGAGGTCAGAGTCAAGGATTACACCCAGGACCCTGGCATGTGTGGAGGGACCAATGGTTGTGTTGTTGATATTAATGGTGAAGTCATGGGGGGGGGACCGGGAAGGAGGAAATATAACAAGCTCAGTTTTATAATGATTAAGTTTGAGGAAGTGGTGTGACATCCATACTGATATGTCATTCAGTAAGTTTGAGATCTGTGAGGAGATGGAGGGGGTGAGTTGAGTGGAGAGGTAGATCTGGTGGTGTTATCGGCATAGAGGTGGTATTGGAAGCCATGGGAGGTTATCAACTGGCCCAGGGAAGAGGTATAGAGCAAGAATAGGAAGAAGAAATGTTGAGCGATGATTCTCGTTTATCCGGCTCATGGTACAGATATAGTAGTTGGTCACATTGAACTGGACTTGTTCTGGAATGTTGATGTTTTGTAGCTTCTCCTCCAGTTTCAGGAAGATGCCCAAACAGGTGGCACCAACGCCTTAATTCGTTCACCATGGAATGGGTGATGTTGATTGTGTTGATTGTCCAAGAACAGGATGGGAGGCGTGAAAGCTGTGATTTTCCCCCCCCTGTGCTAGTTACATAATCCATAAAACTGCATTATATGTAGAGGTCAGACAGTGTTGAAGGCCACTACCCCCTGTTCAGGGATGGTTGTTCCTGTTTAACATTAGGGCGGAAGCGATTAATCGATAATGAAAATCGTTGTCAACGATTTTCATTATCGATTACTTGGTCTGCACCTTCCTCCCAGCCAGGTCGTTAGAATCCTCCTGTGTACATGAGTTCTCGTGAGAATACAGTGGCGCTCACGTGGCCAGGCACGTCCGCGCCTCACCTCCACGCTGACTTCAGCGCCCCCCCGATATTCTCAGCCCGCCCACTGCTGCTTCAAGGGAATAGACAGAGGCAAGAAGCAGCCGTGAGAGCCGAGCTGTACCTGCGTGAAGTGATAAGGTAGCGACTAATGACTATACAATACTCAGTACAGTACATTCGTTTCTGTGATAACAAGTGCCATGATACTAAGTATTTCTGGGGGGGGGGGGGGGGGGGCGGCAGAGTGCCCCATCATTGGTGTTCCGGAGGGGGTGAGGGGGGAAATGGTGCCCCATCATTGGTGTTACGGAAGTGGTGGGGGGGAATAGTGCCCCATCATTGGTGTTCCAGAGGGGTGGGGGGGAATGGTGCCCGATCATTGGTGTTCCAGAGAGGGTGGGAGGGATGGTGCCCCTTCATTGGTGTTCCAGAGAGGGTGGGAGGGATGGTGCCCCTTCATTGGTGTTCCAGAGAGGGTGGGAGGGATGGTGCCCCTTCATTGGTGTTCCAGAGAGGGTGGGGGGGGGGGGGATGGTGCCCGATCATTGGTGTTCCAGAGAGGGTGGGGGGGGATGGTGCCCGATCATTGGTGTTCCAGAGAGGGTGGGAGGGATGGTGCCCCTTCATTGGTGTTCCAGAGGGGGTGGGGGAGGGAATGGTGTCTGATCATTGGTGTTCCAGAGGGGGTTGGGGGGGAATGGTGTCTGATCATTGGTGTTCCAGAGGGGGTTGGGGGGGAATGGTGTCTGATCATTGGTGTTTCAGAGGGGGTTGGGGGGGAATGGTGTCTGATCATTGGTGTTCCAGAGGGGGTTGGGGGGGAATGGTGTCTGATCATTGGTGTTCCAGAGGGGGTTGGGGGGGAATGGTGCCTGATCATTGGTGTTCCAGAGGGGGTTGGGGGGGAATGGTGCCCGATCATTGGTGTTCCAGAGGGGGTTGGGGGGGAATGGTGCCCGATCATTGGTGTTCCAGAGGGGGTTGGGGGGAATGGTGCCCGATCATTGGTGTTCCAGAGGGGGTGGGGGGGAATGGTGCCCGATCATTGGTGTTCCAGAGAGGGTGGTGGGGGGGTGGGGCCCGATCATTGGTGTTCCAGAGGGGGTGGGGCCCGATCATTGGTGTTCCAGAGGGGGTGGGGCCCGATCATTGGTGTTCCAGAGAGGGTGGGGGGAAATGGTGCCCGATCATTGGTGTTCCAGAGAGGGTGGGGGGAATGGTGCCCGATCATTGGTGTTCCAGAGAGGGTGGGGGGAATGGTGCCCGATCATTGGTGTTCCAGAGAGGCAGCTGCACAAAAGGCCCTGTCCTCCCATTGTCCCGAGTCTAGTTCTGGGTATATGAAGAAGGTTTGACTGAAAGGAGCGGAGGGGAGGTGTCGTGTTTTAATGGTTTGAGAAGTTCTTTGAGGTAGGTGGGGGGGAGCATGCCCATGGATACATTGGTGTGTGAGAAGAGACAACTTGTACTCAATCCTGGTGGAGCCAGTGAAGTGAGTGGAGAATGGGGTAATGTGCGCCTGTTTCCGCACTCTCATCAGGACCCTTGCTGCAGTGACGTCACTTCCGCCCGGTGCGTTCCAGATGTGACGAGGCCATCTGCCAGTGCCAGAGCCAAACACATTGAGCTGATGGCGCTCACAGAGAGACGCTGTGTAAATGTTAAAGGGGTTGTGATTTTTCACCTCAATACACTCTATGCATTGAGGTGAAAACCCTCTTGTGATGCACCAGAGCCCCCCTTCTACTTACCTGAGCTCGATCGTTCCTGCGCCGGAGACGGGCACACCCGCTCCAGCTGGTATCTTGGGTCTTGATTGGATAGATTGATAGCAGCGCAGCCATTGGCTCCCGCTGGTGTCAATCAAATCCAATGATGCGGCGGGGGGGGGGGGGGGGGCAGAACAGAGTCCTGCTGTCTGTGTCAATGGAGGCAGCAGCAGGATACGGGAGCATGCCTTGAGGGAAAGCACTTCTCTGATGGGGGCACTGGAGTAGAGGAGGAGCCAGGAGTGATACTGGGGGACCCCAGAAGAGGAGGTTCGGGACCACTCTGTGCAAAACCAGCTGCACAGGGAAGGTAAGAATGACATGTTGGTTTAAATAAAAAAAAAAAAAAATGAACTTTTAATTATCCTTTATTTTTTTTCAAAGAAACAGGGTTGGAGGATGTGAAAGTTGTGGAACCACCCAGTTCTAGTATATGTGTCAATCCTTTGAGTCACGTGGCGGAAGGCGGTGATGGTTGTGTTGTTGTTAAATACTGTTTTAACACTTCTACCCCCCAGTGATTTGAGGACAATTCACACCTTCAGCCGTATGACTCAGTCGATTAACACCTACACAGACTCCTGGCATCAAAGGATGAGGTTATGTCACAAGAACAGGGAGGTGCCACCATTCTGTTCTTTGAAAATCAACATTTCCACATTCCATGGTGATGGGGTGGAGGTGTCCGTGATATAAATGGTGGGATATGTTTCTGACACTCATTAGAACAGTATCTTTGATACGCTGTGAAACCTCTTCAACGTTGCAAAACAAATTCATTCAAATGTGACCGACTACTACTAGCTGTACCGTGACCAGGATACATGAGAACCTTCAGACTTTTGTTTTTTTCCTGTTAATTTTTAGTTTTATTTTTTCAGCTTAGAGGCTTCTCCTATACACAAGTCCCTTCATTGCCTGGCGATGCCCACCACCAGTATGTGTCGGGCTGTCCTGTCAGTTGATCGTCTTGCAGCTGGAAAGGAGCCGACGTTTTCGGGAATAATGAAATCCAGCTTTGGGGACTTGGACAGTTGAATCAATTTGGCACTTGGAACAGAGCTGGTGGGTGGCGTGTAGTAATTTTAGTGTGTGTGGTAAACTGCGGGATTTAATGGGAACACAAAGCTACTTCTGGACATGCAATGTTTTCATAGAATAAATAACAGACACCTTGCAGACGTGGTGGTGGAACGGGCTCAGAGGAGATCATAAAGGGGAGAAAAACAGATGAATGAGGACGCAGTAGGAGTCAATCGTGGATATGAAAACTATAGAAACTTGGCCACAAACGTGGAGGCCTACTGGCTGGTGGCTTGATTCCCCTTCCCTGAGGTATAACAGAACTGGGGGGGTGAATGTGTCCCCAGCGACCACATTCTCATTACTCGCATTCCTCATAAGAAGTGGGTGCTGCAGCAATGACTGACTGGAGGCATCACAGATCATCTTTGCTAGCACACCATGGATCAGCACGTTTTCGTGTAAAATAGACAATAGACAAAGAGCAACTTTAGTCAGTGGGGAGCGGTACGAGTGCCTACATCCCCAAGGTGCCCAGGACACGTGTCTGCTTGCACTTCAGTCAATGAGGAGTGGCTACATCGCCAGGACACGTGTCTGCTTGCACTTCAGTCAATGAGGAATGGCACCAGTGGCTACATCGCCAGGGCACGTGTCTGCTTACACTTCAGTCAGTGGGGAGCGACACCAGCAGCTACATTGTCAGGGAACCCAGGACACGTGCCTGCATGGACTGCAATCAGTGGGGAGCGACACCAATGGCTACGTTGCCAGGGCACCCCAGAAACGTGCCTACTTGGACTTCAATCAGTGGGGAGCGGCTACTTCGCCAGGGCACATATCTGCTTACACTTCAATCAGTGGGGAGCAACACTGATGGCTACATCGCCAGGGTGGCCAGGACACGTGGCTGCTTGCACCTCAGTCAGTGAGCAGCGCCACCAGTGGCTACATTGCCAGGACGCCCCAGAAACGTGTTTGCTTGCACTTCAGTCAGTGAGGAGCGGCTACATCGCCAGGACACGTGGCTGCTTGCACTTCAGTCAGTGAGGAGCGGCACCAGAAACATGGCTGCTTGCACTTCAGTCAGTGAGGGGTGGCACCAGCGGCTACATTGCCAGGCACATGCCTGCTTGCACTTTACTCAGTGAGGAGCGGCACCAGGGGCTACGTCGTCAGGGTGCCCCAGAAACGTGCATGCTTGCACTTCAGTCAGTGAGGAGTGGCACCAGCGGCTACATTGCCAGGGCACATGCCTGCTTGCATTTCAGTCAATGAGGAGTGGCACCAGCCGCTACATTGCCAGGGCACATGCCTGCTTGCATTTCAGTCAGTGAGGAGTGGCACCATTGGCTATATTGCCAGGTGCCCAGGACATGTGTCTGCTTGCATTTAAATGTTTAAACTTTAGAACTACTTTAAAACCGATTTCCCTTATCCCACTTTTTTTTTTTTTTTTTTTTTACCCCCCTGCATGCCTTCTTGGGGATTCTGATTTCATTTCAGATACTCGCCCACCCAGTGGCTCCAGCATCGTCCTGCAGAATCCTCTCAGAATTCTGCCTTCGCTTAGTCCCTTTGCCACCATCTTCTCGTATGATGTCATCGGGAGGCCCGCTGGTTCTTCCGGGTTCAGCTGCTGGGTCTCACGATGACACACCGCTAGGCCCGACCCCCCTCCTCTTTTCTCAATGAAGGTATATGTGACCTGCATATCCCAGAAGGCACAACGGGCATAATGCCCATCATTTGCCTAGGCAAGTGACCTGATTTGGGGGGGGGGGGGGGGCGCTAGGACAGAACCTTTAGAATATTTAAAAGAAAAATGGATACAAAAAAGTGCGCCCTGTGTGGAGAGATGGGAACTTAAATCTGAGGCTGAAGATCTGCTTTAAATGTATGTATAGCAAAGGCACAACAGGACTTGAAAGAAATCTCCTAAAACCGGAAAAAGGAGCATTTCCCCTTTTATTTTATCTGTAAAGTTTCGGCTGTCCCATCAGAGACGGTGGTCACCACGACACACAGGGGTGGATCTTCCCAGTGGGGACACAGACAGCAATCACTACAACGACAACAGCAAAAAAAAAAAAAAATATACAACTAAATATAAAGTTTTGCCATTGGATCGCCCCGTAGCCTCACTTCACTGCAATACATGATTATCTCAGTTGCCAGCTCTCACATATGGCCGAAGTTCAGGCTATTACATCTACATAGCCGACTATAATATATCTCAGGAGGTCATCCCAAGATTTTAACCATTTCAGCTTTGGAAGACTTGGCCCCCCTTCATGACCAGGCAGTTTTTTTATTTTATTTTTTGCTATATGTCGCTTCACTACTTTAACTGACAATTGCGCAGTCCTGCAGCACACTACGGAGACAAAACGGATATCACCCCTCCCCCACAAATAGCGATTTCATTTAGTGGTATTTGATCACCTCTGCGATTATTTTTTTTTTTATTTCTTGGGCTATAAATAAAAAAAAAAAAACCCTGACAATTTTTAAAAACAAACAATATTTTTTACTTTTTTTGTTCTAAAACATCCCATTTAAAATAAATTAAATTCTTCAAAAATACATTACATGTATTGCATGCGCCCGTCTGTGTGCTAGTCCGCCGGACTTTTGAAATGAACGGACTTACCCACACACACGGATAAAAGTCAGTTTAATTTTGAATGTGGCTCCAGGTAGATGGAACTAGCGAAGGAAGTGAATGTCGCCTCCTCTAAAAAAATAAATAAATAAAAAAATAAAAAAATCCATTAAGTGTATATGAATTGGTTTGAAAATTATATTATCTATAATTGATATTATACGGGAATTATTATTTTATAGAGGAGGTCCACCTAAAAAAAATAAAAAATAAAAATTAAAAAATTAAAAGCCAGCAGCTACAAATATTGCAGCTGCTGACTTTTAATAAATGGACACTTACCTGTCCCGGGGTCCAGCGATGATCGGCTTCAGCTGCCGACAATCTCTCAGCAGCTGCCACCGCCATCCTCGATGAGGGAATCGGGAAGCGAAGTGTTGCGGCTTCACTTCCCGGGTTCCCTACTGCGCATTCGTCAGTCGCGCTGCTCGTCCTAACTGGTCCCCGCTATCTCCTGGGACCCATGTGTGTCCCGGCAGACAGCGTGGGGGTGGGCGGGAAGAGGTGTAGACTACCACGGGAGTCTATGCCTGAAAGTGGGTGCAAATACTTTTCTTAGATGGGTATCTGCACCCCCCTCCCCCCTGAAAGGTGCCAAATGTGACACCGGAGGGGGGGGGGGGGGGTCTGAAAAGAGGAGGTTCAATTTTTCTGTGAACCTCCGCTTTAATACCAGTAGTGATGGCGATAAGCGACTTATAGCAACAAAAAAAACGCCTCATCCCCTCTGTCAGGAGAGAGATCTGTGTATGTAAACAACACAGATCTCTCTTCTGCTCCGTAGATCATTGGGTACTGGCCATGAATCATTGGCCAGGACCGGGTAAACGGGCATGTAAGGGAGCCAGTGACCGCGCCGGCCAGGTGGGCGAGTCTGTGTGAGACCCCCTACCCTAAGCAGGATTCACTGCAGCCAGCACTGCACTGCAGAAGTAAAACTACAGTGCACAGCTGGCAAGAAGTTAAAGTAGAGCTCCAGGTTAAACCTAATTAGTCCCTTCCGCTTCCTAATACCTACAGTGTCTTGAAAAAGTATTCATACCCCTTGAAATTTTCTACCTTTTTGTCATGTTACAACCAAAAACGTAAGTGTATTTTATGTGACGGACATACACAGTGGCACATAATTGATAAATGGTTTTCAAAATTTTTTACAAATATGTGAAAAGTGTGGGGGGGGGGCATTTGTATTCAGCCCCTTTACTCTGATATCCCCTAACTAAGATCTAGTGTAACCAATTACCTTCAGAAGTCGCCTGATTAATAGAGTCCTGTGTCTAATTTAATCTCGGTACAAATGCAGCTGTTCTGTGAAGCCTTCAAAGGTTTGTTAGAGATCCTTAGTGAACAAACAGCATCATGAAGACCAAGGAACACATCACACAGGTCAGGGATAAAGTTGTGGAGAAGTATAAAGCAGGGTTGGGTTATTAAGAAATCTCCCAAGCTTAGAACATCTCACGGAGCTCTGTTCAATCCAAGAGCCAAGAGGTCCATGGTAACTCTGGAGGAGCTGCAGAGATCCACATCTCAGGGGGGAGAATCTGTCCACAGGACAACTATTAGTCGTCTCTCCACAAATCTGGTCTTTATGGAAGAGTGACAAGAAGAAAGACATTGGAGAAAGAAAGTCATAAGAAGTCCCGTTTGCAGTTTGTGAGAAGCCATGTGGAGGACACAGAAAACATGTGGAAGAAGGTGATCTGGTCAGAGGAGACCAAAATGGAATTTTTTGGCATGCTGGAAGGTGAACCTCCGCCCCGGTCTCAAGTATTTTGCAGACTCTAACAGGTTTTCTTCTAAGATTGTCCTTTATTTGGCTCCATCCATCTTCCCATCAACTCTGACCAGCTTCCCTGTCCCTGCTGAAGAAAAGCATCCCCACCACATGATGCTGCCACCATCATGTTTCACAGTAGGGATGGTGTGTTCAGGGTGATGTGCAGTGTTGGATTTCCCCCACACATAGCATTTTGCTTTTAGGCCAAAAAGTTAAATTTTGGTCTCATCTGACCAGATCACCTTCTTCCACATGGTTGCTGTGTCCTCCACATGGCAAAGAAATGGATGAAATGTCTATTAGGAGATTTCTGTATATGGTAATTTGTATAGCAGAAGAAGTAGTAGTGAAGCCTCAGCCCAGATCATAGAAGTTGTATAAGCTGATCAAACAAAGCGTTGTATGAAATGTGTTTTTAATGTGGGGATCGGCGCTCCCTCTCCTCGGCTCAGCGGCAGAGATGAATGTTTCTTATTACAGAACATCAAAGCCCCTCTCTCTCTCTCTCGCTGTCAGAATCGCGTTCAGACCTCACATGTGCTCCCCGTCGCCATTGGCGGAGGAAAGTGTCTCCCTGGCGCAGTTCGCTACTAACAGCAAACATGTTAGTTAATGGAAGACACACACACACACACACACACACACACACACACACACACACACACACACACACACACACACACACACACACACACACACACACACACACACACACACACACACACACACACACACCGGGCATAACAGCATAAAGCCACCCATGTTATGTTGTCAATGTTTGGATGCAGAGCGTTAAATGTTTTTAGCAGATTTAGACACACTAACAAATTGAAACCAAACTCCAGCTCACATTTTATAATTGGTTACAGCAAACAATTTTTTATTTTTCTATTGGGATAAAGGATTTACAGAAACAATAAAAGCTGAGCGTTGTAAACACCCCTGTCAGTGTTAACCACTTCAGTACCGGGCACTTAATACACCTTCCTGCCCAGACCAATTTTCAGCTCTGTTGCTTTTTGAGTGACAATTGCGCAGTTATGCTACACTGTACCCAAAGTAATTTTTTATCATTTTGTTCCCACAAATAGAGCTTTCTTTTGGTGGTATTTGATCGGGGTTTTTATTTTCTACTAAACAAAAAAAAAAGACAGAAAATTTTAAAAAGAAAAAAAGTTTTTTTTTTTGTTTGTTACAAAACTTTGTAAATAAGTTTTCTCCTTCACTGATGGGCAGCACAGGTGGGCAGTGGTAGGTGGCACTGATGGATGCCAATCCGTGCCAAATAATGCCTGCCAATCACTGATGCCCATTGTGAGCACTGATTGGCATCCCTGGTGTTCTACAGTGGCATAACTGGTGGTGACTAGTGGTGGGCATCCCTGGTGGTCCTGGTGGCGTCCCTGGTGGTTCAATGTGGGCATCCTCGAGGGTGGCTGCGCTGATAATCAGCACAGATCCCCCCCCCCCCCCCTGTCAGAGGAGCAGCCGATCAGCTCTCCTCTACTCTCCTCTACTCTACGCGAGTGAGGAAAAGCCAATCGCGTAAATCCGTATCCAATTCGCATTACTGTGCACCCAGCCTAAAAGAGGATATCTTGATCGTTGCTGCAGCAATGACTGCAATATCACCCTTCCCGTCCGAGGACGTTTATAAACGTACATTGGACAGGAGGTGATTAAGGTGTCATTGGTCATTTTAAAAAAGATGAGTGATCAATGAGACCAATTTTATTTATATATAAATAATAATAAAAAAAAAAACCTCCATAAAATGTGTTCTCCTAAGACTTGTACTATCAACAAAGTACAAGTTTAGTTACAACATTGATAACCTGATAACGCCCTTATGAGAACATACACTATATTACCAAAAGTATTGGGACACCCTTTTACAATTGAATTGGAGGACCTAAGGTCAGGTTTAGGAACAACTTCCAATATAGACAGGATTCAAACAGCTGCCTGAATAGGGCTGAACACAGGGGGTCTACTAAGGCCTGAAAAAAAAAAAAAAAAGCCCTCATCTCTAAGCACTCTAACCAAGATACACTATATTGCCAAAAGTATTGGGACGCCGGCCTTTACACACACATAAACTTTAATGGCATCCCAGTCCAAAGCCCCATACACACTATCAGATTTTCTTCATTTTTTTTGTCTCTTCAGATTTACCAAAACCATGTAGTAGAAGGACCTGCCTGATTGCATACACATTGAAACTCCTAAGGTTTGACCTCATATTATATGGTTTTGGTAAATTTGAAGACAAAAATCAGCAGAAAATCTGATAGTGAGTACGGGGCTTTAGTCTGTAGGGTTCAATATTGAGTTGGCCCGCCCTTTGCAGCTATAACAGCTTCAACTCTTCTGGGAGGTTTAGGAGATGTGTCTATGGGAATGTTTGACCATTCTTCCAGAAACTCATTTGTGAGGTCAGGCACTGGTGTGGACAAGCGGGTCTGGCTTGCAGTCTCCGCTCTAATTTATCCCAAAGGTGTTCTATAGGGTTAAGGTCAGGACTCTGTGCAGGCCAGTCAAGTTCCTCCCAAACTAGCTCATCCATGTCTTTATGGACCTTGCTTTGTGCACTGGTGCGCAGTCATGTTAGACCAGGAAGGGGCCCATCCCCAAACTGTTCCCACAAAGTTGGGAGCATGAAATTGTCCAAAATGTCTTGGTATGCTGACTCCTTAAGAGTTCCCTTCACTGTAACTAAGGGGCCAAACCCAACCCCTGAAAAACAATCCCCCCACACCATAATCCCCCCTCCACCAAATGATTTGGACCAGTGTACAAAGCAAGGTCCATAAACACATGGATGAACGAGTTTGGGGTGGAGGAACTTGACTGGCCTTCACCTCAACTTGATAGAACACCTTTGGGATGAATTAGAGTGCAGACTGCAAGCCAGGTCTTCTCATCCACATCATTGCTTGACCTTACAAATGCTCTTCTGGAAGAATAATCAAACATTCCCATAGACGCATCTCCTAAACCTTGTGGACGGCCTTCCCAGAAGAGGTGAAGCTGTTATAGCTGCAAAGGGTGGGCCAACTCATTATTGGACCCTACGGACTAAGCCCTTGTACACACGGTTGGACATTGCGACAACAAAATCCGTCGGATTTTGTCCGAAACTTGTGTTGTATACACACGGTCGGACAAAGTTGTCGGGAAATCCGATCGTACGTAACGTGATGACGTTATTTCATTAGGACAGGACTACGTTCAGGCTAGTAGCCAATAGCTTTGATGTAGGAATTTGATCTGAGCATGCGTGGCACTTTGTCCGATCGGAATTCTCTACACATGATCGGACAAAGTCCGATCGGATCATGTTGTCGGAAAGTTTTATAGCCAAGCTCTAAAACTTTGTCCATCGGATATTCCCACGGAAACAGTCCGATGGAGCCCACACACGGTCGGATTATCCGACAACACGATCCGATTGGACATTTTCCGTCGGAATTTCCGACCGTGTGTACAAGGGCTTAGACTGGGATGTCATTAAAGTTCATGTGTGTGTAAAGGCACCAATACTTTTGGTAATATAGTGTATATTTTATGAATAGTTTTTATAATTGCGTCGATGATAAAATCGCTTATTTTTATTTTTTGTATTGGACATACATCTTATTTTAACCCCTTCCCGTCGAGCGTACGCAGATGTGCGTACTCGGCTTCCGGGGGGGGGTATACCAGGATGATGCCCGCACCTGCAGGCATCATCCCGGTACCGTTTTTTACAGCGGGCGATTGGCTTTCCAGCCATAACAACCGAAGCGGCTAAAAGCCGGAGGAGCGGGAGGGGACGTCCCCCCCTCCCACCGCCTCTCGCCGCTGTTACCGGTGCTCCTGCTCGATCGGGAGCACCGATTTGCAATCCGACACCTCCGGCCGCTGGGGAGGAACTGGAATGACGCCGTAATCGGCTTTGTTCCAGTATCCTCATCGTAAACACGGAAGCGACATCATGACGTCACTTCCCGTTTACTCGGCTGCCAATGGCGCCGGTTTTAAAAAGATATACGGTATTCAGAATCGCCGTTTTCAGCGATCTGAATACATTGAAGTGTAAAGGAGGGATGGGGGGTCTTTTAGCTCCCCGATCCCTCCATAAAGAGGACCTGTCACCACCTTATACTGTCACAGGCGATGTTTACATTCCTTGTGACAGCAATAAAAGTGATCAAATTTTTTTTATTTTTTTTTAAAACAATTTATTCATTTTCAAATAAAATAAAAAATAAAAAAACCTTTTTTAAAGCGCCCGCCGTCCCCGCGAGCTCGCAAAGCAAATAAAACGCATACGGAAGTCGCGCTCGCATATGTAAACGGTGTTCAAATCACACATGTGAGGTATCGCTGCGATCGTCAGAGCAAGAGCAATAATTCTAGCACTAGACCTCCTCTGTAACCTGGTAACCGTAAAAAAAAAATTAAAGCGTCGCCTATTGAGATTTTTAGGTACCGTACTTTGTCGTCAATCCACGAGTGCGTGCAATTATAAAGTGTGACATGTTTGGTATCTATTTACTCGGCGTAACATTATCTTTCACATTACGCAAAAAAATTGGGCTAACTTTACTGTTTCTTTTTTTTTTATTCATGAAAGTGTCCCTTTTCCCAAAAAGTTGCGTTTGAAACACCGCTGCGCAAATACCGTGTGACATAAAATATTGCAACAATCGCTGTTTTATTCTCTGCGAAAAATATATATATAATGTTTGGGGGTTCCAAGTAATTTTCTAGCAAAAAATATGGATTTTAACTTGTAAACACCAAATGCCAAAAATAGGCTTAGGGTTAATGACACCTCTAAAGTTCTGGGGTTGGATGTTTGTGTCCTTTTGGGTTTTTATGACGGGCAAAACCTAGACTTTCCATGGAGTTGTTGTGGTAACAGAGGGTGAAGTTTTTTTTTTTCGGTTGATGTAAAAATATCATACGGTTGTGCCTATTTATGGAAGCCAAAGCCACAACATGCCCCGGGGGACCTCTTCTTCTTCTTCTTTTTTTTTTGGAGGGCTGTGCTGAGTTTCATAACCATCGCTCTTTTTTCAGAATGCAATCAGATGAAGAATTGGACGGCGAGGCAGTGAATGAGGTCTATTAGACTGCTGTGTTTGCGCCAATAAATTCTATTTCATCTTTTTATTTGTCTCGATATGCCCGCTTTTTTGCTTAACTTGTGAGTGTCTGAAGTTCTCTCTTTTTTTTTTTTTTTTTGGCCAGACATTGAATTCCTCACGTTTTAGCGGTGCAGTAAATCAGAATTCAATAGTGTATACACATTAAAAGATGCAAGACGTGTTATCTATGTACGAATAAACTATTCGCATATGAGGTTCTGGCTTTGTCCCAGGATGAGGCTCATAAGAGTGAAGAAGAGACCAGCCGCTCGTCTCTTTATTACTTTCCATGCATTGGTCCATCTGAGGTGATGGCATTGCAGAGACAGGACCTGTGACCTGACTTCTGATTCTATTTGCCTACTGGATGTTGGATCCCCCAATGTGCATTTTCAGAAGAGTCTTCCATGTCTGCATAGTTATTTTTGTTGGCGCACGGTGACATTTTGGACCTCCTGGCTCACGTTTTGCACTAGATTCCAAGTCTAATGCCCCGTACACACGGTTGGATTTTCCAAGGGCAAATTTTCGATGGGAGCTTTCTGTCGGAAATTCCGACCGTGTTGGGGGCTCCATTGGATTATCCAAATTTCGTGCGAAGGAATTTCCTTCGCACAAAATGTGAGATCTGGATCTCAAATTTTCCGACAACAAAATCCGGAAATTCCGAGTGTGTGTGTGTGTGTCTGTGTGTGTGTGTGTGTGTGTGTACACCATTCCGACGCACAAAATTCCACGCATGTTCGGAATCGAGCAGAAGAGCCGCACTGGCTATTGAACTTCATTTTTCTCAGCTTGTCGTACGTGTTGCACGTCACTGCGTTCTTGGCGTTCGCAATTTCCGATCAACGTTGTGTGACCGTGTGTATGCAAGACAAGTTTGAGCCAACATCCGTCGTGGAAAAAAAAAAACGGATGATCAATGTCCGATCGTGTGTACGGGGCATAAGGGCTGCGATTTTATTCTCTCCACCTGCATGGTGGTGTGTTTGGATGTTTTATTGCTTAAAACGCAAAGATTACTTTTTACTGCCCAGCAGCCCCTTGCCCTTTTTTTTGGCTCTTGCACTAGTCCCTTCACCAGCTTTGAGCACAAGAAAAGTGTGTGTGCGCGTGCGTGCGCGTGTGTGTGTGCGCGTGTGTGTGCGCGTGCGTGTGTGTGTGTGTGTGTGTGCGCGTGTGTGTGTGCTACAAGTCATTGGAGTTGTAGATTAAAGCCCAAGTCTAGATTGGGCCAAAAAAAAAAGTATGGATCCCCCAGTAGCTCCAGCTTCTATATTGGCGCTGCTCTTTTTCAGAATGGAATGTTCACTGACCCCCCCCAATGTTATCCAACCAATACCTGCTTGTCAAGCCTCTGCCCCCTGCCCTGAACTCACAGAAGAGTGATGCTGAGAGTTGGCCCACTGTCATTCCGTAGAGTCTGTTCATTGTTGGTGGAAGAGGAGGACCAAGAGGACCTGTGAGGTCACTGGACCTTCAGAGCAAAGGAATCTGGAAAGGAGTGGGGTCTACAGAATGGTTGCTCCAATGGAGGGGGTGCAGGAGCAGGGGGTTTTCAAGTCTGAAGTTTTCTTTAAACAGGGCTATGGACTTTCTGGAGACGGTGCTGATTTGCACAACATGGAGTGACTTGCTTGTTGCTATGTGAGAGATTCAAGCAAACGTGTTTCTTTGCTCTTAATGAACAAAACATAGGTTTGTTTTTAAAGCTGAGCTCCATCTGGGGACCTCCAAATACCCCAAATCCTTGATAACATGACACACTGGCTCCCGAGTCTTCCTTCTTCTGCACTACTACTAGTAGGGTCCTCCCTTTCATTGCCCGTGTTGCTGTCTGGTGACCTGGACACTTACCATTAGGTCCATCTGGAGCATGGCAAGGGTAAAAACAAGACGAGGCGGTGGACTTGGAGTTATGTGGTGGATCACAGGCCTAGCAATGAAAATAGAAGCCTCTCGTAAAAGGCACAGCATGTGTGAAGCAATTACAGTCACAACATCTATAGATGCCATTTTGTAGAACCATTTTTTTTTTTTATGGAAAATGCAGACCGCATACCCTTGGCCTGGTTGGCTGTAGGGTGGTGTGTTGGGCACCACAGAAGATCTATGCTTGGTTCTCCAAGATGTTTGGAGCAACCTACCTGCCAAGTTCCTTCAAAAACTGTGTGCAAGTCTACCTAGAAAAATTGATGCTGGTTTGAAGGCAAAGCGTGGTCACGCCAAATACTGATTTGCATTTCTCTATCGTTCATTTACTTTTTCGTTTTGTTAATTGATAAAAATTATTAACACTTCTATTTCTGAAAGCTTTCTTCATTTTACAGCATTTTTTTTTTCATACCTGCCTCAAACTTGCACAGTACTGTATATCCATTTGCTGGCTGCCCTATAGCCGTTTTACGCCGTATCATGTACAGTCATACCCCACTATTAAGTACAACAATGAGGTTTATTTACTAAAGCTGGAAAGTTCAAAATCAGGCTCACTTTTGCATAGAAACCAATGAGCTTCTAACCCCAGCTTGTTCAATTAAGTTTTGGTAATAAAACCTGGAAGCTCATTGGTTTCTATGCAGAAGTGAGCCTGATTTTGCACTTTCCAGCTTTAGTAAACCCCATTGTATACTTAAAAGTGGGGTATGCCTGTGTGTATATGTACACATGATTTGTCATTTCTGCCTGCAGGGGTTGCGTTGCCTCTGCTGCGAATATTCACAGCAGAAGCCAATCTGTGGGTGCTGGGCACTTGATGTCCTCTGGCACCCACCGATTGTCGGTACAAACAAAACACAGCACGGTGATCTGCCTATGTAAACAAAGCAGATTTCTGTTCTGATAAGGGGGAAGGGAAGGTGTCTGTTCCTGTACGGCAGGGAATAAATTCCATCTCTTCCCCTAGTAAAAAAAACACAGTGTACACCAAAACACTGGCTAGGCACACGTTTAACCCTTTGATAGCTCCTATATGCTTAAACCCTTCCCAGCCAGTGTCATTAGCACTGATCACTGTATTGGTGTCACTGGTCCCCAAAAAGTGTCCGTTAGTGTCTGATTGCCTGCTGCAATATCACAGTCCAGCTATAAGTTGCTGATCGCCGCCATTACTAGGACAAAAATAAGATAAATAAAAATTCAAGTATATATCCCATAGTTTGTAGACGCAATAACTTTCACACAAACCAATCAATATACGCTTATTGGGTTTTTTCTTTTCTTTTTTTTCTTTTTTTTACCTAAAAACATGTAGCAGAATACATATTGGCCTAATTTTTGGAAACTCTCTTTATTTATTTTTTTATTGGCTATGTTTTACAGCCAAAAGTAAAAAAAAAAAAAAATATATAAATATATATATAATTTTTTTTTTTTTTTTTCAAAATTGTTGGCCTTTTTTGTTGTGCAAAAAATAAAAAAACGAGGTGACCGATTGTCTCCAAAAGAAAGCTCTAATTGTGGGAAAAAATTACGTAGATTTTATTTATGTACAACGTTGCACAACCGCGTAATTTTCAGCTTAAAAATAACGCTGTGCTGTATCAAAAAATGGCCTGGCCATGAAGGGTAGAGGGGTAAATCTTCTGGCTATAATAAAATTCTGATCATATCTTTATAATGTATAGAAACTTTTTTTATTTTTTTATTTTTTGTAGCTTGAAGGACGTATTTTAGAAGAGAAACCATCATTGTGTCCTCCGAATCCCTCTGGTCAATGTCCGATCTGTCGCTGGAACCTCAAACATAAATACGACTACACGGTAAGATCTTCACAAGACTGATCTATCTCCGGAGATCCTTTCAAAGAGGACCTGTCCCTTTTTATGTATTGATCACATGCTCCAATATCCAACTATTTTCTGAAAGATCACTCGTAGAGACCGTTTTTATATATATATATATATATATATATATATATATATATATATATATATATATATATATATATATATATATATATATATATATATATATATATAGGGCTTCCCCCTCTTTAAACCACTGCTTCATTACTACTGTTATACCTTGCTTGCAACTGTCTGATCTTGATTTGTAAAATGGGGAGAAACCTCATTATAAAAGCCTGTGAACTATAATATAGATCTTCATATCACTAGAGGGATCACCAGCTGGAGGAAGGAGGTCCTGATTCCTCTCTCTATATATAGATCTATCTATCGATATAGATATATATAGATCTTTATATCACTAGAGGGGTCACCAGCAGGAGGAAGGAGGTCCTGATTCCTCTCTCTATATATAGATATATATAGATCTTTATATCACTAGAGGGGTCACCAGCAGGAGGAAGGAGGTCCTGATTCCTCTATATAGATCTTTATATCACTAGAGGGGTCACCAGCAGGAGGAAGGAGGTCCTGATTCCTCTATATAGATCTTTATATCACTAGAGGGGTCACCAGCTGGAGGAAGGAGGTCCTGATTCCTCTATATAGATCTTTATATCACTAGAGGGGTCACCAGCAGGAGGAAGGAGGTCCTGATTCCTCTATATAGATCTTTATATCACTAGAGGGGTCACCAGCTGGAGGAAGGAGGTCCTGATTCCTCTATATAGATCCTTAGGTAGACCTCGTTTAGAATACAATTTTCAGTTCTGGAGATCTCACTTACAAAGAGATATATTAATATGTTAGAATGAGTCCAGAGACAGCCAACAAACGTAGTAAAAGGTCAGAGGGATAAAACGTATATCGGGAGAGACTGCAGGCACTTGATATTTGCATAATCTGACTAGCAGGAGGAAAGCTCAAGGGTAGCATTAAAGTATTGTTTTACAATAAGAGTTGCTTGGAGTAATCTTCCACCAGGAGTAGTGAGCCAGTCAACAGTAAGTGAATTAAAACATTATTGGTTAAACCTACATCTGTGCTCTATCAAACTTGATGGACTACTTGTTTTTTTTCTGCCGTCTCTTGTATGTTTCTATGACCAGAGCAAGTGTGGAGGGTATGAAATGTGATGGAAATAAAACCCCAACCACCTTAATTTTTTATTTTTTTTTGGTTGTCTTCTCCGCAGGACGTTCTTGTCCTCAGTCAGTTCATCCGATCGGATGGTGGAATGATACCGCGCAAAGTGACGGGCCTGTGTGCAGAGGAACACAAGAAAGTTGTAGCGTGTGTTAAGATGGCCCATCGAGCGGGTAAGAACTGAGCCAACAACTGCCCCCTGTGGGGGGGGTTAGAGGATAGAAATATTTGAGTTGTCACCGTTCTACTTCTTATGTCCTGCATAAGTTGATTGTTTGCTTATTAGGGATGCACCTAAATTCCAGCCACCGAAACATATCGGCCAAAAATGCCCTTTTCGGCAATTTGCCAAAAGAAAAAAAACGTCCGATAATGGAGCCGAAACTGGGGCGGGGCCTGGGTGGGGGCGGAGCACCACCGCCGCCCATCATAGGGAGGTGTATAGCGCAGGAGAGCCGCCTCCGCCGCTTGGGACGGGTGACCTGTCTATCAAAGTTTCCTGGACAAAGGGGGAGGGGCTGTATGTGGCGGCGCGCGACGAGGAACACACAGCTATTGGAATTAAAGCTGTGATGTTCCCGGCGCTCTATTCAACCAGGCGGCGGAGGCGGCTCTCCTCTCTTCCCTGCACTGTGGACAACACACTGGCTGCACTTATCTCTTTTATCATGTCCGCAGTCTCTGACCACATCCTGTGCCATGTCCCCAGTCTCTGACCACGTCCTGTGCCATGTCCCCAGTCTCTGACCACGTCCTGTGCCATGTCCGCAGTCTCTGACCACGTCCTGTGCCATGTCCCCAGTCTCTGACCACGTCCTGTGCCATGTCCCGAGTCTCTGACCATCTCCTGTATAAAAATATTTTTTTTAAAACAGTCATTTTCGGTATCTGTTTCGGTTTTCGGCCTACTGTATTTGTCATTTTCGGTATTGGTTTCGGCACCAAAAAATCCATTCGGTGCACCCCTACTGCTTATAAACAAACACTGCATGGCTGAGAGTGGAGTGTGGTGCAAAATAATTGGAAAAAGTTAATTATCCTCTACGAGTCATCCTTTCATTGTAAAGCATTTACAAAACTGCTTTTTCTAGAATGTGAAAAATTTGAATTATGCTGGATTTTTATATCTTAACCACTTGCCCACCGCCGGCCGTCATACGACCTCCTTGACTTAGAGCAGTGATATCTGAATGATGGGTGCAGCTACAGGCACCATTCAGATATCGTGTTTTTCAGCTGGTGATTCCCTACACCATAAGAATGATCATAGTGGCTATTCCGCCGCTTGATCGTTCTTACGGGCAGCGAGAGGGGACGTCCCCCCTGCCGCCGCCCTCCAGTGCTTCTACCGACTCACCGCTTCCATCGGTGAGTCAGAGACGGGATTCGCCGGCCCTGGATGGCGACCATAGAGATTTCCGGTGGACCAGATGGTCATCGGAGTCTCTATGATAATTCCGGTGTCAGACGCGATGTTATGACGTCACACCCGGCCTCTGCATTCAAACAAACGGCGCCGCCTCGTCTGGGAAACAAAGATTGTTTTATTTTTTTGATTTCAGGCTTCCCAGCCTAGAGGTGAGATGTGGGTCTTACTGACTCCCTTATCAAACTGTAAAGAGGACCAATCATGCCATATTCCTATTACAAGGGATGTTTACATTCCTTGTAATATGTATAAAAGTGATGATTTTTTTTTTTTTTTTTAAGTGTAAAAAAAAACAAAAACAAAAAAAAAACAAAAGAAAAATTTAACAATAAAAAAAAAAATATATTTTTAAAGCGCCCCTGTCCCCGTGTGCTCGCATGCACAAGCAAACGCATACGTAAGTCCCACCCACATATGAAAACGGTGTTCAAACCACACATGTGAGGTATCGCCGTGATCATTAGAGCGAGAGTAATAATTCTAGCCCTAGACCTCCTTTGTAACTCAAACCATGTAACCTGTAAAAAAATTGAAATCGTCGTCTATGGGGATTTTTAAGTTCCGAAGTTGAGAGCCATTCTATGAGCTTGTGCAATTTTCAAGCGTGACATGTTGGGTATTTATTTACGCGACGTAACTTCATCTTTCACATTATGCAAAAAAATTGGGCTAACTTTACTGTTTATTTTTTTTATTGTTTGTTTATTTTTTTAAAGCACAAAACTGTTTTTTAAAAAAAAAAAAAAGGCATTTGAAAGATTGCTGCGCAAATGCCGTGCAAGATAAAAAGTTGCAACGACCGCCATTTTATTCTCTGGTGTCTTTGCTAAAAAAACACATATAATGTAATTTTTTTTTAGCAAAAACATTATGATTTTTACATGTAGGAGAGAAATGTCAGAATTGGCCTAGTTACCAAGGGGTTAATTGATGAGATTTCAATGCTGGAATCTCTATTTGTGTCTAACTGGTGCAGCCCCCCCGCAACCACCACCACCATCACCACTACTACTACCACCGCTATTTTGGCCATGTAGAAAGGGTAGAGGCAAAAATCGATGCGGGAAAATCTTGTGGAAAGCTTTTCATGAAAAGTGGAGCCTGTTATGTCCACAAAGCGGAGCCAAATCCGTAATACTGCCCAAGGATTTTGAAGGAAAACGGCCAACAACCTCTCATGGTGTGATGGTCAGAAGTGGGCCTTCCTCTCCTCTTTCCCGACAAGCTCTGTCATACATAGAGGAGGTGATGTGATATGTTTTTAGATGTCTTTTTGAATAATTGAGGTCTGTCTAGTGATCACAGTAATATTTTTTATTTATTTTTCTATCCCCAGGTCTTTTTCCAAATCACAGGCCCAAACTTGCGGAGGGAGTTGTGCCCAAACCGAAATTCAAGCTAAACAGGTGAGCCAAGGTGGTCAAGGGTATCCAAATAAAAGCTTTATTATGTATCGATGGGAATAGGTTTGACTTGACCCGTAACAGGAGGAGGATCTCTGTCTCCTCCAACTCTAGAGGGCGATGTAGCTCTGCCCTGCGTCGCTTTCTGTGGCCATAATATAGAAGCTGAACAGGGGGTGGGGCTGTGTGAATAAGACTATAGTTTCCAGTTCACAGAGGGGCCGGGGGCTCTCTGCTCCCCGATAGTTTATTATATTTAAACTTTTATATTGTTAAAGTGGAGTTCCACCCAAAAATGGAACTTCCGCTTTAAGGGGAGGTGACCCCCTGACATGCCACGTTTGGCATGTCATTTTTTGTGGGGGGGTGGGGGCAGAGTAAGTGAATTAAAACATTCTTGGGGCACACCTAGATCTGTACTCGATCAAACTTGTGGTGGTGCAGGTCTACAGATGGGGCGGGACAGGCAAATGTCTGATTTATTAAAAGTCAGCAGCTGCAGTATTTGTAGCTGCTGATATATATATATATATATATATATATATATATATATATATATATATATATATATATATATATATATATATATATATATATATATATATATATATATATATATAATAATTTTATTTATTTTTCAATTACTTCCTGGTTTCTTGCCTAGGCAAATTATGTCCTATATCCCAGGAGTCCTTAGAAGGGGAGGGGGGTTTTCCCAGCTAAGCACACCTTCCTGCATGCTTGAGCTAGGGGCTGATGGATTACAGGAAGTAAATGCTACATGATTCATTTGCCCTTACTCAAGATGGCCAGGGCCAGAAATGCTAGCGGGCTGTTTTTCAAAGCGATTTTTGAAATAAAATAAAGCATAGAGACTAGGGGTGCAACAATACCGGTATATGTGCCGACACCGAGTATTTTCATGATTACTCGTACTTGTGAAAATGCTCTGATACCCGAAGCCAGTACTTTGCAGTGCGATTTGCACCCATACAAATTTAATGGGCTCAAATTGGACTGCAATTTGAATAGGAATGCGGTGCGATTCCTGTCAGAATAGTTTCCCGCTCCTGTCTGAGCCCAGGCTGTAATCACTATGACAAGCCTGGCTTCACACAGGAGCGGTGGGGAAAACCACATGCGATTCGGACCAGAAACGCACCGCTTTCCTGTTCAAATCATATGCGATTCTTTGCAGTGCGATCTGAGCCCATTCATTTTGTATCGGCGAGTACTTGACAAAGTATCAGTGCTCCTACTTGCCGATTTAAAAAAAGGAGTATCTGTGCAACCCTCGTTTTTTTGTTTCTTTACTAAAAGTTATCTCTGTAAAAGCAGCTCTTGTATTATGCGCTCAGTTTGTGTCTCTTCTGTTGGTCTCTTACCCTCCTTACCCATCCTCCTGTTTATAATATTGTCTATGTGGCTGCTTCTCTCTGCAGGTATCTGACTCTCTGGTCTGTAAGCAGTGCTCGGCCAATTCTCAGGAAAGGACTTAAGTGGTGCAAAGTGAAAATGCCAGTTGGGAACCCCATCATGAAGGATAATGTGCGCTACAGTAAAAAACCTTACTTGTACAGACAATGAACGGTCATATTGAATAAACGTCTTTCTTTTCTCACAAAGCTTTGTGCAGATCTATATTGTACACAGGATGAACATGGCTCAGGTCTATGGATGGGGGCGGGCAGTGGCGCAGGTCTACAGATGGGGGGCGGGCAGTGGTGCAGGTCTACGGATGGGGGCGGGCAGTGGCGCAGGTCTACAGATGGGGGGCGGGCATTGGCGCAGGTCTACGGATGGGGGGCGGGCAGTGGTGCAGGTCTACGGATGGGGGGCGGGCATTGGCGCAGGTCTACGGATGGGGGGCGGGCAGTGGCGCAGGTCTACAGATGGGGGGCGGGCATTGGCGCAGGTCTACGGATGGGGGGCGGGCAGTGGCGGAAGAAGTGTTCAGGGGAAGAAGTCACGTGATTGACGCAACGCGTAGGGAGTGGCCGTATGACGTACCGGAAGTGAAGTAGGACTGGCGGAAGACGCCGTACCACCATTTTTTTACTTCTTGTGCTGTTGTTTACTTTTTTAAATGTGAGAGTCCGATTTTTGCTTTTCTTTCATTAAAACCATTATTTTATTCAAACTACTACACTATTGGAGCTTCCCTTCTCTCTCCTTCTCTTTTATTCCTATCTGAGCCACATATCACGGAGAATATCCTCCTGGTCACCGCAGTAAGCGTACATGCAACTTATGGCCCTCTAGTGGCCCGGTATGGAAATCATCGCCTTTAGTCTGCCACAGTAAAGGACCCCCCTGGTGGTTGGAGACGAGGAGTGGAGTGGGATAGCCCTTTTGTGATGTGCTCGTTTTTCTTCCTTTTGAGGTGAGAGTTCTGAGAGCCCTTATTCCTCGGATTTAACACCACCGTTTTCATCCACTTATTTTTACTATTGGTGCTTGTGATTATATGGACTTTTAATATAGTTTTTTGTTTTATTTATATATATATTTATTCATTTATGGTTTTTGCACTTAGCTGTTCCAAGGACTATTTTTTGGCATATTTGCGCAGGATTTTTTCACGTTTATCACTTTATTGGGTAGTTTGTGTATATTATTAGGTCTTGCTGCATTTTTTGCACCTTATATTTGCACGTGCACTTTGTGATTATTCATTCATATTTTCTACATTTACTTACACTGATTAATTGGAGAGGTATTTTTACCCTATTTGTATTTATTTTTTTATATAGTAGCGCGAAGGCCCTTTTTCCATTATTCCATCTATTCAGTTCAATGCTGTGTTCCCTTGAGGTCTCTCAGGTCTTCTACTTCAGTGTGGTGAAGAGCAATGTGTACAGCAAACCTTGACAGCCGCTGTGTTGCAGGTTCAGTCAGCTGCAGTTGAGGGGTGTTTGAGACAGATGATGGAGGGAGTGTTATCACTTTAACCACTTCAGCCCCGGAAGAATATACCCCCTTCCTGACCAGAGCACTTTTTGCTCTTCGGCACAGCGTCGCTTTAACTGACAATTGTGCGGTCGTGCGACGTTGCACCCAAACAAAATTGACAGTTTTTTTTCCCCCCACAAATAGAGCGTTCTTTTGGTGGTATTTGATCACCTCTGCGGGTTTTATTTTTTGCTCTATAAACAAAAAAAAGACGACGATTTTGAAAAAAAAAAAGCAATATTTTTTACTTTTTGCTATAAATATCCTCGAAAAATATTCCTCAGTTTAGGCCAAAAGTTATGGCGTCTACAAAATAGGGGATAGATTTATGACATTTTTATTTATTTACTTGTAAATAGTAATGACGTAACTAGTAATGACGTAACTAGTAATGACGTAACTAGTAATGACGGCAATCTGGGATTTTTATCGTGACTGCGACATTATGGCGAACACATCAGACAACTTTGACACATTTTTGGAAACATTGGCATTCATACAGCAATCAGTGCGATTAAAAATGTCACTGGCAGTGAAGGGGCTAACAATAGGTGGCGGTGAAGGGGTTAATTGCGTTCCTTGGTAGGTGATTCTAACTGAAGGGGGAGGGACTAACTACAGGAAGTGACAGATCGTGGTTCCTAGCTAATAGGAACACACGATCTGTCACTCCTGTCAGAAGTTTACACACACACTTGTCCCTGTTCTGTGTCTCCTGGACACGATCGCTCGTGGCCGGCGGTCATCGTGACCGCCAGCCACGAGCATCGGCACCCCCCCGCCCGCTGTGCAGCATTGTGGTTTTCACGCAGGGAAGCCAACCTACCACAGTGAAACTGTGGCAGCTGGTATGGAAGTGGTTAAACAAGCAGCTATCGAGCTTCAACAAGTGTCAAATAGTGCTGACGCTTACTGGTGGCTTGTTTAACCACTTCAGCCCCGGGAGGTATAAGTGTGTCCCTAGGGAGTGCTTACTAACTGTGGGGGGGGATGTGCTCTGACTGGTTGAAGACAGAGATCGATGTTCCTGCTTAGCGGGGACACAAGATCTCCATCTTCTCCCCTGTCAGAATGGCGATCTGCCCTGTTTACAGGAACGATCGCCATTGCCGCTGAACATTGGGTCCGCCTGACTCGCTGATTGGACAGAGGGGCAGCCAATCATCGTGCCTCCGGTGGTGCGTGTACGCCCCGCAGTGGCTACTGCATGAAACAACGTACATGTACGTCATTTTGCGCAGTCGGGCCGCCTTGCCGCAGGAAGGCGATCCGTCCGGAACCGGTTAAAGTGGAACTTTAGTCAGAACATTACGTCCAGCTAGATGACTTCAGGCTGGCCCCTTTTGCAGGTATAGCGATGTAAAACATTAAAAGTAACTATACAAGAAGGTAAGAAAACGGCACTTATTCGGTCCTGGCTTGCTCTTGCCTGCAGCCACCTGTGGTGTCTTTCCATCCTCCCTGTCCATGAGGTGGGCTCAGACAGACTTTTAGCTCCTTACAGCTCACTGAGCCCTACTGTGAGCAGGAATGCTTCAGTCTCTGCAGCCACGCATGCCCGGCATCTCCTCCGCGCTTTAAACCCACTTCCTGCGGTGCATTTGGGCTTGCTCCACCTCTTCTTGCTGTGACAGGACGTCTCAGCCTGACATGACACAATATTGGTGTGAATAGGGAACATAACTGACACTAGAGAGGATCCAAGCCTCTGGGGTGTGCAGTACCGCATGTGGCCAGAGGTCTGGGGGTGCTGGTGACGCTCAGTTCCCGAGTGTCTCTGGTGCCCCCCCCCCCCCCCCCCCCCGCAACACACCTCTGGCCACATGCAGTACTGCATACACTAGCAGTGACACTGGAACCAATTATCTGCGTTTCCATTGATTACTATGGGGAAACTCGCTTTGATATACGAGTGCTTTGGATTACAAGCATTCTTATGGAATAGATTATGCTTAATCCCAAGCTACTGTATCCGAATAACGAAATATTTGCTGATTTATTCTGAATGAACCGCACATGTCTTGAGGGATTCATCTGTCACCACTGTCTGTGGCTGCAGGAAAGAAATGTGCTCGGTCTATGGTGGGCCTCTAGTAGATAAACGGCATTATCTGATCATTTTTTTGAAGCACACAAAATGGACTTTGTTGTGTGTGAGTGACAGGTACTCTTAGCAAACTACACACAATTTGTAGGAAGAATATGGTTTATTTAAAAAAATAGAGGTTAATAATGTACCTCTGGACAGGTAATGTATTTCTATGAAGCATGCCGCACAGCACCGGAATGTCTTATAACTGTACATATCTGCTCAAAAGTTTGCCTCCCCTGGCAGAAATCATGACATTTTGCCATTGATATTGAAAAATATGACCTTGCCAAAAAACTGTCTTTTATTTAAGGCTAGAGATCATATGAAGCCATTTATTATCACATAGTTGTTTTGGCTCCTTATTAAATAATGATACCAGAAATCACCCAGATGGTCCTGATGAAGTTTTTTTTTTTTTTTTTTATCCCCTGGAATGTTTGGCCTTGGCACACACATTACAATGGCAATTAAAGTGTAATTTCCCCACCTATGGTGTTTTTTAAATTGCAATTAGTTTAACTCTCACGTGGATCCACTGAGCAAGCTAGAAAATAACTGTCAAAAGACCTGCGTAAAAAGGTCATGGAACTTTCTAAAGATGGAAAAGGATATGCAAAAAAAAAAAAAAAAAGATATCTTGGATATGTCAGTCTACTGTTCAATCACTTATTGAGAAGTGGAAGATTTGATTATCTCTTGATACCAATCCAAGATCAGGTAGACCAAAAAAAAGGATGTAGCCACAACTTCTAGAAGAATTGTTTGGGATACAAAGAAAACCCCCCACCGGTAACCTATAGGAAAAATACAGGCTGCTCTGGAAAAAGAGGTCATGCTTGCTTCAAGGAACACAATATGACAATACTTGAACAAAAACGAGCTGCATGGTCGAGTTGCCAGAAAGAGACCTTAAAGGAGTTGTAAAGGCAGAAGGTTATTTCAGCTTCGTGCGTTCTGTGTGCAGTAGCAGCACACACCCCCCCCCCCCCCCAATTACCTACCCTCCCCCCTTCTCTCTCCAGCGATGTCCTTGATTTCCTCGCCCATCCTGGACACTCCTGAATGGCTGAGACAGAGCAGTGGTGCCGTTGGCTCCGGCAACTGTCAGTCAGCCAATCAGGAGATAGAGGGGGCGGGGCCAGGTCGGGACTCTGTGTCTGAATGGATACACGGTGCTCTGACTTGGCTTGGGTGCCCCCTGTAGCAAGCTTAGGGGCAATCAAAAGGAGGGAGGGGCTAGGAGCAGCCAAGAGGGCCCGGAGAAAAGGAGGATCCAGTAGGAGGTAAGTAAAACACGTTTGTTATTTATTTAATTTTTTTTAAATTGGCTTTTACCATCACTTTGCTCCAATGCCACAAAAAAAGCCTGGTTACGATAGGTCGACAACACCTTGACATGCCTCTCCACTTCTGGCAGTGACGAGTCCAAAATAGAGCTTTATGGTCACAACTGTAGCCGCTATGTTTGGAGAAGGATTAACAAGGCCTATAGTGACAAGAATACCATCCACACTGTGAAGCATGGTGATGACTCACTGATGTTTATGGGGGATGTGAGCTCTAAAGGCATGGGCAATCTTGTGAAAATTGATGGCAAGAAGAATGCAGCGTGTTATCAGAAAATACTGACAGCCAATTTGCATCCTTCTGCATGAACGCTGCACATGGGACGCTGTTGGACTTTCAAAGAATGACAATGACCCAATGGCACAAGGCCCAGCTGACCCTCCAGTGGTTATAGCAGAAAAAGGTGAAGGTCCTGGAGTGGCCATCAGTCTCCTGACCTTAATATCATTGAGCCGCTCTGGGGAGATCTCAAACATGCGGTTCATGGAAGATGACCAAAGACTTTATATGACCTGGAGGCATTTTGCCAAGACGAATGGGCAGCTCTACCAGCTGCAAGAATTCGGAGCTTCATAGACCTCTATTACAAATGACTGACCACTGCCATTGGTGGTAAAGGGGGCAGTACACAGTATTAAGAACTAAGTGGGTGTAGACTTTTAAACAGGGGGCATTTCATTGGTATGTTTTGATTTTATTTGTGAAGACTAAAGCAAACAGGCTGACCACACTCCGAGGAGAAAGATTAATGACATTTATTGAAGTCTTCAATGCATAAAATGTACAAACATCACAGTTCCAAACCAGAAGACAGTTAACGCGTTTCACACAGAATGTGCTTACTCTTGTTTTATGATTGTGCCATTCTATTATAACCTACAGTTACAAAATATATATCCCATAAGAAATAGGTTTTGCCTGCTCACTCATGCTTTCTTTAAAAAAATATGTTCTATATATATTAGGGGGTCTCCAAACTTTTTAAACAAAAGGCCAGTCTACTGTCCTTCAGACTTTAGGGGGGCTGGATTGTGGCCAGTGGGGGTAGAAAATGTCCTGAACCCCACATCCATGAGAATAAATATGGCCCCAGGGTTAGTGGTCAGTATGAGAAGTGCCACATCATTCGTATTAGTAGGAGGAATAGTATCCCATCATTAGTATTAGTGGATCCCATCATTTGATATGAGGCTCCATTGCTGGAGCCTCATATAATTTTGGAGGAATAGTGCCCCAAGGGCTGGATAAAGGCCCACAAAGGGCCACATCTAGCCCTTGGGCCGCAGTTTGGAGACCCCTGCTGTATATTATCAATTTTCCAAGGGGAGGCAAACTTGAGCACAACTATAGTTACATCGACTCCACCAGAGGTCTTTGGATAACGCTGTGCCGACGTCCTGTGTAGTCAGATCATGAAGGGTAGGTCGTTGTTCCTCTCCCCGGTCCCAATGTAGACATGACCGTATTGTGCGGTGAGTGGAACGTGGTAGAAAGTCAGTCCGATCCATAGGAGGCTACGAAGGATGACCACACCGTTCCCTTGCTCGAACTGCAGACTCCAGCACCCTGTGAGAAGAAACACAATGCTGTCGTGAACAACAAAAACTTTCTCCCATACCATAAAACTTCCATCGCTCTGCTGCAGATATAGCTGCCCCCCAACAATCCCACCCCAGGTGCCAGCTCCTCCAGTGGTTTGTTCCTCTTAGGCCGGCCATAGATGGTTCAAATTTCGGCTGGTTCAGTAGGAACTGGCTGAGAGTCGAACCGTGTGTGGGCAGGCTGAATGAAGCAAGTAGATCAATCAACTTGGGTACAATCAGCCTGCTGGATTCACTTGCGTTTATCGCTAGCAGCTAGGAATAATCAGTCTTCTCCAGCCCGCCCCTGCTGAGAGCAGACAATTACTCAGCAGGAGGGATTCCCCTTTCCGCATGGTCTGTGTTGAAGCGGGAATCGTCTCTGGCAGGGGGTAGGCAACCTGGGGCCCTCCAGCTGTTGCGGAACTATAAGTCCCATCATGCCTCTGCCTGCGGGAGTTATACTTGTAACTGTCAGCCTTGCAATGCCTCATGGTAAATGTAGTTCCACAACAGCTGGAGAACACCAGGTTGCCTACCCCTGGTCTATGGCATGGGTGCCCAACCTGTGGCCTTCCAGCTGTTGCGGTACTACAAGTTCCATGAGGCATTGCAAGGCTGACAATTACAAGTATAACTCCCGCAGGTAGAGGCATGATGGGACTTATAGTTCCGCAACAGCTGGAGGGATACCAGTTTGCTGTCTATGGCATAGGTGCTCAACCTGTGCCCTTCCAGCTGGTGCGGAACTACAAGTTCCATGAGGCATTGCAAGGCTGACAATTACCAGCCTGACTCCCAAAGGCAGATTCAGGATGGGATTGGAAGTTCCGCAACAGTTGGAGGGCCACAGATTAAGCACCCTTGGTCTATGGCCTGCCTTACAATCACAAATCTAGGATGGAAAGGGACCTGGGGGTCCTAGTAGATGATAGGATCAGTAATGACATGCAATGCCAAGCTGCTGCTAACAAAGCAAACAGAATATTGCCATTAAAAAGGGGATCAACTCCAGAGATAAAACGATAATTCTCCCGCTCTACAAGACTCTGGTCCGGCCGCACCTGGAGTATACTGTCCAGTTCTGGGCACCAGTCCTCAGGAAGGATGTACTGGAAATGGAGCGAGTACAAAGAAGGGCAACAAAGCTAATAAATGGTCTGGAGGATATTAGTTATGAGGAAAGGTTGCGAGCACTGAACTTATTCTCTCTGGAGAAGAGACGCTTGAGAGGGGATATGATTTCAATATACAAATACCGTACTCAGGGCCGCTGATAGGCCAGTACGACTGGCCCTGTTGTACCGGGCCCGGGCAAGCTGAGCAGACAAATAATTAATATAAAAAAAAAAATCCTCCAGCCATGGCCGATCCGGCTCAACTACCAACCAAATAGCCCCCACCACCCCCCGGTTATTTTTAAGTTTTTTTTTTTGTGCAGATAGCTATCTGCAGACTAGGTGGCGGCAGGGGAGGGACTATTTCCTCTATTTCGGGTGCGGAAGAATACCTCTTCTGCACACGCTCTTCATGCTGGCTGTGGCTCAAGTCCCAGCCAGTGCGTCCTCTATCGTGCTGTCCCCCTTGGCGCCGTGGAGTGATTCCTCCCCCCTCCTCTTGCGAGAAGTGCCAGTGAGGCGAGCGGCGGTGGCAGAACACAAAAAATAAGTAGCTGGCATCATTGACATGATCGCATCTGAATGGAATCATTTGTGGACAGTTCAGGCAGCAGCAGGATCAGGGAACAAGTGCCTCATGGAGCCCAGCTAAAAATGACACAGGTGTGTGCTTGCTTGGAGGGGAATTCAAGATCTACTACTGATGCAGCAGCGTATATACATGATGGTATTAGCAGCATGGGTGGCACTGTCTGCAGCAGAATATGGCATTGGTGGCATGGGTGGCACTGTCTGCAGGTAGCACATGCGTTATGGCCCATAAGACATGTGCTGCCTGCAGACAGTGCCACCCATGCTGCCAATGCCATATTGTGCTGCAGACAGTGCCACCCATGACGCTAATGTCATAACGCATGTGATGCCTGCAGAGACAGTGCCATCCATGCTACCAATAGCATTATGCCATTGGCGGCATGGGTGGCACTGTCTGCAGCACAATATGTCATTGGTGGCATGGGTGCACTGTCAGCAAGTAGCACATGCGTTATGCCATTAGTGTCACGGCTGGCACTGTTTGCAGCACGTTACAGCATTGGCGGCACTGTCTGCCGGTAGCACATGCTTTATGGCCCATAACGCATGTGCTGCCTGCAGAGATAGTGCCACCTGTGCCGCAAATGCCGTAATGTGCTACAGACAGTGTCACCCATGCCGGCAATTCCGTAATGTGCTACAGACAGTGCCGCCAATGCCGTAATGTGCTGCAGACAGTGCCAGCCATGCCTATCACTTGTAGACAAACCTGCACTTTGTTTCAAGGCGGGGTCAGGGGAGGGGCTGGGACAGGGCGGGGCTGAAGAAGGGACCATGGGCGGGGCCAGGGGTGGAGCTGAAGGGGGCCCCGTCAGGTAGGCTGTATGGGGCCCCATAATTTCTATCAGCGGCCCTGACTGTACTGGTGACCCCAAAATATATAAATACCGGACTGGTGACCCCACAATAGGGAGAAAACTTTTTCGCAGAAGGGAGTTTAACAAGACTCGTGGCCATGCATTAGAGAAGAAAAGAGGTTTAACCTTAAACTATGTAGAGAGTTCTCTACTGAAAGAGCGACCAAGATGTGGAATTCTCTTCCATAGGCGGTGGTCTTCGACAGTTTCAAGAAACTATTAGATAAGCACCTGAACAACTGCAACATACAGAGATATACAATGTAATACTGACATATAATCACACACATGGGTTGGACTTGTGTCTTTTTTTGACCTCACCTACTATGTAACTATATAACAAACAGAAGGGAAGTAGCCACACTCCAGGATAAAACCCACCCTTAGGCTGCTTTCACACTGGGGCGGTATTCAGGCGTTACAGCGCTAAAAATAGCGCCTGTGTAGCGCCTGAAAAAAAACGGCCCCTTTTACTCCAGTGTGAAAGCCGGAGGGCTTTCACACTGGGGCGGTGCGCTGGCAGGACAGTGAAAAAAGTCCTGCTAGCCGCATCTTTGGAGCGGTGAAGGAGCGGTGTATTCACCGCTCCTAAACCGCTCCTACCCATTGAAATCAATGGGACAGCGCGGCAATACCGCCTGCAAAGCGCCGCTGCATCGGCGTTTTGCGGGCGGGTTTAACCCTTTTTCGGCCGCTAGCGGGGGTTAAAACCACCCCGCTAGCGCCCGCAGACCGCCGCTAAAACAACGGTAAAGCGCCGCTAAAAATAGCAGCGCTTTACCGCCGACGCCCGCACCGCCCCAGTGTGAAAGCAGCCTAAGGATTTAGTAATCCATCATAATGCAAGGCAGACCACTTGATCTCCACCCTCTGACATGTTTTTCTAATAGTGAGCTTATTCATAGAGTGGGCATAGGTGGGGGAGGATTGTTATTATATCAAGTGGCCTGTTTAAAGAGGAACGTCAGTCTGCTTGTAATGAAAACATCTTTGCCATTCTGAAGCTTCCAAAATATGCTGCAGAAATATCCCTCCACTGAGTCTGGCTGCAACCATTTTAACTGTGGGCAGCTGAAGCTTCTGCCTGTTCACTTCCAGGATTTTCACAGAGGCCACACCTCCAGCTCTGCAGCTCTCATTGGCCCTCTTATGACTCATACCCCCTCCCTTCCTGGTAAAGTCTCGAGAGAGAGCTGTGTATGATGTCATAATCCTAGGCTAATGACCAGACAAGAAACAGGAATTGGGCTGTATAAGGGATTTACTGGCAGAAAAAAAAAAGTTTTACTATCCAAAGTTAAAACAACAACAAGGGCAGAAGATTTAATAGATGGAAAGATCTGCTTTAAATGGTTACTTTACCTTCACAAAATAATTGCCTGTGTATTCCAGCATCCTCCGTGTATTATAAGCACACAGGGGCAGACTGACCATTTGGCCACTCAGGCACTGCCCGAGGGCCCCGGGCCACTAGGGGGCCCCATCAGGGTTGCCAGGCTCAGTAAAACCAGGGACAGTATGTAAAAATCTGTGTTTTTTTTTTTTTTACATCCGTCTCTGAAATGTCCCTTACCGACATCCTTTTGGTCTAAAAATCCTGAGATTATAGCTGCCCCGCCTCTCCAGTACCTTCTCAGCCAATAGGAACATGTCTGTGTATACTGTGTGGCTCCATAATCTCTGATTGCCTGGGGGCCCCATAAATTGTCAGTCCACCCCTGTAAGCACAGCACAGGTTTTGATAAAGCTTCTTTTCAAGGTCATACCTATAGGCCAGGGGTCTCCAAACTTTCTATAAAAAAAAAAGGGCCAGTTTACTGTCCTTCAGACTTTAGGGGAGCCGGACTATGGTGATCAGTAGTACAAAATGTCCCAACATCAGTGGGAGTAACACAATCCCTTGTCATTGGTGTCATTGGGCCCCATTGTTGGTGTCATAATGAGGAACTGTGCCCCATCATGGATGTAATTGGGAGGAATTGTGCCCTTCATTGGTGTCAGTGAATGATATAGTGCTCGAAGGGGGAGATAAAAGCAAGAAAAGGGCCGCAGTTTGGAGACCCCTGCTATAGGCTATGCACAGCCTCTCCCAAGCCTGGCTGAAAAATTCTTATGCCGTGTACACACGACCGGACTTTCCGGCAGAATAGGTCCGACTGAATAATTCCGTTGGATAGTGCGATCATGTGTGGGATAATCCGATCGTTTTTCTTTAAAAATTTCAGACGGACCTAAAAGTAGAACATGTTTCAAATCTGTCCGACAGACTCAATTCCTATCGGGAAATGCGTTCATCTGTGTGCTGGTCCAACAGACCAAATACAACGCAAGCAAGGGCAGCTATTGGCTACTGGCTATTGAACTTACTTTTCTAGTCCCGTCGTACGTTATCACATTCAAAATGAACAGACTTTAGTCCGCTTGTGTGTGGGCAAGTCCATTCGTTCGGAAAGTCCGCCATAACTCCGTCTGACCTTTTCTGCTGGAAGGTCCAGTCGTGTATACGCAGCATTAGGTATGCAACCTACCCTGTTTCCCCGAAAATAAGACCAGTGTGATTGTCAGTGATGGCTGCAATATAAGCCCTACCCCCCAAAATAAGCCCTAGTTAAAGTCCTTGTAGGTCTTATTTTCAGGGTAGGGCTTATTTTTGGGAAACAGGGTAGGGCTTATATTGCAACCATCACCGACAATTACACTAGGTCTTATTTTCAGGGAAACAGGGAAGGTAGGTTCTGCCACATATACAAATTGTATCAAGTTTGTATAATTTATATTAAAATGATAACATATACCCCATACAGAGATAGATAGAGATATATATAGATATCTATCTATCTATCTATCTATCTATCTATCTATCTATCTCGATATCTATCTCGATATCTATCTATCTATCTCGATATCTATCTATCTATCTCGATATCTATCTATCTATCTATCTCGATATCTATCTATCTATCTATCTCGATATCTATCTATCTATCTCGATATCTATCTATCTATCTCGATATCTATCTATCTATCTATCTCGATATCTATCTATCTATCTATCTCGATATCTATCTATCTATCTATCTCGATATCTATCTATCTATCTATCTCGATATCTATCTATCTATCTATCTCGATATCTATCTATCTATCTATCTCGATATCTATCTATCTATCTATCTCGATATCTATCTATCTATCTATCTCGATATCTATCTATCTATCTATCTCAATATCTATCTATCTATCTCGATATCTATCTATCTATCTATCTATCTATCTCGATATCTATCTATCTATCTCGATATCTATCTATCTATCTATCTCGATATCTATCTATCTATCTATCTCGATATCTATCTATCTCGATATCTATCTATCTATCTATCTATCTATCTCGATATCTATCTATCTATCTCGATATCTATCTCGATATCTATCTATCTATCTATCTCGATATCTATCTATCTATCTATCTATATATCTCGATATCTATCTATCTATCTATCTATCTATCTATCTATCTATCTATCTCGATATCTATCTATCTATCTATCTATCTATCTATCTATCTATCTCGATATCTATCTATCTATCTCGATATCTATCTATCTCGATATCTATCTATCTATCTCGATATCTATCTATCTATCTATCTATCTCGATATCTATCTATCTATCTATCTATCTCGATATCTATCTATCTATCTATCTATCTATCTCGATATCTATCTATCTATCTCGATATCTATCTATCTATCTATCTATCTATCTATCTCGATATCTATCTATCTATCTATCTCGATATCTATCTATCTATCTATCTATCTATCTCGATATCTATCTATCTATCTCGATATCTATCTATCTATCTCGATATCTATCTATCTATCTATCTCGATATCTATCTATCTATCTATCTCGATATCTATCTATCTATCTATCTCGATATCTATCTATCTATCTATCTCGATATCTATCTATCTATCTATCTCGATATCTATCTATCTATCTATCTCGATATCTATCTATCTATCTATCTCGATATCTATCTATCTATCTATCTCGATATCTATCTATCTATCTATCTCGATATCTATCTATCTATCTATCTCGATATCTATCTATCTATCTCGATATCTATCTATCTATCTCGATATCTATCTATCTATCTCGATATCTATATCTATCTATCTATCTATCTATCTATCTATCTATCTATCTATCTATCTATCTCGATATCTATCTATCTATCTCGATATCTATCTATCTATCTCGATATCTATCTATCTATCTCGATATCTATCTATCTATCTCGATATCTATCTATCTATCTCGATATCTATCTATATATCTATATATATATATATATATATATATATATATCTATCTATATCTATATCTATATCTACACACACACACACACCTCTCAATTTTAGAACCCACCCTTTAGTACTATAAAATAAATTTTAAAAATTTCAAATTAAACATGTATATGAAGTAGTTCACATAGTTCTATAACTACATCAGATCACCCAATAACAATAATTACATCATAATATCAGAAGGTGAACCACAATGTATCCGATACAAGAAATCATAATATTCATTTGTATGGAATAATAAAATCTTAATGGCGGCTTTTATCCTGGAATGCGACTGCTTTCCTTTTTCGTGATGAAAACTTTCTCCCATTTTAGTAAACCATACAATCCATCTCTGGGGGAATACTAAGAAAATGTAAACTTAAATATTTCAGCCAATGCCCATTTCAAGCCTGTTTTCCTCAGTGCTGGACTTCTACAAAATCCCGGCACCTAGCTGGTTGCTATTAGTTACAGCACCGCACAGCCGTTCCTGTGATGTCTGCGGCTCGGGAAGAGCCTGTTATCCAACCGCCGAGCGTCAGAGTGGAAAAATGTTCCCAGCAATTTGTTTTCCTTGCAATGAAAACCAGATTGTATTTTCTTTGTGGCACCTGCCAAGGGCCAGCTGTGTGAGGCCGGGGCCCCGGGGCAGAGGAAAGGGTGCGGTGTAGGCATAGGACACGTGGGAAATCTTCAGACGGGCGCGGTTCAATGTGCTCAGCTGATCCGGCCTAACGGGGGCTGATGGAATGGAACTAATCTCCATTCTTATATCCGGGTCTGTAATTACTAACAGAGATGTTATTAGACGCTCCTAGAGTGTTACCAGGCTGAGACCCGAATCCACAGTCACTGGAAGAGGCAAAATGTCTGACAGTGACCCAGGAGAACCGGTGCTACCAATTCCGACAGCAATGGACACAGAGTGTCTGAGGAAAGAAAAGTCTCAGACTATCCCTCAGCAAGAAATTAAAAAATCTGTTCTGCAATATGACCCTATGTGTGTCTCTGCCCCGCCCACAATGGTGATATTTCCTGCAGTAGTTTGTGTCTCTGCCCCGCCCACAATGGTGATATTTCCTGCAGTAGTTTGTGTCTCTGCCCCGCCCACAATGGTGATATTTCCTGCAGTAGTTTGTGTCTCTGCCCCGCCCACAATGGTGATATTTCCTGCAGTAGTTTGTGTCTCTGCCCCGCCCACAATGGTGATATTTCCTGCAGTAGTTTGTGTCTCTGCCCCTCCCACAATGATGAGATTTCCCCGCAGTAGTTTGTGTCTCTGCCCCTCCCACAATGGAGAGACTTCCCCGCAGTAGTTTGTGTCTCTGCCCCTCCCACAATGGAGAGACTTCCCTGCAGTAGTTTGTGTCTCTGCCCCGCCCACAATGGTGAGATTTCCCCGCAGTAGTTTGTGTCTCTGCCCCGCCCACAATGGAGAGACTTCCCCGCAGTAGTTTGTGTGTCTGCCGCTCCCACAATGGAGAGACTTCCCCGCAGTAGTTTGTGTCTCTGCCCCGCCCACAATGGAGAGACTTCCCCGCAGTAGTTTGTGTCTCTGCCCCTCCCACAATGGAGAGACTTCCCCGCAGTAGTTTGTGTCTCTGCCCCTCCCACAATGGAGAGACTTCCCTGCAGTAGTTTGTGTCTCTGCCCCGCCCACAATGGTGAGATTTCCCCGCAGTAGTTTGTGTCTCTGCCCCGCCCACAATGGAGAGACTTCCCCGCAGTAGTTTGTGTCTCTGCCGCTCCCACAATGATGAGATTTCCCGCAGTAGTTTGTGTCTCTGCCCCTCCCACAATGGTGAGACTTTCCTGCAGTAGTTTGTGTCTCTGCCCCTCCCACAATGGTGAGACTTTCCTGCAGTAGTTTGTGTCTCTGCCCCTCCCACAATGGTGAGATTTCCCTGTAGTAGTTTGTGTCTCTGCCCCTCCTACAATGATGAGATTTCCTGCAATAGTTTGTGTCTCTGCCCCTCCCACAAGGAGTGAAGGTGTGGTGGGTGGAACTGGGGAGGTGGTTTAACAGATATACAGACCAGCATGTGAATAACTTGCCAGCAACCACACAGAACTGAATGACTTTCGGTGGTATTTTGCTTTTGAACAGGGATGAGCTGAGCTCAGGTGTGTTCAGATACAAGTCCAAACCCACCTGAGATATCCCGCCAGGAAGCTGCAGACCACCAATCATAAGTGGCTCAGGCATTCCCTGCTCCGCAGCTGTGTGTATACAGGACCCTTCCATACGTGCAACGGGCAATGCCTTGGCTGCTTATGATTGGTGGTCTGCAGCTTCCTGGAGGGATAGACCAGGTGGACTTGTATCTGAACATGCCTGAGATCATCCCTACTTTTGTAGAAAAACTACCAATAGCAACTAATCAGATCCTAACAGCGATGTCACCAATGTGAGCTAAAGAATAAAAACTGCCATCTGACTGGTGACTGCAAAATTGCCACTTACAATCTGAACCCACAAAGATGAGGCCACATATACCAGCTAACCCCGATGCCTGCGGCTGCCCTGGTGCCAGCATCTGTACCGCCTCTGGCATCTGGGGGCCACCCTGCCCTGGCGTATGTGACCACCCTGACCTGGAGTATGTGACCACCCTGGCCTGGTGTATGTGACCACCCTGACCTGGAGTATGTGACCACCCTGGCCTGGTGTATGTGACCACCCTGGCCTGGTTTCTGGGGCCACCCTGCCCTGGCGTATGTGACCACCCTGACCTGGCGTATGTGACCACCCTGACCTGGCGTATGTGACCACCCTGACCTGGCGTATGTGACCACCCTGACCTGGCGTATGTGACCACCCTGGCCTGGCGTATGTGACCACCCTGACCTGGCGTATGTGACCACCCTGACCTGGTTTCTGGGGCCACCCTGCCCTAGCGTATGTGACCACCCTGCCCCGGTATCGGAGGCCACTCTGCCCTAGCGTCTGGGGGCCACCCTGCCCTGGTGTCTGGGACCACCCTAGCGTCTGGGGGCCACCCTGCCCTGGCATCTGTGACCGTACTTCCACAGTGTCTGCTGTACAGTAACAACAGATCGGCTCGCTGTCACTCCCATCATCCTCAGGAATGTATCACTTGGATTTCCCACCACCTGCCGGCTCAGATGCGGATTATCACCCCATAAAGCACTTCTGGCTTTATATGATCTCAAAAGAAACTGCGCACCATACAAGGGAATCCACCGAGCGGCGGGCAGCAGAGAGACACGATGGAAATGCCATGTACTGGCAGTCATATTTAGCGGCATTGTGAGAATTCAGCGCATTACATTAATACGACTCTCACTTCACATCGAGAACATTTTATACCGATGAGAAAATCGGCTGTGCGCTCTTCATCTCACAGCTCTGATTTTTTTTTTTTTTTTTTACTTTAAGAGTAAAAGTCTATTTTACTGCATGTTGGGGCACGGATCAGGGGAGCCCTCTGGGATGGCGGGTCGACCCAGATTGCGGATTCCTGTCATCCCAGAGCATTAGTGTTCTGAATGGAGCTGGCCGTTAAATGGAGCGCGGCTGCGGAGGGAGCAGAGCCACACAATCCGATACTTCCCGTATAGCGCCGGCTCCTCTCGCAGGCGCAGTGACACCAATTGCACTCGGCCTGGGACCGCCACAGCCAGCAAAACCTGCAGCAATGGAGATTCCCCGCATCCGATTTGCAATAGCAGGAGATTTTCACCAGATCTCTATGGAGCCGGTCCACATATCTCCGCAGCAGGTCCGGTGCTTTTCAGGTCCGAATTCAGCCCAAAATTCAGGCTAAATTCGGTGAACCGAGACGTGCCCGACCCCCTGCTGTGAGACAGATCCATCTTAGGTGTGAACCGAACCTAAAGGTCAAAGGCCAGCTTATATATTCTAAAATCACAGTGTAGTATGGGAATACAGTGCCTTGAAAAAGTATTCATACCCCATGAAATCTTCCACAAGTTGTCATGTTACAACCAAAAACATAAATGTATTTTATTGGGATTTTATGTGATAGACCAACACAAAGTGGCACATAATTGTGAAGTGGAAGGAAAATGATAAATGGTTTTCTAATTTTTTTTTTACTTTTTACAAATAAATATGTGAAAAGTGTGGGGGGCATTTGTATTCAGCCCCCTTTACTCTGGCATCTGTTACCCCTAACTAAACTTTAGTGGAACCAATTGCCTTCAGCAATCACCTAATGCATTTATCGGCGTATAACACTTGACGGCGTATAACACGCACCCCAAGTTTAGGAGGGAAGTTTAAGGAAAAAAAAATTACATTTAAATGCCCATCAATGCAGCCTTGTTAGTATCCATCTGCATCCTTGTCATTGCAGCCTTGCCCCAGTGTCATTTGCAGACTTTAAAAATGGCGCCGCCAAGATACAGAGCCAGATGTCCTGTGTATCCCGGCGGCACTCGATAGTTCTCGGCGGCTTTCGGCCTCTCTCGGCAGCTCTTGCCCGTTCTCGGCGGCTCACGTGGGACTGAGAGAGCCGGAAGGCTCACAATCAGTGGGGGATCGGCGTATAACATGCACCCACCATTTCCCCCTGATTTTAAGGGGAAAAATGTGCGTGTTGTACGCCGATAAATGCGGTAATTAGTAAATAGAGTCCACCTGTGTGTAATTTAATCTCAGTATAAATGCAGCTGTTCTGTGAAGCCCTCAGAGGTTTGTCAGAGAACCTTAGTAAACAAACAGCATAATGAAGGCCAAGGAACACACCAGACAGGTCAAGGATAAGGTAAAGTTGTGGAGAAGTTTAAAGTAGGGTTAGGTTATAAAAAAAATAAAAAATCTCCCAAGCTTTGAACATCTCACGGAGCTCTGTTCAATCCATCATCCGAAAATGGAAAGAGTATGGCACAACTGCAAACCTACCAAGACATGGCCGTCCACCTAAACTGACCGACCGTGCAAGGAGAGCATTCATCAGCGGGACAGCGATCCTAAACCTACAGCCAGAGCTACAATGGAATGGTTTAGATCAGGGGTCTCCAAACTACGGGCCTCCAGTTGTTCAGGAACTACAATTCCCATCATGCCCAGTCATGTCTGTGAATGTCAGAGTTTTACAATGCCTCATGGGACGTGTAGTTCTGCAACAGCTGTAGGGCCGTCGTTTGGAGATCTCTGGTTTAGAACAAAGCATATTCATGTGAAAAGCCCCATACACACCATCAGATTTCTGCTGACTTTTTCCTTCAGATTTACCAAAACCATATAATATGAGGTCAAACCTTAGGAGATTCAATTTGTATGAAATCAGGCAGGCCCACTACATGGTTTTGGTAAATCTGAAGGAAAAAAATCAGTAGAAAATCTGATAGTGTGTATGGGGCTTTAAAATGGCCCAGTCACAGTCCAGACCTAAATCACATTGAGAATCTGTGGCAAGACTTGAAAATTGCTGATCACAGACGCTCTCCATCCATCTGACAGACCTTGAGATATTTAGCAAAGAAGAAGAATGGGCAAAAATGTCCTCTCTAGATGTGCAAAGCTGGTAGAGACACCCCCAAAAAGACTGGCAGCTGTAATTGCAGTGAAAGGCGGTTCTACAAAGTATTGACTCCGGGGGGCGCCATACAAATGCCCCCCCCCCACACTTTTCACATATTTATTTGTAAAAAAAATTGGAAACCATTTATCATTTTCCTTCCACTTCACAATTATGTGCCACTTTTCGTTGGTCTATCACATACAAGCCCAATAAAATACATTTAAGCTTTTAGTTGTTACATCACAAAAAGTGCAAAAATCTCTTCTGCAGTGGTTACTGGGCTGCTTTTCATGTTGAAAAGTGTTGTCCCTCGCGCTACCAAGTGAATAAAACGGAAATATATATAATAAATGAAATGAAACTACTGCTAGACCTGTAGTGTACGCAGTGCACATAGATAAATGTAAGTATAAAGTGATCAGCGCAACTTCTAGAATAATCTCCAAAATTGCGAAACCTATAAACAGTGACGTGCTAATTATCACAAACAAAATTGCATAATAATCTAAAGTCCATAAATTCTTCCAAGTGTCGATAAAACAATCGCTTCAATTGTATTTCCTTGCAAACAAAATTCCCGTGACGTCACACAATTGCTTAGTGCTCACAGAACTCTCACCCTCTATGTGGTGTTAAATCAGCCTTAAGGTATCTTATGGTGGTGGCGGGCTTCCACTTCCAGACTCCCGATTACCAGGTCACTCGGCATTCCGGATGTCATGTGAGAATAAAATAAATGTCTCCCATAGTGTAAAACAACTAAAGATTTATTCAAAAGCCAAATGGATTCTTACATAAACAAAGTTATAAAAGCGCATTTAAAGAGCAACAACAGTGTTTCAGACGCCTCTGACATCACTTCCGGTCTGCTCTGTATTTCTGGCCACGCCCTATGCATTACATGGCTTGACTTCATCGCGTCACGTGACTTCAGCCCCCTGATGAAGTCACATGACTTAACACTTTGTATTTCCGGCCACGCCCTAAGCATTACATCACACGACTTCATCAGGGGGCTGAATTCACGTGACGTAACGCTTAGGGCGTGACCAGAAATACAGAGTGGACCGGAAGTGGACGGTAAGAGGCATCTGGAATGCTGTTGTTGCTCTTTAAATTCACTTTTATAACTTTGTCTATGTAAGAATCCATTTGGCTTTTGAATAAATCTTTAGTTGTTTTACGTTTTGCACTATGGGAGGAATTTATTTTATGCTCACATGACATCCGGAACTACGAGTGACCTGGTAATCGGGAGTCTGGAAGTGGAAGCCCGCCACCACCAATATACGATACCTTAAGGCTGATTTAACAACACATAGAGGGTGAGAGTTCTGTGAGCACTAAGCAATTGTGTGACGTCACAGGAATTTTGTTTGCAAGGAAATACAATTAGATGTTGGCTTTTATAGTGAGTGTCTCTCCCTTCTTTGCTTTGGAGTATCTAGAAGTTGCTAACCCTAAGTTTAGCAACCCTGCTGCAATATCTCCTGTAACTTCTGTGTCCCCCCCAGTAAATTCTGTGGCTCCTGCTGCACCCGGATCATCCTGTGTCATGTGACTCCTGAGCGATCTGAGCACCTCTGAGATCCGCGCCTTTCCACACAGCCTCCAGTACATTCCCGTTTCTCCTGGTCTGTCTTCATTTCTCAGTGGATATGGACTTCTGTCTGCTGCAATGCCCCAAAATCAACCTAAACCTGTAGACACACAAGCAGCCAGACATGACAGAGTTGGGTAGCTGGCTCTGTCACTCGACATGTAAATCAGCAGGGAATGGAGAGATCAGAGGTGAATTACATTGGAATGTGATGCATGGAAGCAGGACCGTTTTTAAGGCAGGGCAAAAGGGGCAGCTGCCCTGGGCCCCATTACTATTGTGGGGCCCAAAGCAGCTGCCTCATACTTGCCAACTATCCCAGTTAAAATTCCCTTATCCCTTGAAGTTTTAGTCCCGTGCTGTGTCCCGATATCTCAGTGTGAAATGATGTTACTAATGCTGCCGAGCTTTGCTCTAGATGATTCAGAATTTGCCACAGTGTACTGCCTCCTAACTAATCCCACCCCCCCCCACCCCACTGCCACTGATCCAAATGCCCCCTCCCCCAGTGCTGCCACTGATCCCAGGAGTCCTAGGATTCCTAAGAGTTTTCTGTCTATTGATGGGTCCCCTCACATCCCCAGTCCATGGTGTGCATGCAGTGGGGAGATGATGTGATGTAACCTCTAGCAACCAGTCATTGAGCCGTAAGGATATGCAGTAACCTCTAGGAACCAATCAGTGGGTGGTATAGATGTCCAGTAACCTCTAGCAACCAAGTAGTGAGCAGTATTGATGCACAGTAATCTCTAGAAACCAATCAACAAGCAGAAGTCATGTGCTGTAACCTCTAGAAAATAAATAGTGACCCATAATGTGTGCTGTAACCTCTAGCAGCCAGTCAGTGAGCGGTAATGATACACTGTAACCTCTGGCAACAAATAGCAATCGTTGCCTGATCTCATTCAGTAAACTGATGTTGAGTCTAGCTGCTATTTATTGTATGTCTCAATGTGGAGAGCGAAATTGCATGTAGGGGGGCCCAAGAAAATGTTTGCCCAGGGTCAAATCAATATTAAAGACGGCCCTGCATGGAAGCCCTACAACTACCAGAGCTGAAGTTCTGGAACATTCAGAGACAACAGACACACATTGCAGGCTGTGATTGTATATTCCACTCCTCAATATCACCTGAGCTTCAAGTGATTCTAAAAAGTAAAAAAAAAAAAAAAAAAACTAGTTATACTTACCTGCTCTGATCCTCCTCTTCTTGGGTCCCCTATCAGCGCTCCTGGCGCCCCCTCTTTAGTGAGCGTCCTCGTGAGAGGTTACTCCTGAGCCTCGCTGTCTATGTCTGTAGACACAGACAGCAGAATTTAGCCCTTCCCCCCCTCCCTCCCCCCTTCGTCATTGGATTTGATTGACAGCAGTGGCAGCCATTGGCTATCAATCTGCCCTGTTGGGATGGAGAAAGAGGAGACAGCCTGTGCTCACGTGCTGATTGCATTTAGACTCGGGTAAGTATAAGGGGAGGGGGGTTTGGGGGTGGGAGATACATACAGAAGGTTTTTTTACCTTCATGCATAGAATACAAGAAGGAAAGAAAAAGCCTTTAGAACCATTTTCAGTTATGAGTGGATAGTCACCAGATGGGGGCTCTGTATCAGGGGGGGGGGGGGGTTCTGACACATTGCCATGTGAACTGTATTTAATCCTTTTTGGGGAGCCGATAGCCAGAAGCACAAGAAATTTGGGGAGCACTGCTTTACTGAGTACAGAATCCCCCCCCACCAGTTACATCTGAGGGTGCAATTATATCACTGGTGTTCACTCACCTCTGGGGATATCATGTTCCAAGGTGTCCAGGAAGTCTATTGAAGGATCCAGATCAGCCATTTCCAACAGCGACCGTTTCTTGGGGTTCACAGTTGGGGTGAAGTGGAAGAATGAACTCAGCTTCTTGGCTTCACTTACTGTAAGACCTGAAAAAAATATGAATGAATATTTTTCTATAAACACTACATGGGCAAAAGTCTATGGACACCAGACCATCCTACCATGTTGGACAACCCATTCAAAAAACCAGGGCCATTAATATGGTGTTGCCCCCTTTGTGAATATACCAGACTCCACTCTCCTGGGAAGACTTTCACAAGGCTTTGGAGGGTGTCTGTTGGTATTTGTGCCCATTTGTGAGGTTAGGTACTGATGTTGGATGAGAAGACCTGGCTCACAATCCAATTCATCCCAAAAAGTGTTCAGTAGGGTTGAGGACAGGGCTCTGTAGAAGACAGTTGAGTTCCTCCACGCCAAACTGGTCACATCATGTCTTTATGGAGCTGGCTTTGTACACAGAGGACAGTCATGGTGGGACAGAAAAGGGTCTTCACCAAACTGGTACCACAAGGTTGGAAGAGCAGAACTATCTATAATGTCTTTTTAAGATGTAACATTAACAAGACCCTTCACTGGAAACACCTGAACCCATTTGGAGGGGTCCATATACTTTTGGCTCTATAGCGTACCTGTGAAGGTCAGCCGTCTACTCAGTAATTTGAAGGGGGATCCACATACGTTTGGGTATATAGATCTATGCCAGTGATTCTCAACCAGGGTTCCTCCAGAGGTTGTAGGGGTTCCTTCAGCATTGGGCAATTTCTGCCTCTCAGATAAGTTCCCACCGACACCATTGATCTTTTTAACTATCTGTAAGGAGGTAATTCTTCCCAATGACCACAAGTGTAAGGACCATTCTTCCCACTGACCATCACACTAATGTATCACGAGTTGTAGAGTTCAAATTTTTAGCCGGGGTTACCCGAGACTGGAGAACTATTTCAAGGGTTCCTCTGTGTTGAAAAGGTTGAGAAAGGCTGATCTATGCACTGTAAGGCACTGGCTGGCAGGACTGTGGATGGTGTGTATGGGTCACCTAGGTTTCTCACCTGCACATGATGAGGGGCTCGTGGATTTATGATTGAAAAAGAGAAAACTGACTTTTTTGTTTTCAGGGTATCTGAAGAAGTCATGTTCTGGGTCCTTGAGCCCAGAGGGTTGTAGAGCTCTGGGTGGGATAAAGCCTCCATTCCTAAGTCCACATAATATCTGTTTGGCTCCTTTCTGGTTGGGTCTGGTTTTGCTCAGCAGGGGATCCATCTGCTGATCCCCTGCTGTGCAGAGCGGAGCGGCCGGATGATAATACATGGACAAAGCCTGCTCTGCTCTATGGTTAGCCAGATGTAAACGGACTTGCTGTCTGTTTCCACCCGAGTGCCCTCCAATCCGATCCATCCAGATGGAGGGGAACAGGTACCCTTATGTTTTTTTTTACTTTTTTACTGGATCATATTGGACCCGGACATAGCCAGGTGTAAACGGACACAAGTTTGTTTACATCTCATACACTGTAGAGGAGAATGGAGGGTCCAATCGGGTCCGGCTGAAATCCAGACAGCTGGACCCGATCGCACCTCTTGTGTGAAAGGGGCCTTAGTCAGCCCTTATTAGTCTCAGCTGTGCTAAGCCTTCAGATGTAAGTGATGCTCAGGGAATCTAGCAGAGAAACAGGGTTGTGCCACTCCAGGTGGGAGCTCCTCTACTAATTAGGTGCAGGTCCAGGCCACGGTCTGGATGGGTAGCCAAGAAAACAACATGCTGACCGCACTCCAAAGTGTAGAGGATGATAATGTTGCTTTATTCCAAGTTAAAACACATCATAGTAACACCGATACAGACACGTTGCACGTGAAACGCGTCAGCCTCTGCCGTGTCTGTATCGGTGTTACCATGATGTGTTTTAACTTGGAATAAAGCAACATTATCATCCTCTACACTTTGGAGTGCGGTCAGCATGTTGTTTTCTTAACTACATGCCGACCAGCCGCCGCTGTTGTACTGTGGCAGTTTGGCACAGCTGCGCGAATTGCTGTCATTGTATGTCGGCCGCTTTAAGAGCTATTCGGGGAGCGACGCCGATGCGCATGGCCGGCGGCTGCAATGTCTGCCAGCCACCCGCGATCGCTACTCAGAGAGACAGAACGGGGATCTGTCAATGTAAACAGACAGATCCCCGTTCTGTCAGGGAAGTAGAGAGAGATCTGCTGTTCCTAGTAATCAGGAAAAGCGATCTCTCTCTACTCCCAGTCAGTCCCCTCCCCCCCACAGTTAGAAACACCTCCCTAGGGAACACTTAACCCCTTGATTGCCCCCTAGTGTTAACCTCTTCCTTGCCAGTGAAATTTATACAGTAATCAGTGGCTATTTTTAGCTCTGATCGCTGTATAAATGTCATTGGTCCCAAAAAAGCGTCAAAAGTGTCCGATCTGTTCACCGCAATGTTGCAGTCCCGCTAAAAATCGTTGATCACTGCCATTACCAGTTAAAAAAAAAATTATATATATATATATATATATATATATATATATATATATATATATATATATATATATATATATATATATATATATATATATATATATATATGCGCTGATCAACCATTGTGTATTCCTTTGTGTGTTTAGCTTCCTGTTACCTGCCGTGTGCTATTCTGTTGTTCCGTTGCCGACTTTGGCGTGTCCTTGACTATCCCTGTTTGCCTGTGATCCTGACCTATTGGCGTGTCCTTGACTATCCCTGTTGGCCTGTGATCCTGACCTATTGGCATGTCCCTGACTATTCCTGTCTGCGTGTGGCCCCGACCTTGGCTTTATCCCTCACTATCCCTATCCTCCTGTTGCCTACTGTGGGTGCGAGCTGGGGGACCCTGTGGGTCGCAACCTGGAGCCAGTTGCAGCCAAGTCCATCCTCACCACTAGAGGCTCTGGTGAACACCTGCTGGCTCTTAGACTCCGCCCCCCAGGGAATCTTACGCTCTAGCCTCGGTGGGATCTGTCTCCCGTCCGCAGCAGTCAGCCTTAGGGTCCACAACCTTGCGGGGCACTCCTGATCCCTACGATGTGCACCTGTCACCTCGCCTCAAGGTGACCTGACACGTCTATTTTGTAAATTTGATAACTTTTGCACAAACCAATCAACATATGCTTATTGGGATTTTATTTACCAAAATAATCTATAAGAATACATATTGGCCTAAACTGATGAAGAAATTTGTTTTTTGTGGGATATTTATTATAGCGAAAAGTAAAAAAAATATTGATTTTTTTTTTCAAAAATTGGTCGGTTTTTTGGTTATAGTGCAAAAAACCCCCCCAAAAAAAACGCAAAGGTGATCAAAAACCACCAAAGAAAGTTCTATATGTGGGGAAAAAAAAAAAAGGACACCAATTTTGTTTGGGTACAATGTCGCACAACTGCGCAATTGTCTATTAAAGCGACGCAGTGCCGTATCGCAAAAAATGGCCTGGTCATTAAGGGGGCAAATCCTTTCTGGTCCAGGGCTCTCTCTCTGCTGTGAGATCCTGCTGCTGGGTGAAGTGGCTGAGTGCTCACAGAACACTAGAAGGGACAAGAGTTGCCTGTTTGTTTTAGGGAGCACGCTGTTAGTCAGGAACTGACCCAAGTTTAGTTAGTGGTAGATGGTTGCGATGTCGGAGGATCTGTTGGGCCTCCTATTCTCCCTCATATTTACCTCGGAAACATGGATTCTTTTTGACCGCTCCAAGTGGATCCTTGATGAAGGCCCCTCGCGGTACCACGGTTGCCTCCTTGTCAATCATGGCGATGGTGGCCACCAGACGCGTTTCCTCTTTGATGTGATTCTAATTGGGGGAAAACAGAACAGAAGGGTTGTCACATCTGTCTGGATTTCCCCATCCAAGTCAAATGAATGAAGAAGTGAAAATCCTCAATGTATGGGAAACCATATGGCTCAGAATGTTGAATTGTAGGTCATGCTGCTTCCGGTTTTACTCAAATCTGGTATGACGGAGCTCACAGAGCTGATCCCAACTTACCGTCACTTCCTCTTCATAGGCCGCGCCCCCTTCACCCACTTTCTTGCGCACCGTGTGCTCATATTCATGAGATGGGTCTCCCATAAATCGACCTTTAATCACCTGCCCCTCAGCAATGATGGCCTCGGTGGGTGGCGGCAGGAGACACCAGTCCATACAGTTCAGGCTGCCAGGAAAAGAAGAAAACGAGGACAGAAGGTGAACAGGGGGATGAACCTTGGAGGCAGCAAACAGATTCTAGTGAGATCAACTCCCACCTAGAGGACCCCCAAATATCCAACAATAAACCACCAACCCGGATCAAGGGCCTGGAAATCACTTCTCCGGCAGTCATCGAGTTCCCCAACACAAGAGCTCTGCTGGGACTTCTATTAGCACTGGACAGTATATAGTAATACCTATAGGAACCTATCTCATCTATAGGAGGTAATATACTGTATGATATATGGGGGGTATATGGTCCCCCTCCACCTGTAAACAGTATGGTGTAATAATAAATTATATATATATATATATATATATATATATATATATGGAATTATATAGGCGGTATATGGTCCATAGTGAGACTACATCAGCCTTGCCCGTAGGAGGTCCTCCTCCCAATAATGAAAAGTATGGTATGTATATGGGTCTCCACCTATAGAAGGTTATCTTCTCTAGTAAGGCACAGTGTGGCATATATAGGGGTCCCTCACCTGTAGAAGACCCACCCAGCAATGTACAGTATGGTGTATATATTATATATAGAGGCAACTTCACCTATCAAAGCTCTTTCCCCCAGTATTGTACACTATGGTATGTATATAGTCCAAAGTATATAGGGTCCCCTCACCTGTAGAAGGTCCTCCTTGGTAAGGTACAGTAAGGTATGTAAAAGGGAGTAGTATATGGTCTGTAGGGGACCCACAACAGTACAAGGTCTCCCTCCCACTCACAATGGCGGGTGTGGTGTGTATATATAGTTTACAGGAATCTATAGGGGTCCCTTAGCTGTAGAAGGTCTCCTTCCCTCTATGGTATATACAGTATATGGTCTATGGGGGGCCCTCACCTGTAGAAGGTCCCCCTCCCCCCTCAATATGGCTTGTATTGGGGGTTGGATATAGTCTGAGCCCCCTCTGGCCAGTATGGTATATATAGGGGTATATACAATGTATAGGTTCCCTTCCCCAGTATATTATATATAGAAATCTATAGGCCCTCCCCCAGTATGTTATATATAGGGATCTATATCCCCCAGTATGTTATATATAGTGATCTATAGGCCCCTCTATATATAGCCTATAGGCTACCCCTGTATGATATATATAGGGATCTATCTGCCCCCTCCTCCAGTATGGTATATATATGGATCTATGGGTCCCTCTTCCCCCAGTATGGTATATATAGGGATCTACAGGTCCCCTCCCCCAGTATTGTATATATATATATATATATATATATATATATATATATATATATATATATATATATATATATATATATATATATATATGGATATATAGGGATCTATAGGTCCCCTGCCCAGAATGATATATAGGGATATATAGCCCCCCTCCCCAGCATGGTGTATATAAGGATCTATAGGTCCACCAGCATGATATAAAGGGATCGATAGGTCCCTCCCCAGTATATAGATATATAGGGGTCTATATGCCCTCCCCCAGTATGATATATACATGGATATATAGGTCCCCTCCCCGTATATAGATATATATGGATCTTTAGCCCCCTCCCCCATTATATATATGGATCTATAGGTCCCCATATACAGATTTATAGGGATCTATGGGTCCCCTTCCCCGGTATATAGATATATAGGGACCTTCAACCCCTCCCCCATCATATACAGGGAACTATAGGTCCCCTCCACAGTATCTAGAGATCTATAGGTGCCCCGGTATGGTGTGTGTGTGTGTGTGTGTATAGTGATCTATAGGCCCCAGTATGAGAGATATATAGATATGGGTCTATAGGCCCCCTTCTATTTAGGTCCCCTTCCCCGGTATATAGATATATAGGGATTTTAAGCCCCCTGGTGTGGTATATATAGTGATCCATAGGTCCCCTAGTACGATATATAGGAATCCATGGGCCCCCCTTCCCCAGTATGATGTATATATAAGGATCTATAGGTTCCCTTCCCTATATAGATATATAGGGATCTATAAGTCCCTTTCCCCAGTACATAGATATATAGGCAGGGCTCAAGTCCTGCGGGAACGCATGGGATCGGAGTTCCTGTACTTTTTCCACAACAGGAACTCAGTTCCCATTAGCAGCCGCGTCCTGCAAGACTTTGAAGTATGTGAGGTGTGTGGGAGGTGCTACACCAGCAGCCGCCGACACAGCTCGCAATAGTAAGTGCCACACACCTGACCATTCAGGCATTGCCAGTAGGGGGCCCCATGACAGCTTCCTCTTCGATCTACCTGTCAATCACAGCTAGCTGACGGGTAGATTAGGTCCCTGCTGCTAAGAGATTGTATTTAGTCAGACCTCTTGTGATGCTCCTCCCCGCCGCCCCTCCTGATTTTCTGTCTCTCCATCCCCCCCCCCCAGTCTCCTGCATACTTGCTCTGTGTGTCCCGCTGAATCCCCCCCTCCTCTATCTTCAGTGCCATATGATGAGAGAACCTAGAGGAGGAGCAATATGAAAATTGGATGAAAAATACCACTTTTGAAGTGTTCGTGCATATGAGCGTATCTTTTTTTTTTTTTTTTGGTGGGAATCTTGGGTGGGAGTTCCCACACTTTTTCCCCCAGGACGTGACCCCTGTATATAGGGATCTTTAGCCCTCCTCCCCCAATATGGTATATATATATATATATAGATCTTTAGCCCCCTCCCCCAGTATGGTATATATATATGGATCTATAGGTCCCCTCCCCCTCCCGGTATGGCATATATAGTGATCTATAGGTCCCCTTCCCCAGTATGGTGTATATATAGGGATCTATGGGTTCCTTCCCCATATGTAGATAGATAGGGTCCCCTTCCCCAGTATATAGCTATATAGGGATCTTTAGCCCCCTCCCCATCATATATATGGATTTATAGGTCCCCTCCCCAGTATATGGATATATAGGGATCTATAGGTGCTCCAGTATTATATATATATACACACACACACACACATACAGGGATCTATAGGTCCCTTTCCCCAGTATTGTATATAGGGATATATAGGTTCCCCGTATATAGTTATAGGAATCTATATGTCCCTTTCTCCAGTATATAGGGATCTATATGTCCCCTTCCCCAGTATATAGATACATAGGGATCTTTAGCACCTCCCCGTGTTATATATATATATATATATATATATATATATATATATAGTGATCTATAGGCCCCCCATATGGTGTATATCTAGGGATCTATGGGTCCCCATCCCATATATAGGTATATGTGAATCTATAGGTCCCCTTCCCCAGTATATAGATATATAGGGATTTATAGGTCACCTCCCCTGTATGGTATATATAGTGATCTATAGGTCCCCAGTATGATATATAGGGATCCATAAGCCCCCTTCCCCAGCATGGTGTAATGTAATATATATATATATATATATATATATATATATATATATATATATATATATATATATATATATATATATATATATATATATATATATCCCCTCCCCATATATCGATATATATAGGAATCTATGGGTCCCTTCCCCCAGTATATAGATATATAGGGATCTTTAGCCCCCCTTCCCCCAGTATGGTATATATTTGGAACTATAGGTCCCCGCCCCCAGTATGGTATATATAGTGAGTTATAGGTCCCCTCCCTCAGTATGATGTATATATAGGGATCTTTGAGTCCCCTCCCCGTATGCAGATATATAGGGATCTATAGGTCCCCTTCCCCAGTATATAGATATATAGGGATCTTTAGCCCCCTCCACCATCATATATAGGGATTTATAGGACCCCTCCCCTGTATATGGATATACAAGGATCTATAGGTTTCCCCCCGGTATGATATATATATATATATATAGTGCTCTATAGACCCCCAGTATTGTTTTATATATATATATACATACATACACACACACACACACACACACAGGGATCTATAGGTTCCCTTCCCCAGTATGATATATAGGGATCTATGGGTTCCCCCATATAGTTATAGGGATCTATAGGTCCATTTCCCCAGTATATAGATATATAGGGATCAATAGGTCCCCTTCCCCAGTATATAGATACATAGGGATCTATATCCCCTCCCTGTTATATATAGTGATCTATAGGTCCCCTCCCCAGTATGGTGTATATCAGGGCCGGATTAAAAGCATCATGTGCTTGGTGCTGAGGATTTTGGTGGGCTTTTTACTGGGCACCCTTCAGCTTTCCAGGAGCCTGTGCTGGCATGCCCCCAAACTCAAAAGTGTGCAGCCGCACAGGCATAACACTAGGGAAGCCTGGCATTTGATTTGCCAAGTTTCTGTAAGGGCCGTGCACTGGCGTGCACTCTGAGCTGAAAGAGTGCAGCTGCGCAGGTCTAACACTATGGAAGCCCCAGACTTCTGTAAGAGCCCTGCATTGGCGTGCCCCAGGCTCCTGTTAGGACTGCTCATGCAGTGCCCATTATCAATCCCACCACCCTGCCCAGGCGGTGCATGTGGAATGCAGGGCCCATCAGGGGAGATCCCTTCCCGTTGACCCATTGCTTTCCATGTCCTTTTTGGGTGTCTGGGCCTATATTAAGGTAGGGGCCTGGAGCTGCAGCTCCAATAGCCCCTACGTTAATCCAGCCCTGGTGTATATATAGGGATCTATGGGTCCCCATCCTGTATATAGGTATATGTGGATCTATAGGTCCCCTTCCCAGTATATAGATATATAGGGATCTTTAGCTCCATTCCCCGTCATATATATGGGTCTACAGGTCCCCCCAGTATATGGACATATAGGGATCTATAGGTGCCCGGCATGATGTATATATAGTGATCTATAGGCCCCCTTCCCAAATATGGTGTGTATATATAGGTCCCCTTCCCTAGTATATAGGTATATATGGATCTTTAGGCCTCCCCCCACAGTATGGTATATATAGGGATCTACATGACCCCCTCCCCCAGTATGATATATATATATATATATATATATATATATATATATATATATATATATATATATATATATATATGGATCTATAGACCCCCCTTCCCCAGTATGGTGTATATATAGGAAGCTATAGGCCCCATCCTCCGTATATAGATATATAGGGATCTATAGGCCCCCTTTCCCAGTATGTAGATCTATGGGGATCTTTAGCCCCCTCCCCATTATATATATAGGGATCTATAGGTCCCTCCCCAGTATATAGATATATAGGGATCTATAGGCCCCCTCTCCCAGTATATAGATACATACAGATGATGTATCGGGTCTCCTCACCTGTAGAAGGTCTTCCTCCCCCGGAGCTCCTCGCCCTCCTCCTCGGTCCCCCGGCAGATATAATAGTCCCCCCGGACTCCGAGGATCTTCCCCCAGAACAGAACCGCGGACAGCTTCATGTTCCTGCGGAGGAGAAGCAGTGATGTCCGCAGGGCGGCGCTGTGTTCCGGGCTCAGGCCCACACCGGAGCCGGACACCATCTCCATCCCCATCAGCAGCCCGTCCGCCTCCATCTCTCCCTAATCCCGTCTCCGCTCTGTCTCCGCTCTGTCTCTATAGCGACGCGTCCCGTCTCCAGGAAGTGACGTCCCCGAACCGCGTCCCATCTCCAGGAAAGACGTCACCGGCCTAGCAACACCGGAGAGGCGTGCCCTGACCATTAGGACCGCCTATCCCATGACACAACAGCTATTTCCCCTCCCAAGTTGCAAACTGACCCCGCCTTCCATTCCTGTCAGCGTCTTGTCGTGCTTAGTAGCTAGGTGGGCGGGACTATGGCTGCCTGTCATTGGTTACTTAGTTGTGTTTGTAGCAGAGAAGACTCCCCCCCCCACCCCCCCCCCGCCTAATGGGATCATTCCTGGAAGCTGAGTCTGAGCTGGGTAAGGGGCGTGTCTAAACACACAAGACATTTTTGTTTAGAGGCGTGGCAAAATAAACCCCTCCTCTTGATTTCAGCCCCTCCCACTGTAAGAAAATAAGTTATTTTCTCACTTCTTGTCCCGATGGTAAATGAAAAATAAATGAAGTAATAAAAAAATAAATACAAAAATGACTAAAAAAAAACACCATAAATAAATAATAAATATAAAAAATTAATAATATGTAATACTAAATAAATAATAACTTCTTACCTTAAAAAAATATTTAAAATAAATTATTATTATTAATAATAATAATAATAATAATAATAATAATAAAATAAACACCCAAACCCAAACAAATAAAAAATATATAGGAATAATAATTATTATACTATCTTATTTTTTTTTTTGTTTCATGGTTAAGGGGTTTAGTTATTTATTATTATTATTATATATTTTTTTAAGGGTTATGTGTTAAAGTTAAGGGCTAATTATTTATGTATTATTACATAGTATTAATTTATTGTATTTATTATACAAGAATATTTTTATTTATTTGTGTATTTATTTTACATTAATTTATTCATTTATTATTAGTAGTAGTAATAGTATTATTAAACGCCTAACGCTAAAATAAAAAAAATAAAAAAGTAAATAACCCTAACCCCTAATCCTAACCCTAACCTAACCCGAAACCTAACCCCTTACACTAACAAAAAAATAAATTAAATATAAGATTAAAAAAAAAAAAAGTATAAAATCTGATGGGAAAGCGATAATTTTTTTTAGAAAAACCTAGCAACAAATGATGCAACAGATGATAGTATTCTGTATTGGCTATAAAAAAACAAAAAAAAAACACCACTGTATAAAAACGCACAAATTGCTCAGAAAAACGCGCCAGAAACACACATAAAAACATGCAAGAACCCACCAGAAAAACACTCAAAACCAGATACTACGCTCAGGTGTGAATGCAGCCTAATACGCGGAAAATATGTATTAAAATACCGGCGCATCTAGTAGTGTGGTCTGCCTAACTCCTCCCACTTACTCCCAACAGTGCATGCGCTGAGGAGGGTGTAAAGCACAGGCTCCGCCTCCTCGCTGCTCTGTCCTCCCCCGCGGAGTCCCCTATCATCTTTCTCTCTCCACAGTATTGAGGAGACGATTATAAGACTGTCAAATGTTCCCTGAAGAGCGATTCGAACGCCAGATCACTCCTCAGAGATCAAAGCATGTGTGAACAAGACCTAAAAGAGGTTGTACAATCAGATTGTATAGTGTATGGCCAGCCTTGTCATAGAGACAAGGAGAATGTTGCGAGGTATCACATAGGTCCGATACGACAACCAGAAGACATAATATTGTTGTCAGTCACATTGGGAGGGATGAAAAAACTCTGGCTGAATTCACCGCATTATAAATTTTGGCAACAATTGCAGATTTTTGATGAAATTTCCAGCAAAAGATGACATTTTGGTGGATTTACAGTCGTTTTTTTTTTTTGTGATTTTAAAGGAAGGGCCCATGTATATTGTTGTAGTGTGTTTTATTTTTTTATTTTTTGCCCTTTGTTCCCCATTGGGGAGATTTCCCTTCACTTCCTGTCCCATAACCAATACAGGAAGTAAGAGAAAATCCCTCCAAGGTGAGGGAATCCCTCCAGGGTGTCAGCAGAACTCCTCTATTCCTGTCCTGGTGACAGCTCAAAGTTTTGGATTTTCTTTTACTTTTTATTTTAATGATAATGGTATACAGAACAAATATAGAGAGGGTGAAAACTTGTTCTAATCCCCCTCCACTCCATCCAAATCTAAAAAAAATGTAATAAAAAAAATTCTTGCACAAGTATAAAAAAAAAAAAAAAGTTATGCTTTTAGTTATACTTTTTTTTATTTATTTTTTACTAGTATGGAGAAATCAGAAGTTTTATTGCTGGAAAACAACAAATAAATATATATTTTTTCAATTTTTTTTTTTTTTGTTATTGAAAGTTTTATCATGTAGCAAAAAAAAAAACGAAAAAAAAAACGAAAACCAAATAATATATGCCACAGCACAGTGTATAATAAGCAATACGCATTTCCACAAAATGCAAATTTTTCTGAAAATCAGACGACACAAATTTGTAATTTACCGAAACACAAAGATGTTATGGCACATTGCATTCTGTATTATAATAATAATAATAATAATAATAATAATAATAATAATGTGCATTGCCTTATGATGAATGGCACTGCAATGCTACAAACACATATCATGTACAGTACTGAGCGCTACTGCATTGTAAAAATATAAATGGGTTCTAAATGGCAAATTAGTATAGTTTCATGTTCTGATCTTTTTTTCAGTTTTTTTTTTTTTTTTAGGCTGCTTTCACACTGGGGCGGTATTCAGGCGTTACAGCGCTAAAAATAGCGCCTGTGTAGCGCCTGTGTAGCGCCTGAAAAAAACCGGCCCCTTTCACTCCAGTGTGAAAGCCGGAGGGCTTTCACACTGGAGCGATGCGCTGGCAGGACGGTGAAAAAAGTCCTGCTAGCCGCATCTTTGCAGCGGTGAAGGAGCAGTGTATTCACCGCTCCTAAACCGCTCCTACCCATTGAAATCAATGGGACACCGCGGCAATAGTGATGGACGAACTTCCGACGGGACGTTTCGCGAACGCGAAACGCGAACGGACACAAACGTTCGCGAAAACGACCGTTCGCCGCGGGCTCCATTGACTTCAATGGGAGGCGAATTTCGCAAACCTTTAGGTCGAATTTGCGGCCACGGGGTAATTATTAGGGGGTAGCACGTAGTCCCACCACCTGGACAATAGCATAATACATGTATGAGGTGAATTTGGGATCGATAACTACAAGCATTTTTTTTTTATTTGGGAAATTGTTCTGACAATTCAGGACTATGGAGCTAATGAAGGCAATGGAGGAGAGGGAAGGTCAGGGACCAGGGTAGGCAAACAAGAGGGTGCAGGAGATACAGAGCACTGACAGCAGCACCGTAATACAGAGCACTGACATCAGCACCGTGACATACAGCGCTGACAGCAGCTCCGTGACATACAGCGCTGACAGCAGCTCCGTGACATACAGCGCTGACAGCAGCTCCGTGACATACAGCGCTGACAGCAGCTCCGTGACATACAGCGCTGACAGCAGCTCCGTGACATACAGCGCTGACAGCAGCACCGTGACATACAGCGCTGACAGCAGCTCCGTGACATACAGCGCTGACAGCAGCTCCGTGACATACAGCGCTGACAGCAGCTCCGTGACATACAGCACTGACAGCAGCTCCGTGACATACAGCGCTGACAGCAGCTCCGTGACATACAGCGCTGACAGCAGCACCGTGACATACAGCGCTGACAGCAGCTCCGTGACATACAGCGCTGACAGCAGCTCCGTGACATACAGCGCTGACAGCAGCTCCGTGACATACAGCGCTGACAGCAGCTCCGTGACATACAGCGCTGACAGCAGCTCCGTGACATACAGCGCTGACAGCAGCTCCGTGACATACAGCGCTGACAGCAGCTCCGTGACATACAGCGCTGACAGCAGCTCCGTGACATACAGCGCTGACAGCAGCTCCGTGACATACAGCGCTGACAGCAGCACCGTAAGCAGCCCCAGGAGGAAGTCAGCACAGCACAGGGATGGTGTGATCCCCTCATAATAAGAACCCCCAGGAGGAAGTCAGCACAGCACAGGGATGGTGGGAGCCCCTCATAATAAGAACACCCAGGAGGAAGTCAGCACAGCACAGGGATGGTGGGAACCCCTCATAATAAGCAGCCCCAGTAGAAATATGACACCGCTCAACCTCTTCAAAGAGGAGGGTAGGGGCATATAGTACGGTGTGCTTTTTTGGGTCAGGGAAGTGAGCCAAATGAATTAAGAAGGTCTGTGTGCTTGATTCCAAAAATTGTTTATAGACATATACATGGTCTACTGATCACATGTGTTGAATTCCTCCGAGATCCATGCCTCATTCATTTTTAGAAATGTGAGGTAGTTAACACTGTGGTGAGCTAGGCGAGTACGCTTATCGGTCACAATCCCCCCTGCTGCGCTGAACGTCCTTTCGGACAGGACACTGGATGAGGGGCAAGCCAACAGTTCGATTGCAAATTGGGCAAGCTCTGGCCAGAGGTCAAGCCTGCCCACCCAGTAGTCTAGGGGTTCATCACTCCTCAGAGCGTCCACATCGGCCGTTAACCCAATGTAGTCGGACACCTGACGGTCTAGGCGTTCCCTGATGCTGGATCCGGATGACACCTGTCGATGGGTCGGCTGAAAGAATGACCTCATATCCGAAGTCACCAACACATCTTCAAACCGGCCTCTTCTTGCAGGCGCTGTTGGATTGGTACCCGCAAATCCTTCTCTGGGAGTGGGAATTGCTCCTCTGCCAGCGCACGCAAAAGCAGAATGCAGCATTTCTCGAAGCAAGGCCTGGAAGTGCTGCATTCTGACAGCCCTCTGCGACGGCGGTAACATTTCCGCCATTTTGTGTTTGTACCGGGGGTCTAAGTACGTTGCCACCCAGTACTGGTCCTTGACCCTCATGCTTTTTATACGGGGGTCCCTATTAAAACACTGGAGCATGAAGGCCCCCATTTGCACTAAAGTGGAAGCGGTGTGGTGGCCTGGCTCCTGCTCATCATCCAGGATAATGTCGTCCTCTTCATTCTCCTCTCCCCATCCTCGCACAACAGGGATCCCAGAAAGGTTTAAAGCATGCTCTTCTTGCTCCTGCTCATCCGCCCCGGCACCATCCTCCTCTGACTCCTCATCAGACTCCTGTTGTTGACTTGTCTCAGATAGAGTAGCCCCCCCTGGGAATTCATCCAGCATTGCGACTTCCTCATCTTCCCGCTCCTGCTCCTCCACAGCCTGATCAATGACACGACGCAATGCACGCTCCAGAAAGAAGGCATAAGGTACCATGTCACTGATGGCGCCATGGCTGCGACTGACCAGTTTGGTGATCTCCTCAAATGGCCGCAGAAGTCTGCATGTGTCGCGCATGAGCAGCCACTGGCGCGGTGAAAAAAAACCCAGCTCCCCAGAACCGTTTCTTTCGCAGAGTTCATACAGGTAGACGTTAACTGCACGTTTCTGCTGGAGCAGCCTATCAAGCATATAGAAGGTTGAGTTCCATCGCGTCGGGCAATCGCAAATAAGACGTCTGACCGGCAGATGGTGTCGCCGCTGAATGTCAGCAAGGCGAGCCATGGCCGTGTAAGATCTTCTGAAATGGGCCGAGATTTTCCTTGCCTGCCGCAAGATGTCCTGGACCCCAGGGTATTTGACAAGGAATCGCTGCACGACCAAGTTTAAGACGTGTGCCATGCACGGCACGTGCGTGATTTTGCCCTGTTTCAATGCGCTAAGCAGATTGGCACCGTTGTCACACACCACTTTACCAACTGTCAAATTGAGCGGTGTTAGCCACTCATCTGCCTGTGAACGCAAAGCTGAAAGGAGTGCCGGGCCAGTGTGGCTCTTTGCTTCCAGGCACAACAGACGCAGCACGGCATGGCAACGTCTCACCTGGCATGTGGAATAGGTTCTGGGGAGCTTGGGCGGTGCAGTGGAAGAGACGCTAGCAGCGGAAAAGGAGGAGGCAGCTGAGGAGGAGAGGGAGGAGGATGGAGTAGGAGGAGGAGAAGAAGAGTCAGGCCTGCATGCAATCCGTGGCGGTAAAACCAAATCTACACGGGTGCCACGGGTTACATGCTTGACGGCCGTCAGAAGGTTCACCCAGTGGGCAGTAAAACTGATATACCTTCCCTGCCCGTGTTTGCTAGACCACGTGTCTGTGGTCAGATGTATCTTGGCACCGACACTGTGTGCCAGAGATACATTCACTTGCCGCTGAACATGGCCATATAGCTCTGGGATGCCCTTCTCTGAGAAATACTTCCTTCCTGGGACCTTCCATTGTGGTGTTCCAATGGCCACAAATTTGCGAAAGGCCTCCGAGTCCACCAGTTTATATGGCAGTAGTTGGCGGGCTATGAGTTCTGACAAGCCAGCCGCCAACCGTTGGGCAAGAGGGTTATCCGGCGTCATCATTTTTTTACGCTCAAACATTAGGCCCACGGAAGCCTGCCTTTTTGCAGAAAAATGTGAGCTTGGCGTGATGGAAGGTGGAGTGGAGGACAATTGTGAGGAGAGAGGAGAAGGAGAAGTAGAAGACGAGGCTGGACGGTGAGAGCCTGCAGTGTGGCTTTGTGTGTTCCGTTGCTCCCACTGGGCTCGGTGATGGCTGCTCATGTGCCTTCTTAAGGCGGTCGTCCCTAGGTGAGTATTGGGCTTACCGCGACTAACGCGTTGACTGCAAAGATTGCAGATGGCAACGCTATTGTCAGCAGCGGACACGTTAAAAAAAGCCCACACTGCGGAGCCATGTGCCGGTGTCCTGGGAGCGCCAGATGTGACCGTACATGGTCGATGACTCGCTCCTGATACATTTGCAGTCTGCTTTGTCCCTGCTGTGCAATGTAAGTCATTGCTGCTTCTCCTCCCTATCTGCTGGTCCATATCTCCCTCTGAACTCCCCTCCTCTTCCTCTCTTGTGGGCACCCACGTGACATCACTAGACACGTCATCATCAACGTCACCTTCCCCACCGCTATAAGTAGAGTAGGCAGCAACACCGGGGACCAACCTCCTCCTTGGGCTGATCTGGGTACTGGCGTCAGACTGCTGAGTAGCGCTTGTTGCTACCTCCTCTTCCTGATCCAATACCAAGAGTGGCTGCGCATCAGAAATGTCCTCTTGATATGGATCGGAAAATAATTCCAGTGACTCAAGCGGAAGGTATGTGGTGGTGGTGGTGGTGGTCGTGTTGTTGGTGGTAGTGTCTTTGGGGGTGCACATAGCAGAGAGTGAAGAAGAGGGTGCAGATCGAGAGGATGAGGAGGGTGCAGAAGAGTAAGGCTGAGCGAGCCACTCAACCAAGTCTGGTGCATCCTTTAAAGTAATTGAACGCACCTTCTGCAACTTCCCACTTTGGCTCAAGCCTGTTGCTCCTGCCCTACCCCTACCACCCCTGCGGAAGGGCCTGCCTCTTCCTCTGCATGTCATTTTTTAAATGACCCTGTGACAAAACTCTTAGTCCCTATACCGCTGAAGGACTGCTGCAGTATAGGTGAGCGGTCAGCAGTGGTGCACGTCAACCCTATCTATTGTGGACCGATAGCGGTCCTTACAGAACAGCAGACTGTACCGCACTCAAGCCTATGTACCGTAGCACCCTATACCAAGTTACCAGTCCTTATAAGAACTTTTGTGGACCAAGCAGGTTGTGTATTAGTGTTTAGCAGACTGTACGTCAGTCCCTATACCGCTGAAGGACTGCTGCAGTATAGGGCAGCGGTCAGCAGTGGTGCACGTCAACCCTATCTATTGTGGACCGATAGCGGTCCTTACAGAACAGCAGACTGTACCGCACTCAAGCCTATGTACCGTAGCACCCTATACCAAGTTACCAGTCCTTATAAGAACTTTTGTGGACCAAGCAGGTTGTGTATTAGTGTTTAGCAGACTGTACGTCAGTCCCTATACCGCTGAAGGACTGCTGCAGTATAGGGCAGCGGTCAGCAGTGGTGCACGTCAACCCTATCTATTGTGGACCGATAGCGGTCCTTACAGAACAGCAGACTGTACCGCACTCAAGCCTATGTACCGTAGCACCCTATACCAAGTTACCAGTCCTTATAAGAACTTTTGTGGAACAAGCAGGTTGTGTGTTAGTGATTAGCAGACTGTACGTCAGTCCCTATACCAATGAAGGACTGCTGCAGTATAGGGCAGCGGTCAGCAGTAGTGCACGGCAACCCTATGTATTGTGGACCGATAGCGGTCCTTACAGAACAGCAGACTGTAACGCACTCAGGCCTATGTACCGTAGCACCCTATACCAAGTTACCAGTCCTTATAAGAACTTTTGTGGACCAAGCAGGTTGTGTGTTAGTGATTAGCAGACTGTACGTCAGTCCCTATACCAATGAAGGACTGCTGCAGTATAGGGCAGCGGTCAGCAGTAGTGCACGGCAACCCTATGTATTGTGGACCGATAGCGGTCCTTACAGAACAGCAGACTGTACTGCACTCAGGCCTATGTACCGTAGCACCCTATACCAAGTTACCAGTCCTTATAAAAACTTTTGTGGACCAAGCAGGTTGTGTGTTAGTGTTTAGCAGACTGTGCGTCAGTCCCTATACCGCTGAAGGACTGCTGCAGTATAGGGCAGCGGTCAGCAGTAGTGCACGGCAACCCTATGTATTGTGGACCGATAGCGGTCCTTACAGAACAGCAGACTGTAACGCACTCAGGCCTATGTACCGTAGCACCCTATACCAAGTTACCAGTCCTTATAAGAACTTTTGTGGACCAAGCAGGTTGTGTGTTAGTGATTAGCAGACTGTACGTCAGTCCCTATACCAATGAAGGACTGCTGCAGTATAGGGCAGCGGTCAGCAGTAGTGCACGGCAACCCTATGTATTGTGGACCGATAGCGGTCCTTACAGAACAGCAGACTGTACTGCACTCAGGCCTATGTACCGTAGCACCCTATACCAAGTTACCAGTCCTTATAAGAACTTTTGTGGACCAAGCAGGTTGTGTGTTAGTGATTAGCAGACTGTACGTCAGTCCCTATACCAATGAAGGACTGCTGCAGTATAGGGCAGCGGTCAGCAGTAGTGCACGGCAACCCTATGTATTGTGGACCGATAGCGGTCCTTACAGAACAGCAGACTGTACTGCACTCAGGCCTATGTACCGTAGCACCCTATACCAAGTTACCAGTCCTTATAAGAACTTTTGTGGACCAAGCAGGTTGTGTATTAGTGTTTAGCAGACTGTGCGTCAGTCCCTATACCGCTGAAGGACTGCTGCAGTATAGGGCAGCGGTCAGCAGTAGTGCACGGCAACCCTATGTATTGTGGACCGATAGCGGTCCTTACAGAACAGCAGACTGTACCGCACCCAAGCCTATGTACCGTAGCACCCTAGACAGACCAAGTTACCAGTCCTGATAAAGAGCTTTGTGGAACAAGTGAGTTGTGAATGATTAGCAGACTGCAGCAGAAGGGCAGCAGTCAAGTATAATATTCTTTCTATATTTGGAAGAAAGAATATTATACGTGTACAAGCCTATTACCGTACCACTGATACCAGTCCTGAAAAGAACCTTTGTGGAACTAATAGTAACAGCAAGTCTTTAAAATTATCCTCACTGCCTGACACACTGCTTCCTGCCTGTCCCTATACAAATTGGCAAAAAAGAGTAGGCTGGAACGATTAGCTGGAACAGCTCTTTTGTGGACCTGATAGTAACAGCTAATGATGATGATGATGATGATGATGAAGAAAGACTAATCTGGCTGAGCTGTCCCTAAAATAGCAGCATACAGCGCTCTGTCCCTTTATCTAAACTGACAAAAGAAACTCAGGCTGCTGACCTAACACCTATACCAGTCCTGAAAAGAACTTTTGTGTACCAAATAGCTAGCGTTTTCTCTGTCCCTACTCCACACAGGATCCTTTCCCTACAGTGACAGAAGAAAGAATGTAAAATGGCCACCGGATCGGGTGTATTTATAGGTTAGGGGGAATGTCCAAGTGTCCATGAGCTGTCATGTCTCAATTGGTTGTCCTGTAACACATGATAAACGTGTCACGAAAGGTTAAAGTTCTTGTATACATTAAACACGTAAGTCCGCCGGGGCGAACGACGGAAAAAGGCGTTCGAACCCGCGGACGGCGAAAGTCGGAAATTCGCCGCGAAACGACCGCCGGGCGAACCGTTCGGCCATCACTACGCGGCAATACCGCCGGCAAAGCGCCGCTGCAGCGGCGCTTTGCGGGCGGGTTTAACCCTTTTTCGGCCGCTAGCGGGGGTTAAAACCACCCCGCTAGCGCCCGCAGACCGCCGCTAAAACGACGGTAAAGCGCCGCTAAAAATAGCGGCACTTTACCGCCGACGCCGCTCCCGCCCCAGTGTGAAAGCAGCCTTACAGTTTTATACAAAAAAAAAAGCACCTGAATAGCTTATAACTTGAAACATTTAAAGAGGCAGTTCACAATTTTGTAATTTTGTTAGAGTATTTTATTGCAATTTGTAGAGGTCAGCATGATAGAAAAATTTGTTTTGTTTCGTTCATTAAGTTAAAGCGGAGGTCCACCCTAAAATGGACCTTCCGCTCATCGGAATCCCCCCCCCCTCCGGTGCCACAATTGGCACCTTTCAGGGGGGAGGGGGGTGCAGTTACCTGGATAATCCAGGTAACTGCACCCACTTCTGGGATAGCTGTCTGCGGAAAGGGGCGTAGATTACGCCCCTTTCCGCAAGTGCCCCGCTGCCTGCTGGGAAACACACAGTTCCCAGAGGCAGCGGGGACCGTCCGGATTGCGCCGCGCGGCTCGCGCATGCGCAGTAGGGAACCGGGAAATGAAGCCGAAAGGCTCCATTTCCTGATTCCCATACCCAAGATGGCGGCGGCAGCACCCGAGTGTCGATCTAGAGATCGGCTTCGGGTGCCGACATCGCGGGCACGCTGGACAGGTAAGTGTCACCATTTTAAAAGTCAGCAGCTGCAGTATTTGTAGCTGCTGACTTTTAAAAAAAAAAAAAACGCGGAGTCCCGGCGGACTCCCGCTTTAATCACTTTGTTTCATCATATTCGTTATGATAGAATGATTCATTTTTGGAATTTCTTTCATATATGCAGATGTAACATGTATATTAGTTATTTTCAAATAATTCAAAATTCAAATTTCTATTTTTTTTTTTTCTATTCTATTGTATTCTAATCTTTTCTATTTTATTCTAGTCTTTAATACAGCCTAAGTAGGAATTATCATTTTATTTCACTTATATACCTTACTGTATTTATTGCAATATGTTTCAATTTCAAATACATTTTTTTTAAATTCAGATTCATTTTCAAATTTGAAATTATTTTCAAATTCATTTTCAAATTCAGATCAATCAATTTCATTGTAATTTTATTTAGGATTCATTGAAGTTCATTACTATTGCGATATATATTTGAATCCCCAAATAACGAAAAATTTAGTCTGAATTTCTATTCATAACTAAATGAATCAAGCATGCCTAGTAATTCCATTTTTTTCTGGACTTAACAATTAAATATACAAAAATAACATACAGTAATAAACAATACTAATACCAGACTACTGTCCAAAAAAAAAAAAAACAAGCAAAAAACTTTTTATGTGTATTTATTAATTTATTAATATTTTTTCATCATGGCATTCATGATTAAAAATGTAGCAAATATAAATACTCCCTCCATTTTCTTTTTATGTTTTTCTTGTGGGTTTTTATTTTTTTTAAATTTTTTGGTGGCTTTTATTGTCACTTAAAAGGTTGATAATTTTTTTAAGATTTATTCTTTAAAGCGGGAGTCCGCCGGGAGTTCCGCCGTTTTTTTTTTTTAAAAGCCAGCAGCTACAAATACTGCAGCTGCTGACTTTTAAAATAAGGACACTTACCTGTCCAGCGCGCCCGCGATGTCGGCACCCGAAGCCGATCTCTCGATCGTCTCTCGGGTGCTGCCGCCGCCATCTTGGGTATGGGAATCAGGAAGTGGAGCCTTTCGGCTTCATTTCCCGATTCCCTACTGCGCATGTGCGAGTCTCGCTGCGCAATAAGGATGGACCCCGCTGCCTCTGGGATCTGTGTGTTTCCCAGCAGGCAGCGGGGGACTTTCGGAAAGGGGCGTAATCTACGCCCCTTTCCGCAGAGAGCTATCCCGGAAGTGGGTGCAGATACATGTACTGTACAGGTACCTGCACCCCCTTCCCCCCTGAAAGGTGCCAATTGTGGCGCCGGAGGGGGGGAGGGTTCCAATGAGCGGAAGGTCCACTTTAGGGTGGACCTCCGCTTTAAAGGGGTTGTAAACCCTTACAAACCACTTTGACCTACAGGTAAGCCTAGATTAAGGCTTACCTGTAGGTCCAAGAAATATCTCCTAAACCTATACGGTTTAGGAGATATTTACCTGAAGACGAGCAGATGACGAGCAATCTCTCTTCTCTCAGCTGCCCCCGCCGCCATCCTCTGCCAGGGAATCAGAAGGTGAAGCTTTGCGGCTTCACTGCCCGGTTCCCTACTGCACATGTGCGAGTCACGCTGCTCGTCTTCACTGGTCCCCGTTGTGTTCTGGGAACTGTGTGTTTCCCGGAACACAACGAGGGGCATCTGTGGCTAGCTATTCCCAGAAGTGGGTGCAAATACTCGGATTATACAGGTATCTGCATACCCCTCCCCCCTGAAAAGTGGCAATTGTGGCACCGGAGGGGGGGGAACACGATGAGCGGAAGTTCCACTTTAGGGTGGAACTCCGCTTTTAATAGCTAAGGGGAGGAGTCACCCAATGATGTCACCAGCTCCGCCCCTTGCGACATCACTGCCCTAGCATACTCCTGGCCAGATGATATCAAAAGGGGGTGGGGCCACCCAGTATGTCACAGGCGCCCTCGCTTGTCCCCCCCTTTTCTGACCTGCTCAGATAAGGGTCTGGTATGGATTTTGGGGGAGACCCTATGTAGTTCTTTTTTAAAATTTGGCGTGGGGTTCCCCTTAAAATCCATACCAGACCCGGAGTGCCTTGTATGTACTGGGGGGGACGGGACCCACGTGTTTTTTTTTTCATAATTTTTCATTTCATTTCTTTACATTCAGCTGTCAGCGGGAAACCCATTGACAGCTGATGAATCATCTGTTGTTAAAGACGTGGCTGTTTCTGACAAATACCGCATGTGATTTCGCCAGCAAAATCCTGGTGATAAATATCACTTTTTTTATTACTCTCTGTTGCGTTTGTAAATTGGACTTGGCCATGGACATGGTTTTTTTTAGCGATATTTATCGGCACATTTTTTATTTTGCGATAGATACAGCATAATGGTAATTTTTTTGGGAGATTGGACAAATTGAATAATTTATGCAAATGAGCCAAGTGACTGTGTTATCTCGTTCGATAAACGTTAGTGAATTGACCCCAATGAGTATAGTAGAATGAAATGAGACATTGAGTACAGTAGGGAAGAATGAGGTACTGAATATAGTAGAGAGGTACGAGGCACTGAGTATAGTAGAGGGGTATGAGACACAGCTTATAGTAGAGAGATATGAGACACTGCGTATAGTAGAGGGGTATGAGGCACTGCGTATGGTAGAGAGGTATGAGGCACTGAGTATAGTAGAGGGGTATGAAACACTGAGTATAGTAGAGAGGTATGAGACACTGCGTATAGTAGAGGGGTATGAGACACTGAGTATAGTAGAGAGGTATGAGACACTGCGTATAGTAGAGGGGTATGAGATGCTGCGTATAGTAGAGGGGTATGAGGCACTGCGTATGGTAGAGAGGTATGAGGCACTGAGTATAGTAGAGGGGTATGAGACACTGAGTATAATAGAGAGGAATGAGACACTGAGTATAATAGAGAGGTATGAGACACTGAGTTTAATAGAGAGGTATGAGACACTGCGTATAGTAGAGGGGTATAAGACACTGCGTATAGTAGAGGGGTATGAGACACTGCGTATAGTAGAGGGGTATGAGACACTGAGTATAGTAGAGAGGTATGAGACACTGAGTATAGTAGAGGGGTATGAGACACTGCGTATAGTAGAGGGGTATGAGACACTGCGTACAGTAGAGGGGTATGAGACACTGCGTATAGTAGAGGGGTATGAGACACTGCGTATAGTAGAGGGGTATGAGACACTGCGTATAGTAGAGGGGTATGAGACACTGCGTATAGTAGAGGGGTATGAGACACTGAGTATAGTAGAGGGTTATGAGACACTGAGTATAGTAGAGGGTTATGAGAAACTGAGTAGAGTAGAGGGTTATGAGACAATGAGAATAGTAGAGAGGTATGAGACACTGCGCATAGTAGAGGGGTATGAGACACTGCGTATAGTAGAGGGGTATGAGACACTGCGTATAGTAGAGGGGTATGAGACACTGCGTATAGTAGAGGGTTATGAGACACTGAGTATAGTAGAGGGGTATGAGACACTGCGTATAGTAGAGAAGTATGAGACACTGCGTATAGTAGAGGAGTATGAGACACTGCGTATAGTAGAGGGGTATGAGACACTGCGTATAGTAGAGGGGTATGAGACACTGCATATAGTAGAGAGGTATGAGACACTGAGTATAGTAGAGGGTTATGAGACACTGAGTATAGTAGAGGGGTATGAGACACTGCGTATAGTAGAGGGGTATGAGACACTGCGTATAGTATAGGGGTATGAGACACTGAGTATAGTAGAGAGGTATGAGACACTGAGTATAGTAAAATGAGACACTGCGTATAGTAGAGGGGTATGAGACACTGAGTATAGTAGAGAGGTATGAGACACTGCGTATAGTATAGGGGTATGAGACACTGAGTATAGTAGAGAGGTATGAGACACTGAGTATAGTAAAGGGGTATGAGACACTGCGTATAGTAGAGGGTTATGAGACACTGAGTATAGTAGAGGGGTATGAGACACTGCGTATAGTAGAGGGGTATGAGACACTGCGTATAGTAGAGGGGTATGAGACACTGCGTATAGTAGAGAGGTAGGAGACACTGCGTATAGTAGAGAGGAATGAGACACTGTGTATAGTAGAGGGGTAAGAGACAATGCTTATAGTAGAGAGGTATGAGACACTATGTATGGTAGAGAGGTATGAGGCACTATGTATGGTAGAGAGGTATGAGGCACTATGTATGGTAGAGAGGTATGAGGCACTGAGTATAGTAGAGGGGTATGAGACACTATGTATGGTAGAGAGGTATGAGGCACTGAGTATAGTAGAGGGGTATGAGACACTATGTATGGTAGAGAGGTATGAGGTACCTGGGGGTCCTAGTAGATGATAGGCTCAGCAATGACATGCAATGCCAAGCTGCTGCTAACAAAGCAAACAGAATATTGGCATTAAAAAGGGGATCAACTCCAGAGATAAAACGATAATTCTCCCGCTCTACAAGACTCTGGTCCGGCCGCACCTGGAGTATACTGTCCAGTTCTGGGCACCAATCCTCAGGAAGGATGTACTGGAAATGGAGTGACTACAAAGAAGGACAACAAAGCTAATAAAGGGTCTGGAGGATATTAGTTATGAGGAAAGGTTGTGAGCTCTGAACTTATTCTCTCTGGAGAAGAGACGCTTGAGAGGGGATATGTGATTTCAATGTACAAATACCGGACTGGTGACCCCACAATAGGGAGAAAACTTTTCTGCAAAAGAGAATTTAACAAGACACGTGGCCATTCACTAAAAGTAGAAGAAAAGAGATTTAACCTTAAACTACATAGAGGGTTCTTTACTGTAAGAGCGGCAAGGATGTGGAATCCCCTTCCACAGGCGGTGGTCTCAGCGGGGGAGGGGCATATATAGTTTCAAGAAACTATTAGATAAGCACCTGAATGACCGCAACATACTGAGATATACAATGTAATACTGACATATAATCACACACATAGGATGGACTTGATGGACTTGTGTCTTTTTTCAACCTCACCTGCTATATAGTTACATAGTAGGTGAGGTTGAAAAAAGACACAAGTCCAACCTATGTGTGGATACATCTAATTATTATTATTATACAGAATTTATATAGCGCCAACAGTTTGCGCAGCACTTTACAACATGGGGGCAGACAGTACAGTTACAATACAAACAATACAGGAGGGATCAGAGGGTCCGGCTCGTTAGAGCTTACAATCTAGCTAATGGTTTTAAAAGTTTCTGGTGACCCTGAAAAAGTGTCTGAAGTGACTTTGATAAGAAGGCTGAATATTTGCAGCGTATTCAGTAACAAGGCTGGTGGAAGGAATTTGTTGAGTACTTTGTGTGCTTTTTTGTCTGAGTTTTTTAGGATAACAAAACAACTTGACATATCACTAGGTCTGGGTGGGGTCGCTCTCTCTATGTTGTGGTTACGCTGACATTCGGCATCTGGCTTCATTACTAGATGTACTTAATGTGAGATTACACCAGCCCGCTCCGCCCTGACCTCCGGGCCCTCGCCAGCTATAAAACCGGGGACGCGGAGCCGACCGCCTCCCATCCCTGTGTTTCCCGAGGACGTCCTGTCCTGACAATGGCCACTAATGGATCCCCAGATACAATGTGTGTGGGGTCATCAGAGCTACACAATGTACAGGGAAGAGGTCAGAGATTGGCGTCACATTGTGCCAGGCGTTGTCCATTGTACGCGGTCGCATCGCACTAATATAAGGAGTGGCAAACCGGTCATTGTGTTGGAATTGTCTCTCCTACCTGAAGCATTTACCGTTTTTTAACTTTTGAAAAATACGTTTTAAAGAGCCACTCCACCCAGAACTGAAATTTTGGTGTCTAGTAAATGTTGGAGAATTAAACCACCCGAATGATTTTTATTTTTTTTTAACATTTTTAAAGACTCTACATTGAGATCACTGTGCTGAGTTCCCAGGTCTGTACACCTGCTGTGCCCATTATGAGGGGTTCTCACCATCCCTGTGCTCAGTTCCCAGGTCTGTACACCTGGTGTGCCCATTATAGGGGGTTCCCACCATCTCCTCACTGAATTTGTAGGCAGGTGCAGTCCGCTGTCTTCACTTCAGCTGGCGCTCGACCCAAGCAGTACCAAAGCCTGGAGAGGAAGTCAGAAAAAAAAAAACAGTTCCCGGGTCTGTACGACTGCTGTACTTTTTATGAGGGGTTCCCACCATCCCTGTGTTGAATTCCCGGGTCTGTACACCTGCTGTGCCCATTATGAGGGGTTCCCATCATCCCTGTGCCGAGTTCCCAGGTCTGTACACCTGCTGTGCCCATTATGAGGGGTTCCCATCATCCCTGTGCCGAGTTCCCAGGTCTGTACACCCGCTGTGCCCATTATGAGGGGTTCCCACCATCCCTGTGCCGAGTTCCCAGGTCTGTACACCTGCTGTTCCCATTATGAGGGGTTCCCATCATCCCTGTGCCGAGTTCCCAGGTCTGTACACCTGCTGTGCCCATTATGAGGGGTTCCCACCATCCCTGTGCTGAGTTCCCAGGTCTGTACACCTACTGTGCCCATTATGAGGGGTTCCCACCATCCCTGTGCTGAGTTCCCAGGTCTGTACACCTGGTGTGCCCATTATGAGGGGTTCCCACCATCCCCTCACTGAATTTGTAGGCAGGTGCAGTCCGCTGTCTTCACTTCAGCTGGCGCTCGACCCAAGCAGTACCAAAGCCTGGAGAGGAAGTCAGAAAAAAAAAAACAGTTCCTGGGTCTGTACGACTGCTGTACTTTTTATGAGGGGTTCCCACCATCCCTGTGTTGAATTCCCAGGTCTGTACACCTGGTGTGCCCATTATGAGGGGTTCCCACCATCCCTGTGCTGAGTTCCCAGGTCTGTACACCTGCTGTGCCCATTATGAGGGGTTCCCACCATCCCTGTGCTGAGTTCCTGGGTCTGTACACCTGGTGTACTTTTAATGAGGGGTTCCCACCATCCCTGTGCTGAGTTCCCGGGTCTGTACACCTGCTGTGCCTACTATGAGGGGTTCCCACCATCTCTAAGATGAGGTCCTGGATTTGTACACCTGCTGTGCCCATTATGAGGGGTTCCCAGTATCGCTGTGCTGAGTTCCCAGGTCTGTACACCCGCTGTGCCCATTATGAGGGGTTCCCAGTATCGCTGTGCTGAGTTCCGAGGTCTGTACATCTACTGTACTTTTTATGAGGGGTTCCCACTATCCCTGTGTTGAATTCCCAGGTCTGTACATCTGCTGTGCCCATTATGAGGAGCTCTCACCATCCCTGAGCTGAGTTCCCAGGTCTTTACACCTGCTGTGCCAATTATGAGGGGTTCCCACCATCTCTGCTGGTTTTTATTTTATTTTGGAGAATGCAATTGATATGGGAACACTCCAAACTCCAAATTCAATAGCATCGACTGCAGGAAAAATGTCACCCCCAGAGATGTAGGAACCCAACAAGTGACAAGATTTTGGAACGTGTCTGTGGGAATTTGGCCCCATTAGTGAGGTCAGGTACTGATGTTGGATGAGAAGACTTGGCTCACTATCAGTGTACTTGTTTATCCCAAAGTTGTTCAGTAGGGTTGAGGTCAGGGCCCTGCTAGGACACTTGAGTTCCTCTACACGCAAACTGCTTATTTCCCTCCCATTGAAGAGATTTCCTTTCACTTCCTTTTGTGTATCCATGGCAGGAAGTCAAGGCAAGTCTCCCAGATGGGACACAGACAGTCGAAAGCATTCATAATAGACTGAAGGGGGGAGGAGCCTATGTAAGGGTCGGCCATTAAGAAGAGAGTTGCAGTAGTCAGAGCAGGAAATAATCATGGAGTGAACGAGTTGCTTTGTGGTGTCATTAGTCAGGAAGGGTGGAATTCTGGAGATGTTGCGGAGGTGAAGGCGGCAGGATTTAGCCAGTGATTGGATGTGGGGGCTGAAGGAGAGGTCAGAGTCAAGGATTACACCCAGGACCCTGGCATGTGTGGAGGGACCAATGGTTGTGTTGTTGATATTAATGGTGAAGTCATGGGGGGGGGTCGTGAAGGAGGAAATATAACAAGCTAAGTTTTAGAAAGATTGAGTTTGGGGAAGTGGTGTGACATCCATACTGATATGTCATTCAGTAAGTTGGAGATCTGTGAGGAGATGGAGGGGGTGAGTTGAGGAATGGAGAGATAGATCTGGTGGTGTCGTCAGCATAGAGGTGGTATTGGAAACCATGGGAGGTTATCAGCTGGCCCAATGAAGAGGTATAGAGCGAGAATAGCAGGGGCCCAAGGACAGACCCTTGGGGTACCCCAACAGAAAGAGGAAGGGGAGCGGAGGAGATGGAGTTGTAAGTGACACTGAAAGTGCACTGAGATAGGTAGGAGGAAAACCAGGATAAAGCAGAACCGCGGAGGCCAAGGGAGCGTAATTTGCTGAGGGGCAGCAGGTGGTCAACTGTGTCAAAGGCAGCAGAGAGGTCTAAAAGTACGAGTATGGAGTAGTGCCCATTGGTTTTAGCAGTTAGTAGGTCACTGGTGAGTTTTAGTAGGGCAGTTTCAGTAGAATGTTGTGGGCGGAAGCCGGACTGTAGGGGGTCGAGAAGGTTGTTGTCCATGAGGTAGCGACTCATTTGGTCATGGACAAGGGAGCAGGGAGATGGGTCTTAGGTTGTTCAAACAGGTGGGGTCTAGTGAGGGTTTTTTGAGTATGGGGGTAACCAGTGCCTGTTTGAGCAGGGAAGGAAAGATGCCGGAGGAGAGGGAGAGATTGAAGATGTGGGTTAGGGAGTTGAGGATAGAGTGGGAAGGTGGTAGCAGTAATTGTGAGGGGACAGGGTCCAGGGAACAGGTAGTGAGGTGGGCAATGGAGAGGAGTTTATTAACTTCATCTGTGGTAAGCAGGGCCGTCTTTAACGCAGGGCAAAAGGGGCAGCTGCCCTGGGCCCTGTCATTGTGGGGGGCCCGCCAAAGCAGCTGTCCCTTGTGCCCGCACTGCCTGCAAATTGGGGCTCCAACCATGCCATGATAACGCCGCAGAGCACAGAAATAAATTGCTGTATTCCCCAGCCAGGGATGGGGGCGGGGACGGGAGCTCCAGTGCCACTCTGACCCCGCCCATGCAGCCTGTATGCTCGGAGGCTTGGAGCTGACATTGGAGTAGGAGAGATGAGAGCCCCACCTTCGGACCTCTTTTAGTCCCGCCCCCAGACATTTGAGTCCCGCGCCCAGACATTTGAGTCCCGCCCCCAGACCTTTGTAAGTCCCGCCCCCAGAACTTTCCGAGCTCTGCCTCCAGACCCCTGAGGGCCCCGCACCTGGACCCCTGAAGGCCCTATCCCTGAATCAATGAGAGCGGGTGGTGAGCCTGACTGGCTAGGTAGGTAATTCTCCCCATAGACTGCTTGATGACTGTTATATTAACCCTAACCTGTTTTTTATGAACAGTATAGCTGTGCACTGCTATGAAAAAATTTAAAATGGTTACTTAGTTTATCCCCTCCTGTACTCTGGTCATCTCCTGTATTAGATCCGCAGTCTCTGGTCATCTCCTGTATTAGATCTTCAGTCTCTGGTCATCTCCTGTATTAGATCCGCAGTCTCTGGTCATCTCCTGTATTAGATCCGCAGTCTCTGGTCATCTCCTGTATTAGATCCGCAGTCTCTGGTCATCTCCTGTATTAGATCCGCAGTCTCTGATCATCTCCTGTATTAGATCCGCAGTCTCTGGTCATCTCCTGTATTAGATCCGCAGTCTCTGGTCATCTCCTGTATTAGATCCGCAGTCTCTGGTCATCTCCTGTATTAGATCTTCAGTCTCTGGTCATCTCCTGTATTAGATCCGCAGTCTCTGGTCATCTCCTGTATTAGATCCGCAGTCTCTGGTCATCTCCTGTATTATATCCACAGTCTCTGGTCACCTCCTGTATTAGATCCGCAGTCTCTGGTCATCTCCTGGTCATCTCCTGTATTATATCCACAGTCTCTGGTCATCTCCTGTATTAGATCCGCAGTCTCTGGTCATCTCCTGTATTAGATCCGCAGTCTCTGGTCATCTCCTGTATTAGATCCGCAGTCTCTGGTCATCTCCTGTATTAGATCCGCAGTCTCTGGTCATCTCCTGTATTAGATCCGCAGTCTCTGGTCATCTCCTGTATTAGATCCGCAGTCTCTGGTCATCTCCTGTATTCGATTTTCAGTTTCTGGTCATCTCCTGTATTAGATTTTTAGTTTCTGGTCATCTCCTGTATTAGATCCGCAGTCTCTGGTCAACTCCTGTATTCGATTTTCAGTTTCTGGTCATCTCCTGTATTAGATCCGCAGTCTCTGGTCATCTCCTGTATTCGATTTTCAGTTTCTGGTCATCTCCTGTATTAGATCTGCAGTCTCTGGTCATCTCCTGTATTAGATCTGCAGTCTCTGGTCATCTCCTGAATTAGATCCGCAGTCTCTGGTCATCTCCTGTAATAGTTCTGCAGTCTCTGGTCATCTCCTGTATTAGATCCGCAGTCTCTGGTCATCTCCTGTATTAGATTTTCAGTTTCTGGTCATCTCCTGTATTAGATTTTCAGTTTCTGGTCATCTCCTGTATTAGATCCGCAGTCTCTAGTCATCTCCTGTATTAGATCCGCAGTCTCTGATCATCTCCTGTATTTGATTTTCAGTTTCTGATCATCTCTTGTATTAGATCTGCAGTCTCTGGTCATCTCCTGTATTAGATCCGCAGTCTCTGGTCATCTCCTGTCTTACGTTTCTCAGTGAGCAGTAATGATGTGCAGTAACCTCTAGCAATGAATGTGGAAGCAGAAATTATGTGTTGTAACCTCTAGCAACCAGTCAGTGATCGGTAATAATATGCTGTATCCTCTGGCAACCAATTGCAATTGCTGCCTGATCTGCTGCAGTAAACTGATTTGGGTCTTGCTGCTATTTGTTATATGTCTAATAGCAGTTGGGGGCCCCAAGAAAATGTTTGCCCAGGGCCCAATCAACATTAAAGACGGCCCTGGTGGTAAGTGGGCAACATTTAGGAGAGTGTTGAGTGTGGTGTTGGACCTGTTGTGTTGGGTAGGGGAGGAAGTTGAATGCTGGATATCTCCTTGCGAATTGTGTAAATTTTGCTATTGAAATGGTTGGCAATCTGTTGAGCGGTAAGCAAGTTGGTGGGTGGGGGCAGTTGGGGGGTGAAGTAAGGAATTAAGGGTATAAAAGAGTTGACGAGGTTTGGGTGAGAGGATTTTGATGAGAGTGTTGTAATGGATTTGTTTAGCAGAGTGGTGGCAGGAGTTGTATTTGAGAAGGACAGATTTGTAGAGGGTAAAGTCTTGCAGGGACTTAGATTTATGCCATGCTCACTCAAGAGCACGGCTGTGTCTCCTGAGACTTCTGGTGTCTTCTGTTTGCCCGGGTTGTGGCAGTCAGGGCCTTGTTCTGCTTATAGAAAGAGGAGCAAGTATGTCTAGGAGGGATGACAGCATGTTGTTGTAGATGGAAGTGGTTAGGTATGGGCAGGACAGGGGTGTGATTTTGTCATAAAGGCCATCAGTAGCAGAGTGAAGACGGGAAGGGTTGAGGTTGCGAAGGTTTCTGTGGGTAGTAGTTTGTAGGTTGGCAGCATGGGATGTAGGAGACAAGGAGAGAGTGAAACAGATAAGGTTGTGATCAGAGAGAAGAAAGGGTGCGTTCGAGAGATTGCAGGGGGTGCAGCGATGGGAGAAGACAAGGTCGAGAGTGTTACCGTTGGAGTAAGTGGTTGTTTGTGTCCATTGTGTTAGGTTAAAAGAGTACGTTAGGTTGAGTAGTCTAGAAGTGGTAGCAGTATTAACATTGATTGGAATGTTAAAGTCACTTCAGATGAGAGAAAATAGGGTAGCCATGCAGAGAAGTCATCCAGAAAGCGTGACACAGGTCCAGGAGGTCGATAAATAACTGCGACCCTCGGACAAATAGGAGAGAAAAGACGACTGCAGTGCATTTCGAAAAGAGCAGGGGGAAAGAGAGGGAGGTGTGGGAAGTACCTGGAAGGTGCGGGAAGTACCTGGAAGGTGCATTGTGGGGAGAGGAGAAGTCCGACGTCACCTCCTTTTCATCCACTGGGTCTGGTGGAGTGAGTCCAAAGGAGGCCATTGTGGGACAGGGCAGCTGGAGAGGTAGTGTCGAATTCCTGGAACCAGGTTTCAGCTATAGCAAACAGATTAAGGGATTTGGAGAGGAAAAGGTCATTGACAGAGGCTAGTATGTTGAAGACTGAGCGGGCATTCCAGAGGGCACATAAAAGAGGGGGGGCCGACTTGTGGAATCAGGGGAATTGGGATGAGAAGGTGGGAGACACGGCTGTTGGAGGAGGTAGACAGCATATTTTGGGGGTGGGAATTGGGTGTGGGAGGGCCAGGGTTTGGTGCAATGTCCCCAGACATTAGGAGTCGTAGGAGGGTGAGGGTGGTAAGGCGGGAGTGGGATTTATAGGAGGGTAGGTGCTGTGGTGGAATGGACGTGGTGATACTCTGTGGGCTTAGAATGAGCAGGAGGTGGTAAGTGGAGTGATATTGAGTGGGCAGAAGAGAGGGAGATATGTACAGGTTGGGGGCTAGAGAGGCGGGATAAAGAAATGAGAGTTTTAGGAGAGAGGACCTTATAACAAAGATTAGTGTGAGCGTGTTGGAGGGTGGGGAGAGGTGAATAGAAGGAAGGCTGAGGTAAGTTAGAGTATTAAGAGGAACTTCCTGCCAAATAGCAGTGGAACAATAATGTCTGTACTTACTTTTTTGTAGCAGTGCCCTAGTCAAAATGCCCATGTACAAGTGCCAAACACTTGTTGCCGGCGTGACACTTTGTGCAGGAGTGACCAGCCTAAACCCTCGCCAGCCGTCCCAAGAAATTAACTACATACAGGGGGGATAATTCAAAATTATTCAATTAGAAGCTGATAAAACCAGGCTTGTGGGGGGGGGGGGGGGGGTGGGGTGGGGTGGGGTTTTACAACTGGCCTGGACAGATTGCAGTGCAAGAGGGGGCAACAGAATAAGGGGAAATGTTTGATCGTGTTCAGGGCAGCATAATACAAAATAAGTGAATCTTATCTATCTATCTATATATCTCTCTCTCTATCTATATCTATGTAGCACTGACCCCCGAAGGAGCTGCTGGTTTTATTGGGCTTACCGTTACCTTCTTGACCGCTTCTCCGTCTAGGGATTCCTGTGGTAGACGGCCCAAAGAAATGTGGAAACTGACACTGAATCTTCTTTTGGGTTATTTATTTCCAACAGAAACAGAGTCTCTCAGTTTAGGGTAGAGGATTAGGAGTAAGTTCAGGTACTTTAGACTGCAAAAATGAAAAGCCTCTTATTTGAAAAATCCAGAGGATAGCAACCGTTTCACAGCTGAATTTTGCAACCCTCGGATAGACCTCCTCTCACTAGGCCTAGCAGCCGGTTAGGTGATAAGTAACGTCTCTGCCACAGACTTGAGCATTACTGAGGGACATAGACAAATTTAAAGAGCTATATACGGTACCAGTATCTCTCGGCCGGTCCGGCGATACCGCATGAGCATAGATCCATGAAGTGTCCTTCAACTGAGCCTCCAGGCTCCTTCAGAGAAGCCAGCCTTGCGCACGGCCTTCTCCTGAAGTGTCCTCCCCTGGGTGCTTCTCCAGTTGCTGGGCCTCTCCCTTATGCCGTGTACACACGAGCGGACTGTATGGCGTACTTAGTCCGTCATACAATCCGACAGACAGTCCGTCATACTTTCGACTGAACGGACTTGACCACACACGGATGCACAAACAGTCCGTCGAAAGCTTGCGCGATGACGTGTACAGCACGTACGACGGGACTAGAAATAGGAAGTCCAATACACAGCAAAGCACCCTTCCGCCGTGTAAATCCTTTCTGGGCATGCGCCATTCTTAGTCCGTCGAACTAGCCTACTGACGAGCGGATTGTCCGCTGAAACCAAAGTACGACGGACAGAATTTTGAAAAATCCGAAATACTTAGTACGCCGGACTGCACGCTGAAAAATTCCGCTGAAGCCCACACACGAGCGGACTGTCCGCTGAAATGTGTTTCGACGGACTAAGTACGCCATACAGTCCGCCCGTGTGTACGCGGCATTAGATGAGATGGCACCGGACCACCTTTGGATCAATAGGCCCTGAAATCCATTCAGGCCTGTCCCTGCAGTTGCGTTGCCTCGGGCTAGCCAGCCCCGAGACTTGAAATGCATGGTTCCGCACCCCAGGCCAGGAGGGCCTAAACAGACTGAAAATAATCTCTGGAACCCCCGAAGCACGTAATGTCGGTACCTTAAATACCACCTCCCAGAATGCTCTGCAGGAGAACACTCCCACTGGGCTGATTTCCGAAAGAACAGTGGCATTCAATACACCCAGCTAAACTGCGTTCTTACTCTTGCCGGCCGTGACAGCGACACCTGTGGTCAAGGAGAATGCAGTGCAACCCAGCTGGACTGGTACTGAAACCATAAATTTAGAAAATTAGCCCCAAAACCCAACTGTGGTTTCAGGAATATTTAACTTTGAAAAACATATAGCTCCTGCTCGTCAGGAGCCAGCGCTACATCTATATATAGATATAGATATCTATTGTATACAACTTAGGGGAGAATCTACAAGTCTGCCTGGTATGCTTTTTAGCTTTTTTGCGTTGCCTTTTATATTAGCAGCTGTTTATTATGGGAGTTTACCTGTTTGCTACTGACGGCCCGTCCATAAGGGGTGCAGGGGTGCCGCCCCTTATTCCATACGCCCGCCTGTAATCTTCATGTGGTGTGCCGGACGCATGGATTTCAATGGATTTTTTTTTTTTGTAAGCACATGATTAGAGTCTGAGGCTCTAAATGGCTTCAAAAAAGGGTGGGCTCGGGGCACAGAGCACTGCGTCATAGGCCCACGCAGTTGTGTGACAATAGCAAATGAATATTCGCTATTGTCTTCCTGATTCTCCTCCCAGGCCAATCAGGGAGCAGATCCTGAGACCTGATTGGCCAGGGAGTGTTAAGACTCCCAGCCAATCAGGTCTTGGGACCCCCTTCCTGCTCAGAAGCAACAACCCCAGAGCGGGGAGCGGCAGCCCTACCATCTGCCTCCTAAGGTATGGAGGCCTCTGATCACAGCCTTCCTGTCCGCCTCCCACGGGAGGGGATCGCCGCCTTCCTGTCAGCCTCCCACGGGAGTGGATCGCCTCCTTCCTGTCTGCCTCCCATGGGAGGGGATCGCCACCTTCCTGTCCACCTTGGCATTGGTTTGTCGCCCCCCCCCCCCCCAAATATTGAGCACCAGCCACCACTGCTGCCTGACACAAGGGCAGCCTCTAGAGGAAGAAGATGGATATCTGTAAATGAAAATAGGGAACAGCAAACAAGTAAAAACTTGAAAATCACATCAAAAGAGTTTTTTTATGTGAACAACTCACTCAAAACACATTTGTTTCCCTTTACAGTACATTAACAGAAGAACTCCTAAACTCTTTCTCTGGCTTGTCAGTGAAAAATGAAAAATGACCTGAGAGACTCAGAGGCGATCCTAACACTGCCAGTTCCGATCCAAATTCCTTTCAATCTCAGCAAGGAACCGCTCAACACCTCCTGGCACCACACATCATACCCTGCATCATAATGAGGGGCCACCCTCCCCGGGGGGCTTCGCCCCTCATGTACAGGGGAAAGTGACGTCTCTTCTGATGGAAATTCTCATATAAAAACGACCACCCAGTGCAACCCCACCAGAAATATAGGAAGCTTCATTTTATATTCTGATTTCAGACCTTTTCCTTTATAAATATGCAGAAAGTTTTAGATTTTATTGGCTAAACTCCAGTTATTAAAGATGCAGATATTCGTTTTAGCCCTGAAAATTACTAAAACTCTAAACTTTAACTGCATTCAGGGAGGCTGATTTAAAAAAAAAAAGAGAAGGTGAATATGTAACTATTTTAAAGCTTTTTACAGGGATGTGATTAACACATCCTTCCCAATTTTTCTTTATTAAAAGTCTTGCAATCAATAAGCATAAAATCAATATATATAAATATACATAAATATATACATATTTACATAAATGAAAATAAATATAGCAAATCTGCTCTCAAAAAAACAACAACTTTACAGCAAAAACATAAATCATCATGAACATGCCATTATTGATGATAATCCTATTATGACTCACACCACTACTCCAGACATCAAACTTGTGAGGTCAAGAAACAAACCCGCACCCATTATGCATGCAGCCCTTCTTCAAAAAGAAGATACTAACCAACCAAGAAAAGAGCTCCTCACCCAGATATGGGCAGTTCACCAAAGGCAGGTCTGATATTCCCCCACGCCCTTATCCAGACTGCCCGAGGCTCTCTGCCCTTCTCAAGACCCCGAATTTTCCCAACCTCACCCAGAATATTATGCACCACCACCTCAACAGAGAGGACTTTCTTCCGCAGGGTAATCTGGCACCGTGCATTCCATATGAAGTAACGGACAACTATACTAACTAAAAACAGTGTATCCAAATCAAAATCCCAGCGAGTCGGGAATGCCCCATGCACCTACTTCGCATAACTCATGCGATAGAAAAAGGGGATGCCTAGAGCCCTCCCCACCTTTTTTCATACACCTCTATGTTAAAGGGACACTGCAGCAAAAAGTGGTCCATAGACTCCACTTTACCAACACACTCCGCTCTAGGACAATCCCGATCATCCACAGGGCGATGCTTCAAGTTCCCTCTCACATAGAGCCTTCCATGGAAAGCGAGCCAGGCTTGATCCCTAAACTTCAAGGGGATTCTTTCTAAATTGATTAAACGCAACTCCTCCCTCATTACAGAGCCTGGGCAATCCCTTAAGGCCAGTGACACACTGAAAGCAGAGCCCAAAATCCTCTTCTCCAGAAGCTTCCTAGGGAGGGACTTGATATCCTCCACTGTCACCTGCCACTGCCGAAGTATTTTCAGACACGGGGCAACATAAGCCGGGAGCTTGCCATGTTGGACTCTCAGACTTTTCACTGGCCCGCCATCTTCCCAGCATCACAGAAAAGGCCTAAAACAAGATTGAAAAATACCCACCCATCCCGGCGGGTTCTCTACTAGTATGTTACCAAGATTGTACTTTAAAAACAGCAGAGAAAAGAAAACTATTGGGTTGACCATTCCTAGGCCACCCTCCCACCTAGACAGGTAAGTTACATTGTTTTTGATCAGGTTCTGCCTACTTCCCCATAACAGTTGGAAAAAACAGCTGTACGCCCTTGTATAGAGAGATACTGGCAAGATACAGACGAAGCTGACATATACAAAAATGGGACCAGGTACGTTTTGATCAAGTCAACCCTCTCCCTCAAGGAAAGCTTTGATTTCTTCCAGCTTGCTGCTTTGGCATTGGCACACACCAACCTGCTTTCCCAATTTCGATGACCATAGTCACCAGGACCAAATTTGATGCCCAACACTTTAATTTCCTGCTGGGGCTCTGGGAAGGCATCCGGAAGTTCAAAGCTTTCACCCTCCTCACCCATCCAGAAAACTTCACTCTTTTCATAGTTGACTTTAGAACCAGAAGCCTCCGTGTACTGCTCTATCATAGAGACCACCTCCTGCGCCTCCTCCGTCCCAGAGACAATAACAGACACATCATCGGCATAGGCCACAACCTTCAAAGGCGACACACCAGCAATGCCCAAAGATCCACTCTCTAGCCTTCTTATGAAGGGGTCGATTGCGAATACATATAACAGGGGGCTCAGAGGACATCCCTGGCGCACACCAGAGCCCACCTCAAAAGGCCGTCCAAATCAACCATTAAGCAGTGGGAAGCTCTCAGCCCCTCTATATAATGTCTTCAGCCAATCTATAAACCTCCCCTGCAGGCCGTATCTACCAAGTAGCAAATACAGGTACTTGTGATTGACTCTAGCAAAAGCCTTCACCTGATCCAATGCCAGTAAGTACTTTCTCCATCCAGCAGCCCTGCATCGTTCCAAAGCCTCCCTGACAGCTAAAACTGCTGAAAAGGTACTTTTACCTTGGACCGAGCAGTGCTGATGACTGGAAAACAAATCGCCTGCCACTGACGACAAGCGCCAAAAAATAATCTTCGCCAAGATCTTTTTATCAACATTAAGAAGACTGATGGGGCAACAGTTCTCAATCATTAAAGCGTCTTTACCTTTTGACAGGAGAATCACAGTGGATTGCCTCATGGAGGGAGGGAGCGAACCCTCTTCTAGACAGCTGTTATAAACCTCCGCTAAAAAGGGAGCCAGAATGGACTTAAAACACTTGTAGAATTCAGCTGTCAACCCATCTGGCCCAGGCGATTTTTTGGTAGCCAGCTTCTCTATAGCATGAACTACCTCATCCACTGAAATTGGTTCTGTCAAATCCATCAAAGACAACGTACCATTTCCCAATCCTAGAGTAGAATCCAGAAAGCTTTCCATCTTGTCCCGACAAAGGTCCTTTCTTCCTAGAAGATCTGCATAATATGATCTGAAGATCTCCAGGATCCCTGATCTGGACTTTACCCGGGAACCCGTACTATCCCTCAGGCCTATGACCGTCTTAACTGCTATGCCTTGCTTACAGTTCTGGTAAGGATCAGGCGAGTGATATTTTCCATAATCCCTCTCCAGAACCAAGGAGGCATGCCGGTCGTATTGACACTTTCTAAGAAGAAACTTCACCTCAGAAATCTCCCCTGGATCTCCTCTATACGAGACAAGACGATCAAGCTTCCTCCGCAAATGCTGGTAGGCAATGTACATACCAAGCTGCTTCTTCTTACTTATGGCCTTGAAAAGTCCAATCGCCCTTTGTTTCACAAGTTCCCACCACTCTGACTTACTGCTGCAAAAGTCCAGAATAGAAACCTGTGCCTGAAAAAAAGCCTCAAAGGATTGTCTTACCTCTACGTCTTCCAGGAGAGCCAAATTCAGTTTCCAGGTATCCCTTCCCCTGAGTGGAGTGTCCGAGGCATTCAGAGTCACAGACAGCATACAGTGGTCAGAGAACTCCACCGCCCTCAACTCAGGAGCCGAGAAAGCAGAGTTCTCCTTTAAAAAAAAAAACTATCTACAGTGGTGTGAAAAAGTGTTTGCCCCCTTCCTCATTTCCTGTTCCTTTGCATGTTTGTCACACTTAAGTGTTTCGGAACATCAAACCAATTTAAACAATAGTCAAGGACAACACAAGTAAACACAAAATGCAATTTGTAAATTAAGGTGTTTATTATTAAAGGTGAAAAAAAATCCAAACCGTCATGGCCCTGTGTGAAAAAGTGATTGCCCCCCTTGTTAAAACATACTATAACTGTGGTTGTCCACACCTGAGTTCAATTTCTCTAGCCACACCCAGGCCTGATTATTGCCACACTTGTTCACAATCAAGGCATCACTTAAATAGGAGCTGCTTGACACAGTAAGGTCCACCAGAAGATCCTTAAAAGCTACACATCATGCTAAGACCCAAAGAAATTCAGGAACAATTGAGAAAGAAAGTAATTGAGATCTATCAGTCTGGAAAGGGTTATAAAGCCATTTCCAAAGCTTTGGGAATCCAGCGAACCACAGTGAGAGCCATTATCCACAAATGGCGAAGACATGGAACAGTGGTGAACCTTCCCAGGAGTGGCCGGCCGCCCAAAATTACCCCAAGAGCGCAGCGACGACTCATCCAAGAGGTCACAAAAGACCCCACAACAACGTCCAAGGAACTGCAGGCCTCACTCAGTTAAGGTCAGCGTTCATGCCTCCACCATCAGGAAAAGACTGGGCAAAAATGGCCTGCATGGCAGAGTTCCAAGGAGAAAACCACTGCTGAGCAAAAAGAACATCAAAGCTCGTCTCAATTTCTCCACAACACATCTTGATGATCCCCAAGACTTTTGGGACAACATTCTGTGGACCGATGAGACAAAAGTGGAACTCTTTGGAAGGTGTGTGTCCAAGTATATCTGGCGTAGAAGGAACACTGCATTTCATAAAAAGAACATTATACCAACCGTAAAATATGGTGGTGGTAGTGTGATGGTCTGGGGCTGTTTTGCTGCTTCAGGACCTGGAAGACTTGCCGTGATAAAAGGAACTATGAATTCTGCTGTCTACCAAGAGATCCTGAAGGAGAATGTCCGACCATCTGTTCGTGTACTCAAGCTGAAACGAACTTGGGTTCTGCAGCAGGACAATGATCCTAAACACACCAGCAAGTCCACCACCGAATGGCTGAAGAAAAACAAAATGAAGACTTTGGAGTGGCCTAGCCAAAGTCCTGACCTGAATCCTATTGAGATGTTGTGGTATGACCTTAAAAAGGCCGTTCATGCTCGAAAACCCTCTAATGTAACTGAATTAGGACAATTCTGCAAAGATGAGTGGGCCAAAATTCCTCCAGGACGCTGTAAAAGCCTCATTGCACGTTATCGCAAACGCTTGGTTGCAGTTGTTGCTGCTAAGGGTGGCCCAACCAGTTATTAGGTTTAGGGGGCAATCACTTTTTCACACAGGGCCATGATGGTTTGGATTTTTTTTCACCTTTAATAATAAACACCTTCATTTACAAATTGCATTTTGTGTTTACTTGTGTTGTCCTTGACTATTGTTTAAATTGGTTTGATGTTCCGAAACACTTAAGTGTGACAAACATGCAAAGGAACAGGAAATGAGGAAGGGGGCAAACACTTTTTCACACCACTGTATCCTACTCTGACTTTTCCCTCTCTAAAATGTGAATCCCGTGCTGCCAGGGCAATGCTTAATATGCACATCTACCAGGCCTGCTTGTCTCACCATATCTCTAAGAAAAACGCTATCGTACGCCAGCCTGTCTATGGAGCCTCTCCTGTCTTCAGGCCTAATTATGGTGTTAAAGTCACCTCCAAAGACAACCTGCTGGGACTTAAAAGGAAGGGCTTGATCTCTGTGAGGAGGCATTTCCTGCCCCAATTTGACTGTGGTCCATAAATATTAATCAGGCGCAGGTCCTGCCTTCTAACAGAGACATCCAAGACCATGCATCTCCCAATCTCTACCTCAATTACCCGCCAGCATGTTACGATATCGGTTTTAAAAAGGACCGCAACTCCGCTGCAGGGCTCAGCCTCAAGAGACCAAAAGGAGGGACCACATCTCCACTCCCTTTTTGCTAGATGGACATCGGCCAAAGTATTGAGCCAGGTCTCCTGCAAAAATAAAATCTCTGTATCAAACTCGCTGAACAAAAATAAGGCGAGCTCTTGCAGATTTAATGCTGGCGGCATTATTGGTCGCCACCTTTATCGGAGTGGGAACTGCCATCAGGATGATTGGGGTAGTCATTTCTTAACCTTTGCCACACTCTCATCACCAGAAAGAGCTCTCTTTAGACTATGTGACTCCCCCTCATCCATGGATGATAAAGAGAAAGATATATCAGATACATCATCACCTGACAAAACTGAAAAGGCATCACCAAGAGGAACCCCTCCTGGGTCCGACTCTGAGGAAGAAATTACCAATGTACCTGTCTTCCTCTTTTTCTTTTTATTCCTCCTAAACCTCTCATCATCTGAATCCCCCTCAACAGAGGGTGAGATATGGGATATGGACACCCTTCCATCAGCCCCACTCCCATCCAGCACCCCCACATTCCCCTGACCACGTTTGCGCTGCTGAGGGACAGGAACTGGAGGCCGAGAGGGAAGATCCCCTAAACCTGCCCCCCCCCCCAGCAGCTTCTGCTAGTCTGGAGGATCTACGTACAGAAGGATTAGGGACTACCACATGAGAGACAGACTCAGGGACCACATAACTAGTGGAAACAAAATCTGTAACAGACACAGGAGGGACAAACTCAGGGACCACATTACCAGGGGAAACAGAATCTGAAACAACAGATGCAACAGACACAGGAGGGACAGACTCAGAGACCACATCACTAGGGGGGACAGAACCTGAAGTAACAGAGACAGGAGGGACAACAACAGTTTCAGAGGGCTCATCCTCCTTATTAAGCCTCTGCAACTCAGCCTCCAATACTGGCAAGTTATGTAATGCCTCCGGGCACTGACTATAAGGATGACCAAGCTTTTGGCACAAATTGCACCAAATTTCGGTACAATCCTTAGCCAAATGGTCCAGATCCTGGCATAGTGAGCTTTTTTTTAAGGGTACAGGTAGATGCAAAATGGCCTTTGTCCTTGCATTTATTACAGACTTTAGGCTGACCCTGGTAAAAAATAGTCAGCCGATCCCTCCCTAGAAAGGCTGAACAGGGCAGATGTTGAACTACATTTCCCAGCACCCCCAATTTTAGTGACACTGTCCAGGCTTCTGTCCATATTCCATGTTCATCCAGGACCTTCCGCAGTGGAGCGAGGACCTCACCATATCGGCGTAGGCATACTATTAAATCAGCCTCTAGTATGGATTCGTTGCGAACCAGGATCGTCACCGATTTTATCAGAGGCTGCCTCAAAATCACCTTTGGCACCAAACCACCCCACTGCAGAAGGCCCTGGCACCTCCTATATTGTTCTCAAAATAAATCCAAGCCCTTAAGTTTTACAAAGGACAAATAAAATTCATAACTCCCCACTGGGCAAATCAAAGCAAATATATCCAAGGCTTTAAACCCCATTTCTAAAACCAACTCGACCACCATCCCCTTCACTGGTGGGGTCCCCTCCCCCTCCCACTTCAACTGAACCACATTTCTCCTCCTGTACCCACTACCCATCCCAACACCAAACCTCCCCAAATTGTGACCACTAATATTTACAAAATTCCTTCCACCCTCCCAAAAACAGACGCATAACTCCCCACATTCCTCCCAGCAGAAGAGACATTTGTGTGTTTTGAACCATCTGACACATTTCTAGTAGATATCGATTGTACAGATTTGGTCTGCACAATCGATGAGTCTTTCCTCTGCTGAGCAGAGAGAAATATCATTTTTATTTTTCCCAGCAATATTAACCCCTCCACCACCACACACCACATTCATTGTTTTATCATTACTGTAATTCTTAATACTTGCTGGTATAGTCTCAGTTCCCAACAGTGTCAGTTCCCAGTGCTGTGCTGGTGGAATCTTCAGCTGGCCTGTTCTCTTCCATCAGGACAGGACTTTCTGCAGAGGATAGTATGCTGATCCCCTCCCCCACCAGCATCAATCAGCTCTGCTGGGACACAGAGAGGCTCAGGTGAGGCAATGTCATTGCAGGTGTCAGTCATACTGTGTGAAACACATGCAGCAAACTTGATAGAGGAACTACAGGTCCCAGCAAATGCAGGAGTAGTAACATCCCTGTTCAGGGTGTTTGGTGCAGGTCCATCTCCATTCCCTGGCTGATTTTTCTGCACATCCTCAGGGACCTCTGATGGATCATCAGAAATGGGAAACATGTCTGCTCTCAGGGGTGACTCCATCTGCTGAATAAAGGTCAGGGTGCCATGCTCACTCTCAACCCCCTGGCTGGTTGCCGCTGGCGATTCCAAGGCCTTACATGGGGGGAGAGGTGCAGAGGCAGATGGACCCGGGTCATCCATTACCTGAGGCTGATGGAACATGCTGAGGACTGGCTGGCAAATATCCTCTCATTGTCAAATTTTTCTTTAAATGCTCCACTTTTTTCTTTCAGCTTTTCCAACAATAAAGTTTGCTTTACCTTTTCCTCCAAATCCTGTAACTCAGGCTTTATAGCTGTGCGATTTTCACTCCATGCCTGGAAGTATTTGGCTTTGAAGTTTTTATGCTCAGCTTTCAAAACTTTAAGTTTCTCTTCTGCTCTTCCAATCGCCTTAAAGCGATTGACAATCTTCTGACTGAAGACACTTGTATCCACACCAGGGCCCGGATCCACAGTCCGATCCTCCACCTCCTCCTCACTGGGCCCCGTGTCATCAGGGGGATCTCTCCCAGGGCCTCCCCCAGGATCAGGCATTATTCCTGGGCCAAACTAGCAGGCAAGGCCCAGGCTTGAAAAAAGGCTGGTTCTCACAGAGAGCTCCTTGGGTGTGTCCTCCTCCTTCCCACTGACCACCAATGTAAGGAACATTCTTCCCACTGATCACTAATGTAAGGAACATTCTTCTCACTGATCACCAATGTAAGGAGCATTCTTCCCACTGACCACCAATGTAAGGAACATTCTTCTCACTGACCACCAATGTAAGGAGCATTCTTCCCACTGATCACCAATGTAAGGGACATTCTTCCCACTGATCACCAATGTAAGGAACATTCTTCTCACTGATCACCAATGTAAGGAGCATTCTTCCCACTGACCACCAATGTAAGGGACATTCTTCTCACTGACCACCAATGTAAGGAGCATTCTTCCCACTGATCACCAATGTAAGGGACATTCTTCTCACTGATCACCAATGTAAGGGACATTCTTCCCACTGATCACCAATGTAAGTGTAGTGCCCATATTTTTGCCTACTAATGCTCTAACTTGTAAACCTATGGATAATATTATTATTAGTATTTGGCGCCATCTAGTGATCAAAACTAGAAATGGAGTTACTTTTTGATATTTGAGCTATCTACCCAGAATGCCAGGGGACCTACCCATGATCACCCTGTAGTGAAATGTATGCTGGGTAGGCTTTAAAAGGACCACGCATGGCCATCTTAGGACTCTTCAGAACGCATGGCCTGCCTGTGAGGACTGCTGAGGAGGTCTCTGGAGAGCACGGCCTACAGCCACTGCAGAACATTTACAGACTTTGCCATCCCTCTGAGTGCAGAAGCAAGACAGTGACCGGATCGGTTGAGGATCTAGAGACATCTCTTGAAGCATCAGAAGGACCCGGTTCAACTTGTGGAGCAGTGCAACGGAGACGGCCGGCCAGAAGTGCACCGGAGCAATGATGTCACATTTCTCAGTATCCAGTGGGTGAGAGGGCTGTTACCCATTGTTTGCTACGCACTTGTACAACCTAAGCAGTCGACACAGCACTGCTGGGACCTGTAGTCCTATAGAAAAGGTTTTGCTAAAGACTGCATTGCTGCACTACGTCGGTGAGGCATTGCAGTTTCTGTGATTATATTACTTCACCATTATTACAGTAAAAATACGTTATCTTTGGTTAAGTGAACTGGTGTGGAGTGTTGTTCTTTGTTTTTCAACAGCAGGTGGAGACACAGGACATTCAGTTAATAACAAGGTATACTGTTATTATATTGTGTATTTTGAGGTTGTCTTTCACTGTTAGCTCTAAACCAACATCGCACCACAGCTGTATCAAGGGGACTGAGCCTAGTCAGTAAGGTTTCATTAGCAGAGTACAGGCCCAAGCAAAATTCAGTAGCTCCTTCGGGGGTCAGTGCTACACGTAGGGGCTCTCCTGGGATCCTGCCACTCTGCCAACAAGCCCATCCCCTTGGTGCCAGTATGGACCTTATCTCAGTGGTCCAGTGGTGCGAAGCGGAAAGCGTGCGCTCAGAAGCGAGTGTAGCAATTGAACTCCCAGGAGAAGACTGGGAAGAGAAACAGGTTAAAGAAATTGTACAGGTACTGTCTCGAGGCAGGAAGGCATGTGTGATTGCAGTGAGACCAGATTATGGGACTTCTTGCACTTACGCACTATTAGAGTGGAGAAAAGGTGTCCCTGAAAACTTTCAAGGTACCAGTGTAAAATTGTCAGAAAGGACAAAGTTCTACCTGACGCATGCCACCAGGTCAAGAAAGGACTGTCCCGGGCGGAAGCAGATAAAACCCCTTAACAAGAAGGGAAGGGCCGCTGCTAAATCACAGTCAGAACAACAGTTGGCTGACCTGAAATGGCAATACAATGACATACAGGAGAGGTTTCAGGAGACCTCCAGCATGATAGCCGAGCACATTAATGGATTAAGTGTCACATGCGGAGATCAGAAAGACAGCCAGACAACGCCCAGACCTGGGTCGGTAAAGAAGAGGCGCACTTAAAGCCGCCTGCAGGAAGTGACCATCCGGAAAAACTTCAGTATTGATGGCCAGATAGGAGAGAGAGGGCAGAAATATAAAATGTCCTACACAAACCTCCTGCATGAAATTGAGTTGGGGCTACAAAAAGGATATTTGGAGTCCAAAATCAGAGAGGCCATAATCCATGCCATTAGTCCAGGCCTAAGTATTAGTGGCATGTTGGAGAGGAAAAGTGGATTGACTCTGACACAGCTCAAGAGGATACTAAAAAGTTATTATGAGGAGGAAGATGCCGCTAAACTATTGCATTAGCTGATAAATATGGCACAGAGTAGTCAAGAGACTCCCCAGAACTTTCTATTCCGAGCCATTGAGCTAAAAGACCGCCTGCTGTCTGTATCAAAGGGGGAGGGCTCTGAAGAACACTTTGGAGCCAAACTGGTTCAGAAAAAATTCCGGAGGTCTGTGACTACAGGACTAAGGAGTGACTATATCAAGCTACAGTTGAAGCAGTATGTAGAAGATCTCCTGACCCCAGATGAGGTGCTCATTGAAGAGATTAATGAGGCAGCCAAGATGGAGATCGAGAGAGATCAGAAACAGAGGAAACTTCAACCTCCCAGCACAACAAGGGCCAAAGCACAATTGGATGTCCCCTCAGGCACTCGAGAACCCAGTGTCCTGCCAATGAGTGTTGAGCAGAGATTGTGGCTTTCACCTACCCACCATCTACCCACAAGTCAGCCTGGACTGGAGAAACTATTCCAGACACAGAAGGAAATACTAGAGATGATGACTATGTTGATTGCAAGGCTGATGGAAACAAAGACGGAAGAAGTCTCGTCACCCAAGACCCTGGCAGCCTCTACCACTAACCTCACTATGAAACCGATGAAGAAGAAAGTCTGTTTCAAATGTGGAGGATTGGGGCATTACAGACGAGTGTGTCCAAGTCCGGTAGAGTCAGAAGCAAAACAACAAAAGCTGGCGGAAAACTTCAGAGGGCCCCAGTGAAGGCTTCAACTGGGGGCCCTGTAGAAGAAGTTAACTCCAAACCCACCCCAGCACGGAAAAACTCTGAAACCCCAGACAAGTCAAAAAAGAAGAAGAATAGTACACGGAAGCCAAGGGTGAAGGTGTGAGCCACCAAGCCAGCTAAGAATACCCCTCCCCTTGGGTTCCCTCCCAAGCTAGTGGGGCCCTCATTAATTGTCCACATCCAAATAGAAGTGTCCCCATCCAAATACACCAAAGCCCTGCTGGACACTGGAGCTCAAGTGACATTGCTTTACAGGGACTTTTATGAGAAGTATCTCAAACACCTGCCACTACAAAAGTTGGAGGAACTGGAGATATGGGGGCTAGGTACCCAGAACATCCCATATGATGGTTACCTACCTGTCAAGCTTACCTTCGACCCGAGTACAGCAGGAAAGGCCGAAACCTTTGACACCTTGGCAGTAGTGTGCCCTCGCCCTCCAGGGGCTGACAAGAGTTCCATCATCATTGGAACCAACACTAACCTGGTGGGAAGACTACTCACACCGCTTGTACTAGAGAAGAGTACTCTCTCCACAAGTATACACCCTATGCTGACGCAGATGTATCAGGATCTTGTGCAAGAGGAGGAAGCCCCACCAGAAGGAGTGGGAAAGATCTGGCGTCTGGACAAGAGTGAGAGACTGATACAGCTGGGTGAGGTAGTCTGTTTGAGAGCCTCCATCAAGTTGAGCTGGAAACAGCCTGGTCCTTTCATCGCCCTTGAGACGGAGAGCCAGAAGGAACATAAAGGCCTGGAGGTTATCCCTGAAGTGTTGTCAACCAAGGCATTGAAGAGAAGCAAAGGAAGGATTTTAGTCAGTGTCTGCAACATAAGAGCTGTGCCTGTAAGGGTGCCCGCCAAAGCACTGTTCACAGTGTGGTAACAGTGAAGAACAAGATGGAGAGATTCCCCCAGAAGAGTTCTACCCAAAAACACACCTCTTATGCCTGCTTGGATGGAGAGTGCCAAGACCCAGCTGTTGAGATGGAGAGATGCTTTTTCTAAAAGTTAATTTGATATGGGATTGGCAAAGAGTGCGGAGCACAAAATTAGATTGGAGGAAGACAAACCCTTTCGGGAGAGAGTCAGACAGATTCCGCTGGGAGATCTTGAAGACCTGCAAGAACAGCTAGCTGAGCTGAAGAAAACAGGGATTATCAGAGAGTCCCGGAGTCCATATGCCTCTCCCATAGTGGTCGTGTGAAAGAAGAATGGGTCATTACGGTTGTGTATTGACTACAGGACACTGGACCGAAGGACCATTCCCAATCAATACACCACACCTCGGATAGAGGATGCCTTACAGAGCCTGTCAGGGGGAAAGTGGTTCAGCGCGCTGGATCTGAAAAGCGGATATTACCAAGATTCGCATGTGTCCCAAACATAGGCAGAAGAGTGCTTTCATTACCCCTGTGGGATTCTTCGAATTCAATCGGATGCCACAAGGCCTGCCTGGGGCCCCAGCGACCTTCCAGAGATTGATGGAGAAGACTGTGGGTGACATGAACTTGATTGAGGTGCTGGTGTATCTGGATGATGTCATAGTGTTTGGGAGAACACTAGAAGAACACGAAGAAGATGGAGATGGAGAAGGTCCTGAAGAGACTTCATGATGAGGGCCTGAAGCTCTCAATGGAAAAATGCCAATTCTACCAGCCCTCAGTAAACTACTTAGGGCACATTGTGTCTGAAGAATGGGTGGCGACAGACCCTAAGAAGTTAGAAGCTGTCACTTCTTGGCTAAAACCCACAAATGTGACTGAGCTCAGATCATTCCTGGGTTTCTGTTCATATTACAGGAGGTTCGTTGAAGGGTTTGCGAAGATAGCTCACCCACTTACTGAACTTGTGAAGAACCAGGAGGAGGCTGGAGCAGACTCAGAAAAACCTGGAAGACCAAAAGAGGGACCCAGGAAGAAGGAGGAGTCTATCTAAGACCAGTGGACACCGCAGTGTGATGAAGCTTTCAGGCAGCTAAAGTGGAGCCTTACCACTGCTCCGGTCTTGCCTATGCAGACCACGCCAAACCCTATGAATTGCACGTGCCAGCCGAGACAGGCTAGGTGGATTGCTCTACCAAGAGTATGATGAACACCTGAGACCCATTGCCTATGTGAGCAAAAGTCTAATCCCTGCTGAAAGGAATTACCCTACTCACAAACTTGAAATTCTGGCTTTGAAGTGGGCAGCGGTGGACAAGTTAAAGGATTATCTCTATGAAGCAGAGTTTGTGGTCAAGACAGACAACAACCCCCTTACATACTTGCTCACCACCGCAAAGTTGGACGCAACCGGTCACAGGTGGTTGGCTGCCCTCTCCGCCTTTACCTTCAGCCCGAAGTACAGACCAAGAGTTGGTAAAAGAGATGCAGACGCTCTGTCGAGAAGGCCCCACTACTCCCAAGACCACTCAGAAGGCTGGACCCAACTTAACCCTGAAGGTGTAAGAGCCCTCTGTGAAGGGACGGAACAGCTGGGAAGAGGTTGAGCCAGAGCTGAGGAAGTTGGAGTATCCGCAATGGGGGTGCCCAAATGTTACTGTAACATCTCTCAGATTATACAACAGGGTCTACCCAAACTATCCAAAAGAGATCTCAGGAGAGACCAGTTGGAAGACTCACTTTGTGGACTGGTCCTGAAGGCATTGGAGAGTAAGCAGCCTGATCTTCTGCAGAAGAACACTCAGAGAGAAGCTCGGCAGCTTCACAAAGAGTGGGATCGTTTGCAGTTACAATAAGGGGTGGTCTACCGAAGGGGCCCCTCTGAAGAGCCCGAAGATCTGAAAGGACCCTTCAGCTTGTAAGAGACAGGTTCTACTGGCCGTACATGAGAACTGAGGTGGAGAGCTATTGCCATTCCTGCCTCAGGTGCATACAGCGGAAGACTGTGCCCCAGCGAGCCATCCCAATGGGTCACTTAGAGAGCCAAGGACCGATGGATCTGGTCTGTATAGATTTTTTGTGTGTGGAATCTGACCTGAGCGGTCAAGGGAACATCTTGTTGATCACCGACCACTCCACCCGCTATACTCAGGTGTTTTCCACTAGAGATCAGCAAGCAGCCACAGTAGCAAAGACTCTTGTGGAAAAGTTCTTCGTCCATTATGGTCTACCTCAATGGATACATTCAGACCAAGGAAGAGACTTTGAGAGCACCTTGATAAAAAAAATTGTTGGATCTACTAGGCATCCAGAAGTCTAGGACTACTCCCTATCACCCCCAAGGGGACCCTCAACGGAAAGGTTTAACAGAACCCTCCTGAACATGCTGGGGACTTTGACCCCTGAGCAAAAGCCACATTGGAGCAAGCACATCACTGCTTTGGTACATGCTTACAACAGCACCAAGAGTGATGCTACGGGATATTCACCCCACAGGTTGATGTTTGGGCGTGAAGCCAGACTGCCTATAGACTTGGCCTTCGGAACCTCCCTGGATCATACATCTGAAACTTCTCATTTAAGGTATGTGGAAAGGCTGCGAAGGTGTTTGAAGATGGCCTATGAACAGGCCCAAGCCACATCAGACGTCAGGGGAAGGAGGAACAAAAGGAATTTCGACCTTAACCACTTCAATACAGGGCACTTAAACACCTTCCTGCCCAGACCAATTTTGAGCTTTCAGCGCTGTCGCACTTTGAATGACAATTGCGCGGTCATGCTACACTGTACCCAAATGAAATTTTTATCATTTTTTCCCCACAAATAGAGCTTTCTTTTGGTGGTATTTGATCACCTCTACGGTTTTTATTTTTTGCGCTACAAATAAAAAAATACCGAAAATTTTGAAAAAAAAAATGTTTTTTTTGTTTCAGTTTTCAAAACTTTGTAAATAAGTAAGTTTTCTCCTTCACTGATGGGCACTGATGGGGCTACACTGATGGGCACTGATAAGGCGGCACTGATGGGCACCAATGATGTGGCACCAATGAAGTGGCACTGATGAGGGGGCATTGATGGACACTGATATGTGGCACTGATAGGCGGCACTGATAGGCGGCACTGATGGGCGACACGAATGGGCGACACGGATGGACACTGATAGGTGGCACAAATTGGCACTGATAGCTGGCACGGATTGGCATGGATGGGCGGCACGGATTGGCATGGATGGGCGGCACAGATGGGCATGGATAGGCGACACAGATGGGCATGGATAGGCGGCACAGATGGGCATGGGTGGGCACTGATAGGCGGCACAGGTGGGCACTCATAGGCGGCACAGGTGGGCACTCATAGGCGGCACAGGTGGGCACTCATAGGCGGCATTGGTGTTATACTGTACTAATGGATGCCAATCAGTGCCAAACAATAATGCATGCCAATCAGTGATGCCCATTGTGGGCACTGATTGGCATCCATTATGGGCACTGATTGGCATCCATTGTGCTGACTGGCATCCCTGGTGGTCTAGGGAGGATTACCTTTTCCCTGGTGGTCTGGTGGCATCCCTGGTGGTCCAGTGTGGGCATCCTCGGGGGGGCTGTGCTGATAATCGATCAGCACAGACCCCCCCTGTCAGAGGAGCAGCCGATCGGCTCTCCTCTACTCGCGTCTGACAGACGCGAGTGAGGGAAAGCCGATCACCGGCTCTTCTCATTTACACTGTGATCAGCCGTGATTGGACACGGCTGATCACGTGGTAAAGAGTCTCCGTCGGAGACTCTTTACCGAGATCGTAGTTGCCGGGTGTCAGACTGACACCCCGCAACAACGATCGCCGCAATGCGCGCCCCCGGGGGCGCGCATCGGCTCATAATCCTGATCACGTCATATGACGTCCGATCAGGATTATGAAACCACTTTGCCACCGTCAATTCCCTATAGGGCGGGCGGCAAGTGGTTAAAGTAAGAATCCAAGATCTACAGCCCAGAGACCGAGTTCTACTAAGAAATCTAGGTATCCCAGGCAAACATAAGTTGTCTGACCGCTGGAAGTCACAGCCATATGTTGTGTGCAGGAAACTTCCAGAACTCCCAGTGTATGAGATTAGACCAGAAGGGCACACTGGGCCGGTAAAGACCTGCCATAGAAATCACCTTCTGCCTCTCACAGAAGCAGGCAGGATAAACACAGAGGAGGAACTACCTTCCACGTCCACTGCTGTGCATTCTTCCTGCTTACGTGGACCCTTTTCCCACTTACCAGCACTGGAAAGGAGCATTTCATAGACCACCAATGTAACCAGTGTAAGGGGGCACTTTTCCATGTAATTAATATTAGGGGCTCCCTGAGACATGAAAGTAATTTCAAGGGTCCCTCCATGTTAAAGTTTGAGAAAGGTTGCTCTAGAGAATGAATGATGTTTGCATGTTTTTAGTTCCCAAGTGGATATTTATTTGGTCTTCTAATCCTCGTCATTTCTATGTGTCTTGTTCCAAGTTTAATCTCTGTAATGCGGTGCAGGAGGTGTAATGACTATTCATTAGGAGTAAATTGGAATATTAATGGCATACAAGGCATCTGACGTGTTCCCTCATAAAACAAATTCATTACAAAGATCTGAGAGCGCGGAGCTGCACCTGCCACTCTCGCCGTTTTTTTTTTCCCTCGCTGCGCCATCTGTTTCCGGAATGATATTTTTAGCCATATTCGGGCTCATAAAGTCGGTTCACAGATGTTTATGAGATGTATTAGCTTAATTGGTAAAAACGGGCCAATAGCGGGCTGACACAGAGCCAGGATCGTTCGCTCCGCGCCGTTTCCTCTGTCCCACGCTGTGCGCACATTCACACCTGTAGAACTTCATCATATTTCTCCGAAAGGATGTTACAGGACTTTGTAACAGTTTGTAACTTCATATGATGTTCATAAATCCACCATCAACGAACACAATGTACTAAAAAATGCGTGTGACGCCAAAACTTTTTCGGGCCCATCGAATAAATTATGGCTGTCAATGTCAGATCTGCCGCCAGAAACTGAAAGAAAGATCCAGCAAAATAAAACACGCGGGTAATGGGGTGTTTATGCGTGTTCAGGTTTTAGGAACATAGACATTTTAATTTATTCTAGTAGCTGCAAATATTAATTTATTATTGCCTCCACTTTAGGCTAGTGCATTTTAAAAAAAAATAATCTTTATACTTGGGCATTATATACAGTATATTCTTTATACTAGGGCATTTTATTTGTATGTGTTATAAATCCTCTATTCTAGAGCATTTTTAAATACATTTTTTTATACTTGGGTATTTCTTTAAATATATTTTTAATACTAGGGAATTTTTATTATACACTCTTTATACTATGGCTTTTTTTTAAAACAATATTTATATTAGGGTATTTTGTTTACATAAATTTTTTTTTTAAATACATTCGTTATACTAGAGCATTTTGGCTATACATTCTTTATACTAGGGCATTTTTTTTAATATAAATTCCTTACACTAGAGAATTTTTGCTATACATTCTTTATACTGGGGCATTTTTTAAAATAAATTCCTTATACTAGAGCATTTTATTTTACAAAATACTCTAGTATAAGGAATTTATATAAAAAAAAATGCCCTAGTATAAAGAATGTATAACAAAAATGCTCTAGTATAAAGAATTTATTTAAAAAAAAAATGCACTATTGTAAAGAATTTTTTTAAACAAAATGCCCTAATACTTTTTATACTAGGGCATTTTTTTTTATATTAGGGCATTTTGTTTAAATACATTTTTTACAATAGGGCATTTTTTTTTTTTTATAAATTCTTTATACTAGAGCATTTTTGTTATACATTCTTTATACTAGGGCATTTTTTTTTTATATAAATTCCTTATACTAGAGCATTTTGTAAAATAAATTCTTTATACTAAGACATTTTTTTTTTATAAATCCTTTATTCTTGAGCATTTTTAAATATATTTTTTATACTTGGGTATCTCTTTACATATACTTTTTATATTAGGGCATTTTTTTTTATATATGTAAAGAAATACCCAAGTATAAAAAATATATTTAAAAATGCTCAAGAATAAAGGATTTATATTAAAAAAAATTCTTTATACTATATATTTATATAAAAATAAATTCTTTATACTAGAGCATTTTTGTTATACATTCGTTATACTAGGGCATTTTTTTTAATATAAATTCCTTATACTAGAGCATTTTGTAAAATAAATTCTTTATACTAAGACATTTTTTTTTTTATAAATCCTTTATTCTTGAGCATTTTTAAATATATTTTTTATACTTGGGTATCTCTTTACATATACTTTTTATATTAGGGCATTTTTTTTTATATATGTAAAGAAATACCCAAGTATAAAAAATATATTTAAAAATGCTCAAGAATAAAGGATTTATATTAAAAAAAAAAATTCTTTATACTATATATTTATATAAAAATAAATTCTTTATACTAGAGCATTTTTTTTATACATTCTTTATACTAGGGCATTTTTTTTATATAAATTCCTTATACTAGAGCATTTTGTAAAATAAATTCTTTATACTAAGAATTTTTTTTTATAAATCCTTTATTCTTGAGCATTTTTAAATATATTTTTTTATACTTGGGTATTTCCTTACATATATTTTTTATGCTAGGGCATTTTGTTTAAATTAATTATTTATACTAGAGCAGGGGTACCTAACCTTTTGAAGAGCAAGGGCCACTTAAGCACCTTGGTCGTGGGCCACAATGAGCGGAGTGGGAGGATGACAGGTCTGTATACACTCTGCATATGCACAGCGGACACGGACATAGCCCACTTTACTCTAGGGGCCCTCCAATCTGCCCATATGGAAGGGCACAGATCCCCTTCTGTTTTTTTTTTTTTTTTCTTTTAGCGGATCGGATTGAAGGTAGGCGGGTGTAAACGGACACAAGTCTGTTTACATTTGCCGCTCCATAGAGGTGAATGGAGGGTCTGATTGGGTCGGACCGATCATGTGAAAGGGACTTAATTCTGCTTTCACACTGATGTGCTGTGGTCTACCCAGAGCAGTGCACCTCTGGCTTTTCTGTGGGTTAGCTGCACTTTGCCATAGAATTCTATTATATCCTTCAGGTGTTGTGCACTTTCTGTAAGCGCACGAAACCCGTAGGTAATAACAGAGGTCTATGACTCATTGCAGTTTGAAAGCAGCCCGGTAACCACTGCAGAAGAGATATGTGCATATATACACTGTGATTATGGTATTAAACATACCTTTAATAACAGTCTTCAATTCGGGTATCACCAGCTGTTGCTGTTCCAGGCAGGGTGCATTTGGTATCACTCCGCCTGTGACAGGAGGTGGCGCTATACAGGAAGCATTGCCTTATGTGGCTCTGCTATGCAACCGATTGCTTCCTCTACCGCCGGCTTCATTCACAACACTGATGCTCTGGGATGCCGGGGCGGGAATCCGTGATCTGGGCTTGCCAATCAGCCATCCCAGAGCAGGAGGTCACGGGCCACATCAGAGGGCTCTGGTTGGGCACCCCTGTACTAGAGCATTTTTGTTATACATTCTTTATACTAGGGCATTCTTTAACCACTTGCTTACTGGGCACTTAAACACCCCTCCTGCCCAGACCAATTTTCAGCTTTCGGTGCTCTCACATTTTGAATGACAATTACTCAGTCATGCGACACTGTACCCAAATGAATTTTTTGTCCTTTTTTTTCCCACAAATAGAGCTTTCTTTTGGTGGTATTTGATCAGCTCTGGGGTTTTTATTTTTTGCGCTATAAATGAAAAAAGACAGATATTTTTGAAAAAAAAAACGCATATTTCTTTGTTTCTGTGACAGAATTATGCAAATTATTAATTTTTCTTCATAAATTTTGGCCACAATTTATACTGCTACATATCTTTGGTAAAAAGAACCCAAATTAGTGGATATTATTTGGTCTTTGTGAAAGTTATAGAGTCTACAAGCTGTGGTGCGAATCGCACAAAATTGATCACATCTGATGTACTGGTGGCCTATCTCATTTCTTGCGACCCGAACAAGTCAGGAAAGTACAAATACCCCCCAAATGACCCCTTTTTGGAAAGTAGACATTCCAAGCAGTGGTGTAACTAGAACCTTCAGGGCCCCGATGCAAGAAACCATGAAGGGCCCCCCTGAACCCCAGCCAGGGCCCTTCCCTCTGAGTCCGGCGGTGGAACTCCAGGTACCCCTAGCTGCTTATGCTGCTGTCGGCCATATGTAGAGGGGGCTGCATGGGCCCCCTGCAGCACAGGGCCCAGTTGCGGTCGCAACTGCTGCACCCCCTATAGTCACGCCCCTGATTCCAAGGTAATTAGTAAGAGGCATGGTGAGCTTTTTGATGTTGTCATTTTTTTCCCACAATTCTTTGCAAAATTAAGATTTTTTTTTTCCCACAAAATTGTCATTGTAATAGGTTATTTCTCTCACATGGCATGTGTATACCACAAATGACACCCCCAAAAAAATTCTGCTACTCCTCCTGAGTATTACAATACCACATGTGTGGGACTTTTTCACAGCCTGGCCACATAGAGAGGCCCAACATGCAGGGAGCGCCATCAGGTGTTCTAGGAGCATAAATTACACATCTAACTTGTTGACTACCTATTACACTTTTGAAGGCCCTGGAGCACCAGGACAATGACACGTGACACTGATGACAGATGGCACTGATACGTGGCAATGATGACACTTATACGTGGCACTGATGACACGTGGCACTGATGACAGATGGCACTAATATGTGGCACTGATGACAGATGCCACTTATACATGGCACTGATGACATGTGGCACTGATACGTGGCACTGATGACAGATGACACTAATACGGGGCACTGATGACAGATGGCACTAATGCGTGGCACTAATACATGGCACCGATGACAGATGGCACTAATACGTGGCACCGATGACGCGTGACACTGATGACAGATGGCACTGATAAGTGGCATTGATGACACGTGACACTGACAACAGATGGCACGTGACACTGACAGGTGGCACTGATGACAAATGGCACTGATGACAAATGGCACTGATACGTGGCACTGATGACAGATGGCACTAATATGTGGCACTGATGACAGATGGCACTAATATTTGGCACTGATGACAGATGGCACTATGTGGCACTGATGACAGATGGCACTGGGGACAAATGGCACTGACAACAGGTGGCACTGGGGACAGATAGCACTAACAGGTGGCACTGGGGACAGGTGTCACTGGGGGCAGGTGGCACTGGGGGCAGGTAGCACTGGAGTGGATGTCACTGGGGTGGATGTCACTGGGGTGGATGGCACTGGGGTGGATGGCACTGGGGCAGGATGGCACTGGGGGAGCATGGCACTGGGGGAGGATGGCACTTTTTTTATTTTTTTTATTTTTTTCACACTTATGGCCGCTGCAGCCGTTCATCTCTCCCTCCTCACACGCTGTCTGTGTGAGGAGGGAGAGCGGCGCTGCGAGATGATCTCATATGTTTACATATGAGATCATCTCACATTGGACACGCTGATCGCGCTGTAAACGGCCGCTGTGATTGGCCGTTTACAGCGATCTGTGTTTGCCTGTCTCCGGGAGACACGGCAAACACAGAACTTCCCCGATGCGCGCCCGCAGCGGCGCACATTGCGGAAGTAAACATCAGGACGTCCAGGGACGCCCTCCCGGACAAAAGCGCCTGCTCTACGGCCGTCATTTGGCTATGGGGAGGACGGGAGGAGGTTAATAAATTCTTTATTTTAGAGCTTTTTTTTTGTAAATTCATTATATTAGGGCTCATGTGTCAAACACAGGTTATTTCATGTGGCCCTTGCACCCAGGGCTCTTTTTCAACCGGCCCCTGGACGACGTAAATTATTACGAAACGCGTAGGGCGGTGCGAACGTGTCGACGTCACCCCAGTCGTGTTCGTTCTTTGTGGACCAGGAAGGACGGGTCGGTTTCTGCGTTGGCGTGCATCCGGCCGGTGCACGCTTCTGTTTTGAACCTGCTTTTAAAGTCTTTTATGTAAGTGTATACGTTCGTTTTTGCAAATTAAAGTCATTTGGTTTTACACTATCTGGAGCCTATGTTTTTCCCTATGTGATACCACGTTGAGTTGGGAGTGATATGTGGAATAACAGCCATAACCCTATCGCGTGAAAGATTCAGGATCGCTTGAGGAGGAATCGCTATCCGGATATCCTTTGACTATTGTCGCCTGTGGTGACCCTCTGTAACGGGGGGTCGCTTGGATCTGGTAAGGAGCCAATTCATTCATTCGGTGTTGGGAAAAGCACAATACATCTTTGGAGAAGATTTTAATTTGTGTACTTATAACTCAGCTGTTTGAAGTTTGTCCTTCACTGCTGCACTCCACTAGAAGCTTTACTTCACTGGTGTTTGTCTACTATATGGACATTCTATTATTATTTTTTGACATATGACTATATGGACATTATATAGAGTGTCTTTAAATACAATCTTTTTTCTTGATAGTTCATTTATGTAAAAAATTGCAAACATTTTTTTCATATTCTATTCTATTTTTTAATTGTTTATTTTCTAGAGGTATATGTACTGAGTTTGATATACTCATATTGTGTTTGGGGAACTCACACTCTTGACACGCATTTATGGTTTGTTTTTGTATTTAAATTGCACTTATTTGTATATGGTTTGTATTATACTTTGGAGGTGGTCTTGGAGACATTAAGATACTAAGACCCATATCGTGGGTCTGGCACATATACATACCCTACTCACATTGGGTATTCGTGGTTAGCGCAGTTCTTTCTTTTTGCTATTTCTGTTTGGTGTATTCTTGGTGTACATTTGAATTGCAGCTTCCGTTCAATACCATTTGTATTCCGTAGCGCAGTTTTTCCCTTTTTTTTCGCTCTTTTTCAACCAGAACGTTATGGAACTCTGTTCTGCCACCTCCAGCTCTCGCCCTCCGCTCCCCACTATCCCTTGTAGAAGCCTTCTGTGTTTACAAGGACAGATTTCCTCTTGGCAGCTCACAACTCTCACAGATCCCTGAAAGTGGGAGAGGCGCCTACACTGCTGGGAAGGACTAGAGATGAGCTGAATAGGTGAGCTGCGGGGACATTTTTGGGGTTTTGGTGAGATGATTTGTGGAGGGAGATGTGTGCAGAGGTGGGTTATGAGGGAGAGCAGTGCAGAGGTCAGAGCCGAGGAGGAGGGGTGGAAGGTGAGATTTGGAGAGCAATCCTCGACCCTGCACTCTGTATACAGCGCACCCCTGAACTCTGCAGTCTGTAAACAGCGCACTTCTTAACACTGCATTCTGTACACAGCACACTCCTGAACTCTGCACTCTGTACACAGCACACTCCTGAACACTGCATTCTGTACACAGTGCACTCCTGAACTCTACACTCTGTACACAGCGCACTCCTGAACACTGCATTCTGTACACAGCGCACTCCTGAACTCTGCACTCTGTATACAGCACACTCCTGAACTCTGCACTCTGTACACAGCGCACTCCTGAACACTGCATTCTGTAACACAGCACACTCCTGAACTCTGCACTCTGTATACAGTGCACTCCTGAACTCTGCACTCTGTACACAGCTTACTCCTGAACAGTGCATTCTGTACACAGCGCACTCCTGAACACTGCACTCTGTAGACATAACACTCCTGAACTCTGCATTCTGTACACAGCACACACCTGAACTCTGCATTCTCTACACAGCGCACTCCTGAACATTGCATTCTGAACTCTGCACTCTGTACACAGCGCACTCCTGAACGCTGCACTCTGTATACAGCGCACTCCTGAAAGCTGCACTCTGTAGACATAACACTCCTGAACTCTGCATTCTGTACACAGCACACACCTGAACTCTGCATTCTCTACACAGCGCACTCCTGAACATTGCATTCTGAACTCTGCACTCTGTACACAGTGCACTCCTGAATGCTGCACTCTGTATACAGTGCACTCCTGAACGCTGCACTCTGTATACAGCGCACTCCTGAAAGCTGCACTCTGTACACAGCGCACTCCTGAACTCTGCACTCTGTATACAGCACACTTCTTAACTCTGCACCCTGTACATGGCATACTCCTGAATTCTGCAGTCTGTACACAGCACACTCCTGAACTCTGCACTCTGTATGCAGCACACTCCTGATCTCTGCATTCTGTACACAGCACACTCCTGAACATTGCATTCTGTACACAGCACACTGCTGAACTCTGCACTCTGTACATAGCGCACTGCTGAACTCTGCACTCTGTACACAGCACACTCCTGAACCCTGCACTCTGTAGGCAGCACACTCCTGAACCCTGCACTCTGTAGGCAACACACTCCTGAACTCTGCACCCTGCACACAGCACACTCCTGAACTCAGCACTCTGTACACAGCACGCTCCTGAACTCTTCTCTCTGTATGTAACACACTCCTGAACTCTGCACTCTGTAGACATAACACTCCTGAACTCTGCATTCTGTACACAGCACACACCTAAACTCTGCATTCTCTACACAGCGCACTCCTGAACATTGCATTCTGTACACGGCACACTCTGAACTCTGCACTCTGTACACAGCGCACTCCTGAACGCTGCACTCTGTATACAGTGCACTCCTGAACGCTGCACTCTGTATACAGCGCACTCCTGAAAGCTGCACTCTGTACACAGCGCACTCCTGAACTCTGCACTCTGTATACAGCAAACTTCTTAACTCTGCACACAGCACACTCTTGAACTCTGCACTCTGTATGCAGCGCACTCTTGAACTCTGCACTCTGTATGCAGCGCACTCTTGAACTCTGCACTTTGTACACAGCACCCTTCTGAACTCTGCATTCTGTATACAGCGTACTCCTGAACTCTGCATTCTGTACACAGCACACTCCTGAACTCTGCACTCTGTACACAGCGCACTCCTGAAATCTGCACTCTGTAGGCAGCACACTCCTGAACTCTGCTCCCTGCACACAGCGCACTCCTGAATTCTGCACTCTGTACACAGCACACGCCTGAACTCTGCTCTCTGTATGTAGCAAACTCCTAAACTGCACTCTGTATGTAGCACACTCCTAAACTCTGCACTCTGTACACAGTGCACTCCTGAACTTGGCACTCTGTATGCAGCGCACTCCTAAACTGTGCACAGCACACTCCTGAACTCTGCACACAGCATGCTCCTGAACTCTGCACTCTGTACACAGTGCACTCCTGAACTCTGCACTCTACACAGCACACTCCTGATCTCTGCACACTGTACACAGTGCAATCCTGAACTCTGTACTCTGTACACAGCGCACTCCTGAACTCTTCACTCAGTATGTAGCACAATCCTGAACTCTGCACTCTGTACACAGTGCACTCCTGAACGCTGCACGTAGCGCACTCCTGAACTCTGCACTTTGTATACAGCACAATCCTGAAATCTGCACTCTGTACATAGCGCACTCCTGAACTCTGCACTCTGTACATAGCGCACTCCTGAACTCTGCACTCTGTACATAGCGCACTCCTGAACTCTGCACTCTGTACATAGCGCACTCCTGAACTCTGCACTCTGTACATAGCGCACTCCTGAACTCTGCACTCTGTACATAGCGCACTCCTGAACTCTGCACTCTGTACATAGTGCACTCCTGCACTCTGCACTCTGTACACCGTGCACTACTGAACTCTGCACTCTGTACATAGCGCACTCCTGAACACTGCACTCTGTATGCTGTGTACTCCTATGTATCTGAGTCTTATGGATGTAACCGGCCCTTTGAGGGCAACCATAATGATGATGCGGCCCATGATGGAATTGAGTTTGATACCCCTATAATAGGGCAATATATTTTTTATAAACTCTTTATACATTTTTTTTCTATATATAAATTTTTTATACTGCAGCATTTTCTTTGTACAAATTTGAACACATTGCACTGCTAAACACCACCATGTGTATAGACACACTGACTATCATAGGAATACATTTAAATCAATACAAAGAAAACTATGCTGTATGGATATAATTGTGTTTTATTTTTTTTAATGTACATGTACATGGGCCCTTACACTTCAGCGTCATGATACGGCACTGCAGTCCCATTTATTTTGAATGGTACCTCAAGCTAATAAGGCAACACACAGTTTTCTCAAGGACAGGAAGTAAAGGGAAATCTCCCCCAGTAGAGCACAGATGGGGAAAAAACACACAGAAGTTTGAATACTTCCCTACTGCAAATTGAAAATTGTGGGCTTTAGATAAACCTTAAAGTAGATTTAGGCATGTGTCTAAATCTTCCTTTATTCTGAAGCCCAATTTGCGTTCAGATCACCCTTCAGGAGCTACTGACAGGCATTGAGGAAGTGATGGGATGCCTCCTCATCTCCTGTTTTAACCCCATTGTAGCTGACAAACGCGTTGCAACCGTATGCTTTGCTCGCAGTTGGGGGGAGGGGCGTTTGATGTGCTTCCCCATTTGCTACAGTGTGTAGCGTTCGGTGGGCTTGCCGCCTGACGATTGCTACGTGTCGGGTAAACTTTGTTGCGGACAGGAAGCAAAGCATATCAACCGGGGTATGTAAACACCTCCATCTGTTGCCTATTGCAGCTTAACCACTTCAGGTCTGCCCCATGGCAGTTTTGCCCCACATGTGCGTTAAAACCCAATTCGCATCTGTGGGGCAGGGAGACAGGGTCCCAGCAGCAAGGGCTGATCTGCACCAAGACATTTGTAAACACGGCCCAGAACTGTATGGGAACCTGGACTTGCATGATTGTGTCACCTTGGAACCAGCATCTCAGTCCATGAAGTAGGTGGTGACCCTGGTTGAAGCCATGAACAAAGGTGGTGCCATCCTTCTGCAAAGTCGGTGGGGGGGCGGGCGGTACTGTGAACTCGGGGAATGACACATTACGGAGCCTGAAAAAATAAATCTGATGTCAGGTCTGCAACAGACTGTAAGTTATATTATGACTTTATACATTTTCTGTTATATATTCCCCAGAGCATTCACAAAGGTTGGCGTCCTCCCTCGTCTAGGTGGGTCGTTGCCATATGTAAGCAGCCATACTGTACACGGAGTGTTGGCCATCCTTTCCTTCCTCCGCTTTGATGGCGAGTCTTCGCACTCTTACATGAGAAGGCTTTAGCCTGAGGCTTTGCGCCGCGTCCAAAAACAATTGAGAGATTCTGCCAACCTTGGAAAGCAAGGAGAAGTTTGGCCGGCGGAGTCTAAATGCTGCAGGAAGGGGAAGGCACGTGGTGGCCAGCTGCTGAGAGCCCAGCAAATCCCACATGTTATTCATCATCCGCCTTTCCCGCGTCACGCCAGATGACAGGAGGAACAGCTGGTGACCCACTTCACATTTCCATACCTGGCACACGGGCCGCTTACCTCCCCTCCAGAGTCCTGTCTGCTGACAGCATCTGAGCCGTTGTGTCCTGTGCAGCAATGAGGCACCAGGAGAAAAGGACGGAGACAAGATACAAAGTACAAGAAAAGTCAAACCAGGACCACAAAGTGTTATAACCAGGAGAAGCAAAATAGAACACAAAACCCACAAAAAAAAATGCGGGAGATAAAAATATGAATGCAAATTACACACTAGGGGGAGAACCTCTGGGGAAATCCAGAATGGAAAAGGATCTGAAGGTCCTAGTAGACTATGCTTGTGGGTGGTACAGAGGCAGAGAATACTCGGTCCAGATGCAGAAAACAGTTGAAGTTGAAGTTCAGCAACCCCCGATAGGGGTTACGTTCCCACTTGGGATCCAATTTACTGCCCTTTTCACACTTGTTATTATTTACCAAGACCTGAACCAGATGTTGGGCATGGTCCTTGAAGGCCTTGGAGAAAATGATATTGTCCAAGTAGAGTAGCACAGTCTCAAAGTTGAAATCTCCCAGACAGTATGTTCTCTCCATTAAGTTCTGGAAAATACTGAGGGTATTACTCAGCCCAAAGGGTATGTGATTAAACTCAAACAGTCCCAGGGGTGTGACCAAGGTAGTCTTTTCACCGTCTTGGTTTCTAACTAGCACTTGCCAGTAGCCTTCTGCCAATTCAAAGGCGCAGAAATTCTTGGCTTGGCCTAATGCCACGAGTGACTCCTCCACCTAAGGTAATGGGTAGGCATCCCGGGTGGGGACTGTTGGGGATAGTCTACACAAAATCATAGAATTTCATCCTTCTTTTGCACCAGGACCACAGGGGCAGCCCTATGGGCTATGACATTCTCAAATTTCCTCACTTTGTAGAATGTTGTGGAGCAAGTCCTTGACCTCCTGGCAGAGGGCTGGGGGATTTTGACAATACTGATCCGGGATGGGCGGTGAGTCCCCTGTATGAATTGGGTAGTAGATGGCAACTGTAGTCCTCCAGGCTGGCGGCGAAGACCAATAGATGATTTTCTAGCAGTTGGTGAAGCAACCTCTGCTAAGATAAGGATATTCCTGCAAGGGGATGGCCAGCTGGTCCAGCAGCAGTTTGAATTATGACTCATCTAATGAGGCCATTACTGGGGCGCAAACGGCTTTCACTCCTGGTTTGGCGATATAGTGGTGAGGTACCACATAGAGGTCTACTGTGGTGGCGTGGTTAGGGAGAGGAATCGGGCATAGAGATCTGCTATGGTGGCATGGTTAGGTAGAGGAATCGGGAAGGTCCTCAGGTTGATGAGCTGCACCAATACCTTCCCTTTGTAAACTTTGCATAAGGTGTGAGCAACCATCCACTCCCCTGATGTCACTGAGTTTTTGCCGGGTTCCACCATTACTGTGACCCCCTGCAGCTTCTTGTGAGCCCTGTTGGGGGGTGGCAGAAGAAACTTTTGCTTTGGGGGATAGGAACAACCCCTACTTGTTCAGACTGTTTCCTTGCTGCCCTCTGGTAGGCCTCATAGGCACAGATCACTTTGAGTCAGACAGCTTGCAGAATGCAGCCCCGTGCACATTGGTCTGAGTGTTCCAATTTGGCCAGTTAGCGAGGTAAGTCCAAATCCTTCAGTACATTTATACCCAAACCAATAGGAAATGCTGAACTTACTGAGCTGTGGGTCACTACGGCCACTACCCCCTCCATTACCTAGTCATCTATCTGAAACTTCACCCAGATGACACCTTCTACCATGATGGGCAAGTTATTGGCCACCTTGAGGGACAACCAAGCTGGGTCCTGATCCGTGGATGGGTGTAGAAGTCATGCTCCATCACAGTGACCTCAGATCCAGTGTTGATCAGGCATGTTGATCAGGCATGAGACCTCTTGTCCATTAATGAGGACATTCACTACTGGCACGACCATGGACTCAGGTTTAATGGGACCTTGTACCGACTCTCCCGGGGGTCATCCCTCTACCCCAGAAACAACCAGTTTAACGGCAGCCTGTAGGTACTTTTGGATTCGTGCCAGCCACAGTTTTTAGCTACATATCCAAAGTGGCCTCACCTCCAGAACTTCCGGTCCTTCTTCGAGTCTCTCTGCAACAGATTCTCATCCTTAGAGGGATGGCTCGAATCCTGCTTGAGTGTGGAAATCTCCTGTTTCAGGGAGGCCATGTCTTGTGTGAGTTCCCTTAAAGCTGTATGTATGGTCGAGGTGAAGCATCCTCTTGGACTATGACATCATAAGGGGCGGGGTCACAATGTGACATCACCCAGTGACCCCACCCCTTGTCCCTATATAAGTCGCCGCACAACGCGTCCCTGCCATTAAGGCTGGAGAGAGTGCTGTGTCAACATTGGAAGAAGGAAGAAGAAGAATCAGAAGGCGGCAACGGCGACAGCGACAGAAGACCAGGCCAACGCTAGTAAAAGAGCTGGAAGAAGGAAGCGGAGACCTAGCAAGAAGAACTGAAGAGCGGGACAAGACCCCCCAAGAGCGGGACAAGACCCCCGAAGAGCAGGACAAGACCGTCGGACGGCGGCGGCGACGAAGGAGAAAGCCGGGCTCCTCCCCTAGTAAAAGAGCTAGCAGAAGATAGCGGAGGAGTCCAGCGAAAAGACCCCCCGAAGACAGAAGAAGAGAAGACCCCGGGAGCTGTCTAATAAAGTATTTTAAAAACCTGTGTTGTGTTTTTTTTATGTACACTTTTTCCCCCAGGTGAATGGGTAGGGGTACTGGGTTGGGGCCACAGGGCCCCCCTTCTCCAAAGCAACCCCCATGTTGAGGGCACGCAATCTGGTACGGCTCAGGAGGGGGGAGGGCGCGTGCTCGTCCTCACCCACTTTCCTGACTGGCTGGGCTGCATGCATGGATAAGGGTCTGCTATGGACTTTGGGGGGACCCCCACGCCGTTTTTTTGGTGTAGGGATTCCCCTTTAAATCCATACCAGGTGTCGGGGCTAGCGAGGTGTCAATCTCGCCGATGGAGGAGGCGACATTCACTTCCTTCGCTAGTTCCGTCTACCTGGAGCCACATTCAAAATTAACGGACTTTTATCCGTGTGTGGGCAAGTCCGTTCATTTCAAAAGTCCGGCGGACTAGCACACAGACGGGCGGATTGTCCGCCGGACTGCCGAGTCCAGCGGACAATTTTGAGTCAAAACTTCTTTCTAAGTCTGCTGGACTTTTGGGAGAAAAAAGTCCGCCGGTGCCCACACACGGGCGGGTTGTCTGGCGGACTCTGGTCCGCCAGACCAAGTCCGCCAGATAATCCGATCGTGTGTATGCGGCATTAGTGTCCGATTGTCAGCCGCAATATCACAATCCTGCTATAAGTCTCTGATCGACGCCATTACTAGTAAAAAAAAAATGAATAAAGAAATAAAAATTCCATAAATACATCCCATAGTTTGTAGACGCTATAACTTTTGTGCAAACCTCACAATATATACGCCTTTTGTATGAAGAAATTTAATTTTTTATTTTATTGAATATGTTTTATAGCAGAAAGTAAAAAAATATAGTTTTTTTTTTTTCAAAATTGTCAGCCTTTTTCTTTTGTTTACAGCGCAAAAAATAAAAACCACAGAGGTGATTAATTACCACCAAAAGAAAGCTCTATTCATGAGAAAAATATGACATAATTTTTATTTACGTTCAGCTCACAAGACCGCGCAATTGTCAGTAAAAGTAACGCAGCGCAGCATCGAAAAAAATGTGTCGCTCTAATACAAGAGGTGTGTTACTTGTCAGATCCCCAGGTGAAAACAGAGGGGGAGCCAAAGAAAGGTAAAACAAATGCAGCCGCCATATCTAATGATTGGTAAGTTGCAATATATGACGTTTTGGATTTTTGGGCTTAATACCGCTTTAAGTGTATATTTTCTATATATTGTGCTGGGCTGCTGGAGACTGAGGATGATGTTAATACCCAAAAGAGAATCGAGAAAGATCAGTCCGGATAAAACATATATAAACAATGGGATACTATTTTTATCTTCAAAGTCATATTTCTAGGCATCCAGTATATATATTCATATAGTATTCATAATGTGTCAGTCTTTAGAACTGGCTCTGTGAATTATTGATGTGCCACATAAGTGAAGTAATATCTCATTCATTCTCTGCGTTGGAGAAGGGAAACGAGAATTCCATAAAATATTCATTGTATTCAGGAGAAGGTCAACATTCTGGCTGAAGATGAAGATTACTTCCTCCCAGCCGATCCACCAGGAGGTCGGCGTTCTGCTCTGACCCTGAACACACGGTACAGTCCACAGGACTGTCAGTCCGGTGCTGGAATACGCATTGGGATTAATGATTACAGTCATGGGTTTGTGAAAACCCATCCATGTCAGCAGTGGTGGGGAGAAGGGACGAGTGGCTTCTTTCGCATACTAGCCCATTATGTGGCACTTACCTGCAAACGAAGCCCGACATGTTCCCGCTGGTGGCCGCGTCCATCTTTACCCCTCTTCCTTCCTGGGGGGCCGTGGACTCCGGCCCTGTGACTGGCCGGAGTTGCGCGATGTCACTCCCGCGCGCGACGTCAGCGCAAGCGCATATTGCAAGCCGTGTAGGCTTAGTAGATATTTCCAGTACCTACAGGTAAGCCTTATTATAGGCTTACCTGTAGGTAAAAGTGGTATGTAAGGGTTTACAACCACTTTAAAGCATTCCTAAACCCACATCAGTAAAATCAGTCTGTGTATGAAGTAAAGCATGCTTGTTATGCTCACTGTGGACTAGATAAAGTTAAATGCTAAAAGGGGTACTTTAACATAGGGTGACACTAGGAAAGTACCAGTTGTGGGGTGCCAATTTAACTAAATTGAAAATAGACCTAAAAGAGATGGACTTTATAGGCACCCAAATAAAATAAAAAAACTAATAAAATGTTTTTTTTATTTTATTAAAAATACATATAAAAAAGAAAGTTAAAGTATAGTTATTATTATAACATATAGGATACAGTTAGTTTAATAGTATACCCTGTACATATAGACATTGACATCACATAGTAACCATATTCATAATCATAAGTCAGGAGCGATTCCCAAAGCGCTGTCTGATATGGGTATCTGGTGAGTTGTGTGTCCGAGTCTACATCCTGGTATATCAGAGATTTTAAATTCAGAGGCTCAACATGTTGCGCGTGAATCACGCTTCCTCAGGAGCAGCAATTCTCTAATAGACAGATATAAGAAACACTAAGTCATATACATAAACAATAATAGAATAAAAAAATAAAGCATAAAAGCATAAATATATATATATATATCTCTTTAGGGGATTGCACCTCCCACTCATTATTTATACTACCGCCTTCACAATAGAGTATGCTTAATAATACTTATATTCACTAAATAATCACTGTGCCCCCATATTATCCAAAATATATACACAAGACATTAATTTATAATTGCAAAAAATATAGCGTCCTTATTGTGCGATATTTTAATTCGATTGCTCCAACTGTGGCGTCTTAATCACCGATCATCTTCTAATCAAAAGTCCACTTGTGTCAACTAAAATAACCAAAACTGTGCCACCGTCACCAATAGTGATGGACGAACTTCCGACGGGACGTTTCGCGAACGCGAAATGCGAACGGACCCAAACGTTCGCGAAACCGACCGTTCGCCGCGGGCCCCATTGACTTCAATGGGAGGCGAACTTTGCAAACCTTCATGTCGAATTTGCGGCCACGTGGTAATTATTAGGGGGTAAAACGTAGTCCCACCATCTGGACAATGACATAATACATGTATGAGGTGAATTTGGGATCGATAACTACAAGCATTTTTATTTTATTTGGGAAATTGTTCTAACAATTCAGGACTATGGAGCTAATGAAGGCAATGGAGGAGAGGGAAGGTCAGGGACCAGGGTAGGCAAAGAAGAGGGTGCAGGAGATGATCACCAGCAGCGTGACATACCGGAATGACACATGCACCGTGATAGAGGCATCTGACAGCAGCACCGTAATACAGAGCACTGACAGCAGCACCGTGACATACAGCGCTGACAGCAGCACCGTGACATACAGCGCTGACAGCAGCACCGTGACATACAGCGCTGACAGCAGCACCGTGACATACAGCGCTGACAGCAGCACCGTGACATACAGCGCTGACAGCAGCACCGTGACATACAGCGCTGACAGCAGCACCGTGACATACAGCGCTGACAGCAGCACCGTGACATACAGCGCTGACAGCAGCACCGTGACATACAGCGCTGACAGCAGCACCGTGACATACAGCGCTGACAGCAGCACCGTGACATACAGCGCTGACAGCAGCACCGTGACATACAGCACTGACAGCAGCACCGTAAGCAGCCCCAGGAGGAAGTCAGCACAGCACAGGGATGGTGTGATCCCCTCATAATAAGAACCCCCAGGAGGAAGTCAGCACAGCACAGGGATAGTGTGATCCCTTCATAATAAGAACCCCCAGGAGGAAGTCAGCACAGCACAGGGATATCATAAGCAGCCCCAGTAGAAATATGACACCGCTCAACCTCTTCAAAGAGGAGGGTAGGGGCATATAGTACGGTGTGCTTTTTTGGGTCAAGGAAGTGAGCCAAATGAATTAAGAAGGTCTGTGTGCTTGATTAAAAAAATAGTTTATAGACATATACATGGTCTACTGGTCACATGTGTTGAATTCCTCCGAGATCCATGCCTCATTCATTTTTAGAAATGTGAGGTAGTTAACACTGTGGTGAGCTAGGCGAGTACGCTTATCGGTCACAATCCCCCCTGCTGCGCTGAACGTCCTTTCGGACAGGACACTGGATGAGGGGCAAGCCAACAGTTCGATTGCAAATTGGGCAAGCTCTGGCCAGAGGTCAAGCCTGCCCACCCAGTAGTCTAGGGGTTCATCACTCCTCAGAGCGTCCACATCGGCCGTTAACCCAATGTAGTCGGACACCTGACGGTCTAGGCGTTCCCTGATGCTGGATCCGGATGACACCTGTCGATGGGTCGGCTGAAAGAATGACCTCATATCCGAAGTCACCAACACATCTTCAAACCGGCCTCTTCTTGCAGGCGCTGTTGGATTGGTACCCGCAAATCCTTCTCTGGGAGTGGGAATTGCTCCTCTGCCAGCGCACGCAAAAGCAGAATGCAGCATTTCTCGAAGCAAGGCCTGGAAGTGCTGCATTCTGACAGCCCTCTGCGACGGCGGTAACATTTCCGCCATTTTGTGTTTGTACCGGGGGTCTAAGTACGTTGCCACCCAGTACTGGTCCTTGACCCTCATGCTTTTTATACGGGGGTCCCTATTAAAACACTGGAGCATGAAGGCCCCCATTTGCACTAAAGTGGAAGCGGTGTGGTGGCCTGGCTCCTGCTCATCATCCAGGATAATGTCGTCCTCTTCATTCTCCTCTCCCCATCCTCGCACAACAGGGATCCCAGAAAGGTTTAAAGCATGCTCTTCTTGCTCCTGCTCATCCGCCCCGGCACCATCCTCCTCTGACTCCTCATCAGACTCCTGTTGTTGACTTGTCTCAGATAGAGTAGCCCCCCCTGGGAATTCATCCAGCATTGCGACTTCCTCATCTTCCCGCTCCTGCTCCTCCACAGCCTGATCAATGACACGACGCAATGCACGCTCCAGAAAGAAGGCATAAGGTACCATGTCACTGATGGCGCCATGGCTGCGACTGACCAGTTTGGTGATCTCCTCAAATGGCCGCAGAAGTCTGCATGTGTCGCGCATGAGCAGCCACTGGCGCGGTGAAAAAAAACCCAGCTCCCCAGAACCGTTTCTTTCGCAGAGTTCATACAGGTAGACGTTAACTGCACGTTTCTGCTGGAGCAGCCTATCAAGCATATAGAAGGTTGAGTTCCATCGCGTCGGGCAATCGCAAATAAGACGTCTGACCGGCAGATGGTGTCGCCGCTGAATGTCAGCAAGGCGAGCCATGGCCGTGTAAGATCTTCTGAAATGGGCCGAGATTTTCCTTGCCTGCCGCAAGATGTCCTGGACCCCAGGGTATTTGACAAGGAATCGCTGCACGACCAAGTTTAAGACGTGTGCCATGCACGGCACGTGCGTGATTTTGCCCTGTTTCAATGCGCTAAGCAGATTGGCACCGTTGTCACACACCACTTTACCAACTGTCAAATTGAGCGGTGTTAGCCACTCATCTGCCTGTGAACGCAAAGCTGAAAGGAGTGCCGGGCCAGTGTGGCTCTTTGCTTCCAGGCACAACAGACGCAGCACGGCATGGCAACGTCTCACCTGGCATGTGGAATAGGTTCTGGGGAGCTTGGGCGGTGCAGTGGAAGAGACGCTAGCAGCGGAAAAGGAGGAGGCAGCTGAGGAGGAGAGGGAGGAGGATGGAGTAGGAGGAGGAGAAGAAGAGTCAGGCCTGCATGCAATCCGTGGCGGTAAAACCAAATCTACACGGGTGCCACGGGTTACATGCTTGACGGCCGTCAGAAGGTTCACCCAGTGGGCAGTAAAACTGATATACCTTCCCTGCCCGTGTTTGCTAGACCACGTGTCTGTGGTCAGATGTATCTTGGCACCGACACTGTGTGCCAGAGATACATTCACTTGCCGCTGAACATGGCCATATAGCTCTGGGATGCCCTTCTCTGAGAAATACTTCCTTCCTGGGACCTTCCATTGTGGTGTTCCAATGGCCACAAATTTGCGAAAGGCCTCCGAGTCCACCAGTTTATATGGCAGTAGTTGGCGGGCTATGAGTTCTGACAAGCCAGCCGCCAACCGTTGGGCAAGAGGGTTATCCGGCATCATCATTTTTTTACGCTCAAACATTAGGCCCACGGAAGCCTGCCTTTTTGCAGAAAAATGTGAGCTTGGCGTGATGGAAGGTGGAGTGGAGGACAATTGTGAGGAGAGAGGAGAAGGAGAAGTAGAAGACGAGGCTGGACGGTGAGAGCCTGCAGTGTGGCTTTGTGTGTTCCGTTGCTCCCACTGGGCTCGGTGATGGCTGCTCATGTGCCTTCTTAAGGCGGTCGTCCCTAGGTGAGTATTGGGCTTACCGCGACTAACGCGTTGACTGCAAAGATTGCAGATGGCAACGCTATTGTCAGCAGCGGACACGTTAAAAAAAGCCCACACTGCGGAGCCATGTGCCGGTGTCCTGGGAGCGCCAGATGTGACCGTACATGGTCGATGACTCGCTCCTGATACATTTGCAGTCTGCTTTGTCCCTGCTGTGCAATGTAAGTCATTGCTGCTTCTCCTCCCTATCTGCTGGTCCATATCTCCCTCTGAACTCCCCTCCTCTTCCTCTCTTGTGGGCACCCACGTGACATCACTAGACACGTCATCATCAACGTCACCTTCCCCACCGCTATAAGTAGAGATCTCGGAGTAGGCAGCAACACCGGAGACCAACCTCCTCCTTGGGCTGATCTGGGTACTGGCGTCAGACTGCTGAGTAGCGCTTGTTGCTACCTCCTCTTCCTGATCCAATACCAAGAGTGGCTGCGCATCAGAAATGTCCTCTTGATATGGATCGGAAAATAATTCCAGTGACTCAAGCGGAAGGTATGTGGTGGTGGTGGTGGTGGTGGTGTTGTTGGTGGTAGTGTCTTTGGGGGTGCACATAGCAGAGAGTGAAGAAGAGGGTGCAGATCGAGAGGATGAGGAGGGTGCAGAAGAGTAAGGCTGAGCGAGCCACTCAACCAAGTCTGGTGCATCCTTTAAAGTAATTGAACGCACCTTCTGCAACTTCCCACTTTGGCTCAAGCCTGTTGCTCCTGCCCTACCCCTACCACCCCTGCGGAAGGGCCTGCCTCTTCCTCTGCATGTCATTTTTTAAATGACCCTGTGACAAAACTCTTAGTCCCTATACCGCTGAAGGACTGCTGCAGTATAGGTGAGCGGTCAGCAGTGGTGCACGTCAACCCTATCTATTGTGGACCGATAGCGGTCCTTACAGAACAGCAGACTGTATCGCACTCAAGCCTATGTACCGTAGCACCCTATACCAAGTTACCAGTCCTTATAAGAACTTTTGTGGACCAAGCAGGTTGTGTATTAGTGTTTAGCAGACTGTACGTCAGTCCCTATACCGCTGAAGGACTGCTGCAGTATAGGGCAGCGGTCAGCAGTGGTGCACGTCAACCCTATCTATTGTGGACCGATAGCGGTCCTTACAGAACAGCAGACTGTATCGCACTCAAGCCTATGTACCGTAGCACCCTATACCAAGTTACCAGTCCTTATAAGAACTTTTGTGGAACAAGCAGGTTGTGTGTTAGTGATTAGCAGACTGTACGTCAGTCCCTATACCGCTGAAGGACTGCTGCAGTATAGGTGAGCGGTCAGCAGTGGTGCACGTCAACCCTATCTATTGTGGACCGATAGCGGTCCTTACAGAACAGCAGACTGTACCGCACTCAAGCCTATGTACCGTAGCACCCTATACCAAGTTACCAGTCCTTATAAGAACTTTTGTGGAACAAGCAGGTTGTGTGTTAGTGATTAGCAGACTGTACGTCAGTCCCTATACCGCTGAAGGACTGCTGCAGTATAGGTGAGCGGTCAGCAGTGGTGCACGTCAACCCTATCTATTGTGGACCGATAGCGGTCCTTACAGAACAGCAGACTGTACCGCACTCAAGCCTATGTACCGTAGCACCCTATACCAAGTTACCAGTCCTTATAAGAACTTTTGTGGAACAAGCAGGTTGTGTGTTAGTGATTAGCAGACTGTACGTCAGTCCCTATACCGCTGAAGGACTGCTGCAGTATAGGTGAGCGGTCAGCAGTGGTGCACGTCAACCCTATCTATTGTGGACCGATAGCGGTCCTTACAGAACAGCAGACTGTACCGCACTCAAGCCTATGTACCGTAGCACCCTATACCAAGTTACCAGTCCTTATAAGAACTTTTGTGGAACAAGCAGGTTGTGTGTTAGTGATTAGCAGACTGTACGTCAGTCCCTATACCGCTGAAGGACTGCTGCAGTATAGGTGAGCGGTCAGCAGTGGTGCACGTCAACCCTATCTATTGTGGACCGATAGCGGTCCTTACAGAACAGCAGACTGTACCGCACTCAAGCCTATGTACCGTAGCACCCTATACCAAGTTACCAGTCCTTATAAGAACTTTTGTGGAACAAGCAGGTTGTGTATTAGTGTTTAGCAGACTGTACGTCAGTCCCTATACCGCTGAAGGACTGCTGCAGTATAGGGCAGCGGTCAGCAGTGGTGCACGTCAACCCTATCTATTGTGGACCGATAGCGGTCCTTACAGAACAGCAGACTGTACCGCACTCAAGCCTATGTACCGTAGCACCCTATACCAAGTTACCAGTCCTTATAAGAACTTTTGTGGACCAAGCAGGTTGTGTATTAGTGTTTAGCAGACTGTACGTCAGTCCCTATACCGCTGAAGGACTGCTGCAGTATAGGGCAGCGGTCAGCAGTGGTGCACGTCAACCCTATCTATTGTGGACCGATAGCGGTCCTTACAGAACAGCAGACTGTACCGCACTCAAGCCTATGTACCGTAGCACCCTATACCAAGTTACCAGTCCTTATAAGAACTTTTGTGGAACAAGCAGGTTGTGTGTTAGTGATTAGCAGACTGTACGTCAGTCCCTATACCGCTGAAGGACTGCTGCAGTATAGGGCAGCGGTCAGCAGTGGTGCACGTCAACCCTATCTATTGTGGACCGATAGCGGTCCTTACAGAACAGCAGACTGTACCGCACTCAAGCCTATGTACCGTAGCACCCTATACCAAGTTACCAGTCCTTATAAGAACTTTTGTGGACCAAGCAGGTTGTGTATTAGTGTTTAGCAGACTGTACGTCAGTCCCTATACCGCTGAAGGACTGCTGCAGTATAGGGCAGCGGTCAGCAGTGGTGCACGTCAACCCTATCTATTGTGGACCGATAGCGGTCCTTACAGAACAGCAGACTGTACCGCACTCAAGCCTATGTACCGTAGCACCCTATACCAAGTTACCAGTCCTTATAAGAACTTTTGTGGACCAAGCAGGTTGTGTATTAGTGTTTAGCAGACTGTACGTCAGTCCCTATACCGCTGAAGGACTGCTGCAGTATAGGGCAGCGGTCAGCAGTGGTGCACGTCAACCCTATCTATTGTGGACCGATAGCGGTCCTTACAGAACAGCAGACTGTACCGCACTCAAGCCTATGTACCGTAGCACCCTATACCAAGTTACCAGTCCTTATAAGAACTTTTGTGGACCAAGCAGGTTGTGTATTAGTGTTTAGCAGACTGTACGTCAGTCCCTATACCGCTGAAGGACTGCTGCAGTATAGGGCAGCGGTCAGCAGTGGTGCACGTCAACCCTATCTATTGTGGACCGATAGCGGTCCTTACAGAACAGCAGACTGTACCGCACTCAAGCCTATGTACCGTAGCACCCTATACCAAGTTACCAGTCCTTATAAGAACTTTTGTGGAACAAGCAGGTTGTGTGTTAGTGATTAGCAGACTGTACGTCAGTCCCTATACCGCTGAAGGACTGCTGCAGTATAGGGCAGCGGTCAGCAGTGGTGCACGTCAACCCTATCTATTGTGGACCGATAGCGGTCCTTACAGAACAGCAGACTGTACCGCACTCAAGCCTATGTACCGTAGCACCCTATACCAAGTTACCAGTCCTTATAAGAACTTTTGTGGAACAAGCAGGTTGTGTATTAGTGTTTAGCAGACTGTACGTCAGTCCCTATACCGCTGAAGGACTGCTGCAGTATAGGGCAGCGGTCAGCAGTGGTGCACGTCAACCCTATCTATTGTGGACCGATAGCGGTCCTTACAGAACAGCAGACTGTACCGCACTCAAGCCTATGTACCGTAGCACCCTATACCAAGTTACCAGTCCTTATAAGAACTTTTGTGGACCAAGCAGGTTGTGTATTAGTGTTTAGCAGACTGTACGTCAGTCCCTATACCGCTGAAGGACTGCTGCAGTATAGGGCAGCGGTCAGCAGTGGTGCACGTCAACCCTATCTATTGTGGACCGATAGCGGTCCTTACAGAACAGCAGACTGTACCGCACTCAAGCCTATGTACCGTAGCACCCTATACCAAGTTACCAGTCCTTATAAGAACTTTTGTGGAACAAGCAGGTTGTGTGTTAGTGATTAGCAGACTGTACGTCAGTCCCTATACCGCTGAAGGACTGCTGCAGTATAGGGCAGCGGTCAGCAGTGGTGCACGTCAACCCTATCTATTGTGGACCGATAGCGGTCCTTACAGAACAGCAGACTGTACCGCACTCAAGCCTATGTACCGTAGCACCCTATACCAAGTTACCAGTCCTTATAAGAACTTTTGTGGACCAAGCAGGTTGTGTATTAGTGTTTAGCAGACTGTACGTCAGTCCCTATACCGCTGAAGGACTGCTGCAGTATAGGGCAGCGGTCAGCAGTGGTGCACGTCAACCCTATCTATTGTGGACCGATAGCGGTCCTTACAGAACAGCAGACTGTACCGCACTCAAGCCTATGTACCGTAGCACCCTATACCAAGTTACCAGTCCTTATAAGAACTTTTGTGGACCAAGCAGGTTGTGTATTAGTGTTTAGCAGACTGTACGTCAGTCCCTATACCGCTGAAGGACTGCTGCAGTATAGGGCAGCGGTCAGCAGTGGTGCACGTCAACCCTATCTATTGTGGACCGATAGCGGTCCTTACAGAACAGCAGACTGTACCGCACTCAAGCCTATGTACCGTAGCACCCTATACCAAGTTACCAGTCCTTATAAGAACTTTTGTGGACCAAGCAGGTTGTGTATTAGTGTTTAGCAGACTGTACGTCAGTCCCTATACCGCTGAAGGACTGCTGCAGTATAGGGCAGCGGTCAGCAGTGGTGCACGTCAACCCTATCTATTGTGGACCGATAGCGGTCCTTACAGAACAGCAGACTGTACCGCACTCAAGCCTATGTACCGTAGCACCCTATACCAAGTTACCAGTCCTTATAAGAACTTTTGTGGAACAAGCAGGTTGTGTGTTAGTGATTAGCAGACTGTACGTCAGTCCCTATACCGCTGAAGGACTGCTGCAGTATAGGGCAGCGGTCAGCAGTGGTGCACGTCAACCCTATCTATTGTGGACCGATAGCGGTCCTTACAGAACAGCAGACTGTACCGCACTCAAGCCTATGTACCGTAGCACCCTATACCAAGTTACCAGTCCTTATAAGAACTTTTGTGGAACAAGCAGGTTGTGTATTAGTGTTTAGCAGACTGTACGTCAGTCCCTATACCGCTGAAGGACTGCTGCAGTATAGGGCAGCGGTCAGCAGTGGTGCACGTCAACCCTATCTATTGTGGACCGATAGCGGTCCTTACAGAACAGCAGACTGTACCGCACTCAAGCCTATGTACCGTAGCACCCTATACCAAGTTACCAGTCCTTATAAGAACTTTTGTGGACCAAGCAGGTTGTGTATTAGTGTTTAGCAGACTGTACGTCAGTCCCTATACCGCTGAAGGACTGCTGCAGTATAGGGCAGCGGTCAGCAGTGGTGCACGTCAACCCTATCTATTGTGGACCGATAGCGGTCCTTACAGAACAGCAGACTGTACCGCACTCAAGCCTATGTACCGTAGCACCCTATACCAAGTTACCAGTCCTTATAAGAACTTTTGTGGAACAAGCAGGTTGTGTGTTAGTGATTAGCAGACTGTACGTCAGTCCCTATACCGCTGAAGGACTGCTGCAGTATAGGGCAGCGGTCAGCAGTGGTGCACGTCAACCCTATCTATTGTGGACCGATAGCGGTCCTTACAGAACAGCAGACTGTACCGCACTCAAGCCTATGTACCGTAGCACCCTATACCAAGTTACCAGTCCTTATAAGAACTTTTGTGGAACAAGTGAGTTGTGAATGTTTAGCAGACTGCAGCAGAAGGGCAGCAGTCAAGTATAATATCCTTTCTATATTTGGAAGAAAGAATATTATACATGTACAAGCCTATTACTGTACCACTGATACCAGTCCTGAAAAGAACCTTTGTGGAACTAATAATAACAGCAAGTCTTTAAAATTACCCTCACTGCCTGACAACACTGCTTCCTTCCTGTCCCTATACAAATTGGCAAAAAAAGAGAACGATTAGTGGTTACTGGAACAGCTCTTTTGTGGACCTTGATAGTAACAGCTAATGATGATGATGATGATGATGATGATGAAAGACTAATCTGGCTGTCCCTGTAGCATACACCGTCCTTTCCCTTTCTCTAAACTAACAAAAGACACTCAGGCTGCTGCAAGAATCAGCAGCACAGCAAACCTATCAACACCTAACACCTATACCAGTCCTGAAAAGAACTTTTGTGTACCAAATAGCTAGTGGTTTATCTCTCCCTACTCCACACAGGAACCTGTCCCTATCTTAACAGAAGAAAGAATGTAAAATGGCCACCGGATCGGGTGTATTTATAGGTTAGGGGGAATGTACAAGTGTCCATGTGCTGTCATGTCTCAATTGGCTGTCCTGTATCACATGATAAACGTGTCACCAAAGGTTAAAGTTCTTGTATACATTAAACACGTAAGTCCGCCGCGGCGAACGACGGAAAAAGGCGTTCGAACGTGCGGACCGCGAATGTCGGAAATTCGCCGCGAAACGACCGCCGGGCGAACCGTTCGGCCATCACTAGTCACCAAGCAGAATGGCCACTCACCAGATGTCCCCAATCAGTAAGCCTTCGGTTCATTCAACGGATAACCAATCCACAACGCATTCCTCCCGTTAGCAATTCCTCAACGTCCATATATTCATACATAATTAAATGGAACCAATATAGTGTAAAACCGTTTTAACTTTAATAGAAAAATCAATAAAAAAAACGTATTGCACTCACATTTCAATGTGTCTATTGGCCAACACCAAGCCTTTCCAGCAATGAGAAAACCGTTCTAAAATCGGTCAAGCAACTGATGTTCCGCAGGTGGTGTTAGTCTCCCTCCACTGGGCCGACCTGTTCTTGGCTTGTATTCAAGGACCGTATGTCTCCCACAATCCTACACGTTTGGCATTTGAGCGTCGTCAGGAAGCTTTTCTGGGGGGGACTAGGACTGGGATTGCAGCGGACCCTCAAAAACAGCAAGGGGGAGGTTGAGCACCGGTACAACTTGGTATTTTTGATATATATATATATATATATATATATACCGTCTGGTTCAATCAGGAGCGCACACTTAACATCCCGGTTGGCTGAATTCATAGAGGCAGCAGCAAAGCTACCAGGTGGGAACATATTGAAAATTATTCATTACTATATTCAGGTGTTTAACAGATCTGATAGAAACTCCCGGGGGGGGGGGGGGGGCACCCATCTTAGAGAACATTGATAAATTTGTAAATACCAATGTTAAACAAATTACTAAAAAGACAGAAAATCGTGCTTACCATGACCATGATAGTAGGAGGCTAAAAATACATCCGATCACACTAAATGAACGGATGTGTAGGGACTGTATGGTGGCAACATGGTAACCAAATGCCTGCAATTCTCAATGTAGACAACCAGAAAGGGAACCAGTGGGAATGTGCGCACCCCTGAGGACACAAGGCAGTATTACAATGGAATTTGGGGGGGGGGGAGGATTTGGGGGGGTATGTGCTAGGAGGGGTGATTGGGGGGGGGGATTTGTGCTGGAGGGGGGAATTGAAGGGGGAGACCATTTGTGTTGAGAGGGGGGATTTTGAGGGGAGAATTTTTGCTGTGAAAAGGAATCGGGGTGGCGGAGAGGATTTGTGTTAGGGGGGAGGGATTGTGCTGGGGGGTGGGGGTGAGAGAGGAATACTGCTAGGAGCAGGATTGGGGGAGGGGAGAGGATTTTGTAACACAAACGTATTACAAATTTTCTACAAAGGGGAGATTTGTAGATGATTTGTGCTAAGGGGACATGGGGGGGGGGGGGGGGGTGTTTTGGGAGGGCTTTGGGGAGAGTAGATCTGTGATGGGGGTGGGAGAGAATTAGAACTAGGAAGTGGATTGGGGGAGGGGGAATTTGGATTGGGGGGGGAGGTTTGGGGATTTGTGCCAGGATGAGATAAAATGGGGGACTTGCTAGAGAAGGTGATTTGTGCTGGGAGGGGATATTGGGGGGGGGGGGGGGGTGGAGAACAGTGCCGTGTGCATTCAGGGGCTGTCTAATTGGGACCAGGGGCTGTGTCCATGCAGCCGCTGCATCCTAATAGACAAGAATGGGACTGGCTGCACATGGATGTATGGAACATCTGTGCATCCTGTGTGGGGAAGATAGCCCTTTGTACAAGTGTATATATAGATCCCCCCCAGTGTGAACAAGGCCTTATATGCTCAGTGCTGTACAGTGACTGTGTGTTGCTGCTGCACGACCTCCACATCCTGACTACATCTGCCTGACAGTGGGGTCTCTGGCTCCCATGCCCCCAATTGCACTCAGGCTCCTCCCAACTTGGCTTATATATGGGCACTGACTCACCCATGACATCATTACAGGAGGGTTCTAGCTAAAGGGGACCTAGCACCTGATTACACTATTCTTTCTCACCATACACTGTTCTGGGACATTGCCATCTAATGGCAGACTAGCTAACTTCACTTGCCTACAAATAGATTTAACAACATGTTACATAAAAGTAAAACTACTTCCAAGGAATTAACTAAGCTTGGTGTGCTCCACATTATCAGTGCAGATAGATTTTTTGAGGTCATTCTGTGCCACCAGCGCCAGTTTCTATTTTTAGGGTGAATCAGAAATTGGTGCAGATTCTGCACAGTGATGCCCCCCCCACCCAACACTGCCGCCGCCCTCCCTATCCATGCGCCCGGCCTCTTTCAGGATGTTGGGTGCATGAATTCCTATGGCGGGGATGGGGGGTGGTTTGAAGCACATGATTAGAGCCAGAGGCTCTAATAGGCTTCAAAAAAAGGGTGGCTGCGTCCCGATCCCACCCAGTTGTGTGACAATAGCGAATACATTTTTGCTATTTTCATGCTAAATCTTCTCCCCACCAATCAGGAAAGAGGTGTGAGACCTGTTTCCCGATTGGTCAAAATGTCAGGCAAACCTATTGGATGCCTGAGGTGGAGTCAGAGAGGAAGCCTGCCAGCCTGGAGCTGCTGCCCGGACCCCGCACCCGCTAGCTTGGAGCCACTGCCAGGACCCCACTAGCCTGGGGCTGCTGCCCGGACCCCGCACCCACTAGATTGGAGCCACTGCCAGGACCCCGCTAGCCTGGGGCTGCTGCCTGGACCCCACACCCGATAGCCTGGAGGCACTGCCCAGACCCTGCTAACCTGGGGCCGCTGCCTGAAAACCGCACCCGTTAGTTTGGAGCCACTGTCCGGCCCCCCCACCTGCTAGCCTGGAGCCACTGCCCAGACCCTACACCTGCTAGCATGGGGCTGCTGCCCAGACCCCGCACCTACTAGCCCGTGGCCGCTGCCTGGACCCCGCACCTACTAGCCAGGAGCCACTGCCCAGACCCTGCTAGCTTGGGGCAGCTGCCCAGGCCCCGCACCTGCTACCCTGGAGCCGCTGCCCGGACCCCGCTTGCTTGGAGCCGATACCCACACCCTAGATGACACCCCCATCTATCTGGATCTATCTATCCAGGTAAGTGCCAGACCAACCAGCAGAAGTGCGTGAATGTTGATCATTCACTGAATATTTGGAAAGGCTTGCTTCAAACTGGTATTAAACACAAAAATAAAAATGTATATGTAGCACAGGGTTTCTACTAAATCTATTATGGTGAATAGTTCATTGTTTCTTAACCACTTCCCGACCAGCGCACGACGATGTACGTCGACAGAATGGCACGGGCAGGCATATTGGCGTACATGTACGTCCAATATTCAATGCCGCCCTGCCATCGGGAGCGCGCCGCCGCCGGCGCGCTCCCGCACTGGTCGGGACCCCCGTGAGTCCGGTCGCGGGACCCGCGGACTCGATTGCCGCGGGCATCCCCGCGATCGTCTCACGGAGCGGCCGAATGGAGGAAATGCTGTATAAACAACATTTTTCCATTCTGCCTAGCAACTAGTGACGCTGATCTCTGCTCCATGTGATTGGAGCAGAGATCAGTGTACACTAAATGAAAGCCCAGCCCCCCCACAGTTAGTAACACACCCCTAGGAACACTTAACCCCTACACTGCCACCCACTGGTTAACCCTTTCACTGCCAGTGTCATTTACACAGGAATCACTGCATTTATGTAGCAGTGATTACTGTATAAATGACAATGGTCCCAAAAATGTGTCAAAAATGTCCGATGGGTCCCCGACAATGTCGCAGTCACAATAAAAATGGCAGATCGCCGCCATTACTAGTAAAAAAAAAAATAATAAAAAATTATTAATAAAAATGCTATAAAACTATCCCTATTTTGTAAACGCTATAACTTTTGCGCAAACCAATCAATAATCGCTTATTGCGATTTTTTTTACCAAAAATATGTAGAAGAATACGTATCGGCCTAAATTGAGGGAAATTTTTTTTTTATTTTATATATTTTTGGGGGATATTTATTATAACAAAAAGTAAAAAATAATGTGTTTTTTTCAAAATTGTCGCTCTATTTTTGTTTATAGCGCAAAAAATAAAAACCGCAGGGGTGATCAAATACCACCAAAAGAAAGCTCTATTTGTGGGAAAAAAAGGACGTCAATTTTGTTTGGGAGCCACGTTGCACGACCGCGCAATTGTCAGTTAAAGCGACGCAGTGCCGAATCGCAAAAAGTGGTCTGGTCTTTGACCAGCAAATTGGTCCGGTCTGAAAGTGGTTAAGTAAGGGTTTGGCTCCCTCTAGTGACCGCTGAAACTTTATCGGGATCTCTCATTAAGAAGCAAACAGTTATGCATTGTGGGATATGTAGTTTGATGAGGAAGTGACTCATGCTAATAAATCAGTCTACTACTGGACCCACAATGCCAAGTCACAGAACAGCCTGCTGGGTAAAAAGATAAAAGGACAGGCGTGGCCTGCTTTTGCTCTCTCTGGACGCCATTCAACAGCCAAGCAGGAGGTCTATGCGTGTGACCAGGGCAGAGACACTGCAGCCTACGATGAGGAGCAGGATCGCCAGCCTCTGAGGGACTTCAGAGTACAGCCCTGCCAGCTTAGCAGGCTGATTGGTGTGCAAGGCCAGGACATCTGGAAGTTTTCCTGCATCTCAGCCATCCAGAGGAATGGTATAGTGCGGCGGCGCCATCTTTTCAGCAGACTGAGACATCAGGAGGGGACCCCGGATGGAGCCTCGCTGAGTCTATTGTGGTGAGAGGGCACCTGCCCATTTCCATAATGTGCACTGTTTGCTGAGTAAGTTATTTACAGGCTGCTGGTGAGACTTGTAGTTCCACAGAAGTGATTCTACTTATTCACGGGCCATGTACAGGTGAACTCTGGGGTTTGATATTCCCTGTGCTGTAAAGTCAGTACTGTATTACACTCACACATAAGGAGAAAGTGTTACAAGTGCCATATTTCCTCAGTTTAACAGTTATCAACGTACCATTTATTCTACAGTTTGCTTTCTCTCTGTTTCCCTGTTGGATTACAAATACTGCAGTTTAAACTACAGGCTAGCTGAAGATATCTGGAGTCAAGGAACTTTTATCATCTTTTGCAGAGCATCACGGCTCTATTTTGTAGTTTGAACATTGAATTACAACCTAGGGGGAGCTCTTGAGTACAGGTTAAATATTGCATTGTATCATTGAATTTTTACGTAATATATTGCATTTAGGTGTGTGTATTGAGGTCTCAGTGGGAAGGTGTTTAACCAGTTCCCGATCAGCGCACGCCGATGTACGTTGGCAGAATGGCACGGGCAGGCATATTGGCATACAGGTACGTCCAATCTTCAATGCTGCCCTGCGATCGTGAGACGATCGCGGGTATGCCCGCGGCGATCGAGTCCGCGGGACCCGCGACTGGACTCACGGGGTCCCGACCATCACGCGAGCGCGGCGGCGGTGGCACGCTCGCGTGCTGTTAGGGACCCCCGTGAGTCCAGTCGCGGGTCCCGCAGACTCGATCGCCGCGGGCATACCCGCAATCGTCTCACGTAAACAGCATCTCCCCGTTCTGCCTAGCAACAAGTGATTGGAGCAGAGATCAGTGTTCACTAAATGAAAGCCCAGCCCCCAAACAGTTAGTAACACACCCCTAGGAACACTTAACCCCTACACTGCCACCCCCTGGTTAAGCCCTTCACTGCCAGTGTCATTTACACAGGAATCACTGCATTTGTATAGCACTGATTGCTGTGTAAATGACAATGGTCCCAAAAATGTGTCAAAAATGTCTGATGTGTCCGCCATAATGTCGCAGTCACAATAAAAATCGCTGATCACCGCCATTGCTAGTAAAAATTTTTTTTATAAAAATGCCATAAAACTATCCCCTATTTTGTATATGCTATAACTTTTGCGCAAACCAATCATTTACCAAAAATATGTAGAAGAATACATATCGGCCTAAACTGAGGGAAAAAAATGTTTTTTTATATATTTTTGGGGGATATTTATTATAACAAAAAGTAAAAAATAATGCGTTTTTTTCAAAATTGTCGCTCTATTTTTGTTTATAGCGCAAAAAATAAAAACCGCAGAGGTGATCAAATACCACCAAAAGAAAGCTCTATTTGTGGGAAAAAAAGGACATCAATTTTGTTTGGGAGCCACGTCGCATGACCGCGCAATTGTCAGTTAAAGCGACACAGTGCCAAATCGCAAAAAGTGGTCTGGTCTTTGGCCACCAAAATGGTCCGGGGCTGAAGTTTAAAGTCAGCAGCTACAAATACTGCAGCTGCTGTATTTTAATAATCGGACACTTACCTGTCCCAGGGTCCAGCGATGCAGGGGAACGAAGCCCCCCCCTCGTTCCCCGCTCCGCTAGCGGCGCCGTCATTCTTACTGTGGGCACCCGGCTGTGGCTTCACAGCCGGGCACGCACTGCGCATGCGCGAGCAGCGCCGCTCGTCGTGATACGCCGCACAGTTATCGGGGACACGTGACAGGTCCCAGATGACTGTGCGGCGCGAGGGGAAGTGATGTCACCAGCCCAGGCAATGAAGGAGGCAGACTACGAGGGACCCCCTAGCAACAGGCATTTAGAGGTGAGTAAAAAAAATATTTTTTTTCCAATTATTATTATTTTTTTTTTTAATGAATTTTCCATCTATATTGATTGTTATCAACTGTCATGTATTGTTTGTGTTTAATCACATTGTTCATTCTGTTTAATATCCACTTTAGTAAACTTCATAAGTGGTTCATTGATATTGTGTGTGAGTCTCCCTTTACTACCACAGCTGGTGATGTGACGGAACCCCAGGGCCCAGGTAAATATACTTCATGGTGATCATTATTGTGTTTTTCTCTCTGTTGCTGGGCTCCACACTAATACTATCAAGCAGGTGTGCCAGAGGGGTTGAGAGTACAGAACCAAACATACATTAAGCGGCTCCTTAGGGGGTAGCACTGTATATATATTTTTAAACTATTTTATTCTGAGAAAAATGGTGGTACATGTAAATACAGATCATCAAACGAAAATTCATTGCAGAAAAAAAAAGATTTGCCAAATTGAAGCGTTACTTCCAATCATATGTATGGAGAATCTGACATTGCGTATCTTAACATTGGACTATAGGGTGTTCAGCTTGGCCACTGGGGGGCACTGTCTCTTCTGGCAGGCATAGAACCACACTCTGGTTGGGTGCTTTAAGGTTACTTTCTCTCGGAGCTCACCCAGTGGGAGGGGTCATTCTTGCTGTGCTTTCTGGGAGAGGGTACTTAAGATGCGGATGTCACGTGGTTCGGGGTTCCAATCCAGAAGTATGTTCTGACTTCATGGTCCTGGTCCTCCTGGCCAGCCCCCAGGAAGGCTATGGCCTGGGGTGCGGATCCACCCGACTTTATGTCTCGGGGCTGGCTAGCCCGAGGCAAGGAAACTAAAGAAAGGCTTCCAAGGTGGTCCGGTGCCCTCTCCAGTTGGGGAGAGACCAGGCCCGGACTGGGACAAAAAATAGGCCTGGGCATTTTACATTGAGCAGCCAACTTTTCAAGAGGGACTGGGTGGGGGGGGGGGGGGGTGTTTGGTCGTCAGTAGACATTCACGGGGGTGGCTGGTATCGGTCCTCCACCTGTAATGTGCAGGGACACTGTGATATAAAGGGGACTGCATTGTAAAGGGGCACTGCAATGATTACAGTGCAGTCCCCTTTATATTACGATGTCCCAATTCTATTGTGACCACACAATGCTTGTACTGTCTGTCTCCTATTGTGCCCACACTGCCCAGTGACACTGACCTGCTTTCTCTCTAGTGGTGCTGGACAGCATGAGTCTCTCTGGTGATGCAGGTACAGCGTGGCTCTGTCTGGTGGTGTGGGTACAGCGTGGCTCTCTCTGGTGGTGGGGGTACAGTGTGGCTCTCTCTGGTGGTGTGGGTACAGCTTGGCTCTTTCTGGTGGTGTGGGTACAGCGTGGCTCTCTCTGGTGGTGAGGGTACAGCGTGGCTCTCTCTGGTGGTGCGGGTACAACGTGGCTCTCTCTGGTGGTGCGGGTACAGCGTGGCTCTCTCTGGTGGTGCGGGTACAGCGTGGCTCTCTCTGGTGGTGCGGGTACAGCGTGGCTCTCTCTGGTGGTGCGGGTACAGCGTGGCTCTCTCTGGTGGTGTGGGTACAGCGTGGCTCTCTCTGGTGGTGTGGGTACAGCGTGGCTCTCTCTCTGGAGGTGTGGGTACAGAATGGTGCTGGCACTCTCTCTCAGGTGGTGTGGATACAGCATGGCTCTCTCTCTGGCTTCCCCCGGCACAGTCCTCTCATTTTCCTTTAGTAGTCCACTCAGCTTCTTCCTAGGTTCCAGGCTCTCACTCTTTCCTCCAGCAGTGCATGCTGGGGGCTGAAATCTGCTGCCTGTGGCTAACAATGAGGCTTACAATCCAGTACTACATGTCCCATGATGCATGGCTAACCTCTTCTGATTGGCCCTCCACTGTGGCCAATGGGTACAAAAACAAATCGGCAACAAGCTGAGCAGCCAAATAAGATTAGAGCTGTGCTCTGCTGACAGGAGAGGGGGGGGGGGGGCAAGCAGGGGAGATACGCTGACATCCCCCAGCTCGCCTCCCCTTGTCACAGCGCGGCCGCTCTGCATCTCCATCCTTTCTCCTCTCCTGGTGTCCTGGTTGCCAGGTGTCCGTCGGCTGCCGGGCGCATGCGTGAAGCGGTGGCCTGGGTTGCCATGGATGGGCTTAGTAGGTGGAGAATGCCTCTGCTCCTCCCACCACCTGCGGCCAGCCCTACATGTCCCTGCATGCAGTGAGAGACCCAGCAACTTCGTAGCTATCCAGGGGCCACGTACGGGTTGGCTTCTTAGCAATAGCCTGGTGAGGCTGAAGTACCTAAGTGAATCCAATCTCATGGGTATCGCCAAACCGTCTGAAAGATCCAGGTATCACATGAGTGTTCTACAAGTTCTAGTTTCCCTACATGTTCTACAACGTCTGTGGCAGAGACTTGTTCCTGATTTAACGACTAGCCGACCAGCGCACGACGATGTACGTCGACAGAATGGCACGGGCAGGCAAATGGGCATACATGTACGTCCCTTTAAATTTGCCGCCCTGCCATCGGGAGTGCGCCGGCAGCGGCGCGCTCCCACGCTGGTCGGGACCCCCGTGAGTCCGGTCGCGGGACCTGCGGACTCGATCGCCGCGGGCATACCCGCGATCATCTCACGGAGCGGCCAAATGAAGAAATGCCGTGTAAACAGCATTTCTCCATTCTGCCTAGCAACTAGTGACGCTGATCTCTGCTCCATGTGATTGGAGCAGAGATCAGTGTTCACCAAATGAAAGCCCAACCCCCCCACAGTTAGTAACACACCCCTAGGAACACTTAACCCCTACACTGCCACCCACTGGTTAACCCCTTCACTGCCAGTGTCATTTACACAGGAATCACTGCATTTATATAGCAGTGATTACTGTATAAATGACAATGGTCCCAAAAATGTGTCAAAAATGTCCAATGGGTCGCCCACAATGTCGCAGTCACAATAAAAAATCGCTGATCGCCGCCATTACTAGTAAAAAAAATAAAATAAAAAATTATTAATAAAAATGCTATAAAACTATCCCTATTTTGTAAACGCTATAACTTTTGCGCAAACCAATCAATAATCACTTATTGCGATTTTTTTTTACCAAAAATATGTAGAAGAATACGTATCGGCCTAAACTGAGGGAAAAAAAAATTTTTTTATATATTTTTGGGGGATTTTTTATTATAACAAAAAGTAAAAAATAATGTGTTTTTTTCAAAATTGTCGGTCTATTTTTGTTTATAGCGCAAAAAATAAAAACCGCAGGGGTGATCAAATACCACCAAAAGAAAGCTCTATTTGTGGGAAAAAAAGGACGGCAATTTTGTTTGGGAGCCACATCGCACGACCGCGCAATTGTCAGTTAAAGAGACGCAGTGCCGAATCGCAAAAAGTGGTCTGGTCTTTCACCAGCAAATTGGTCCGGTCTGTAAGTGGTTAAGCACCTCGTTGGCTGCTAGGCCTTGTGAGAGAGGGACTGTCCAACCTGAGTGAACATCCAGCTGTGAATGGCTATTCTCTGGATTTAGTCAAAGTAGGCAAGTCCTTCATTATTGACTTTGACACTAAGCCCTTGTACACAAATTCGTTGGATTTTGTCCGACGGATTTTGGCCGAAACTGTTGCATACACACGGTTGGACAAAGTTGTCGGAAAATCCGATTGTACATAACGTGATGACGTTATTTTGTTACGACGGGACTACGTTCAGGCTAGTAGCCAATAGCTTTGGTCTAGGAATTTGATCTGAGCATGCGTGGCACTTTGTCCGTCGGAGTAGGCTACACATGATCGGAGTATGTCCAATCGGGGCATTTTGTCGGAAAATTTTACCGGCAAGTTGGAAAAGTTGGTCCGTCGGATATTCCGACGGAAACAGTCCAACGGAGACCACACACAGTCGGAATATCCGACAAAACGGTCCGATAGGAAACATTCCGTCGGAATCTCCGACCGTGTGTACAAGGGCTTAGAGTATCTGAACTTCCCTCCTAACCCTCTGATCTTATTCTAAGAGACTGTTTGTTAACTACGTTTTTTCAAATAAAAATCCCTTTAAGCGGATCTGTCATCAGTCTCTAAAGTTTCTGGGCCATCTACCACGGGAACCCCCAATCAAACCAGCAGCTCCCTCGAGGGTTAGTGCTACAATATATATATATATATATATATATATATATATATATATATACAGTATCTCACAAAAGTGAGTACACCTCTCACGTTTTTTGTAAATCTTTTCTTCTATCTTTTCATGTGACAACACTGAAGAAATGACACTTGTCTACAATGTAAAGTAGTGAGTGTACAGCTTGTATAACAGTGTACATTTGCTGTCCCCTCAAAATAACTCAACACATACCCCCCTCACCTGCTTATATACCCCCTCACCCTGGTCATATACCCCAACCCTGGTCATATACTCCCCACCTGGTCATATACCCCCACCCTGGTCATATACCCCCCCACCTGGTCATATACCCCCACCTGGCCATATACCCCATCCTGGTCTTATACCCCCCACCTGGTCATTTGATCTCCACCCTGGTCATTTACCCCCCCACCTTGTCATATACCCCCACCCTGGTCATATACCCCCCACCTGGTCATTTGACCCCACACCCTGGCCATTTACCGCCCCACCTGGTCATATACCCCCACCTGGTCATATACCCCCCACCCTGGTCATTTACTCCCCCCACTTGGTCATATACCCCCCTCACCCTCGTCATATACCCCCTCTCACCTGGTCATATACCCCCTACCCTGGTCATTTACCCCCCCACTTGGTCATATACCCCCCATACCCTGGTCATATACCCCCTCTCACCTGGTCATATACCCCCCCAAAACCCGAGTGGGCCCCCAAAAAGCTCCGGGTCTCTGTATTACCAATGACCATTATTACCCCCGAGTCCCAAGGCTATTGGCCGCCTGTTTTTGTGCGTGTTTGCAAAATGAAAGCGGGCCGGTCTGGATGAAGTCCAGAGCCAATTTTTTGTCCCACTCTAGCCCTGTCAGGGACTGATATGAATGTACAATATATAAAATACAGTGTAAATTGTCTGCACAGATATGTATATATATCTGCAATGAATAAATGTATATCTAGCTATCTTTTAATCCATCCATCTGATATCTTTCTCTCCCTCCATTTTCCATCTATTTCCTGCGGGGGGCGCTGTGTCCCACCATTTGAACGGACCGTTGTTCGCCCTGATGTAACAGATGTTGGTAGAGGTTACTCTCGGTCATTTTTCTTCTTGCACATCTGGCGGGTTTCTTTTTTTTTTGGGGGGGGGGGGGGGGGTTGCTGTGACATTTGCAGCCTGAATTTGGCGTTTCTGGACAGGCCTCCCTTCCAGCCGGACAGCTGATGTTGTTATTGCTGAGCAGAATCTTCCGTCAGCTGGGACCGTCCTGCACGACACTCTGTAATTGTCACAATTAGATCACTTTAATTTCCGTTATGTTTGAAGTCATTCTGTACGCGGCCCGCTTCCCATCCTCCAGAACCCGATCCAAACCCGCCATCCTGTCTGCATTATGCCGCCGGATCTCGCTGCCCTTTTCCATAATGTTATACAACTTCCCAAAATACGTCTTCTTTTTTTTATGTAAGGAAGGAAAACATTTATTCTGCAGATTGGAATAACCAGATCCTGATGTATGCAGAACAGAACATGAGCCCGTTACAGTACATATTAACCTCAATTGGATGACGTTGGATTTGCTCTGTGCAGTAAAACTGCCATTTGTTCCCTAGAAAATTAAATTTTCCTTCTTTATTCATCTTTTTTTTTTTTTTTTTTTCGACTTCAGCCGGTGCTGCTGATCTCCTGCATCCTCTTGCAAGCCATTTCCTGTCCATCTGCACTCTCTCCTCTCCAGAGTGCTGACAACACAGAAGCAGATTTGGGAGACAGGGACACAGTGTTTCCACCTTATAAGCAAAGATCACAGGCTGCACACATGGTAGTGTCACTAGGGTTGGTGTCACCTGGCGTGGCAAAACATGGTGTCACCCCCCCCCTCCTGTCTATCCTGCACAGCGCCCTGCAGGCAGCGAACAGTCACAGGGTGCACCCCCAAGTAAATGATAGTATAGGGTAGTATAGGGCAGGTTGGGGTGGTATAGGGCAGGTTTGGTATAGTGCAGGTTAGGGTGGTATTGGGCAGGTTGGGGTGGTATAGGGCAGGTTAGGGTGCTATAGGGCCAGGCTGGGGGGACATAGTGCCAGGTTGGGGCGGTATAGTGCCAGGTTGGGGTGGCATAGGGCAGGTTTTGGTGGTATAGTGCCAGCTTGGGGCGGTATAGTGCTAGGTTGGAGTGGTATAGGGAAGGTTGGGGCAGTATAGTGCCAGTTCGGGGTGGTATAGGGCAGGTTGGGATGGTATAGTGCCACATTGGGGTGGTATAGTATCAGGTTGGGGTGGTAAGTGCCAGGTTGGGGTGGTATAGGGCAGGTTGGGGTGGTATAGTGCCAGGTTGGGGTGGTATAGGGCAGGTTGGGGTAGTATAGTGTCAGGTTGGGGTGGTATAGTGTCAGGTTGGGGTGGTATAGTGCCAGGTTGGGGTAGTATAGGGCAGGTTTGGGTGGTATAGTGCCAGGTTGGGGTGGTATAGTGCCAGGTTGGGTGGTATAGGGCAGGTTTGGGTGGTATAGTTTCAGGTTGGGGTGGTATAGTGTTAGGTTGGGTTAGTATAGGGCAGGTTGGGGCAGTATAGTGCCAGCTTGGGGTGGTGTAGGGCAGGTTGGGGTAGTATAGTGTCAGGTTTGGGTGGTATAGTGTCAGGTTGTGGTGGTATAGTGCCAGGTTTGGGTGGTATAGTGTCAGGTTGGGGTGGTATAGTGTCAGGTTGGGATGGTATAGGGCAGGTTGGGGTGGTGTAGGGAAGGTTGGGGTAGTATAGTGTCAGGTTTGGGTGGTATAGTGTCAGGTTGGGGCAGTATAGGGCAGGTTGGGGATGTATAGTGCCAGGTTGGGGTGGTATAGTGCCAGGTTGGGGTAGTATAGTGTCAGGTTTGGGTGGTATAGTGTCAAGTTGGGGTGGTATAGGGCAGGTTGAGGTGGTGTAGGGAAGGTTGGGGTAGTATAGTGTCAGGTTTGGGTGGCATAGTGTCAGGTTGGGGCAGTTTAGGGCAGGTTGGGGATGTATAGTGCCAGGTTGGGGTGGTATAGTGCCAGGTTGGGGTAGTATAGTGTCAGGTTCGGGTGGTATAGTGTCAAGTTGGGGTGGTATAGTGTCAGGTTGGGGTGGTATAGGGAAGGTTGGGGTGGTGTAGGGAAGGTTGGGGTAGTATAGTGTCAGGTTTGGGTGGTATAGTGTCAGGTTGGGGCGGTATAGGGCAGATTGGGGATGTATAGTGCCAGGTTGGGGTGGTATAGTGTCAGGTTTGTGTGGTATAGTGTCAGGTTGGAGTAGTATAGTGTCAGGTTTGGGTGGTATAGTGTCAGGTTGGGGTGGTATAGTGTCAGGTTGGGGTGGTATAGTGTCAGGTTGGGGTAGTATAGTGTCAGGTTTGGGTAGTATAGTGTCAGGTTTGGGTGGTATAGTGTCAGGTTGGGGTAGTATAGTGTCAGGTTTGGGTAGTATAGTGTCAGGTTTGGGTGGTATAGTGTCAGGTTGGGGTGGTATAGTGTCAGGTTGGGGTGGTATAGTGTCAGGTTTGGGTGGTATAGTGTCAGGTTGGGGTGGTATCGTGTCAGGTTGGGGTAGTATAGTGTCAAGTTTGGGTGGTATAGTGTCAGGTTGTGGTGGTATAGTGCCAGGTTGGGGTGGTATAGGGCAGGTTGGGTTGGTGTAGGGAAGGTTGAGGTAGTATAGTGTCAGGTTTGGGTGGTATAGTGTCAGGTTGGGGCGGTATAGGGCAGGTTGGGGATGTATAGAGCCAGGTTGGGGTGGTATAGTGTCAGGTTTGGGTGGTATAGTGTCAGGTTTGGGTGGTATAGTGTCAGGTTTGGGTGGTATAGAGCAGGTTGGGGTGGTATAGTGCCAGGTTGGGGTGGTATAGTGTCAGGTTTGGGTGGTATAGAGCAGGTTGGGGTGGTATAGTGCTAGGTTGGGGTGGTATAGTGCCAGGTTGGGGTGGTATAGTGTCAGGTTTGGGTGGTATAGAGCAGGTTGGGGTGGTATAGTGCTAGGTTGGGGTGGTATAGTGCCAGGTTAGGACTCTATGTAGTGACAGTGTGCAGTAACTTACAGCATGCCCGGAGATGAAGACATCCTGGGCTGCTGTGTTCTCACCTATTTCTCTTTCTTCACCCGTGGGATCAACCAGAATGAAGGAGTCTGTGGGAGGAGGGGAAGAGGCAGCCACACCCTAAGCTCCGCCCACCAACTCCGGGTGCCTCGGGTGCGGGGGTTTAGCTTTATTAATGCTGACGGTGGTAGGCTGCCTTTCTCTCCTCAGTCATTTTAGCAAGGCTCCTGCGTTGTCAACCTGTCCCAAGTTCCAAATGGATTCAGGATAGTCAGTAACCAGATATATGAATAACTTATTGAGTTAATAAGGATAAAATAAGTCAAACTCTGCCAATGTGAACGGTATGAGCCACATCAAACACTTCAAGCCCTGAGGAAGGGAGAGATTTCCCCTGAAACGTGTTGGCTTTTGACCTCTTGTCATGTAAAATAAACATTTACTGGGCTTCTTCACATTTTTTTGGCACTATATACTATACTATAGCTGTAAATATTCTCTTGGCACTGTGTATCCCAATGTTGAGCTTACTGGGATTGCTGAGCATTGGCACCGGGGGGGGGGCTCCAGCCAAGTGCTTTGTGTTTTAAGGCTTGCAGCTCTTTCCTCCTAGAGAGGGTCGGGATGTTCTTTTGTCTTAGGCAAAGGCAAGGTTTGATAAATTTGCTTAGAGTCAGCTAAAAAAATGTAGGAACCAGTTTTATAAATCAGCTGCCCAGTGCCCAGAACTGCATGCCCAGGGTGTCGAATTGCTCACGCCTTGTGCCAAGCGGAAAAAGAGTGAAAAAATAATTAATACTTTTTGTAAGATTTTGGAAATAAGTCGTTTTTCTCCTTCACTGATGTTTGCTAATAGGGCTGCACTAATGGGCACCGATTAGGCGGCACTGATGGGCATTGATGAGGTGGTACTAATAGGTGCCACTGATGGGCACTGATGAGGTGGTACTAATAGGCGGCACTGATGGGCACTGATGAGGTGGTACTAATAGGCGGCACTGATGGGCACTGATAGGCTGCACTAATGGGCACCAATTAGGCGGCACTGATGGGCATTGATGAGGTGGTACTAATAGGTGCCACTGATGGGCACTGATGAGGTGGTACTAATAGGCAGCACTGATGAGGTGGCACTGATGGGCACTGATGAGGCAGTGCTGATGTGCACTGATAAACGACACTGATGAGGCTGCACTGATAAGCACTGATAGGCTGCACTAATGGGTGCTGATGAGGTCGCACTGATGGGCACTGATGGGCACTGAAAACCACTGAGGTGGCACTGAGGAGGTGGCACTGATAGGTGGAACTGATGGGCACTGACAGACAGCACTGATGAGATGTCACTGATAGGCGGCACTCCCCATCCACTCAGCGGCGGTAAGGAAGGAGCAACTGATGTAGCCCACAACCTCAACCCCTGCTGTCAAACTGGGAAGATGATGGTGATGGCAGAGGTGGGCGGACAGTGAGAGCAACAGGGGCATTGCTAGGTGGCCTGGGTGGTGGGGATGTGTGACTTGCTGAATAAACGCACCTGTCTGACACTGACCATTACACTGACCTGCCTGTCCTACACACACTGACCACTGACCAAGATACATTGACCACTGACCTACATACACTGAAAACTGACCTGCCTGACCTACATACACTGACCTGCCTGACCTACACACACTGACCACTGACCTGCCTGACCTACATACACTGACCTGCCTGATCTACATACACTGACCTGTCTGACCTACACACACTGACCACTGACCTGCCTGACCTACATACATTGACAGTGACCACTGACCTGCCTGACCTACATACACTGACCACTGACCTACATAAACTGACCACTGACCTGCCCGACCTACATACACTGACCACTGACCTACATACACTGACCACTGACCTGCCTGACCTACATACATTGACCTGCCTGACCTACATACACTGACCTGCCTGACCTACACACACTGACCTACCTGACCTACATACACTGACCTGCCTGACCTACATACACTGACCACTGACCTACATACACTGACCACTGACCTACATACACTGACCTGCCTGATCTACACACACTGACTTACACACACTGACCACTGACCTGCCTGACCTACATACACTGACCTGTCTGACCTACACACACTGACCACTGACATGCCTGACCTACATACACTGACCACTGACCTGCCTGACCTACACACACTGACCACTGACCTGCCTGACCTACATACACTGACCTGCCTGATCTACACACACTGACCACTGACCTGCCTGATCTACATACACTGACCTGTCTGACCTACACACACTGACCACTGACCTGCCTGACCTACATACACTGACCACTGACCTACATAAACTGACCACTGACCTGCCTGACCTACATACATTGACAGTGACCACTGACCTGCCTGACCTACATACACTGACCACTGACCTACATAAACTGACCACTGACCTGCCCGACCTACATACACTGACCACTGACCTGCCTGACCTACATACACTAACCTGCCTGACCTACATACATTGACCTGCCTGACCTACACACACTGACCTGCCTGACCTACACACACTGACCTACCTGACCTATATACACTGACCTGCCTGACCTACATACACTGACCACTGACCTACATACACTGACCTGCCTGACCTACATACACTGACCACTGACCTGCCTGACCTACACACACTGACCACTGACCTGCCTGACCTACACACACTGACCACTGACCTGCCTGACCTACATACACTGACCTGTCTGACCTACATACACTGACCTGGCTGACCTACATACACTGACCACTGACCTACATACACTGACCACTGACCTGGCTGACCTACATACACTGACCACTGACCTACATACACTGACCTGGCTGACCTACATACACTGACCACTGACCTACATACACTGACCACTGACCTACATACACTGACCACTGACCTACATACACTGACCTACATACACTGACCTACATACACTGACCTACATACACTGACCTACATACACTGACCTGGCTGACCTACATACACTGACCTACATACACTGACCTACATACACTGACCTGGCTGACCTACATACACTGACCTACATACACTGACCTACATACACTGACCTGGCTGACCTACATACACTGACCAGGCTGACCTACATACACTGACCACTGACCTGGCTGACCTACATACACTGACACTGACATACACTCTGTGTCTGACCTACTTCAGCTCAGTCGTGGTATGCGGTCACAGCAGGCAGTCAGTCATTGGGGAGAAGAGAGGAGAGGAGAGCCGAGCCGCCGCCCGAGCGGGGATGTAGCGTTCCCGACTTCTGGAGCCTGCAGGCTAAAATGGATGTCACGTCCTGCTCCAGAATCCGGGGACCAACGGCACTCAACCACTTTCGGCTGCTTTTGGCCGCTATGGCTAATTTTGGCCGCCGGGGACTGATCTGTTAGCGAGTGCGGCCGCAATTTGCCGACGCTCGGGGCTAACAATGGAATGCAGCATTCCATAGACTTGGGGCTTTTCGGGGTCACATTTGGGGCTTCAGCCACCCCTAGCCACCCCCTCCCGACGCCCCTGGAGAGCAAGCTGCACTCATCACAGCCCCGCCCACCAGCAGAGGCCGCCGGTTCGCACAAAGGAGCGCGTATCCCTCTCCAGCAGGCCGCAAAGCCGTGGCCTCAATTAGAGGCCAGCCCCACCTTAGTCCACGCACCTGCAGGGGGGCCACATGGGAGGAATCCAGACCACAGCTGAGGTGTAGCCCAGGTGCCAAGTGAAGTGTGAACAAACCCTTAAGTAGTGCATTTGTAAAAAGGGTGGAATTAAAAATAAAAAGACATAGCACCTGTGATCAGTAGAAGGAGGAATAGTGCCCCATCATTGGTGTCAGTGGACGGAATAGTGTCCTATCAGTGGTGTCAGTGGAAGGAATAGTGCCCATTGTTGGGGTCATTGGAATTAATATTGCCCCATCATTGGTCTCAGTGAACGGAATAGTGCCCATTGCTGGTATCAGTGGGAGGAATAGGTCTCCATCTGTGGTGTCAGTGGGAGGAATAGTGCCCCATCATTGGTATCAGTGGAAGGAATAGTGCCCCATTGTTGGTGTCAGTGGGAGGAATTGGTCTCCATCTGTTTTGTCAGTGGGAGGAATAGTGCCCCATCATTGGTATCAGTGGGAGGAATAGTGCCCCATCATTGGTGTCAATAGGAGGAATAGTGCTCCATCATTGGTGTCAGTTGAAGGAATAGTGCCAGTGGAAGGAATAATGCCCCATTGTTGGTGTCAGTGGGAGGAATAGGTCTCCATCTGTGGTGTCAGTGGGAGGAAAAGTGCCCCATCATTGGTGTCAGTGGAAAGAATAGTGCCCATTGTTTGTGTCATTGGAATAAATAATGCCTCATCATTGGTCTCTGTGGATGAAATAATGCCCATTGTTGGTATCAGTGGGAGGAATAGTGCCCCATCATTGGTGTCAGTGGAAGGAATAATGCCCATTGTTTGTGTCATTGGAATAAATAATGCCTCATTGTTGGTCTCTGTGGACGAAATAATGCCCATTGTTGGTATCAGTGGGAGGAATAGTGCCCCATTGTTGGCGTTAGTGGGAGAAATAGTGTCCATTGTTGGTGTCAGTGGGAGGAATAGGTCCTCATCTGTGGTGCCAGTGGGAGGAATAGCGTGCATTGTTGGTGTCAGTAGGAGGAATAATGTCATGTATTATTGAGAAGAATAGTGCCTCAAGGGCTGGAAAAAAAGATAAGCAAAGAGCCACATCCAGCCCACAGGCCACAATATGGGGACCACTGTGATAGGCAAGGAAGCTGGTAGATCGGATGTCCGTCTAGGTAAGGGAGAGCAATACTCAGAATACGGGGGGGGGGGGGGGGGGGGAGAACACAGAGAGGGAAAAGAGAAGACAGAGGGAGAAAGATAAGGATATGAGTAATAGTCACATCACTTATTACCCTGACATACCTCCCAACTGTCCCGGATATTGAGGGACTGTCCCTCATTTGGGACAAAGTCCCGGCGTCCCTCTTTCTTTCTCATTTGTCCCTCATTTTGGTCTAAAGTTGTATATAAATTGCACTATTTATCTTTCAAAAAAGTGTTTCCCAGCGCTAAACCTTTCATCTGATTTCTAAATGGCTACATTTGTAAATTCCAAAAGCCAATATAAAGTGGGGGAAATAAAAACACTTGTGGGTTTTAACCAATCATTTTGTATTTTTTTGTACAATTATCCTTTAAGGGGTGTATACCTACGTACCTATGCTAATAGGTGTCCCTCATTCCAATCTCAGAAAGTTGGGAGGCCTGCCCTAGACGGAGAGCCCCGAGGGGGGGGGCGTTTTTGGACCCTAAATTTGCCCCCCCCCTGGCCAGTACAGAGCTCACAGACCTGGAAGGTCCTGGCCCGGTGTGTGACTCAGTCGAGGCTCAGCCTTCCACACTGAGAGTCTCCGGGGGGGATTTGTGGCTTCTTTCTTGGAATTCATGACAGAGAGTAATGACTTTCTCCATAGCAGCCAGACACAACAGCTTCTGGGGGGTCCGAGGAAGAGGAAGCTTTGAGGGATTATAATATTTATCTATTATCTATTTATTGGTCCGGAGCAAGTCGCGTGATGCTCGCAGTGCAGAGCGAGCAGAACCCGAAGATGCGTCACAGCGGAGTTCTTCCCCCAAGAGAGAGAGGGGGGGGGGGGGGAACCACCATCCCCAACATTATATAATATCACTGACCATGAGGTCACATTAAAGGCAGGAGGGACTTACTGTTATTTTATAGAAATTGTTTAACCACTTGCTTACTGAGCACTTACACCCCTTCCTGCCCAGACCAATTTTCAGCTTTCAGCGCTGTCACACTTTGAATGACGATTGCGTGGTCATGCTACACTGTATCCAAATTACATTTTCATCATTTTTTTTACACAAATGGAGCTTTCTTTTGGTGGTATTTAATCACCACTGGGGTTTTTTATTTTTTGCTAAACAAACAAAAAAATACAGAAATTTTTGAAAAAAACAAAACACGTTTCAGAGTTTGTTATCAAATTTTGCAAATGGGAAATTTTTCTCCTTCATTGATATTTGCTGATGAGGCTGCATCGATGGGCACTGATGGGCTGCATTGATGGACACTGATGGGCTGCATTGATGCGCTGCATTGATGGGCACTGATGAGGCTGCATTGATGGGCACTGATGAGGCTGCATTGATGGGCTGCATTGATGGGCACTGATGGGGCTGCATTGATGGGCACTGATGGGGCTGCATTGATGGGCACTGATGGGCTGCATTGATGGGCACTGATGAGGCTGCATTGATGGGCACTGATGGGCTGCATTGATGGTCACTGATGAGGCTGCATTGATGGGCACTGATGGGCTGCATTGATGGGCACTGATGGGCTGCATTGATGGGCTGCATTGATAGACACAGATAAGATGACACTGATAGGCTCTGATAAGGCGGCACTGGTAAGACGGCACTGATAGATGTCACTGATAGGTGGCACTGATTGGCGGCACTGGTGGGCACTGATAAGTGGTATTGTTAGGCAGTACTGGTGATGAGGCACTGATTGGTGACATTTATAGGTGGCACTGTGGGCACTAATAGGTGGCACAGTGGGCACTGTTAGATGACACTGTGGGCACTGATGGGTGGTACTATGGGCACTGGTAGGTGGCACTGGTGGGCACTGGTAGGTGGTGCTGATGGGCACTGGTAGGTGGCACAGGTGGGCACAGAAGCCTCTGCTGAGGCTCTCCACGATCGTGACTGATGTCCCTCTCACAGCCGCCGGTGATCAGATTTTTTTTTAGCAGTTTAGTGATTACCGGCTCTGTTTACATCACATGATCAGCTGTCATTGGCTGACAGCTGATCATGTGTTAAGGGGCCAGGATTGACCCCTTACTCCGATCTGTGATCACCCGAGTCTCATTGACTGATCACAGCACTGCGTCACTTTAACTGACAACTGCGACGCTGTACCCAAAATTGACATCCTTTTATTCCCCCACAAATAGAGATTTCTTTTGGTGGTATTTGATCACCTCTGCGGTTTTTACTTTTTGTGCTATAAACAAAAGAAGAGCGACAATTTTGAAGAAAAAACAAAACAAAACAATATTTTATACTTTTTGCTATAATACATATAAAAAAAAATCAGTTTAGGCTGATATGTATTCTTCTACATATTTTTGGTAAATTTTTTTGCAATAAGTGTATATTGATTGGTTTGCATCTACCAAATAGCGAATAAAGTTATGGAATTTTCATGGCATTGTTATTATTATTATTATTTTATTATTATTATTTTCATTTATTAGTAATGGCCACGAGCTGTGATTTTTTTTAGCGGGACTGCGACATTGCGGTGAACAGATCAGACAATTTTGACACTTTTTTGGGACCAGCGACATTTACTATAAAAAATGCACTGATTACTGTATAAATGTCACTGGCAGGGAAGGGGTTAAACACTAAGGGGGGCGATCAAGGGGTTAAATGTGTTCCCTAGGGAGGTGTTTCTAACTGTGAGTGGGGGGGGGACTGACTAGAGGAGGAGAGAGATTGCTGTTCCTGATTACTAGGAACAGCAGATCTGTCTCTCCTCCCCTGTCAGAATGGGGATTTGTGTGTTTACATACTGGCGGCACACACGCACACCTCCGACGGCATGCGAGCGACTGCTATCGCCCTTAAAGGTGCAGACTTACACGTAGGCTGATTTGCGGGAACGAGATGACCTGCCCCAGTATAATGAGGCCAGCTCGTTGGCGGGTGGTTAAAGCGGAGCTCCACTTGTTCGCTCCCCCCCCCCCCCCCCGCTGCCACATTTGCCACCTTCGGGGGAGGGTTCGGGTATCTGTGTTTGACAGGTACCCACTCCCAATTCCTGGTGACTTTGCTGCAGCAATGTCACCCGAAAATCGGGGCCACTCCTTCTCCTTCCCCTCCCCCCCACGACCATGCGGCAACATCCGAGAGCCGATTGAAAAATCGGCTAGTGTGCCGACTTCGCAAGATCCCTGAAAAGGTAAGTGTCCTAATATTAAAAGTCAGCAGCTACATTATTACATAGCTCCCAACTGTGCCGGATTTGGAGGGACTGTCCCTGATTTGGAGCAATGTCCCTCTGTCCCTCATTCCTCCTCATTTGTCCCTCATTTTGGTCTGATCTATATAGTTGTAGATAAAATGCACTTTTTATCTATCAAAAAGTCTTTTCCAGCGCTAAACCTTTCATCCAATTTCTAAATTGCTGCATTTGTAAATTACAAAAGGAATTTTAGTGGTAAAAAAAGCACTTGTGAGTTTAACCAATCTTTTATTGTTTGTACAAGTCACCTTTAAGAGGGCGTGGCAAGGGGTGTGTCCTATGCCTGCATACTTTTGCTGATAGGTGTCCCTCATTCCCATCTCAGAAAGTTGGGAGGTATGGGTATTACAGAGTTTTTCTTCACCCCAATTAGTGATTGGATTTGGATTTCTCTTCTCTTCATTTACTTTCCATTTTGTTAATTGATAAAAAAAATAAAAAAAATATTAACACTTCTATTTCTGAAAGCTTTCTTCGTTTACAGCATTTTTTTCACACCTGCCTAAAACTTTTGCACAGCACTGTGTTTCTATAGACATTGTACGGACATTTTTTTTTTTTTTTGGTAATCAGAGCTGCAAAATAATAATTCAGAAAACGTTGGCTTCTGTCTTCTCAGTGACACGGAATAGTCTCTGTGGAAGAGTCGGAGCTGGTGAGTGCACTGTAGTAACCTCCATCCCGCCGTCCTCCATCTCCTCCTCTTGGTTGAGGTTCTCATGTGCCGTCTGTTTCCTCTCTGTGGTCACACAAATCCCATGGGGGGGGGGGGGGGGTGATGACATGGACACATATCCCCAGTCTGCGGTGATGTCATTGCTTGCTGTGCGGCGGCACGAAGAGAGATCAGAGGACTGCGGTTATCCCTTCGCTGGAGGAACCCAGAACTAAAAAACATTTCATAATACAAAAACTTCCCTGTGGATCACATACACTCTGTGACCGCATCTATTCAGGGCAGAAGGCTTTGATTGTTTTTATTTATTTTTTTACTTTTGTTTTAATTTTTTATATATCACTTGTTTTTATTTATTTATTTATTTACTTTTTTAAATGTATTTTTTATATCATTTGTTTTTTTCGTTTATTTATTTTATATCATTTGTTTTTATTTATTTATTTATTTAATTTTTTTTTTTATATCATTTGTTTTTATTTATTTATTTACTTTTTAAATTATTTTTTATATCATTTGTTTTTATTTATTTATTTCCTTTCTTATTTTTAATATCATTCTTTATTTACTTTTCTATTTATTTTTTATATCATTTGTTTTTTATTTATTTTTTTATATCATTTTATTTATTTTTTATATCATTTGTTTTTATTTATTTATTTATTTATTTATTTTTTTATATCATTTGTTTTTATTTATTTATTTGTGTTTTGTATTTTTTTTTTTATATAATTTGTTTTTATTTATTTATTTTTTATATCATTTGTTTTTTATTTAATTATTTACTTTTTTAATTTATTTTTTATATCATTTGTTTTTTATTTATTTATTTACTTTTTTTTATATCATTATGTATTTATTTATTTACTTTTTGTTATATCATTTGTTTTTATTTATTTATTTACTTTTTGTATTTTTTTATACAATTTGTTTTTATTTATTTACTTTTTTATATATAATTTGTTTTTATTTATTTACTTTTTTTGTATTTTTTATATCATTTGTTGTTTTATTTATTTATTTACCTTTTTTTTTTATTTTTATTTTTTATATCATTTGTTTTTTTTTATTAGGGTGAACTTGCATAATACAAAACAGGGTAAAAGACATTAACCATCAAAAGGGGGTTCTTCTTACAAAGAACAATCACATGTAGGTATTCCTTCATTGGCAATAGGGTACATACCTGAAAGCCCCCCCCCCCCCCCCCCCAAACTAGAAAAGAAATAAAGAAAACAACTATGTAGGTAAAAGTCCCGAAAACTGTCTGACCAATACCTGGGAGGAAAGGTGAGTTAGTACTGAGGGAAGATCTTTTTTTTTTTTTTTACAATTTTAATTTAATTTTATTTCCTATTAAAAAAATGTTTTTGATAAATTCCTAATTTGACAGTTTATAGATTTCTGGCTCTGTAGAAGATTTGTTCTAGGAGGAATGAAATGTTCGATCCTTTGTGGTGATGATGTAACACTTTACATTGACAGTTCAGTCCGACAAAAAAAAAAAAAAAAAAAAAAAAACATTTTCTTTTTAACCATTTGCCTGCTGGGGACTTTTACCCCCTTCCTGCCCAGGCCAATTTTCAGTGTTCAGCGCTGTCACACTTTGAATGACAATTGCGCGGTCATACAACACTGTACCCATCTGACATGTTTATCATTTTTTCCCACACAAATAGAACTTTCTTTTGGTGGTTTTTAATCACATCTGCGTTTTTTAATTTTTTTTTGCTAAATGAATGAATAAAGACCGAAAATTTTGAACAAAAATCTTTTTCATAGTTTGTCATCAAATTTTGCAAACAAGTAATTTTTTTTCCTTCACTGACATGTGCTGATGAGGCTGCAGTCATAAGTGGCACTGATGGGCACTGAGGCAGCACCGATGGGCACTGATAGGCTGAACTAATGGGCACTGATGAGGCTGTGCTGACAGATGGCACTGATGAGGCGGCACTGATAGGTGGCACTGATAGGCTGCACTAATGGGCACTATTGAGGTTACATTGCTGATAGGTGGCATTGAGGAGGCACTGATGGGCACTGATTGGCAGCACTGATTGACACTGATTAGCAGCATTGATGAGCACTAATTGGCAGCACTTATGGGCACTGATTGGCAGCATTGATGAGCACTGATTGGCAGCACTGATGACCAATGATTGGCAGCACTGATGACCACTGATTGGCAGCACTGATGGGCACTGATTGGCACCGCTGACAGGCACTGATTGGTAGCACTGATGGGCACTGATTGACAGCACTGATGGGCACTGATTGGTAGCACTGATTAGCAGCACTGATGGCACTGATTGGCAGCACTGATGGGCACTGATTGGCAGGACTGACGGCCACTGATTGGTAGCACTGATGAGCACTGATTAGCAGCACTGATGGGCACTGATTGGTAGCACTGATGACCACTGATTGGCAGCACTGATGGGCACTGATTAGCAGCACTGATGGGCACTGATTGGTAGCACTGATGGGCACTGATTGGTAGCACTGATGGGCACTGATTGGCAGCACTGATGGGCAGCGCTGACAGGCACTGATTGGTAGCACTGATTGATAGCACTGATGGGCACTGATTGGTAGCACTGATGGGCACTGATTGGTAGCACTGATGGGCACTGATTGGCAGCACTGATGGGCAGCGCTGACAGGCACTGATTGGTAGCACTGATTGATAGCACTGATGGGCACTGATTGGCAGCACTGATTGGCAACACTGATTAGCAGCACCGATGAGCACTGATTGGCAGCACTGGTGCCCTGATAATCAGTGTAGATGTCCCTTTTACAAAAGCCAGTTATCGGCTCTCCTCTCCTCACCTCATGCTGTCAATGTGGGGAAAGGAGTGCCGATAATCGGTTTCTTTTTAGATCTGTGATTGGACAGAGCTGACACTCCTATCACAGAGCCCGCACCCCACAGTGAGCGTACAGTAGGCGCGATCATGGCACGCCATCAAATTTGACAGCCTCCCAGAACCATCCGTCACTCGGCTGTAGTGTGGTCGTGGTGGTTAACCAGAGCTTATATCAGATTGTTTTGTTTCTACTAAACGCAGCATGCTGGGTAATGTGTCCGTGTGACACTTCCGGGTACTCAGCACTCCCCCTGACAAGGCCATCACCTGATTTTCTCTGCAGAAAGACGGCGCCATCTTTGTTCAGGCATCATCCTGGTCTCTGTGCAGTTCAGGGCTGTGTTCACAAAAAATCTGACACAGATCAGCCCCTGCCGCAGTCTCTCACCTTGTGACTTGCTGTAAAGTTACAATGTACAGCCTGATCACTGGGGGAGTGGAGACTGAGGAAATGCTTGCAGCAGACTGATGATATAATCCCAGCCTAGGCAAAGTCCCGATTGGAGACCAAGGACAATTGTTAAATGATAAAAGGTGGGGTGATCCTGTTGCTGTGTATGGGGGTGGATGGGGGGTAATAATGCGGGTGATTATAGGCAACACCGATGGATCTCGGGGCTGGTAAAAAAATTGGCAATGACTTTATTATTGTGTGTGGCTGAAATTTGATGAGATCAGATTATTCTCTGCGTGTCACGTTGTGTTAAATCGTTTTGTGCCATGTGTGGTGTTGAAAAATATTGTATTGTGTCCGGTTATGTTGTGCTGTGTTATGTCCTGTTTTGTTATGTTGTGCTGTTTATGTCACTGTGTTGTGTCTTGTTGTATTTTGTCATCTTGCATTTTATCGTGTTATATCCTCTTGTAGTATGTCATGTTTATTGTTATGTTGTGTTGTGATGCTCTGTCATATCATGTTTATTGCTGCATGTTGTGTTATGTTGTGGTGTTACAGTGTGTCTTGTTGTGTCATGTTGTGTTATCATGCTATGTCCTACAGTGTTTTGTTATGAAGTGTTGTGTCAGGTCATGTTGTGTTATGTCATGCTATGTTGCACTGTGTTGTATTATGTTATGCTATGTTGTGTCATGTTGTGTTGTGTTATGTCATACTATGTTGTACTGTGTTGTGTCATGTTGCGTCATGTTATATAATGTTATGTCGTACTGTGCTGTCTCATGCTGTACCATGTTGTGTTGTGTTGTGTTATGTTATGCTATGTTGTACTGTGTTGTGTTATATTGTGCTGTCTTGTGTTAGATTTTTGTTATGTCATGCTATGTTGTACTCTGTTGTGTTATGTTGCATTATGTTATGTTATGTCATGTTGCACCGTGTCGCATCACATTGTTTTGTGCTATGTAGTGTTGTGTTATGTTGCACTGTGTTGTGTTATGTAGTGTTGTGTTATGTTGCACTGTGTTGTGTTATGTAGTGTTGTGTTATGTCGTGCTGTGTTGTGTTATGTTGCATTGTGTTGTGTTATGTATTGTTGTGTCATGTTGTATTATGTTGTCTTTTGTCATGTCATGCTATGTTGTACTGTGTTCTGTCATGTTGTGCTGTATTATGTTAAATTGTGCTATGTTATGTCATATTAATCATTGTGTTATCTTATGTTGCACTGTGTTGTGTTATGTCAGATTGTGTTATGTCGCATTGTGCTATGTTATGTCACACTGTGATATGTTATGTTGCACCATGTTGTGTTATGTCGCACTGTGTTATGTTATTGCGCACCGTGTTGTGTTATGTATCATGTTGTGTTGCACTATGTTGTATCATGTTGTGTTGCACTGTGTTGTATCATGTTATGTCACACTGTGTTGTGTTATGTTGTGTTATGTTGCACTGTGTTGTGTTATGTTGTGTTATGTTGCTCTGTGTTGTGTCATGTTATGTTGCAATGTGTTGTCATGTTATGTTGCAATGTGTTGTGTCATGTTATGTCGCACTGTGTTGTGTCATGTTATGTTGCACTGTATTGTATCATGTTGTGTCCCACTGTGTTGTGTTATGTTGTGTTAAGTCGCACTGTGTTGTGTTATGTTGTGTCGCACTGTGTTGTGTCGCACTGTGTTGTGTCATGTTGTGTTGTGTCATGTTATGTCGCACTGTGTTGTGTCATGTTGTAATGTCGCACTGTGTTATGTTGTTTTATGTCGCACTGTGTTGTGTCATGTTGTGTAATGTCGCACTGTGTCATGTTGTGTTATGTCGCACTGTGTTGTGTTATGTCGCACTGTGTTGTGTCATGTTGTGTTATGTTATGTCGCACTGTGTCATGTTGTGTTATGTCGCACTGTGTCATGTTATGTTATGTCGCACTGTGTCATGTTGTGTTATGTCGCACTGTGTCATGTTATGTTATGTCGCACTGTGTCATGTTGTGTTATGTCGCACTGTGTCATGTTGTGTTATGTCGCACTGTGTCATGGTGTGTAATGTCGCACTGTGTCATGGTGTGTAATGTCGCACTGTGTCATGGTGTGTAATGTCGCACTGTGTCATGGTGTGTAATGTCGCACTGTGTCATGGTGTGTAATGTCGCACTGTGTCATGGTGTGTAATGTCGCACTGTGTCATGGTGTGTAATGTCGCACTGTGTCATGGTGTGTAATGTCGCACTGTGTCATGGTGTGTAATGTCGCACTGTGTCATGGTGTGTAATGTCGCACTGTGTCATGGTGTGTTATGTCACACTGTGTCATGTTGTGTTATGTCGCACTGTGTCATGTTGTGTTATGTCGCACTGTGTCATGTTGTGTTATGTTGCACTGTGTCACGTTGTGTCATGTTGTGTTATGTTGCACTGTGTCACGTTGTGTCATGTTGTGTTATGTTGCACTGTGTCACGTTGTGTCATGTTGTGTTATGTTGCACTGTGTCACGTTGTGTCATGTTGTGTTATGTTGCACTGTGTCACGTTGTGTCATGTTGTGTTATGTTGCACTGTGTCACGTTGTGTCATGTTGTGTTATGTCGCACTGTGTTGTCATGTTGTGTAGTTTTGTGTCATGTCACATTGTGCAGGTGTGGGATATTTGCAGACTCGTCGGTTTGCTGTGGGCTGTGGCTGGACTGGCGTATCACGTTATATGGTGGCTCTCCAGAAGCACCAATCCCAGATCTGTGGCCGGTGTCAGGCGAGGTAACAAGTGGGACGATAATTCCAGACGCCCCCCCCCCCCCCGGACCCCCCACTTTCTAGCAGCCTGCGGTTTCCTCCCAGAGGAAGTGGCCCTCACAGCCGCTCCGGATTAACTCTTCCAGTGCCTGAACTGAGGGCTGCGCGCCTTATAAACCCCACATGGGGCTCGCAACACGCCGGAGGCGCCCACCAGGCGTCAGCGCCGCCATCACAGACAAAGCCCCCCATTATCCTTTTGTCACACAAAGTAATTCATAAGCTGATAGTTATTATCAGACGGGCTGATTGTCAGGGAGGAGTCATATTGTTATACAAAGTGACAATTTCATCCTCAATCCGGATCACATCCGATGTTCTGCAGCACTATAACCATAAACATCGGAACGCAATTATTCCTGGATGACATCACAGCGACCCGCCAATCAGAGCGGAGAAAAAGCAAATCCAACAAATGAAATATCGAGTTATATGAAAATGATACAAATGATTAGAATAAGAAAGATTCATCCGATTGGAGGCTCCGATGAAGACCGGACCCCCGATCACTGTATTGTTGGAGGACGGCAAATGTAACTAGAAATACAAAAGTACAAAAATATAATAAAATCTCATTTGTCAAAATGTAATATATTTTATCATTCATTATTTTCTAATAATTATAGATAAAAAATACTAAAACCGTTTCCAAATATCTTTTCTGAGAGAGGATCTGATTGGATCTGATGATCAACGTGCAATGTAGAGTTCACAGGTGTGGTCCCTATTCCACCCACAGGTGTGGTCCCTATTCCACCCACAGGTGTGGTCCCTATTCCACCCACAGGTGTGGTCCCTATTCCACCCACAGGTGTGGTCACTATTCCACCCACAGGTGTGGTCACTATTCCACCCACAGGTGTGGTCCCTATTCCACCCACAGGTGTGGTCTCTATTCCACCCACAGGTGTGGTCATTATTCCACCCACAGGTGTGGTCACTATTCCACCCACAGGTGTGGTCACTATTCCACCCACAGGTGTGGTCTCTATTCCACCCACAGGTGTGGTCACTATTCCACCCACAGGTGTGGTCTCTATTCCACCCACAGGTGTGGTCCCTATTCCACCCACAAGTGTGGTCACTGCTCTGTTCATATGTGTAGTCACATCCCCTCACATGTGTGGTCAGTACCCCACCCATAGGTGTGGTCACCCCCTCACAGGTGTGATTACTACCCCACCCATAGGTGTGGTCATTGCCCCGCCCACAGGTGTGGTCACATCCTCCTCACAGGTGTAGCCATTACTCCACCCACAGGTGTGGTCACATCCTCCTCACAGGTGTAGCCATTACTCCACCCACAGGTGTGGTCACATCCTCCTCACAGGTGAAGCCACTACTCCACCCACAGGTGTGGTCACTGACCCATGCACAGGTGTGGTCACATCCTCCTCACAGGTGTAGCCATTACTCCACCCACAGGTGTGGTCACTGACCCACCCACAGGTGTGGTCACATCCTCCTCACAGGTGTAGCCATTACTCCACCCACAGGTGTGGTCACTGACCCATGCACAGGTGTGATCACATCCTCACAGGTGTAGCCATTACTCCACCCACAGATGTGGTCACATCCCCCTCACAGGTGTGGTCACTTCCCCACCCATAGGTGTGGTCACTGCCCTGCCCACAGGTGTGGTCACGTCGCCCTCACAGATGAAGCCATTACTCCACCCACAGGTGTGGTCGCTGACCCACCCACAGGTGTGGTCACATCCTAATCACAGGTGTAGCCATTACTCCACCCACAGGTGTGGCCACTGACCCACCCACAGGTGTGGTCACATCTTCCTCACAGGTGTAGCCATTACTCCACCCACAGGTGTGGTCACTGACCCCTGCACAGGTGTGGTCACATCCTCCTCACAGGTGTAGCCATTACTCCACCCACAGGTGTGGTCACTGACCCACCCACAGGTGTGGTCACATTCTCCTCACAGGTGTAGCCATTACTCCACCCACAGGTGTGGTCACATCCTCCTCACAGGTGTAGCCATTACTCCACCCACAGGTGTGGTCACATCCTCCTCACAGGTGTAGCCACTACTCCACCCACAGGTGTGGTCACTGACCCATGCACAGGTGTGGTCACATCCTCCTCACAGGTGTAGCCATTACTCCACCCACAGGTGTGGTCACTGACCCCTGCACAGGTGTGGTCACATCCTCCTCACAGGTGTAGCCATTACTCCACCCACAGATGTGGTCACATCCCCCTCACAGGTGTGGTCACTTCCCCACCCATAGGTGTGGTCACTGCCCTGCCCACAGGTGTGGTCACGTCGCCCTCACAGATGAAGCCATTACTCCACCCACAGGTGTGGTCGCTGACCCACCCACAGGTGTGGTCACATCCTAATCACAGGTGTGGCCATTACTCCACCCACAGGTGTGGCCACTGACCCACCCACAGGTGTGGTCACATCTTCCTCACAGGTGTAGCCATTACTCCACCCACAGGTGTGGTCACTGACCCCTGCACAGGTGTGGTCACATCCTCCTCACAGGTGTAGCCATTACTCCACCCACAGGTGTGGTCACTGACCCACCCACAGGTGTGGTCACATTCTCCTCACAGGTGTAGCCATTACTCCACCCACAGGTGTGGTCACTGACCCGCCCACAGGTGTGGTCACATCCCCCTCACAGGTGTGGTCGCTGCCCCGCCCACATGTGTGGCCATTACTCCACCCACAGGTGTGGTCATATCACCCTTACCACAGGTATGGTCACTGCTCCTTCCACAGATGAGGTCACTGCCCCCATAATCAAAAAGGTTGACCGCTGCTGATGTAATGTATAGCGGAGTGTACACATGAAGGGGTCTGGAGGATTTTTGGTACAGCAGGTTGCACAGAGTGCCGCAACTCTGAGTATGTAATGTATAATAATGTATAGAGTGCAGGGGTCCAAAGAAAATAATGTACAGCATAAGGTATAGGGTTCAGGGGTCCACAGCAAATAATGTACAGTATAACGTATAGGGTGCAGGGGTCCAGAGCAGGTAAGTTACAGCATAATTTATAGAATGCAGGGGTCTGGAGCATTTTTTGGTACAGCAGGTTGTACAATGTGTAGCAGTCCAAGGTACTTAATGATTGCTCTGGTCTGTAGTATTTTATACATCCGCTCGTACAGAGTGCAGCAGCTCAAAGTGTGTAATGTACAGCATAATGTATAGAGTGCAGGGGTCCAGAGCAGGTAAGTTACAGCATAATGTATAGAGTGCAGTTGGCTGTGGTATTTTGTTCAGCAGCTTGTACTGAGTGCAACAGCTCAAAGTGTGTAATGTACAGTATGACATATAGAGTACAGGGGTCCAGAGCAGGGCGGGTAATGTACAGCATAATGTATAGAGTGCAGGGGTCCAGAGCAGGTAATGTGCAGCATAATGTATAGAGTGCAGGGGTCCAGAGCAGGTAATGTGCAGCATAATGTATAGAGTGCAGGGGTCCAGAGCAGGTAATGTGCAGCATAATGTATAGAGTGCAGGGGTCCAGAGCAGGTAATGTACAGCATAACGTATAGAGTACAGGGGTCCAGAGCAGGTAATGTACAGCATAATGTATAGAGTGCAGGGGTCCAGAGCAGGTAATGTATAGCATAATGTATAGAGTGCAGGGGTCCAGAGCAGGTAATGTACAGCATAACGTATAGAGTACAGGGGTCCAGAGCAGGTAATGTACATCATAATGTATAGAGTGCAGGGGTCCAGAGCAGGTAATGTACAGCATAATGTATAGAGTGCAGGGGTCCAGAGCAGGTAATGTATAGCATAATGTATAGAGTGCAGGGGTCCAGAGCAGGTAATGTATAGCATAATGTATAGAGTGCAGGGGTCCAGAGCAGGTAATGTACAGCATAACGTATAGAGCAAGTAATGTACAGCATAATGTATAGAGTGCAGGGGTCCAGAGCAAGTAATGTACAGCATAATGTATAGAGTACAGGGGTCCAAAGCAGGTAATGTACAGCATAATGTATAGAGTGCTGGGGTCCAGAGCAGGTAATGTTCAGCATAACGTATAGAGCAAGTAATGTACAGCATAATGTATAGAGTGCAGGGGTCCAGAGCAAGTAATGTACAGCATAATGTATAGAGTGCAGGGGTCCAGAGCAAGTAATGTACAGCATAATGTATAGAGTGCAGGGGTCCAGAGCAAGTAATGTACAGCATAACGTATAGAGCAAGTAATGTACAGCATAATGTATAGAGTGCAGGGGTCCAGAGCAAGTAATGTACAGCATAATGTATAGAGTACAGGGGTCCAAAGCAAGTAATGTACAGCATAATGTATAGAGTGCAGGGGTCCAGAGCAGGTAATGTACAGTGTAATGTATAGAATGCAGGGGTCCAGAGCAATGAATTGTAATATTGTAATTATAATATAATAGGTTGTACAGGCTGCAGCAGTCCAGAGTATGTCATGTACAGCACGGCACACAGTATGCAGCAGTTGAAGGATGTATTGTACAGCATCTTGTGTAAATGATGCACCTTATGTCATGTTCTGTTAATGACATCCCAATATTGGGCACTAGAGGGCACTACGGTATCATTCTACTTCCTTCCAAGATTCCAAGCACAGCTCTGCTCTCCTGTGTGTTCCTGGAATGAGTCTCATCAGAAATTCGAATGTTATATAGTTCTGATTTTACATCAACAAACAGACTGAACACAAAGGGCCTTGCTACCCACAAATTAAATTCTCTATAAATTACCGGAATACATTGTAACGGGAAGATTAAAAGACTTCAACTGCATGGGAAGGGGGGAGAACATGCTATGGTAATAGAATCGCACGCTACACCCCGCTCTACACACCGTCATAATATCATAGCTCCCGACTGTCCCTGATTGGGAGCAATGTCCCTCTGTCCCTCATTCCTCCTCATTTGTCCCTCATTTGGGTCTGATCCATATAGATGTATATAAAATGCACTTTTTATTTATCAAAAAGTGTTTTTCCAGCGCTAAACCTTTCATTCGATTTGTAAATTGCGACATTTATACATTTTAAAAGCCAATATAAAGGAATAGTAGTGGTAAAAAAGCACTTGTGGATTTAACCAATCTTTTTTTTTTTTTTGGTACAATTCTCCTTTAAGGGGGCGTGGCAATGGGGTGTGTCCTATGCCTGCATACTTTTGCTGATAGGTGTCCCTCATTATGATCTCAGAAAGTTGGGAGGTGTGTTATATTGTACATGGTGTGACATCACTATTCCATATCAATCAGCGGGATATATCGGTCTGGATCTGTCATGGGGGGAATGGGGTAGAGCGATGTTCTGTAGCTCTCTAGAGGCCCATTATGGAATAATCTGCACAGGGTGGGACTGACAACTCATGGGGCCCCACAGGCAATAGGAGATTATGGGACCCCCAGGTAATAGGAGATTATGGGGCCCCCAGGCAATAGGAGATTATGGGGCCCCCAGGCAATAGATTATGGGGCCACACAGTATACACACACAGAATACACACAGTATACACACACAGAATACACACAGTATACACAAACAGAATACACACAGTATACACACACAGAATACACACAGTATACACACACAGAATACACACAGTATACACACACAGAATACACATACACACACTGAAAAGCTACTGGAGGGAAGCTATAATCTTGGGAATTAAAAAAAAAAAAAAAAAAAAAAGATTTTTACATACTATCCCTGGTTTTATTGAGGCTGGCAATCCTGATGGGGCCCCTTAGTGGCATGGGGCCCTCGGGCAGTGCCCGAGTGCCCGAATGGTCAGTCCGCCCCTGAATCTGCAGAATATAAGAATACGCGGATCGTGATGACCCTCCTATTAATGACAAGGACCCCCTTTTTGCACTGACCCATCGCGGCATAGACTCCACTAGGCCTTTGAAGGCACGCTGTGGTATCAAGCTGTCAAAAGCAGAACCTTTAGGTCTTGTAAGTTGGGCCTCCATGGATCGTTTTTGTTTTTTCCCAGCACATCCCAGAGTTGCTCGATTGCATTGGGAGCTGGAGAATTTGGAGGCCAAGTCAACACCTCAAACTCGTCGTTGTGTTCCTTAAACCATTCATGAACCGTTTTTTGCAGTGTGGCAGGGCGCATTATCCCGCTGAAAGAGGCCACTGCCATCGGGGGAATACCGTTTCCATGAAGGGGTGTACTTGGTCACCAACAATGTTAAGGTAGGTGGTACGTGTCATAGTAACATCCACATGAATGGGAGGAGCCAAGGTTGCCCAAAGCATCATGCTGCCTCCGCCGGCTTGCCTTCTTCTCATACCGTATCCTGCCGCCATCTCTTCCCCAGGTAAGTGACGCAACCATCCATCCACATGATGTAAAAGAAAACATGGTTCATCAGACCGAGCCACCTTCTTCCATTGCTCACTGGTCCAGTTCTGATGCTCATGTACCCATTGCAGGCCCTTTTGGTCAGCATGGGCTCCCTGACCGATCTGCGACTATGCAGCCCCATTCACAACAAACTGCAATGGCCATTCTTTTTTGTTTTCAACACATCAACTTCAGGGACAACATGTTCACTTGCTGCCTAAAAACATATCTCAACCACTTTTAGATGCCATTTGTCCCACTGACTTTCAGATGCTTGTTTGTTGGCAAAAATGGCGTTCAAACGGGTGGTAAGGGGGCGTCACATTGCCTCCTTACCACCTGCCATTCTCTTCTGAATAGAGATCTGATTGTGGATCACTCTTCAGAGGAGCAGTGGATTTACACGCACATCTAAATCTACCCTTTAAATCAGCAAGGCTGTGCAGGGCTCTGCCCACACAGCAACATCATCTATTCACAGAGATCCGTGAATGAATAAACTACAAGTCCCATCTACCACTGCAGCAGGGGATTAGCACACTCGTAGTCCATTGACACTTCCTCCAGCTCTGCAACTGAAAGCCCATAAAGAGGTACAGGAGAGAGCTGGAGGAAGAGTCTGCAGGAGCCTGGCACTGCACCCGTCATCCACTGATCATGGTTGCAATGCTTTGCAGGTTCCTGTGGAAAAAAATTCTTAATATATTTTTTTGTTCTGAAAATATATGTGCACAATGCCTTGAAAAAGTATTCATACCCCTCGAAATTTCCCACATTTTGTCACAACCAAAAACGTAAATGTATTTTATTGGGATTTCATGTGATAGACCAACACAAAGTGCCACATAATTGTGAATTCGAAGAAAAATGATAAATGTTTTTCAAAATGTTTTACAAATAAATATGTGAAAAGTGTGGGGGGGGGGCATTTGTATGGCGCCCCCCGGAGTCACTGCAATTACAGCTGCAAGTCTTTTTGGGGGATGTCTCTACCAGCTTTGCACATCTAGAGAGGGACATTTCTGCCCATTCTTCTTCTTTGCAAAATATCTCAAGCTCTGTCAGATTGGATGGAGAGCGTCTGTGATCAGCAATTTTCAAGTCTTGCCACAGATTCTCAATGGGATTTAGGTCTGGACTGTGACTGGGCCATTCTAACACATGAATATGCTTTGATCTAAACCATTCCATTGTAGCTCTGGCTGGATGTTTCGGGTCGTTGTCCTGCTGGAAGGTGAACCTCCTCCCCGGTCTCAAGTCTTTTGCAGATTCTAACAGGTTTTCTTCTAAGATTGTCTTGTATTTGTCTCCATCCATCTTCCCATCAACTCTGACCAGCTTCCCTGTCCCTGCTGAAGAAAAGCATCCCCACCACATGATGCTGCCACCACCATGTTTCACAGTGGGGATGGTGTGTTCAGGGTGATGTGCAGTGTTAGTTTTCCGCCACACATAGCGTTTTGCTTTTAGGCCAAAACTTAAAATTTTGCTCTCATCTGACCAGATCACCTTCTTCCACATGTTTGCTGTGTCCCCCACATGGCTTCTCACAAACTGCAAAGAGGACTTCTTATGACTTTCTTCCTCCAATGTCTTTCTTCTTGTCACTCTTCCATAAAGGGCAGATTTGTGGAGAGACGACTAATAGTTGTCCTGTGGACAGATTCTCCCCCCTGAGCTGTGGATCTCTGCAGCTCCTCCAGAGTTACCATGGACCTCTTGGCTCTTCTCTGATGAATGCTCTCCTTGCCCGGCCGGTCAGTTTAGGTGGACGGCCATGTCTTGGTAAGTTTGCAGTTGTGCCATACTCTTTCCATTTTCGGATGATGGATTGAACAGAGCTCCGTGAGATGTTCAAAGCTTGGGATATTTTTTTATAACCTAACCCTGCTTTATACTTCTCCACAACATTATCCCTGACCTGTCTGGTGTGTTCCTTGGCCTTCATGATGCTGTTTGTTCACTAAGGTTCTCTAACAAACCTCTAAGGGCTTCACAGAACAGCTGTATTTATACTGAGATTGATTAAATTACACACAGGTGGACTCTATTTACTAATTGACTTCTGAAGGCAGTTGGTTCCACTATATTTTAGTTAGGGGTATCAGAGTAAAGGGAGCTGAATACAAATGCCCCCCACACTTTTCACATATTTATTTGTAAAAAAATTGGAAAACTATTTATCATTTTCCTTCCACTTCACAATTATGTGCCGCTTTGTGTTGGTCTATCACATAAAATCCCAATAAAATACATTTACGTTTTTTGGTTGTAACGTGACAAAAATGTGGAAAATTTCAAGGGGTGTGAATACTTTTTTTAAGGATAATGTGAATTTGTTTGGCTGGTGCAGAATACGGGAGATAAGATCTCAGTGATAGTGAATTAGGTGCACAGGTAGTATGGCCGTATAACGGCAGATTTCTGGAGGAAATTTGATTGTATTCTATTCTGTAAGAAAATTTTAATTATTTCCAGGATTTCTTTTTCTCCTTTAAAACCTCACACAGAGCAACTCGTGACTCAGCAGAGGTTATGTTTGAACGACCGGAATGCGGAGGGGGGGGAGGGGGGGGGTGAATTTCGTGCTGTTTCTGGAGTACTGAGGACCAGTGTGAATGAATGACAGAATTTTCCATGTGCGTTTACAGAAGCTGCTGTCATATCACCGGGAGACCTCCTCAGCTGAGTGTCCAACTGTCCATCCAGAGCCTCTGGTTTATAGACTGGATACATCCTAAATATAGAGCCATTTATCCAACTGTCCATCCAGAGCCTCTGGTTTATAGACCGGATACATCCTAAATATAGAACCATTCATCCAACTGTCCATCCAGAGCCTCTGGTTTATAGACCGGATACATCCTAAATATAGAACCATTTATCCAACTGTCTATCCAGAGCCTCTGGTTTATAGACCGGATACATCCTAAATATAGAGCCATTTATCCAACTGTCCATTCAGAGCCTCTGGTTTATAGACTGGATACATCCTAAATATAGAACCATTCATCCAACTGTCCATCCAGAGCCTCTGGTTTATAGACCGGATACATCCTAAATATAGAGCCATTTATCCAACTGTCCATCCAGAGCCTCTGGTTTATAGACCGGATACATCCTAAATATAGAACCATTCATCCAACTGTCCATCCAGAGCCTCTGGTTTATAGACCGGATACATCCTAAATATAGAACCATTTATCCAACTGTCTATCCAGAGCCTCTGGTTTATAGACCGGATACATCCTAAATATAGAGCCATTTATCCAACTGTCCATCCAGAGCCTCTGGTTTATAGACTGGATACATCCTAAATATAGAGCCATTTATCCAACTGTCCATCCAGAGCCTCTGGTTTATAGACTGGATACATCCTAAATATAGAACCATTTATCCAACTGTCTATCCAGAGCCTCTGATTTATAGACCGGATACATCCTAAATATAGAACCATTTATCCAACTGTCTATCCAGAGCCTCTGGTTTATAGACCAGATACATCCTAAATATAGAACCATTCATCCAACTGTCCATTCAGAGCCTCTGGTTTATAGACCGGATACATCCTAAATATAGAACCATTTATCCAACTGTCTATCCAGAGCCTCTGGTTTATAGACTGGATACATCCTAAATATGGAACCCTCTGAGTAGTAGAGAGCAGAACGTGGTCCCCTACAATGTTCATAGTGCTAATCGTATTTTTCCAGGATTGGCACTTGATGGGCTATTTCTTTTTTCCCAAAAAAGAAAAATCCCTTTCCCTGGGCACACCAACCTTGCACACCCAATTTTCAGGCACGGTTCCCCATTGATGTAGAGGGGCTGGTCACGAACCCTCCAAATACCCTATAGCACAGGGGTGAGAGGTTCTTTGAATGGTTCCTAAAGAAGAACACCAATTGGTATCAGTGGTAGCTAGACATGTGCTATTCATTTTGTTACAAATCAAAATTCTGACAGTATTTTCATTATTCGGAGGTTCGGATGTATCCGATTCTTCCGGATCTTAATAGTAACAGATTTTAATGAATCCTAAATCAATTATAACAAAAGTAATTATTTGATTTCGAAACTTGAAAATTTATTTTAATTTGAAAATAAATTTGAATTCAAAATGGAAATGGAAACATATTGCAATACATAAGTAGAAAACAAAATAACGGAATACAATAGTATAGAATGGCATAAATAGAAAACAATAGAATAGAGTTGAAAACAATATAATAGAATAAAATAGAAAATAAAATAAAATAAAGAAATATAATAGAATAAAACAGAACAGAATGGAATAGAAAATAAAAGAATACAGTATAATAAAACAGAATTAAGGATGCATCAATACCATTTTTTTTTTTTTTTTTACGAGTACCTATACTTTATTTTTAGTACTCGTCTATACCAATTACCGATACCTACTGGCAACTGTTTGTTTACAGTTCGACTGTCAGCAATAGCACAAATCATTGAAAAGTTATTTAAAAATAAAATAAACTTATTTTTTTTAAATGTTGTGCCTTTTTCAATGTAAAATGTGTAAATATATGTTTAATGTATAAAAATATCAAGGAACAGAGCAAACAAAAAAAAGTTTTAATTATTAATAGTTTATAAAATAGAAGTGAACAAAAAAAAAAAAATCAGCAGGAAAATAATAATTAAATGGAGAAGGAGAATAAGGCTGATTAGAGTAAATTAAGGGTTAATAAGGTGTTAAACAGAGGAACACATCATTAAAAAACATTAAAAAAATTTTTTTTACTCGACAGGTTGCTTTAAACTGACTTCATCTGCAGATTGAAGTTCATCCCTTCGATCTGTAGATGAAGAAATATAGTTAGATACAAAAAGAAACAATGTTTCTTCTTATATTTTAGCTAAGAAGCTGAGCAATGTTGTTGATAAACACTGCCCGGCTGCTTTTTTTTATTGGCAGCTCCAATTTCTGGGACTTCAGTTTACACTACAGCTGTCAACAGGGGAACCCCGCTGACAGCTGAATGATTCATCGGTTGTTAACCACTTAAGGACCGCCTCACGCCGATGTACGTCGCCAGAATGGCACGGCTGGGCACAAGCACGTACCTGTACATTGCTTTTTAAGTGCTCAGTTGTGGGTCGGGAGTGAGCCGCCGCCGGCGTGCTCCCGACCCGGTCCTGAGCTCCGTGACCATGGCCGTGGGACCAGCGGAACCGATCGCAGATGGTGTCCCGCGATCGGGTCACAGAGCTGGAGAACGAGGAGAGGTCTGTGTAAACAAACCTCTCCCCGTGCTTCCTACTGTGGCTGTCACCGATCGTCTGTTCCCGTTTATAGGGAAAGACGATCAGTGATGTCACATGCCAGGCCACGCCCCTACAATAAAAAAACACATAACGTCATACATAACACCTACATTGCCCCCTAGTGGTTAACTCCTTCACTGCCAATGTCATTTACACAGGAATCAGTGCATTTAAATAGCACTGATTGCTGTATAAATGACAATGGTCCCAAAAATGTGTCAAAAATGTCCGATGTGTCCACCATAATGTCGCAGTCACAATAAAAATCGCTGATCGCCGCCATTACTAGTAAAAAAAAAACAATAAAAATGCTATAAAACTATCCCCTATTTTGTAAACGCTATAACTTTTGCGCAAACCAATCAATAATTGCTAATTGCGTTTTTTTTTTTACCAAAAATATGTAGAATAATACGTATTGGCCTAAACTGAGGAAAAAAAATGTTTTTTTTTATATTTTTGGGGATATTTATTATAGCAAAAAGTAAAAAATATTGCATTTTTAAAAAAATTGTCGCTCTATTTTTGTTTATAGGGCAAAAAATAAAAACCGCAGAGGTGATCAAATACCACCAAAAGAAAGCTCTATTTGTGGGAAAAAGAGTACGCCAATTTTGTTTGGGAGCCACGTCGCACGACCGCGCAATTGTCAGTTAAAGCGACACAGTGCCGAATCGCAAAAAGGAGCTTGGTCCTTTGGTTGCAAATTGGTCCGGGGCTTAAGTGGTTAAGGACGCAGTGGTCCCGCTCCTTAAAGCGGACCTTCAGTCATTTTTTCAACTTCCCATCTATTAAATCTTCTGCCCTTGTTGTTGTTTTAAATTTGGATAGTAAAACATTTTTTTTCTGCCAGTAAATTCCTTATACATCCCACTTCCTGTTTCTTGTCTGATCATTAGCCTAGGCTTATGACATCATAAGCTCTCCCTCTCACTCTCATTAGAGTTTGTCAGGAACGGAGGGGGGGAGGGATGAGTCATAAAAGGGCCAATGAGAGCTGCAGGGCTGCAGAGCTGGAGGTGTGCCTCTGTGTGTGTCTGTGTAGATCCAGGAAGTGAACAGGCAGCAGCTTCAGCTGCCCACAGTTAAAATGGCTGCAGCCAGACTCAGTGGAGGGAGATTTCTGCAGCATATTTGGCAAGTACAGAATCACAGTATATATAAAATAATATGAAAAGTGGTTGGAGGGAAGCTACAGAATGACAAAGGTGTTTTTATTACAAATTATGTGAGCAGACTGCAGTTCCTCTTTAACAACCGATTATTGACAACTTTTTTTTTTTCATTTCAGCTGTCAGCGAGGGAATCCCGCTGACTGCTGAAAAAAAACCAAGCCTGTAAGTTTTCGATTCTATTCGATTCGATACACTGATTAATGGCTGCTAGTGACTGGGTGAGCTAAGGGGTCTTGGATAGTGCTGGTTCTGGACAGAGGAAGCATTTACGGCGGACATAGTCCTGTTGAGAACAAGGGTTCCTCGCACTTAGTATCGGCACTGGTATCAGTACAACCCTAAATAGAACTTTTTGAGCTTAAGGCGTTAGGCGACTTGGAGCAGAGATGTGAACCATCTCCATACAGAATAACTGAATTTTTCTCCTCCAGCGTTTTTGGGCTTTGTGCTGCAAAACACTGAGGTGTTAATGCTGCCTGAATGGTATTTTTTTTCTAATCTGCAAGAGTTCAACCTGAGTGAGACTCATTGTAAGAGAACTGTCGGAATACGTTCTGTGCGCACACTTATGGGCAACAGGCGCACATTCACGGGCAACTAGCGCACACTCACGGGCAACAGCAGATCCTTGCGCGTGCTTATGCGCATGCGTGTGCGCATCGTGCGCGCGCAGGAGCGCGGCCGTAAACCCAGTTGGAGCCAGACGGCCTATTTAAAGGGTGCCCTGACTCCTGAACGGTGCTGACTGGTCTTTCAGCTGTGTTCCTGATACCCTGAACTTGTGATTTTCCTGTCTGAATACCCATTGCTGACCTCGGCTCCTGTTTGACCCTGCTTCTGGATCCTGCATATCTGATCTCTGGCTCCACTGACCTTGCTTCTGGACTGTGTTTACCTGATCCCTGGCTCCTGATCCCGGCTTCTCATCTGACCTTGCCTCTGCCTGATGTCCTGGTACCTCTCTGCCTGCCCGTTAACAAACCCGGCTTCCTTTGTGGCCTCGCTCCAGTGTCCTGTTGGGCTCAGCACTTCTGCAACTACAGTCCTGCAACTAGCTGCGACTTCCTGCAACAGGTCTCCGGGTCTTCTCCTACAGGTACTCTTGTTCCTCCTGGCCCTTGGCTCCTTCTGTTCCACCCTCAGCGAGACCTGGGCTGGAGATACAAGAGAGGCCGACCTTGTCAATTCAGTCTCCTTTCAGGTATGTGACACTCATTCTGACTTCCGACAGAACTGAGTCAGTATAAACATTTTCCTGTTTTGGCCCAATAATAAATCACGCACATTGCAAAAATATAAAATCACATTTTATCACTGGCAAGCCATGAAGTCATTTGTCAAAATGTCCTCTGGCCTAGAAGACGAACCAGTCCTTTCTCTGTGCAGACGTCTGACAATAAATGGTGTAAGTTATAATTACGAAGTCTCTCTCTTACATTGTCTGGTATGGGGCTGTCACCTGGCATCATTGAAAGAAGTTTTTAGCTGAGTGTATGGAAACTGTACACGGCCATCCTTTGTGGATATCTGACTAATGAGCTTGTTGAATATCCTATTCTAAAATCATGGCCAAGAGGTGGTCCTCCCACTGTGTCTATGGCATCCTCCACTATTCTGAGAAGGCTTTCCACAAAATTTTGGAGGGTGCCTGTGGGAATTTGTGACCATTTGTGAGGTCAAATACCGATGTTGGATAAGCAGACTTGGCTCACACATTGTCCCCACGTTGGGCACCAATAAAAACACTTGGTGTTCCAAATTATCCCAAAGGTGTTCAGTAGGGATGAGGTCAGGGCTCTGTGCAGGACACTCAAGTTCCTCCACACCAAACTGGTCACACCATGTCTTTGTGAAGCTGGCTTTGTGCACGGGGGGCACAGTCATGGTGGAACACAAAAGGGTCCAATTGTCTACAGTGTGTTTGTATGAAGCAATATTAACAAGACCCTCCACTGGAGACACCAGAACACTATCCTTTGGGGATGGGTCCTCATACTTTTATTCATGTAGTAAATGTAATAGTCAGGTGTCGATAAACATTTTATCACATTTCATAGTGCAGAATGAATGATTAAGTTAATGAATATAAATCCTACTCTTTGTGTATCACCTTCTCTATCTCTATCTGCACTATGACCTCAGGAATTTTTTATTACCGGGTGATTGTAATGTTGGTATGGTGTGATATGGCCCCATCATTGCCATCTGTCCCATCTGATAAGTTGAGTTTCCTAACTTGAAGCAGAGCTTTACCCTGTAAGGGAAAATCTGCTTTAACACCTCCTTTGCCCTTCCTCTCCCACTTTTGGAGGTTTGGTTTTTTTTTTTTGGAGGGGGAGCGGGCACCTTATTTTAGCAGGTGCTCGGAGCAGAAGTTCTTCCTTCCTTTTCCCAAAGCCTTCTTGACCATTGTTGTTGGCTGGTGCCAAACATTTTTGGGGGGGACCCTCCCAGGTCCGCACTCACCCCTCCAGTGATCACGGTGCCGCAGCTTCCTTGGCTTCTCCTCCCGGCTAAACTGGTCTTCTTTGGATCTGCCTTCTGTCCTGATTGGCTGGGAGGAGAAGCTGGAAACTGATAGCCAATGCTGATTTACTAGTATCACAAGTGGGAGGGTTCGGGGCGCATGCTCTGTGCCCCGATCACAACCTTTATTAAGCCAATTAGAGCCTCAGGCTCTAATCATGTGCTTGAAAAAAATAGACCGACCTCATAGAAAGGCATTAGCCCTGGCGCCCCGCATGCAAACAAGGGGGCGGCACCTCTGCGCTCCTTATGCCACTGTCAAGGACATTCCACAGGTCCCAGGAGGCAGCGGGACCATCCATACAGTGCAGCAAGCCTTGTGAATGCACAATGGGAAGCTGCCTGTGAAGCCGCAAGGAGTCACAGCTAGCTTCTCTTAGTAAACATTAGAGGTTTAACTAGAACTTTCAGGGTCCTGGTGCAAGAAACCATGAAAGGCCCTTAGCAGAGGTCCCTTTCTATCAGTTCCAGGGCTCTTTCATCTGGTCCCAGGACCCTTCCCTCTGAGCCTGGGGCCCTTCCTTCTGAGCCTTGGGCCTTTCCCCTGGGCCTTTCACAGGTCCTTTATAAGCCCTTTATAGTTCACCATGCCGACTTATGCGACTTGTGACACATAGGGGTTCATTTTACTAAAGCTGTAGAGTGCAAAATTTGGTGCAGCTCTGCATGGCAGCCAATCAGCTTCTAACTTCAGCTTGTTCAATTAAGCTTTGACAGAAAACCTGGAAGCTGATTGGTTTCTATGCAGAACTGCACCAGATTTTGCACTCCTCAATTTTAGTAAATCAAGCCAACAGTGTTGCAGTCTAATCACTGGTGGGGGAGGAGAGACTGAGGAAATGCTTCCACCTGCATGCAGCAGAAAGATGACATCATCAGCACTCTGCAGTTTTAGTAAATGAAGCCCATAAATTCCCATGACAAGTCGAAGCACATTTATTTCAATGGGTGCCATCTTAACCAATGCGTCTCAAGCCGCAGTGACTACTGCACAACATTTCTGTGACTTTGGTGCGATTTTGAGTGCCATAGACTGCAATTCTGAATCACAAAAGTACCTGCAGACCCTTTCAAATGTTCTGCAACGGCCCCCATGTTACCATCTATGTGTTTGCTCTATGTACGGTACCATTCATTGTGAGTGCCCCCCCCCCACCCCTTTCCATTGTACAGTAGAGCATAATGCACCACATGCATGTATAAAAAAGGGGTTACGTTTTGCCATCTATTACATGTGCTGACAGCCCATGAATGTTCTGCCTTAAAGCCACGCATGTTGGTGGTTGCCCCAGCATGCCCCAGGACTATGACGTCATAAGGGGCGGGGACACCGGGTGACATCACCCAGTGACCACGCCCCATGCCTTTTATAACTAGTTGCGCGCCGCTCACACGGCATTACATCGGGAACATCGGAGGAAGAGCAGAGGGAAGAAGACGACTCAGAAGACCGGGGCAACGCTAGCAAAAGTGCTGGAAGAAGATAGCGGAGGAGCCCGGCAGAAGACCGGAGCGCGGGAGAAGAGGTGTGACACCTTGGTAATGAGACACCTTTTTATAGGCCATCAGGTGAGACTGAACCAGCTGATAGTAATTTGCACTAACAAGGGGCAGGATTGCTTTCTAATCACTGATAGATTTCAGCTGGTGTCTTGGCTTTCCGTGTCTTTTTGCACCTCCCCTTTCTTCACGTGTTCAATACGTGTTCCCTGTGTCATTCCATTTTATTACACAGAACTTCATTTCTGAACGTATTTGTTTTGGTGTCTTTGTATGTATGGATGGCATTGGGTTGTTACCGACATGCGGGGGAAGTCTCATGTCAACAGCGCCTTTAGAAATAGATTTACCTAGAAAAATGGTGACGTGTTCAATACTTATTTTACCCGCTGTGTACGTCCCATAGTGGGGAGCTCAGACAGTTTAGATTTAGGCTTCGTTCACTTGGGCGTATTAAAGTGTACCCCTCCCCATAAGGGGCCATGCTTGCCTGCATGGGAAACGCAGGTGTTGCATGCATGTTGTGTGCAGACGCTGACCGCAGACCCCACCTTGGCAGAGGAGAAGGTTTACCAGCCGACCTCCTGAAGCATAAATTCTGTGGGATCAGCCAGCGAAGGGTTAACACGCGGCTGGTTTGGTTAGGATGCTCGCCAGCTCACACTGCGGTTTAAACTTTTCTCTAAAAAAACAAAACAAAACAAAAAAACAAAAAAAACACAACAATTCTCACTGGCAGCCTCTATTAATGGGGTATTATTGAGCAATAATAATTGTCAGATCAGAAATAAAACAGAAATACAACGTTTTATCTGGCTGGACCGGGAGATTGCAGCAATCCCTTCTACTGGCTGGCTACACGGCCATAAAAGATCCAGATAAAAGTCACGCAGCGTGCCAGGTGTCCACCCAGGGCCAATTTGTATTGCAGATTTGGGTTGGGTAATGCTCACTGCTGTTTGGAAATAATAACTGAGCGAGAAGTTAGAAGCTTGTCGAGGAACTCTACTATCAGGAAGAGCTGTAACAGCGGGACCCCTCCCTCCGTGCTATGTCACGTGATCACTTAGCCCGGGGGTCTCCAAACTTTCTAAACAAGGGTCCAGTTTACTGTCCTTCAGAGTTTAGGGGGACCGGACTGTGGCCAGTGGGAGTAGAAGATGTCCTGGTGTCAGTGGGAGTAAACAATGCGCCAACGTTAGTGGGAGGAATAGTGCCCCATCATTGGTGTCAGTGGGCAGAAGGGTGCCCTATCATTGGTATCAGTGGGAGGAATAATAACCCATTTTTGACATCAGTGGAAAAAATATCGCCTCATCATCGGTGTCAGTGGATGGAAGCATGCTTATTATTATCAGTGGGAAGATTAGTGCCCCATTGTTGGTGTCAGTGGCAAGAATTATGCCCCCATCATTGGTGTCAGTGGGAGGAATAGTGTCCCATTGTTGGTGTTAGTAGGAGGAATAGTGACCCCATCATTGGTGTCAGTGGGAGGAATAGTGTCCCATTGTTGGTGTGAGTGGGAGGAATAGTGACCCCATCATTGGTGTCAGTGGGAAGAACAGTGCCTCATTGTTGGTGTCAGTGGCATAAATTATGCCCCCATTGTTGGTGTCAGTGGGAAGAATAGTACCCCATTATTTTGTGTCAGTGGGAGGAATATCACCCCTTCTTTAGTGTCAGTGGGAGGAATAGTGTCCAATCATTGGTATGAGTGGGAAGAACAGTTCCTCATTGGTGGTGACAGTGGCATGAATTATGCTCCCATTGTTGGTATCAGTGAGAAGAATAGTGCCCCATTGTTAGTTTCACTGAGAGAAATGGTGCCCTACCCATCATTGGTGTCAGTGGGAAGAACAGTGTCTCATTGTTGGTGTCAGTGGCATGAATTTTGCCCCCATTGTTGGTGTCAGTGGGAAGAATAGGGCCCCATTGTTGGTGTCAGTGGGAGGAATAGGGACCCCATCATTGGTGTCAGTGGGAAGAACAGTGTCTCATTGTTGGTGTCAGTGGCATGGATTATGCCCCCATTGTTGGTGTCAGTGGGAGGAATAGTGCCCCATTGTTGGTGTCAGTGGGAGGAATAGTGCCCCATTGCTGGTGTCAGTGGGAGGAACAGTACCCCATCATTGGTGTCAGTAAAAGGAATAGCACCCCCATCATTGGTGTCAGTAGAAGGAATAGCACCCCCATCATTGGTGTCAGTGGGAGGAATAGTGACCAATCATTGGTATGAGTAAGAAGAACAGTGCCTCCTTGTTGGTGTCAGTGGCATGCATTATGCCCCCATTGTTGCTGTCACTGGGAAGAACAGTGCCTCATTGTTGGTGTCAGTGGCATTAATTATGCCTTCATTGTTGGTGTAAGTGGGAAGAATAGTGCCCCATTGTTGGTGTCAGTGGGAGGAAAAGTGCCTCACCATTGGTGTCAGCGGCAAGAATTATGCCCCCATTGTTGGTGTCAGTGGGAGGAATAGTGCCTCAAGGGCCAGAAAAAGGTAAGCAAAGAAAGGGCCACATCCAGCCCCCAGGCAGCAGTTTGGAGACCACTCACTTAGCAGCACAAGCTTGGTGCTCTCTTGGTGCCATAGATTGAAGTGGTTGTAAACCACTGCAGTTTTTTTTGCCTTACCTGCAAGGCAAAGGCATAATGTGCTAGTATGCACCACATTATGTGAAACTTACCTCGAAACGAAGCCTTCCAGCACTGCAATGTCATCGCTGGAGATGACGACCATCTATACCTGGACTTCCTTCCGGGTTCGCGGCTCCAGCCAGTCACAGAGCCGGAGCCGCAAACCCGGAAGGAAGATCAGGTATAGATGGATGCCATCTCCAGCGATGACATCGGAATCGCTAGAAGGCTTCATTTTGAAGTAGGTTTCACATAAAATGCTAGCATGTGCGCGGGAGCCACCAGTCATGGGCACTGCCCGGGCGGCCATTTCTTCACAGCGCAGGCCTGGCTGCTAGGACAGGAAATATCTCCTAAATGGTGCATGTTTAGGAGATATTTACACTACCTATAGGTGAGCCCTAATATCCTCTTTAACCGCTTGCGGACCAGCCACCGTAGTTCTACTGCGGCAGGTTGGTTCCGCTGTATGAAATCACGTTATTGTACGTGATTTCACAAGGCATGGATAGCAGGTGCGCCGCCGGTGGCATACACGCGTGCCCACCACGAGCTCCGTGAGTCCAACCGTGGGTATACCCACGATTGTCTCACGGAGAGGAAGAACGCTGATGTAAACAAGCATTTCCTGTTCTGCCTAGTGACAGGACACTGATCACCGCTCCCTGTAATCAGGAGCGGTGATCAGTGTCATGTCACACATAGCCCCTCCCCCCCAGTTAGAATCACTCCCTAGGACACACTTAACCTCTTGATCCCCCCCTGGTTAACCCCTTCACTACCAGTCACATTTACACAGTAATCAGTGCATTTTTAATCGCACTGATCGCTGTATAAATGTGAATGGTCCCAAAATAGCACCAAAAGTGTCCGATGTGTCCACCATAATGTCGCAGTCACAATAAAAATCACAGATTGCCGCCATTAGTAGTAAGAAAAAAAAATATTAATAAAAATGCCATATCCCCTATTTTGTAGATGCTATAACTTTTACACAAACTAATAAATATATATATTATATTTTTTTTACCAAAAATATGTAGAAGAATACGCATCGGACTAAACTGAGGAAAAAAATATATTTTTTTTACATATTTTTGGGGGATATTTATTATAGCAAAAAGTAAAAAATAATGCATTTTTTTTCAAAATGTCGCTCATTTTTTGTTTATAGCACAAAAAATAAAAACCCGCAGAGATGATAAAGTACCAGCAAAAGAAAGCTCTATTTGTGTAGAAAAAAGTACGTCAATTTTGTTTGGGAGCCACGTCGCACGACCACGCAATTGCCAGTTAAAGCGACGCAGTGCCGAATCGCAAAAAGTGGTCTGGTCTTTGGCCAGCAAAATGCTCCGGGGCTGAAGTGGTTAAAGCGGTTGTATTCACCGCACTGAAACTATAAAAAAATAAAAAATAAAACCTGTAAGGCAAAGGCATAATGAGCTAGTATACAGCTAATCACATGGTGCTGTGATTGGCCAAGGTACCATGTGATAGCTGTGAGCCAATCACAGCATCACAATACGAAGCACAGCTGTTATGAATGAAACCCATTCATAACAGTTGTGTTTACATTGGGAGCATGGGAGCATGGGATACTCCAAAATGCTTAGACATTAATATTCGGGGGACAATTTTCTAAACAGCAACAGTACAGTTTCTTTTCACTCACAGCTGGGGACCATGAGATTTTATTTTGTAAATCAAATGTATCAAAACTGGAACAGTCTTTAGATTCACGGCTGAGGACCATGAAGTAACTTGCAGAACAGATATGAAGATCTATTCATGTAATCCCTAAACATGATTAGTCCATAGGTGCAGCCTCTTGTTAGTGGACCAGTATCCATTCCTGGGGTTGCCAGGGGCAAGCAACCACCCTCTTCCTTTCGGCTCACTGATCCATTCCATCAGGAGGGAGAAAGACCATCTCCACAGAGCTCCAAATTATGTAACAGTTCCCCATAAACGTTTACTGTACAAAATAAGGTCTGTTAGCATGGATCATAGGGGTGAGTACATGGATTGAAAACTGGCTACAAGGGCGAGTTCAGAGGGTGGTGATAAATGGGGAGTACTCGGAATAGTCAGGGGTGGGTAGTGGGGTCCCCCAGGGTTCTGTGGTGACACCAATCCTATTTAATTTGTTCATAAATGACCTGGAGGATGAGAAAAACAGTTCAATCTCTGTATTTGCGGACGATACTAAGCTCAGCAGGGCAATAACTTCTCCGCAGGATGTGGAAACCTTGCAAGAAGATCTTAACAAATTAAAGCGGGATTCCACCCTAAAGTGGAACCTCCGCTGATCGGAACCCTCCCCCCCTCCGGTGTCACAATTGACACCTTTCAGGGGGGAGGGGGGTGGAGATACCTGTCAAAGACAGGTATTTTCACCCACTTCCGGGCATAGACTCCCACGGGAGTCTACGCCATTTCCTGCCCTGCCGCGCTGTCTGCTGGGACACACACGGGTCCCAGTGACAGCGCGGAGACTTCCTATTGCGCGGCGCGGCTCGCGCATGCGCAGTAGGGAACCGGGAAGTGAAGCCGATTCGCTTCACTTCCTGATTCCCTCACCTAGAATGGCGGCGGCAGCAGCCGAGGCCCGAGCAGTCGATCGGCCTCGGCTGCCGGCATCGCTGGAACCCGGGACAGGTGAGTGTCCATTTATTAAAAGTCAGCAGCTGTAGTATTTATAGCTGCTGGCTTTTAATATTTTTTTTTTTGGCGGAATCCCTCTTTAAAGGGGGGGAGGGGCAACTACATGGCAAATGAGGTTCAATGTAGAAAAATGTAAAATAATGCATTTGGGTGGTAAAAATCAGAATGCAATCTATACACTGGGAGGAGAACCTCTGGGGGGATCGAGGATGGAAAAGGACCTGGGGGTCCTAGTAGATGATAGGCTCAGTAATGACATGCAATGCCAAGCTGCTGCTAACAAAGCAAACAGAATATTGGCATTAAAAAGAGCATCAACTCCAGAGATAAAACGATAATTCTCCCGCTCTACAAGACTCTGGTCCGGCCGCACCTGGAGTATACTGTCCAGTTCTAGGCACCAGTCCTCAGGAAGGATGTACTGGAAATGGAGCGACTACAAAGAAGGGAAACAAAGCTAATAAAGGGTCTGGAGGATATTAGTTATGAGGAAAGGCTGTGAGCACTGAACTTATTCTCTCTGGAGAAGAGACGCTTGAGAAGGGATATGATTTCAATGTACAAATACCGGACTGGTGACCCCACAATAGGCAGAAAACTTTTTTGGCAGGGGTAAGCAATCAAATTCCCAGTCTACCCAGCCCTGAGCAGACCATTATAAACAATCACTGCTTCTCTGGCTATAGCATGAGCCAAAAACTAAATTTGCCTAGCAGCCTAACTAGGAGGGTGCTACATCAGTGGTCTCTAGAAGTCTTCTGTAACTTGGAAGCAGTCTCTAACAGTCTTGTTAAACATATACATCAAAAGTCTCTAGAAGCCTTTTCTAGCATGCCAGCCATCTCCAGAAATTAGTAACCTGAAAGCTGTTTTTAACTGTCTCCTATAACATGGTAGAAGTCCATAGAGCCTTTTCTAGCATGCCAGACAATCTCTAGAAATCTGTACCTTGGCGTCCATCCTCTACTCACAATTAAATAATGTTAGTGTAGCGGTACCCCCGTGAGGGCTGATGATTGACTCTACATTCCACTGGCTACCCCGACTCTGCAAATCCCCTCTTTCCTCTGACACCTTGGATTCCTTTCTGTAATGGGATGTTATCAATGAGAAACTCACACAACGTCACTGAACCACTCAGAAAGTTCACTAAAGTGAATATTAAACACAATGAACAATGTGATTAAACACAAACAATAAATGAGAGTTGATAACAATAGGTATAGATATGAAAACTGTGGATTCAATCATCACCGTAGGGAGTATATGTATACAGGTGTACAGTGGGACAAATGTTCAATATTCTTCAAAACATATATTAAACACCTTCCCACTGAAGCCTCAACGCACACACCAAATTTCAATATAATGTTTCCCACATTCAATGATACAATGCAATATTTAACCTGTACTCAATGGCTCCCTCTAGGTTGTAATTCAATGTTCAAACTGCAAAGTAGAACTGTGATGCTTCGCAAAAGATGATAAAAGTTCCTTGACTCCAGATATCTTCAGCTAGCCTGTAGTTTAAACTGCAGTATTTGTACTCCAACAGGGGAACAGAGAGAAAGCAAACTGTAGAAAATGGTACGTTGATAGCTGTTTAACTGAAGAAATAGGGCACTTGTAACACTTCCTCCTTATGTGTGAGTGTAATACAGTACTGACTTTACAGCACAGGTAATATCAAACCCCAGAGTTCAGCTGTACATGGCCTGTGAATAAGTAGAATCACTTCTGTGGAACTACAAGTCTAACCAGCAGCCTGTAAATAACTCGCTCAGAAAACAGTGCACTTTATGGAAATGGGCAGGTGCCCTCTCACCACAATAGACTCAGAGGCTGCGAGGCTCCATCCGGGCTCCCCTCCTGATATCTCAGTCTGATGAAAAGATGGTGACGTCACGCTGTACTGCTCCTTCGGATGTCTGAAATGCAGGAAAACCTCAAAATGCCCTGGTTCTGCAAACCGACCCGCTTGCTAGGCCGGCCGAGCTGTATTCTGAATCAACTCAGAGGCTGTCAGTCCTGCTCCACGCTGTATAGGCCGCAGTCTCCTGGTCACACACACAGACCTCCTGCTGGCAGGCATTGAAGGATGTCCAGAGAGAGCGAAAGATGGCCACATTGTTCTTTTTATTACTGCTCCCAGCATGTAGTGCTGCGCGCTTTGCATTGTCTGTATTGTAGTTCAAACTACATCTCCCCTAATGCTTTGCAGCGCAGTTTCTCAGGAATTAAAAGAAAGTCCTAACAGCCTTAAAAAGGACACTAGAGGGAGCCAAACTCATTTGCAACCATAACAACAGTAATGCCTTATATTAGCAAACCCTTGGCCACATTAGTAATCACTCAAATCATACTTATGTTTTCAAATGGGAGAAAGACCTTCAGTGCACTAAATCCAGAGAAGGCTGGTAACAAATCTGGTCCACAATTTCTTCCTGCTCAATCAATATCCTATCAATGAAATTCTCATTTAGGACCGTAGTGAGATGGTACATGATTTCTATCTTGATTGCCGCATCTTCACCCATCTTGCTCAAATGTCTGTTTTTTGGCTGTACTGTTTCGGGAGATGCATACCACATCTGGTGGACATGCCCCATGCTCTCACCAGTTTTTGGAGCAAAGTTCTCAAGCTTCTACAGAATCGTTTTTTATCCCTTCCCGAGTGATATGTGGTTTGTTTAGCTCCATCTTAAACCCCCAACTCTCACCAAAACCCAATTTAACTTAGCGACCTATGTCTTACTGGTTCCCAATTAACAAATACAGTCCCCCAAGCTTCTCTGCAAGCTTCCCTCACAACGAAAAACTTGCCATTGTCCCCGATCTTAGGACACCCCCAATTTTCACCAGGTCTTCAACCTGCAGAATTCCAAACTTTACATAACACGAATTGTGAACATGCCTCTAAGTTCATAATTGCAGGTCGGCGGCCTTCCATAATGGAGTTAACAGACACCTCAGACCCCTACCGGCCCCAATTTTGGAGTGCAGGAAAAATACATCACTTCCTACACTCTATTCCCAGTCCACAGAGCTTTGCTCATCAATTTGTACCTTTGTGCGAAGTACTGCTCTGGGACTGATCCTCTACCTCAGGTCCTTTCCAAAACATACTCGTTGCTGAACACACCCTCAGAACAACCAAATCTACCCTGCCTAGAGAAATGGGAAACAGATCTAAACTGCACGTTGACTACCACGCAAAAACAAAATATTATAACATTTTTCCTCAAATCATCTTTGTGCACCAAAATGCAAGAAACTAATTTCAAAATACTGCCCAGATGGTACCTCACACCTCTCAGACTGCATAATATCTACCCTGACACCTCAGACCGTTGCTTGCGATGTCGAGGAGACAGAGGGACATTGCTGCATATGCTCTGGACCTGCCCTAAACTGACGAATTTCTGGATGTCCATATCATCACTCAGAAATGTACAGAATGCAAGATACCTGAGGACCCAGCATTCTTTCTGTTGCACGTATCAAGGGTCCCTGATAAAACCTATAAAAAGTCCATCATTTGGCATTTGATCAATGCCGCTAAGTCCTGCAACCCTCTTTACTGGAAACAACAATGCCCACTGTGAGCTGGCTGCGGAAAGTGGAAGATATGCAGTTGTACTCATAAGTTTACATACCAGAATTTATGATTTGTTGGGCATTTTTCCAGAGAATATGAATTATAACACAAAAACTTTCCTTTCACTCATGGTTAGTGTTTGGCTGAAGCCATTTATTATCAATCAACTGTGTTTACTCTTTTTAAATCATAATGACAACAGAAGATACCCAAATTACCCTGATAAAAAGTTTACATACCCTGGTGATTTTGGACTGATAACATGCACACAAGTTGACACAAAGGGGTTTGAATGGCTATTAAAGGTAACCATCCTCACCTGTGATCTGTTTGCTTGTAATTAGTGTGTGTGTATAAAAGATCAAGGAGTTTCTGGACTGCTGACAGACCCTTGCATCTTTCATCCAGTGCTGCACTGAGGTTTCTGGATTCTGAGTCATGGGGAAAGCAAAACAATTGGCACAGGATCTGCGGCAAAAGGTAGTTTAACTGTATGAAACAGGAAAGGGATATAAAAAGATATCCAAGGTATTGAGAATGCCAATCAGCAGTGTTCAAACTCTAACCAAGAAGTGGAAAATGAGGGGTTCTGTTTAAACCAAACCACGGTCAGGTAGACCAAATAAAATTTCAGCCACGACTGCGAGGAAAATTGTTTGGGATGCAAAGAAAAAACCCACAAATAACTTCCAGTGAAATACAGGACTCTCTGAAAACATGTGGTGTGGCTGTTTCAAGATACACAATAAGGAGGCATTGGAAGAAAGATGGGCTGTATGGTCGAGTCACCAGAAGTAAGCCATTACTACGCAAATGCCACAAAATATCCCACTTACAATACGCCAAACAGAACAGAGACAAGACTCAAACCTTCTAGCACAAAGTCATTTGGAGTGATGAGACCAAAATTGAGCCTTTTGGCCACAACCATAAGCGCTTCATTTGGAGAGGAGTCAACAAGGCCTATGATGAAAGGTCCACCATCCCCACTGTGAAACACGGAGGTGGATCGCTGATGTTTTGGGGATGTGTGAGCTACAAAGGCACAGGAATTTTGGTCAAAATTTATAGCAAGATAAATGCAGTATGTTATCAAAAAATACTGGAGGAACATTTGCATTCATTAGCCAGGAAGCTGCGCATGGGATGTTCTCGGACATTCCAACATGACAATGATCCAAAACACAAGGCCAAGTCAACTTGTCATTGGCTACAGCAGGATAAAGTGAAAGTTCTGGAGTGGCCATCTCAGTCTCCTGACCTCAATATCATTGAGCCCCTCTGGGGAGATCTCAAATGTGTCGTTCTTGCAAGACAGCCCAAGAATTTACAGGAACTGGAGGCTTTGTGCCAAGAGGAATGGGCAGCTTCACCATCTGAGAAGATAAAGAGCCTCATCCAGAAATACCACAAAAGACTTCAAGCTGTTATTGATGTTAAAGGGGGCAATACACGGTACTGTATTAAGAACTGGGGTATGTAAACTTTTGATCAGAGTCATTTGGGTGGTTTCTGTTGTGATTATGATTTAAAAAGAGTAAACACATTTGATTGATAATAAATGACTTCAGCCAAACACATAACCACGAGTGAAAGAAAAGTTTTTGTGATATCATTTATATTCTCTAAAAAATGGCCAAGAAATCATGAATTCTGCCAGGGTATGTAAACTTATGAGCACAACTGTAAATAGGATGGAAGATTTAATTCTCACAGCACAACATAACAGAGAGAGATACACAAAGATCTGGAGTCTATGGAAAATGTTTACCCTCTGAGATGACGGGAAGGTCCTCTTTGGAACATAAGTCTCTTCACAGATCCAAGTAGCTATCTGTCTCTGCTGTCCTGAGCCGTTGTCATCCCTTTACCCGTCCTCTTCTTTCCCCCTCCCTCTGTCCTGCACTTCCCTACTCTACTCTTTTCGTTCTCTTTTTCTCCCTCACTATTCAAGAAAAATTAAGTTTGGGAAACCCTGTCATTCTATTTTTTAACCACGTAACCACGCTTCGGTCACTATTGTTGTATATGATGCTAACAGGCAAGCTAAGCGCAGGTTTTCTCATGATGTTTACCAATGTATATTGAGATTATATTTTACATATGCCAGTTTATTATGACCTGAAGATATGTGACTACTGTCTCATTTATCAATATGTTATTATTGTAATGCTTGGGTCTTCCTCTTTATTGGAGTTCAATAAAAATGATAAAAACAAAAACAAATACAGTCCCATCTCTTCCTCCTCCAATCCCATCTCCTCCATCCCATGTCCTCCTCCAGTCCCATCTCCTCCATCCTGTTTCCTCCTCCTTTTCCATCCCATGTCCTCCTCCTACTCCAGTCCCATCTCCTCCATCCTGTTTCCTCCTCCTTTTCCATCCCATGTCCTCCTCCTACTCCAGTCCCATCTCCTCCATCCTGTTTCCTCCTCCTTTTCCATCCCATGTCCTTCTCCTACTCCAGTCCCATCTCCTCCATCCTGTTTCCTCCTCCTTTTCCATCCCATGTCCTCCTCCTACTCCAGTCCCATCTCCTCCATCCTGTTTCCTCCTCCTTTTCCATCCCATGTCCTTCTCCTACTCCAGTCCCATCTCCTCCATCCTGTTTCCTCCTCCTTTTCCATCCCATGTCCTTCTCCTACTCCAGTCCCATCTCCTCCATCCTGTTTCCTCCTCCTTTTCCATCCCATGTCCTTCTCCTACTCCAGTCCCATCTCCTCCATCCTGTTTCCTCCTCCTTTTCCATCCCATGTCCTCCTCCTACTCCAGTCCCATCTCCTCCATCCTGTCTCCGCCTCCTTTTCCATCCCATGACCTCCTCCTACTCCAGTCCCATCTCCCCCATCCCATGTCCTCCTCTTCCAGTCTCATATCTTCTATCCAATGTCCTTCTCCTCCTCCATCCCATGTCCTCCTCCTACTCCAGCCCCATCTCCTCCATCCTGTGTCCTCCTCCTTTTCCATCCCATGTCCTCCTCCTACTCCAGTCCCATCTCCCCCATCCCATGTCCTCCTCTTCCAGTCTCATCTCTCCTATCCCATGTCCTTCTCCTCCTCCATCCCATGTCCTTCTCCTCCTCCACCCCATGTCCTTCTCCTACTCCAGTCCCATCTCCTCCATCCTGTGTCTTCCTCCTTTTCCATCCCATGTCCTCCTCCTCCTCCAGTCCCATCTCCCCCATCCTGTGTCCTCCTCTTCCAGTCTCATCTCTCCTATCCCATGTCCTTCTCCTCCTCCATTCCATGTCCTCCTCCTTCTCGAGTCCCATCTACTCCATCCCATGTCCTCCTCCACCTCCATCCCAAGTCGTCCTCCTCCAGTCCCATCCCCTCAAACCTATGTCCTTCTCCTCCATCCCATGTCCTCCATGGGGGTGGTGAGAGACAGAGAGAGGGAGAGAGAAAAGGAGGGGTGAGAAAAAAGAGAGATGGGGGAGAGAGAGGTGAGGGGGATGAGAGAGGGGGTGAGTGAGAGAAGGGGGGAGTGAGAGAGAAAGAGAGAGATGGGGGGATTAGAGAGGGGGGGAGAGTTAGGGGTGAGAGAAGGGGGGAGTGAGAGAGAAAGAGAGAGAGTTAGGGGATGAGAGAGAGAAAGGGGAATGAGATAGAGAGAGGGGGATGAGAGAACTCTAGCTCTGTCCCTGTCTGCAGTCTCTCTTGTGCCCCCTGTCCCAGTCCCTGTCTGCCGGTAGGTGTGTGTCATTCCTGGTACCTTCCAAGCCAGCAGTAGGACATTCATGATGGCCAGCGGTGGGCAGTGCCCGATCTCCTTCTGGGTGATGATAGGGGTGCTCCACTCCTTCCAGCGAAAACGTGTCTGCCTGCGCCTCCTGCCAATCCTCATCCTCCGGGACGCCGTCACTTTTGATGTTGGAGCTGGGAGCGGAGAGAAGGTTGAAGAAGGTGTCTAGGCTCTGGGAGAGAAGTGGGGCACCAGAGGTCTTCACCATAGAATCCCAATGCTGTATGAAGACCAGTGACTTAACCTAATGCTCCATTTACATTTTATTTATCAGAGATTTCGTGAATGGAGAAAATATCTATAATTTTGATGATGATTTTATTTACCATCTCTCTCAAGCTGGGTATACACTAGGAGAATTTCATGCCAACATTTGTATGAAAATTCTTAGGATAATTTGTAACAATATTCTCAATACATTCAAACGTCATTGGAAAGTAGTTCAAGATTTAGTTTGCTTTTAACATTCGATTTTGTAATGAACGGACTTCACTGAATGAGAACCTCATACACTGCTAGAAATTTTGTATGTTCGAGAAACATTTTCGAATTTTATCGTCACGGTGTTCAAAAATGAATGTCGATTTGAACCACTAACATAGGTCTTTCCAACCAATCGCATTAGGGTGTGCAACCCAAAGCTCAAATACACATGAGTTTTTTTTTGTTTTTTGTTTTATAATTTTTTTTTTTACTATAATATATATTTTTTACAATTTTTAGGAGCCTATTTGGGGGCTTTGGTTAAATGTAAGGGGTCTAAACAGACCCCTGATGTCTCACTTTTGAGACAGAGAAGGGGACTGAGGACAGAGATTCCCCAGTCCCTTTCTCTGCAGCCTCAGCTGCACTGGACAGTGAATGAATGGGGAGTGCTCTGTGCTGAGCGGCTTCCTATTCATTCACAACCTGAAGTATGCTTGAATTATGTATGAACACTGTGAGTGATCAGTACTGATCACTCACTGTGTTCATTCGGAAAAGAAAGGGACCGGTAAACGACATATTTACTGGCCGCTTCCTCCCGTTCTCCAATCTGAAACGTCAGAAGAAAAGTTTTTTTTGATCACGGACAAACCAACTTAGTAATAGCACCACATCCCTTAATTAGTTAAATGTAGAAGGAGGGATTGGGATTTTTAGGGTACAAATTGATTGGAAAATAGTAACAACAATGATATATAAGACATTTTTTATTTTAGAAAGAAAAAAAGATATTGTTAAAACACAACAATTGGCATGAAGTGCAGATTGCCCGTGTCCCCCCGCCTTCCCCTGCTGCGCTGCCTGCTTCTCTCCTCTCCTCCCCCACCAGCTGCTTCAGATTAAATGTAGAAGGAGGGATTGGGATTTTTAAGGTGCAAATTGATTGGAAAATAATAGCAACTATGATATATAAGATTTTTTTTTCTTTTAGAAAAAAATTAAAATTTGTTAAAATGCAACAATTGGCAAGTACAAATCAACAAGATTTCAGGGACACAGCATTAAGAGATGGAATTCCCAACATGTTTCACCCATATTTCGGGCTTCTTCATGGGATGCTGTCCAACTAGAGGCACAAGCCTTCTTTATCTCTTGAAATATTGGTCAAATCGCTCAAGACTCACAGGTTTCTATCTGCGTCCAGAGAACCATGTGCTAAAGGTAACCATAGGGAGCATTCAAGGACCAAAAAAAAACAAAGTTCTGCAGTGGACTCAATTCCAGGGGATGCATGCTGTCTAAAACCGCCAGTACTTATTGATAGAACTGGCATTCAGTAACAGCATGTATGTGTCCCTGGGTTCCAACAGCCCGTTCCAGTTCCAGATAGACTCTTTAGTGATTTGACCAATATTTCAAGAGATAAAGAAGGCTTGTACCTATAGTTGGACAGCATCCCCTGAAGAAGCCCGAAATATGGGTGAAACATGTTGGGAATTCCATCTCCTAATGCTGTGTCCCTGAAATCTTGTTGATTTGTACTTGCCCATTGTTGCATTTTAACAATTTTACATTTTTTCTAAAAGAAAAAAATTCTTATATATCATAGTTGCTACTATTTTCCAATCAATTTGCACCTTAAAAATCCCAATCCCTCCTTCTACATTTAATCTGAAGCAGCTGGTGGGGGAGGAGAGAAGGGAAGCAGGCAGCGCAGCAGGGGAAGGCGGGGGGACACGGGCAATCTGCACTTCATGGGGTGATTAGAGTGTGCCCGAGCACGCCCGGCGCACCCCATGCACACCCCTATGACCACTAAATGATTAGAAAAATAAATTTACTTTCGTACAACGAGAGAAGCTGAACAAAATTCTACTAGTCTATACCCAGCTTTACACGGTAAGTTAAAAAAAAGACACGTTCCAGCCGGTACGTGGGATGATGACACAGAAGAACGATGCCGCAATGCAGATATATGTACCGTATCTATGAAATAAGCAGCTGTCTGTACTTTGTTATATGTAAATCTGTATAAATACTGTCTGCCGGCCAGTGGGAGGGAATTATCTGTTCTGTACATTGAAATAATTTGATATGAATCCTGAATAGAGAATTTTCTTGGCCTTCGCTCGTGATCGGTTCCAGAAGACGAGGAGGCTGTGACGCGGCTTTTGCGGGGCTTACGTTACGTCCCAACCGCTCCTAATCTCCAGTGCCCGCCACTTTGGATATTTTTTTGGATATCTTTCAAAAATCCCCCCCCCCCCCCCCCCCCAGAACGGGGACTCGAAAACGAAACGTCAGCTCTGCTGTTCCAGCTCCGATGTCTGTGTTTTCGTTTCGCAGTGCAGACAAGAGACATACGGAGGCCAGATGGAGCGTTTCCTAGGCCCTACAAGTGTTTACATAGCAGAGTTACAGCAGGGAGTCAGCACATCCAGCCGGGAGAACCCGGGGCCACATCTGCCCGGCACCCGGCCCTCTGCTGCTCCATAAACATCTCGAAACAGGAAGAGAAACTTGTTACAATGTATCACATGCCGATCTCTGTGTGCGCTCTGCCCCCGAGCGCTACACCATAAAATATCCTCAAATTTCATGTTTAACTCTTCTATTAATGCATAGCTCTCAACTGTCCCTGATTTGGAGCAAAGTCCCTCTGTCCCTCATTTCTCCCTCATTTTGGTCTGATCTCTATAGCTGTATATAAAATGCACTTTTTATATATCAAAAAGTGTTTCCCAGCGCTAAACCTTTCATCTGATTTCTAAATTGCTGCATTTTTAAATTCCAAAAGCCAATATAAAGGAATAGTAGTGGTAAAAAAAAGCACTTGTGGGTTCAACCAATCTTGTTTTTTGTACAATTCTCCTTTAAGGGGGCGTGGCAAGGGGTGTGTCCTATGCCTGCATGCTTTTGCTGATAGGTGTCCCTCATTCCCATCTCAAAAAGTTGGTAAGTATGTTAATGATAGTGAGTCCTTGTCACACAATGCCTTCCAGTTGGGAAATGATGGCCAGGTGTTAAAGTGGACCTGTTAACAACTTCACAAGTCTACATGAATAAATTCCTGTCTACTCACGATATACACCTAATAGTATCATTTTTCATTATCTTTTATCATTTAAGAAGAATTGCAGTCTGCTCACATAATGTGTAATAAAAACATCTTTGCCATCCTTCAGCTTCCATCCAACCACTTTGTATATTATTTTATATAATAATATGATCTAATACACACTTAGTCCGGTGGACAAACCGCCGGACCTTGCAGCGGATGTCCACCGGACTTTCCGAACGAGTGGACCTGCCCACACACGACCCCGAAGAGCGGGATAAGACCCATGAAGTCGGAAGAAGAGGCGGCGGCGGCGGCGACAGAAGACCGGGCCACCACTAGTAAAAGAGCTGGAAGAAGAAAGCGGAGGCCAGGCAAGAAGAACCGAAGACGGGTACAAGACCCCCGAAGTCGGAAGAAGACCCCCGAACGGCGGCGGCGACGAAGAAGAAAGCTGGGCTCCTCCGATAGTAAAAGAGCTAGCAGAAGTTAGCGGAGGAGTCCGGTGAGAAGACCCCCCAAGACGGAAGACCCCCGGAGCTGTGCAATTAATTATTTAAAAAACATGTGTTGTGCTTTTTTCTTTACACTTTTTTCACCAGGTGAATGGGTAGGGGTACATGGTACCCCAATACTCATTCACATAGGGTGGGTGGCCGGTATCTGGGGGCCCCCTTATTAAAGGGGGCTCCTGGATTCCAATAAGTCCCCGCTCACAGACCCCCGACAACCAACGTCCAGGGTTGTCGGGAAGAGGCCCTTGTCCTCATCAACATGGGGACAAGGTGCTTTGGGGTGGGGGGCCGCAGCGCCCCCCCTTGCCCAAAGCCCCCCCATGTTGAGGGCAAGCGGCCTGGTACGGTTCAGGAGGGGAGGGGGCGCTCGCTCGTCCCCACCCCCTTTCCTGACCGGCCGGGCTGCGTTCTCAGATAAGGGTCTGATATGGACTTTGGGGGGGACCCCCACACCGTTTTTTCAGCGTAGGGCTTCCCCTTTAAGTCCATACCAGGTGACGGGGCCAGCGAGGTGTCAATCTCTCCGATGGATGCAGCGACATAGACTTCCTGCGCTAGTCCCGTCTACCTGGAGACGCATTCAAAATGAACTGACTTTTCCCCGTGTGTGTGCAAGTCTGTTTATTTCAAAAGTCAGGCGGACTAGCACACAGAAGGCCGGATTGTGAGTCAAAACTTCTTTCTAAGTCCGCCACACACGGGTGGATTGTCCGGCAGACTCTGGTCCGTCGGACCAAGTCCGCTGGATAGTCTGATCGTGTGTACGCGGCATAAGTCAACCTTTCTCAACCTGCTTAACATGGATAAACCCTTGAAATGACATTCAGGTCTTGGGAAACCCCTAATAAGTAAATCAGTTGAGACAGGTCCTGTTATATTGGTGGTCAGTTGGGTGCCTTTTTATATTGGTGGTCAAAGAAGTGCCCCCTTATCTTTATGGCCAATGAAGTGCCACTGTATATTGGTGGTCAATACAGGGCCTCCTATATTGGTGGTCATTGAAGTGCTGCCTTATACTGGAGGTCAATTAAGTGCCCCCTTATATTGGTGGTCAGTGAAGTGCTTTCTTATTTTGGTGGTCAGTGAAGTGCTACTTTATATTGGTGGTCAATAAACTGCCCCTTTTTATTGGTGGTCAATGACGTGCCGCCTTATATTGATGGTCAATAACTGCCTCCTTATATTGATGGTCAATAACTGCCTCCTTATATTGGTGGTCAATGTAGTCCTTTCTTATTTCAGTGATCAGTCAAGCACCTTTTTATATTGGTATTCAGTGAAATGCCACCAAATAATGGTGGTCAATGAAGTGCCCTCTTATATTGGTGGTCAGTAAAGTGCCACTTTATATTGGTGGTCAATGGTGTGCCTTCTTATATTGGTGAACAAAAATATTACAGCGCACACATGCAAAACTAACATTTACCTCCAGCAAGGCTTTTTAAAAACACCTAGACATTTTCAAAAAACATTGTAAAAAAATATGGGGATTTGGTCACACCATATTGCTATACGGTGCTTAAGCCCACTTACTGCGACAAATTACCCCATAATTAGTGGGTCCTACACTATCCATAGATTGGGAGATCCTGCTTCTCTGAACCATGGAAGCTATACTCCTTTATATGGGAGAACATGAGGTCTCCACCATGACACAGGTGGTCACTAATGAGGGGTACTTACTGAGGGAGTGGGGTGCTCCACCCAAAAGGATTTGGTCCGAATCCATACAATAGACAAACAAGATATTTGGGGGGCACACCCTAAAAAAATGCATAAAGATGGTGCTTATGGTGCTGCCATAAGACCATACAACAGAACAAAAATATTACAGCGCACACATGCAAAACTAACATTTACCTCCAGCAAGGCTTTTTAAAACCCCCATATTTTTTGATAATGTTTTTTAAAAATGTCTAGGTGTTTTTAAAAAGCCTTGCTGGAGGTAAATGTTAGTTTTGCATGTGTGCGCTGTAATATTTTTCTTCTGTTGTATGGTCTTATGGCAGCACCATCTTTATGTATTTTTTTAGGGTGTGCCCCCAAATATCTTGTTTGTCTCTTATATTGGCGGTCAGTAAAGTGCCACCCTATATTGGTGGTCAGTGGAGTGCCGCCCTATATTGGCAGCCAATAACTTCATCCTTATATTGGTGGTCAATGAAGTGCTTTTGTATATTGGTGGCAAAGTGCCTTCTTATATCGGTGTTCAATGATGTGCCTTCTTATATAGGTAGTCATTGAAGTGCCACCCTATATTGGTGGTCAACGAAGTTCTGCCTTATATTGGTGGTCAATGAAGTGCTTTAGTATATTGGTGGCCAGTGAAGTGCCTTCTTATATCAGTGGTCAGTGAAGTGCCACTTTATATTGGTGGTCAATGAAGTGCCTTCTTACATTGATGGTCAGTGAACTGCCTTCTTGTATTGGTGGTCAGTGAAGTGTTTTTGTATATTGGTTGTCAATGAAGTTCCCCCCTATATTAGTGATCAGTGCAGTTCCCCCTTGTATTGGTGGTCAATGAACTGCCACCTTATATTGGTGGTCAATGAACTGCCCCCTTGTATTGGTGGTCAATGAACTGCCCCCTTATATTGGTGGTCAATGAACTGCCCCCTTGTATTGGTGGTCAGTGAAGTGCCCCTTTATACTTGCAGTTAGTAAAACCCTCCTTTACATGGATAATCAATGGGGACAAGATCCTTTGGAATGGTAGTCAGTGGGAAAACTGTCTTTACATTGATGGTCAGTAGAAAGAATGCTCCTCACACAGATGGCTAAAAACATCATTGGGGTCAATGGTTACTTATCAGAGAGAATCAAAAATTGCTCAATGCTTATGAAACTCCTAACATTCTCTGGATCTCTGGAAGAACCCTAGATTCTCACCCTGGTTGGGAAAGGCTGCTCTAGGTAGTGACATGGTCAAGATACTGGAAGACTGAAAGAGACACTGGGAAAAAGGAAAAGTAGAGCGAGTACAGAGAAAAAATGAGAGCTAGAGTTGAGGGACATGAACGGTGGCATTAAGCAACATTTAACCCTAGGTAGAAAGCCCAAGGGTGCCCTTGTGGCATCCCTGTGACAGCAGTTTAGTTGAGATAACACCACTGGCCCTCATAGCATAGAATCTCCACCGGCAGCATTGCATCACACTAGGAACATGACATCATTCTGGTAATGAAGAAAAAGGTTACTTTTGTCCTTGATCTGTATTTGGTAACACAAGAAAATAAAGCCTTTAGTTTATGGTTTATATCCCGTAAAGCATGTAACCAAGCCAGCCCTGACAGGCACTGAAAATAACTACAACAGGGCTGTCCAAATTCATCTTCAAAGGCCGGGAGCTTCTTGATGGGAACAGTTATAAAGGACGTTCAGCTGTAAAAGCTGTGTACATTTTTAGTACCATGAGGATCTTCTACACACCATGGTATGACGCATAGTCGATTTTTAATTTATAATCTAGCAGGGAAAATAATAAGCATGAATTTTGTCATTTGTTTCAGCAAATAAATTGCTATTTTTTTTTTTTACTATAAATGTCCATTTCGCTAATTTAGGATTTCTTTAGTTGCGCGGTGTGGTTTGGGGTTGTGGGGATTGGAGTGGCAGAGTGGATGCGGTGATGGGATGTAAGTGGTGGGGATTGAGGTGGTGGACATTGAAGTGGTGAGCATGGAGCAGTGGGGATTATAGTAGAGGGGACTGGGACAGTGAGATTTGAGTGGTGGGGATTGAGATGGTTGGAATTTAAATGGTAAGAATTAGAGGCCGTGGTTATCAAAGCAGTTGGAATTTGAATGGTAGGGATAGGGGTGGAGGCAAAGTGAAGTTTAGAATAGGGATCTGAGTGGTGTTGGTAGGGGTGGTGAGATTTATATGGTAGGAACTGAGGTGGTTGGAATTTGAATGGTGGGAAATGGGATGGTGGGGGTTAGAATGGTTGGAATTTGAGTGGTGGGGTTAAGGGCAGTAGTGATTCGATAAGTGGAGATTAGAGTGGTGGGGATTGGGGCAGCAGGATTTGAGTGGTGGGGGGATTAATGTGGTGGAGATTGAAGTAGTGAGCATGAAGCAGTGAGAGTTAAGTGGGGCGGTGAGATTTGAGTGGTGAGGATTGAGATGGTTGGATTTAAATGGTGAGAATTCAGTAATATGGTTTAGAGGGGTTGGAATTAGAGTGGTAGGGATAGGGGTGGTGACAATTGGATTGGTGGGTGAGGTTAAAATATATGGATTTGAGTGGTGGGAAATTGGGCAGTGGGATTTAAATGATGAGCATGGGACAGTGGGGATTGGAGCGGTGGGATTTTAGTGGTGGAGATTGGGGCGGTGGTATTTGAGTGCTAGGGATCGGAGCAGTGGGATTTGAGTGGTGGAGACTGGAGCGGTGGGATTTGAGTGGTGGGCATTGGAGCGGTGGGATTTGAGTGGTGGGGATCGGGGCGATGGGATTTGAGTGGTGGGGATCGGGGCGATGGGATTTGAGTGGTGGAGATTGGGCAGTGGGATTTGAGTGGTGGGCATTGGAGCGGTGGGATTTGAGTGGTGGGGATCGGGGCGATGGGATTTGAGTGGTGGGCATTGGAGCGGTGGGATTTGAGTGGTGGGGATCGGGGCGATGGGATTTGAGTGGTGGGCATTGGAGCGGTGGGATTTGAGTGGTGGGGATCGGGGCGATGGGATTTGAGTGGTGGAGATTGGGCAGTGGGATTTGAGTGGTGGGGATTGGGGCAGGGGGATTTGAATGGTGGGGATTGGGGCGGTGGAATTTGAGTGGTGGGGATTGGGGCGGTGGTATTTGAGTGGTGGGGATGGGGGCAGGGGGATTTGAGTGGTGGAGTTTGGGGCGGTGGGATTTGAGTGCTGGGGATCAGGGCACTGGGATTTGAGTGGTGAAGACTGGAGCGGTGGGATTTGAGTGGTGGGCATTGGAGCGGTGGGATTTGAGTGGTGGGGATCGGGGCGATGGGATTTGAGTGGTGGAGATTGGGCAGTGGGATTTGAGTGGTGGGGATTGAGGCAGGGGGATTTCAGTGGTGGGGATCGGGGCGATGGGATTTGAGTGGTGGAGATTGGGCAGTGGGATTTGAGTGATGGGGATTGGGGCAGGTGGATTTGAGTGGTGGGGATTGGGCAGTGGGATTTGAGTGGTGGGGATTGGGGCAGGGGGATTTGAGTGGTGGGGATTGGTGCGGTGGAATTTGAGTGGTGGGGATCGGGGCGGTGGGATTTAAGTGGTGGGGATCGGGGCGGTGGGATTTGAGTGGTGGGGATCGGGGCGGTGGGATTTGAGTGGTGGGGATCGGGGCGGTGGGATTTGAGTGGTGGAGATTGGAGTGGTGGGATTTAAGTGGAGTGGCTTGGGGTGGTGGGATATGAGCGGTGGAAATTGGGGTGGTGGGATTTTAGTGGTGGGGATTGGAGTGGAGGGATTTGAGTGGTGGGGAGTGGGGGCATTGGGATTGGAGTGGTGAGGATTGGGGCGGTGGAATTTGAGTGGTTGAATTTGAGTGGTAGGGAGTGGGTGCGATGGGATTGGAGTGGTGGGATTTTAGTGGTGGGGATTGAGACGGTGTGATTTGAGTGGTGGAGATTGGGTTGGTAGGATTTGAGTGGTGGGAATTGGAGCAGTTGGATTTTAGTGGTGGGGATTGGAGCGGTGGGATTTGAGCTGTAGGGATGGGGGTGGTTGGATTTTAGTGGTGGAGATTGGGGTTGTGGGATTTGAGTGGTGGGGATTGGGGTGGTGGGATTTGAGTGGTGGAGATTGGGACGGTGGGATTTGAGTGGTGGGGATTGGGTCAGTGGGATTTGAGTGGTGGAGATTGGGACTGTAGGATTTGAGTGGTGGGGATTGGGGTGGTAGGATTTGTGTGGTGGGGATTGGGGCGGTAGGATTTGAGTGGTGGGGATTGGGATGATGGGATTTGAGTGGTGGGGATTGTGGCGGTAGGATTTGCGTGGTGGAGCTTGGGGTGGTAGAATTTGAGTGATAGGGATTGGAGTGGTGGGATTTGAGTGGTGGGGATTGGGGTGATGGAATTTGAGTGATGGAGATTGGGGTGCTTGGATTTGAATGGTGGGGATCGGGGTGGTGGGATTTGAGTGGTGGGGATTGGGGCAGTGGGATTTAAGTGGTTTGGATTGGAGTGGTGGGATTTGATTGATGGGGAGTGGGGGTGGTGGGTTTTTAGTGGTGGGGATTGGGATGGTTTGATCTGAGTGGTGGATATTGGGTCGATAGGTTTTGAGTGGTGGAGATTGGGGCGGTAGGATTTGAGTGGTGGGGATTGGGGTGGTGGAATTTAAATGGTGGGGATCAGGGCGGTGGGATTTGAGTGGTGGAGATTGGGGCAGTAGGATTTGAGTGGTGGAGATTGGGGCGGTAGGATTTGCGTGGTGGAGATTGGGGCAGTAGGATTTGAGTGGTGGGGATTGGAGTGGTGGGATTTGAGTGGTGGGGATTGGGGTGATGGGATTTGAGTGGTGGGGATTGGGGTGATGGGATTTGAGTGGTGGGGATTGTGGCGGTAGGATTTGAGTGATAGGGATTGGTGTGGTGGGATTTGAGTGGCGGGGATTGGGGTGATAGGATTTGAATGTTGGGGATCGGTGCGGTGGGATTTGAGTGGTGGTGATTCGGACGGTGGGATTTGAGTGGTGGGGATCTGGGCGGTGGAATTTAAATGGTGGGGATCAGGGCGGTGGGATTTGAGTGGGGGAGATTGGGGCGGTGGAATTTGAGTGGTGGGGATCAGGGCGGTGGGATTTGAGTGGGGGAGATTGGGGCGGTGGAATTTGAGTGGTGGGGATTGGTTTGCTTGGATTTGAATGGTGGGGATTGGGGGCGGTGTGATTTGAGTGGTGGGGATTAGAGTGGTGGGATTTGAGTGGTGGGAATTGGAGTGGAAGCATTTGAGTGGTGGAGATTGGGGTGCCTGGATTTGAGTGATGGGGAGTGGGGGCGGTGGGATTTGAGTGGTGGAGATTGGGGTGCCTGGATTTGAATGGTGGGGAGTGGGGGCGGTGGGATTTGAGTGGTGGGGATTAGAGTGGTGGGATTTGAGTGGTGGAGATTGGGACGGTAGGATTTGAGTGGTGGAGATTGGGACGGTAGGATTTGCGTGGCAGAGATTGGAGTGGTGGGATTTGAGTGGTGGAGATTGGGACGCTAGGATTTGAGTGGTGGAGATTGGGGCGGTACGATTTGAGTGGTGGAGATTGGGGCGGTACGATTTGAGTGGTGGAGATTGGGGCGGTGGGATTTGCGTGGCGGGGATTGGGGCGGTGGGATTTGTGTGGCGGGGATTGGGGCGGTGGGATTTGTGTGGCGGGGATTGGAGTGGTGGGATTTCAGTGGTGGAGATTGGGACGGTAGGATTTGCGTGGCAGAGATTGGAGTGGTGGGATTTGAGTGGTGGAGATTGGGACGGTAGGATTTGAGTGGTGGAGATTGGGACGGTAGGATTTGAGTGGTGGAGATTGGGACGCTAGGATTTGAGTGGTGGAGATTGGGGCGGTACGATTTGAGTGGTGGAGATTGGGGCGGTGGGATTTGCGTGGCGGGGATTGGGACGGTAGGATTTGAGTGGTGGAGATTGGGGCGGTGGGATTTGCGTGGCGGGGATTGGGGCGGTGGGATTTGTGTGGCGGGGATTGGAGTGGTGGGATTTCAGTGGTGGAGATTGGGGCGCTTGGATTTGAATGGAGGGGAATGGGTCGGTGGGATTTGAGTGTTGAACATGGCAGGGACAGTGGGCATTTGAGTAGTGGAGATTTGGGGCAGTGGGATTTAAGTGGTGGGGGTTGGGATGGTAGGAATTGGAGCAGTGGAGAATCAACCATATAGGAATCTAAAAAAAGTCTGTGGAAGGTTTGACTTTTAACTTATAAAACAGATTTGTGTTTACTTTTGAGGTTCCAGGCAAAAAGTTCCACAGACAGACAATGTGAGAACATTTGTGTCATTGCTACCAAGTCTTCAGAAATACCGAACTGCCTGCTGACACTTTATTGGACCGCAGTACAGACTGCCGTGAACTGTCTGCGGTTATTGTCCCAGACATCTGAGGAGGATTCCTCTCAGGTCCACAAAGCTGTAAATCTGATCCAGGCAGAGTCTGGTTCTGGACAGTTGCGGGTCTCTGAGCGTCCCGACATTTCCTGACCATATGTTCCTCCGCTGAGAAGAACACAATTCACCGACTTCAGAAACAAGAAACAGATACATTTTAACAAGGCCATCAGACTTTTATGAACTTTGTGAAATATGTCGGTCAGATGGTGATCTGTCTCCCCGCCGCGGTCCAGGTGCTAAAATCTGCGCTTCAGAGTTTCACTTTGAAAATACATTTAAAAGGGCAGCGGGGGGAGGCAGGAACCTTCCCGTGTTATTTGATGTTTGATGTATAACAACGTTTCTTATTCACTCAATATGCTGGAGCTTCAAAGGGACAGAAGTGAGCTTCACCTCCAACAATTAGCTACAATAGCGACCTTCAAAGTGGATAGAGAATCAGATATCGTGAGCCGCAAGTGCATGACTGTAAGAGGCGGCGCTTGGGTAAATGCCAATGGCTTCTGCATTGGCATTTACTCATCCATGTGGGTATGCATAGCTACCAACTGTCCCTGATTTTGAGGGACTGTCCCTGATTTTGAGGGACTGTCCCTGATTTTGAGGGACTGTCCCGGATTTGGAGGGACTGTCCCTGATTTGGAGCAATGTCCCTCTGTCCCTCATTTGTCCCTCATTTTTGGTCCGATCCATATAATTGTATATAAAATGCACTTTTTATCTTTCAAAAAGTGCTTCCCAGTGCTAAACCTTTCATCCAATTTCTAAATTACTACATTTGTACATTTTTAAAAGCCAATATAAAGGAATAGTAGTGGTAAAATAAAGTCCTTGTGGATTCAATTAACCTCTTTTTTTGGTTAATTTTCCTTTAAGGGGGTGTGGCAGGGGGCGTGTCCTATGCCTACATACGTTTGTTAGAAGGTGTCCCTCATTGCCATCTCAAAATGTTGGGAGGTATGGGTATGGCATATACTGTAAGCCCTTGTACACACGGTCGGATATTCCGACTGAAAATGTCAGATCGGACCGTGTTGTCGGATAATCCGACCATGTGTGGGCTCCATCTGACTTTTTCCGTCGGAATGTCGGACCAACAAAGTTTGAGAACTGGATATAAAAAATTTCCGACAACATGATCCGATCGTTTATAGAGAATTCCGATCGGACAAAGTGCCACGCATGCTCAGATCAAATTCCTAGACCAAAGCTATTGGCTACTAGCCTGAACGTAGTCCTGTCATAACTAAAGAACGTCATCACTAGGGATGAGCCGAACACCCCCCGGTTCGGTTCGCACCAGAACTTTCGAACGGACCCCAAATTCGAACGAACTTTAGAACCCCATTTAAGTCTATGGGACTCGAACGTTCGAAATTAAAAGTGCTAATTTTAACGGCTAATATGCAAGATACTGTCCTAAAAAGGGTTTGGGGACCTGCCTCCTGCCCCAGGGGACATGGGTCAATGCATAAAATGTTTTTAAAAATGGCCGTTTTGGCGGGAGCACTGATTTTAATGACGATTAAAGTGAAAAAAAAAGTGAAATATTCCTTTAAATATGGTGCCTGGGGGGTGTCTGTAGTATGCCTGTGAAGTGCCACGTGTTTCCCGTGTTTAGAACAGTCCCTGCACAAAATGACATTAAACGGAAATAACACCATTTAAAACTGCTTGCGGTTTTAATGTTATATCTGGTTCCTGCAATATGGTTGAAAATCATTGAGAAAAATGGCATGGGTAGCCCTCCCTGCCCATTACCAGCCTATTTGGGTCTTGTACGCATATTAAGGGGAACCCTGTACCCATATTAAAAAAAGGAAATGCGTGTGGCCCCCAGGCCCTATATACTCAGAACAGCAGTATACAGGCGGTGCAAACAAGACAGGGACTGTGTAGGTTTGTTGTGTTAAGTTGAATCTGTTTGTAATTTTCAACTGGTACATTTTTAAAGTGTAGCTCCAGTCAAAAAAACTATTTTTAAGCTTTTTGGAAAACATAGGGAAGGGTTATCACCCCTGTATAATTTGTTTTGTCGTCCATCTTTTTTCATCTCACTTGCTGTTGTCTCCTTCCATTTGCAAGTAGGAGATGTTTGTAAATTGGATGTTTGAAAGTAGGGGCCTGCCCTATATGCTCTGCAGAAATGGCGGAACAAGGTGTTGGTTTTGCCACAACATTGTAAGCTCTCAAAGTGACTCTTGGTGGGCGCTGGAGCGCCCTGCTGTGAACGATTATATCAAGAATTGTAATTACATGCCATTGTTGAACAGTGGTAGAAAAATTGACCTTTGGTGGTTGTGGTGCTGGTGCCACAACACTATAAGTCCTCATCGTTACTCTGGGTGGGCACAGGAAGGGGCCCTCCTGTGAAATATTATATTAAGAATTGTAATTACATGTCCCTGTTAAACATGGGCAGAAAAATTTGGCCTTAGGCACTGCTGCTGGTGCCACCACACTGCAACCTCTGCCATATACTCTAGTTTTATTGCAGGAATTAGCCCTGCTGCAAAGCATTGCATCAAAAATTGTACTTAAATGCCCCTGTTAAACAGGGGCATAAAAATTGGGCCTTAGGCACTGGTGCTGGTGCCACCACACTGCAACCTCTTCCATATACTCTAGTTTTATTGCAGGAATTAGCCCTGCTGCAAAGCATTGCATCAAAAATTGTAATTAAACGCCCCTGTTAAACAGGGGCAGAAAAATTGGGCCTTAGGCATCACCCAGAACCAGAAATGTTCTTCCAACATATCAGCGGAGGAGGAAGAGGATAGACAATCAACATAACAGGACAGTCACTCAGCATCAGCATAGGCAGTCTTGAAGGGATGTGATATTTCAAAAAAAATTATTCGGTTACATCAGCTTCAGGTGCTTGGTAGCTGTGGGTGATCCAAGACTGATTCATCTTGATGAAGGTCAGTCGATCAACTGATTCGGTGGACAGGCACACCCTGTGATCGGTAACAAAGCCACCAGCAGCACTGAAGGTGCGTTCCGAAAGAACGCTGGATGCAGGACAGGCCAGTAGCTCAATTGCATACTGTGCAAGCTCTGGCCAGTGATCCATCCTCAAGACCCAGTAAGCCAGAGGATTTTCGGTGGGAAAGGTGTCCAAGTCTGACCTTGCCCCTAGGTATTCCTGCACCATGTAAATCAGACGCTGGCGATGGGTGCTGGAACCGATCATACCTTGGGGCTGCGGACTAAAAAAATTGTCTGAAAGCATCAGTCAGATGGCCACCTTCTCCACCGCTCCTTCTGACCGATGCCTCAGCAACACGTTGTCCAGGACCAGGAGTTTGTAACCTCCCAGTCTCTGGGAACGCGTTGCACAGACCTTTCTGCAAGGCCTCCTGGAGATGTCTCATCCTCTGCTCCCTCTGCGATGGCAAGATAAGGTCGGCAACCTTACCCTTGTACCGTGGATCAAGGAGAGTGGCCAGCCAGTAATGGTCCCTCTCCTTGATCCAAAGAATACGAGGATCCTTCCGCAGGCTTTGCAGGATCAGGGAGGCCATGCAGTGTAGGTTAGCTGAGGCATTCGGTCCGGAGTCCTCTGGGTCACTAAGGACAACATGATCCGCAGCTACCTCCTGCCAGCCACGTACAAGTCCACGTGTTTCTTGGGACTGTAAATCATCCCTACAAGACTGCTGCTGCTGATGCTGAGTGCCAGCCTCCACCTCCATGCTGACACAATCATCCTCCTCCTCCTCTTCCTCCTCCTCATCCTCTTCCTGTGGGATGGGTGGCACAGCAGGAACACTGTCTGGATAAAGGGGGCCTTGAGAGGCAAGGAAGTCCTCCTCTTCCTGCCTCTGTTCTGCCTCAAGTGCCCTGTCCATTATTCCACGCAGCGTATGCTCCAAGAGGTGGACAAGAGGTACAGTGTCACTGATGCATGCACTGCCACTGCTCACCATCCTTGTGGCCGCCTCAAACGGTGACAGGACAGTGCATGCATCCCTGATCATGCCCCACTGGCGTGGTGAGAAAAAACCGAGCTCCCCTGACCCTGTCCTGGTGCCGTAGTCACACAGGTACTCATTGATGGCCCTCTGCTGCGTGTGCAGCCGATGCAGCATGGCCAACGTTGAGTTCCACCTGGTGGGCATGTCACATATAAGGCGGTTCTTGGGCAGGTTCAACTCCTTTTGGAGCTCAGCCAGCCGAGCACAGGCATTAAATGATCGGCGGAAATGCACACAGACTTTCCTGGCCTGCTTCAGGACATCCTGTAAGCCGGGGTACCTGCCCAAGAACCGCTGCACCACCAGGTTAAGGACGTGAGCTACACAGGGCACATGGGTCAGTTGTCCCTGTCGGAGGGCGGAGAGGAGGTTGGTGCCATTGTCACAAACCACCATTCCTGGCTTAAGCTGGCGTGGCGTCAACCACCTCTCGGCCTGCCCCTGCAGAGCTGACAAAACATCCGCCCCAGTGTGGCTCCTGTTCCCCAAACAAACCAGCGCAAGCACGGCATGGCATCGTTTTGCCTGCGTACTTGCATAGCCCCTGGAACGCCTATGAAGCACCGCTGGTTCTGAGGACAGAGCACTGGAAGAGGCCATGGAGGAAGAAGAAGAGGAGGGGGTGGAGGAGAGAGGTGTGTCACAATCAATAGTAGCATTTTGGAGGCGTGGTGGCGGAACAACCTCCAACACTACTGCACCTTGTCCTGCATCCTTCCCAGCTGCCAGAAGAGTGACCCAATGGGCCGTGAAAGACAGGTAACGTCCCTGTCCATGCCTGCTGGACCATGAGTCAGCGGTAATATGCACCTTACCGCTGACCGCTCTGTCCAGCGAGGCAAGGACATTGCCTTCCACATGCCGGTAGAGAGCCGGAATCGCCTTCCGTGAGAAAAAGTGGCGTTTGGGGACCTGCCACTGAGGAACCGCACATTGTACAAACTCACGGAAGGGGGCAGAGTCTACCAACTGAAAAGGCAGCAGTTGAAGTGCTAGCAATTTAGCCAAGCTAGCATTCAACCGCTGGGCATGTGGATGGCTGGGAGTGAACTTCTTTCGCCGGTCCAGCAGCTGGGGCAGGGACATTTGCCTGCTATAATCGGACGTGGGTGTACTGCTAGTAGAGTGCCCAGAAGCACTTGGCTGTGACACACCTAATTCTACACCTTCATTCCTCTCAGAGCAGGTTTCAGAGAGGACTGAAGGTCTAGTGGGGTTGGAGATGCCAGCTGATGAGGAGCAAGGAGAGGTCCGCTTTGTTCTTTGGTGTGGGTCTTTGAGGTACGCTTGCCAACGAGCTGCATGGCAGGTCAACATATGTCTGGTCAAGCATGTGGTGCCCAAGCGGCTGATGTTTTGGCCACGCGAGATACGCTTGAGACATATGTTGCAAATAGCAGCGGTGCCATCTGATGCACTCGTCTCAAAAAAGGCCCACACCAAAGAACTTTTAGAATAACGCTCAGAGGAAGCGCCCTGCACAGGCGGAGCTCTGCGGTGTGATTCAGTCGGTGTGCTGCCCCTAAGCTGGCACCCGGAGGGCATCCTGTCTCGTTGGACATGTGCCTCCTCCTCCTCCTCCTCCTCTCTCCTTCCAGGCACCCACGTGGAGTCAGTGCCCTCATCATCCCCTCCCTCTTCATCGCTGTAGCAAACCTGGCAGTATGCTGCAGCTTGTGGAACATGACTGCCAGATTGCTGTCCTTCTTGAGCATCCCCTCTCTCTGCGCTCACGCTACTGCCTTCCTCTAGCGGAGTGTCATCATCAGAGCCTACAAAACACTGGGCATCCTCCTGGAGCATGTACCCAACACTGTGCTCAAAGAGTTCAGGAGACTCCTCAGGAGGACGTGGTGGGTCTAGGGAAGGAGTCACTGATGATGACATTGAGAGGAGGGAAGACGATGTGTTGGCAGCTGCTTTGCTACTACCCTGAGACTGCGTGAGAGAGGATGAGGAGGATGAAGAGGGCTTGGTCATCCACTCTACCAAGTCGTTGGCATGTTGCGGCTCAACATGTCCAGCTGCCGAAAAGAAGGACAAGCGTGTCCCATGGCCACGTGCTGATGACAATGCTCCGCGTCCACGACCAGCACTGTTGTCTCTAGACACAGAGCCTGCTTGCCCTCTTTTATCGGCTCGCGCCTGTCTGCCTCTCCTTGCTGGCCTTCCAGACATGGTAATGGCCTGAAGGGAGTTGGGTAAAACAGCAGTGTAATGGAGTCACACAACACCCACTAAGCCCTGCAGATGGGTCTATTAGAGAACAGCAATAAAGGGTAGATACAGGTGTATATTGTGCTGGAGGCACAAAACACCCACTAACTCCTGCAGATGCCTTTTTTATAGAACACCAGAGATAAAGGGGTATATACAGATGTATACTGTGCTGTGCTGGAGGCACACACAACTTCCAATAACTCCTGCAGATGGCAAGTGGGCTCAAATAGAGAACAGCTATGTAGGTGGATATAGCGGTATGTACTGGGTACAGAGCACGCAGACAGCACGCACAAGCTCCTAACACTACTGACTGCAAGCTCTATTATAAAAGATAGATCACTAGCTATATAGGTGAGGTGAATATAGCGGTGTATACTGCGGTCAGGGCACACAGACAACAACCACTACACAACAGCAAGATCAAAAATCGGCCGAAAACGATCGGTGTGTACTGTGTTGAAGGTACACAGAACACCCACTGCTTCAGACGCCAACACACTACACTAGGCCGCCGCGCTGGCGGCCTTATATAGTGTGGGGCGTGTACTACACAGCCTGAGCTATGATTGGCCACAGGCAGGATGGCTCTCCTTGCTGCTGGCGCTGTGATTGGCCAAGCATGCGGGGTCACAGTGCATGCTTGGCCAATCATGAGCCAGCAATGCACTGCGATGACGCAGTGCATTGTGGGCCGTAAGCGCCACACGAATTTGGCGAGAACGGCCCATATTGTTCGGAATTCGCCGAACGGGCGAACAGCCAATGTTCGAGTCGAACGTATGTTCGACTCGAACACGAAGCTCATCCCTAGTCATCACGTTCCGAACAATCGGATTTTCTGACAACTTTGTCCGACCGTGTGTATGCAACACCAGTTTCGGACAAAATCCGTCGGAAAAAATCTGACGGATTTTGTTGTCGGAATGTCCGACCGTGTGTACAAGGGCTAAGAGGGTCTTCCTGGTTGGCTGAATTTGGCGTCGAATAGCACAAGTCCCTACCCTTCCTCTAGCCCTGCTAGAGCGCTGTCTCTCCTTCTGAGGCTGGACCCTCCGCCATCTTGTGCCCTGCTTCTTGTTATAGGCCATTCTTAGCCATAGAGCAGTGATGGCGAACCTTGGCACCCCAGATGTTTTGGAACTACATTTCCCATGATGCTCCACTACACTGCAGAATGCCAGAGCATCATGGGAAATGTAGTTCCAAAACATCTGGGGTGCCAGGGTTCGCCATCACTGCCATAGACCTTTATATCCCAAAGAAGGAATGTCCACACAATAAATAGATTCACTGCACTTTACTGGTGTTGTTCAGGAAATGGTATTACAGTCATATCACTAGGACATTCAATGCGGAGTCACTTAACATACGCAGTCAATGACGTACAGTGGACGGTCCGCAGTAGTCACGGGTGAAAGCACGTGCAGCACCTTAACAGCCATCTCCCTACAGTCTCTCCTTTGCCCAGGGTCATCAGTACTCACAGGACAGGGCTCTCTGTAGTCACCTCCTTGCTAGGTACACCTCTCCCAGGAACCCTCCATGGAAGCAGCCTCATAGGAAGCTTCCTCAAGGCGCATGATTGGATGCGAAACGCGCAGAGGCTTCTGGGTTAAGCGCCAACGTCACTTCCTGCCCCAACCTGTACCAGATCGAGACTTGGACCGCATGCAGCCCCCGGGAGACAGAACAGTGCTAGCTAGGTGCCAAAAACATACTGCTGGAAAGACTCAGTGGCGGTCTAAAGGCACTGGACTTGTAAATGTATATACTATATTCTTAGTCTATTGATTTAATACATATAAAAAATATGTTGCGCAATGATGGGTGTCTGCTTTTTATGAGATACCGAGACTAATGTGGAGGTGTAAGGAGTAACCAGTGGCAACCAATTTGGGGAATCTCAGATATACCTATAGGAGTGGAGTGGTTAACCCAGTATAAATCAAAGGCGCAATTTTTCCCTGGTTCTGGTGAGTGTCCATTTTGGAAGGTGGTGGTGCTTGATGAATTGGTGAAAAGTTTTTCAAGTCACGGATGTGAATTTGTGCACGTGGGATTCGGATAAGCAGTTTGTGACGAGGCAGGGCCAGTGCTACCACTAGACAAACTAGGCAGCTGCCTAGGGTGCTCCGCTGCCTAGGGCGCCCGGCCACTGGTGTTCCTACTCTCTTCTCTCTGCAGCAAGCAACTAAGTCTCAGCATCAGCAGGCAGCTGCCACTCCGTTCGCACATAGTGTGAGAGGCACAGCAGCTGCAGAAGACTGTGTCTGTGTCCCGACTCCCGAATGAATGGAAGCAAGCAAACATTAATTGATGGGCGCTGGTGAGGCTGCATTTGATGGGCGCTGGTCAGGCTGCATTTGATAGGACACTGGTGAGGCTACATTTGATGGGTGCTGGTGAGGCTGCAATTGATGGGTTCTGGTGAGGCAACATTTGATGGGCACTGGTGGGGCTACATTTGATGGGCGCTGGTGAGGCTGCAATTGATGGGTGCTGGCGAGGCTACATTTGATGGGTGCTGGTGAGGCTGCAATTGATGGGTGCTGGCGAGGCTACATTTGATGGGTGCTGGTGAGGCTGCAATTGATGGGCGCTGGTGAGGCTGCAATTGATGGGTGCTGGTGAGGCTTCATTTGATGGGTGCTGATGAGGCTACATTTGATGTATGCTGGTGAGGCTACATTTGATGTATGCTGGTGAGGCTGCATTTGATGGGCGCTGGTGAGGCTGAATTTGATGGGCGCTGGTGAGGCTGCATTTGATGGGCGCTGGTGAGGCTGCATTTGATGGGTTCTGGTGACGCTACATTTGATGGGCGTTGGTAAGGCTACATTTGATGGGCACTGGTGAGGCTGCAATTGATGGGCGCTGGTGAGGCTACATTTGATGGGTTCTGGTGAGGCTACATTTGATGGGCGCTAGTAAGGCTACATTTGATGGGCGCTGGTGAGGCTACATTTGATGGGCGCTGGTGAGGCTACATTTGATGGGTGCTGGTGAGGCTGAAATTGATGGGTGCTGGTGAGGCTACATTTTATGGGTGCTGGTGGGCTGCATTTGATAGGGCGCTGGTGAGGCTGCATTTGATAGGGCGCTGGTGAGGCTGCATTTTATAGGGTGCTATTGAGGCTACATTTGATGGGCGCTTCATTTAAAAGGTGGGGTATACATGGGCAGGGAAAAGAGGGTGGAGTTAGGGGAGGAGCCAGGGGCAGCGGCAAAATTAGGTTTTGCCTAGGGTGTCAAAAATCCTTGCACCAGCCCTGTGAAGAGGACTATCGGGACTATTGTTAACACATCATTTTTCATTCTAGCCATTTTTTATTGCTAATTATTTTGAGTTTTGATGAATGAATTTATTAGGATTTTTTCATGAATCACAGATAAAATTGTTCACGTGGTAAGGTATATATTACTTTTTTGGGTCAGTGCAGCTACACTATTCTGGTACAGAGCCACCTAGTGGCAAAATAGCTAATTGCACCTGCCTACCGGCGCTTCTCCCCAGACGCTAAATGTTGCATTCTGATTACTGTGGGAGAGGAGACGAAGGAAATGTTTCTATACCAGGGGCCTCCAAACTTTCTAAACAAAGGACCAGGTTACTGTCCTTCAGACTTTAGGGGGGTGCGGACTGTGGCCAGTGGGAGTAGAAAACTTGGTTGTGGAGGGAATAGTGCCCCTTCATTGGTGTCAGTGAAAGGAATAGTGTCTCATTATTGGTGCCAGTGGAAGGAATAGTGTCTCATTATTGGTGCCAGTGGAAGGAATAGTGTCTCATTATTGGTGCCAGTGGAAGGAATAGTGTCTCATTATTGGTGCCAGTGAAAGGATTAGTGCCCCACCATTGGTATCAGTGGAAGGATTCCTGCCCCATTATTGGTGTCAGTGGAAGGAATAGTGCCTCATTATTGGTGCCAGTGGGGGCAATAGTGTCCCATAATTGGTGTCAGTGGGAGGAATAGTGCCACATTATTGGTGTCAGTGGAAGGAATAGTGCTTCATTATTGGTGCCAGTGGGGGCAATAGTGCCTCATTATTGGTGCCAGTAGGAGGAATAGTGCCCCATCATTGCTGTCAGTGGGAGGAATAGTGCCCCGTTGTTGGCTCCAGTGGGAGAATTAATGTCCCATCACTGGTGTCAGTGGAAGGAATAGTGTCTCATTATTGGTGCCAGTGGGGGCAATAGTGCCCCATAATTGCTATCAGTGGGAGGAATAGTGCCCCATTGTTGGCGTCAGAGGAAGGAATAGTGCTCATCATTGGTGTCAGTGGAAGGATTAGTGCCACATAATTGGTGTCAGTGAGAGCAAAAGTGTCTCATTATTGGTGCCAGTAGGAGGAATAGTGCCCCGTTGTTGGCACCAGTGGGAGGATTAGTGCCCCATCATTGGTGTCAATGGAAGGAATAGCACCCCATCCTTGGTGCCAGTGGGAGAAATGGTGCCACATTGTTGGTGCCAATAGGAGCTGTCATTGGGAGGAAAATTCCCTTATTGTTAGTAACAGTGGGAGGATTAGTGCCCCATCATTGGTGTCAGTGGGAAGAATAGCGCCAGTCAGTTTGGAATAGTCAAACAAATACTTGGGGGGCACACCCTAAAAAACGCATTCAAGATGGTGCAGCCATAAGACCATACAAACAGAACACAATATTACAGAACACAAATACAAAAATTACATTTAACTCCTGCAAGGCTATTTAAAACACCTGAACATTTAAAAAACAATACGGGGATTTAGTCACACGGTGCTTAAACCCACTTACTGCATCAAAGTACCCCATTATCAGTGGGTCCTACACTTTTCATAGAATGGAAGATCCCGCTTCTCTGAACCATGGGAGGAATACACTCCTCTATATGGGAGAAATAAAGGACTGATATAGGAGGAGTTCTTTATTTCAAAGAATGAGGAGTGTGCTGGGCTGAAGCCAGAGTGACCAGGGTACAGACATACTACACAACTGACCAGAGTCACCCCTGGGGAACCCAGAGTGATCGATCGTCCAGCCGGAGGGATCACTGCTGTAGTTTCACTGGGTCTGGTAAGAGGGCCTGTTGGTCATTATCCATTACTTATACTAGGGACTGTACTACGTCCACAGTCTCTGACCATGATAATGTGATAATGACTAGGGATGAGCTCGGTGTTCGAGTCGAACACATGTTCGACTCGAACATTGGCCGTTCGTCTTTTCAGCAAATTCAGAACTTTGTGGACTGTTCGCACCAAATTCGTGTGGCACGAACGATCCACAATGCACTACGCCATCGCAGTGCATTGCTGGCTCAATCACTGTATGCCTGTGGCCAATTATAGCTCAGGGGGTTTAGTACGCGCCCCACACTATATAAGGCCACCAGCGTGGCGGCCTTGTGTAGTGTGTTCCGGCATGCAGGGAAAGAGCTAGATAGGCAGGGACAGTGTGTTCTTTTCTCAGCCATCGGCAGGAGTTAGTGGGTGTTGTGTGCCTCCAGCGCAGTACACACCTGTATCTACCCTTTATTGCTGTTGTTCTCTAATACAGGCATCTGCAGGAGTTAGTGGGTGCTGTGTGCCTCCAGCGCAGTATACACCTGTATCTACCCTTTATTGCTGTTGTTCTCTAATACAGGCATCGGCAGGAGTTAGTGGGTGTTGTGTGCCTCCAGCGCAGTATACACCTGTATCTACCCTTTATTGCTGTTGTTCTCTAATACAGGTATCTGCAGGAGTTAGTGGGTGTTGTGTGCCTCCAGCACAGTATACACCTGTATCTACACTTTAATGCTGTTGTTCTCTAATACAGGCATCGGCAGGAGTTAGTGGGTGTTGTGTGCCTCCAGCGCAGTATACACCTGTATCTACCCTTTATTGCTGTTGTTCTCTAATACAGGTATCTGCAGGAGTTAGTGGGTGTTGTGTGCCTCCAGCGCAGTATACACCTGTATCTACCCTTTAATGCTGGTGTTCTCTAATACAGGCATCTGCAGGAGTTAAAGTGGGTGTTGTGTGCCTCCAGCACAGTATACACCTGAAGATACCCCTTATTGCTGGTGTTGTCTGTTGCATATCTTGCATATTAGCCTTTAAAATTAGCACTTTTGATTTCGAATGTTCGAGTCCCATAGACTTTAATAGGGTTCTAAAGTTCATACAAATTTTAGGTCCGTTCGAAGGTTCTGGTACGAACCGAACCGGGGGGTGTTCAGCTCATCCCTTATAATGACATTGTCGAAAAGGGGCGGTGCATGGGTGACCTAAAATGATGCCCCCCCCTGAAAAAAGTTCTGCGGACACCCATGGCCTTGCAGGAGTTAAATGTAATTTTTGAATGAGTGCGCTGTAATCTTTTGTTCTAGTGGATGGAATAGTGCCCCGAGGGCCAGATAAAGGCAAGCAAAGGGCCGCATGCAGCCCCTGGGCCACAGGTTGGAGACCAGTGTTCTATACCTGCTAGCTCCTGTAGGTAGCTCCCCACCCATTACTGGTCATTAAGGTGTAATCACAGAATAAGAGAACTACACTGACCTTGCTATCTAATACAACGTTTCTCAACTCCAGCCCTCCAGGCGCTCATGTTTTCAGGATTTCCCTCAGATGGAACGGCTGTGGTAATTACTAAGGCAGTGAAACCGATTAAATCACCTGTGCAAAATAATGGAAAGCCTGAAAACATGACCTGTTAGGGGGGTACTTGAGGACTGGAGTTGAGAAACACTGATCTAATGATGCAATTTAGGTTGCAGACTACAGAACAGGGATGGGCTGGCGAGTGTCCAGGGATCCCATTTACCATATCAATCCTAGATGGCAATTAGTCGGTCAGTGTGCCTGGCAGAATAAGATCATTTCACACTTATTCAGATATCCAAGAATCTGTCATTCCGAGAAAAATCTCTGGAGGAATTGCTCACCCCGACCTGAAAGAATTTAGAGTAACTTTTATATGTTTTTCTGCTTACTGTTCCATGTGTCTGTTATTATGTTATCCTATTGCATATGTAGATTCTCCTTCATGTGTTAACAGCTTTCTTGCTGCTGTGGTGCTACCCCTGAAGGGGCCGCTTGGTAATTTGGGTTTCTCTGTTTCGTGCCTCGACTCTGACCTGCCTGGTGGAGTGAAAGTTGCTGCAAACACTTAGAGTAGGGCAGTGGCCATGCGTCCATAAGGGCACACGGGCGCACAGGCGCCACCCCCTCTTCTCCAGCCACCCCCTCTATTACCAATAGATAGATTTGTGCATTGCATGAATCTATCCATGGCTGCCGCTGCCACCCCCTATTCAGGCGCCCGACTCCTTTTTGGGTGCACCTGAATTACAGCGGCGGGGGGGGGGGGGTGTTTTTGAAGCACCTAATTAGAGTCATAGGCTCTAATAGGTGTCAAAAAAGGTGACCTGCGAGTGCCATGCTTGGTGCTCGCAGTTCACCCAGGTGTGTTAGAACAGCGAATGATTATTTGCTTTCTTAACACTGAACCGCCTCTCCGCCAATTAGGTGATCAGGTCTGTTACCCATCACCTGAATGTCTGAAGCGACAGGTGCTGTGATTGGATGCCTATCAGGCGTCCAATCGCCTATAAGAGAAGACAGGAGGAGAGGTTGGGAGAAGACGTATGGAGGACACCACTTGCCGCCATCACCCGCTGCCCCACCGAGACAGGGTAAGTGCCGGGCAGGAGGCGAGTGGGCGGTCACAGTGGTGGCATTCAATGGCACAGTGGCAGCATTCAATGGGCACAGTGGGAGCATTCAATGGCAAAGTGGCAGCATTTAATTGTCACAGTGGCTGTATTTGATGGGCACAGTGGGAGAATTTGATGGGCACAGTGGGAGCATTTGATGCAACGGTGGCAGCATTTGATGGGCTCACTGGGAGCATTTGATGGCACAGTCGCAGCATTTGATTGGCACAGTGGCTGTATTTGATGGGCACAGTGGGAGAATTTGATGGGCACAGTGGGAGCATTTGATGGCACAGTGGCAGCATTTGATTGGCACAGTGGCTGTATTTGATGGGCACAGTGGGAGAATTTGATGGGCACAGTGGGAGCATTTGATGGCACAGTGGCAGCATTTGATTGGCACAGTGGCTGTATTTGATGGGCACAGTGGGAGAATTTGATGGGCACAGTGGCTGCGTTTGATGGCCACAGTGGCTGCAATTGATGGTCACAGTGGCTGTGTTTAATGGCACAGTGGCACTGGCTATGTTTGATGGAACAGTGGCTGCGTTTGATGGGCACAGTGAGGCTGCAATTGATGGGGTTTTTTTTCAGAATTTTTCAGTTTGTTTGCGCCTCCCAAAAATTTTGACCACCAGCCGCCACTGGAGTAGGGGTCATCACTCTTTTTCCACTTAAGGGCAAAATTCAATGTATGTGAATGTATAGAGGACTGCATTCACCTGCTAATAAATGAAGATAATAATAATAATCCTCCTTAACATTACACAACCCCTGCACCTCTGGACCCCTTTACATTACACAGCCAACTGCACCTTTGGACCCCTTTACATTACACAGCCAACTACACCTTTGGACCCCTTTACATTACACAGCCAACTGCACCTCTGGACCCCTTTACATTACACAGCCAACTGCACCTCTGGACCCCTTTACATTACACAGCCAACTGCACCTCTGGACCCCTTTACATTACACAGCCAACTACACCTCTGGACCCCTTTACATTACACAGCCAACTGCACCTTTGGACCCCTTTACATTAACTACTTCCCACCCGGCCAATGTACATATACGGCCGGGTGGGAGCTTTCTACTTCTGAGTGGACGTTCCTGAACCTCCATCAGAAGTAGGGGGGTCGCGCACGCACGTGCCTGCGCAGCGGCGCAATCCCGATGCGCTTGTGTCCCCCGGACACGGCGCATCTCGGATCGGCAGAAGGGCTCTGCGATTGGCCCTCCTGATCACATGACGGCTGTGTCCAATCACGGCCGTCATGTGATGTAAACAAACAGCCGGTTGCTAATCAATCGACTCTCCTCACCTCACACGGAAGTCGTCGCTGAGGAGAGGAGAGCGGATCGCTGCAGCCGGCTGGTGATCAGTGAGTATGAGCTGTTTTTACAGCTTTTAACTCACTGATCACCAGTCTAGTGTAAACATACAGTGTAAACACACGTCCCCAAAACACACATGTCCCCAATAATAAAAACGCATGTACCCCACATATGTCCCACTAAAATCACATGTCCCAATGATTATCTGCACACATATGTCCGTGATCACCTGCACACATCTGTACATGATCATTTGCGTACATATGTCCGTGATCACACAAACCAATTATTATACACTTAACCAAATTTTTTTTAACAAAAACATGCAGCAGAATACATTTTGGCTTAAATTTATGACAAAATTCGATTTTATTGGATTTCTTTTAAAATAGAAAGAAGAAAATTTCCAAATTTCCCCTCTTTTTTCGCTTATATTGCTAAAAATAAAAAAATGGAGTCGTGAATAAATACCACCAAAATAAAGCTCTATTTGTGCAAACAAAATTATACAAATTTAATTTGGGTACAGTGTAGCATGACCGCGCAATTGTCATTGAAATTGCGAGAACACTGAACTCTGAAAATTGGGCTGGGATTGAAGGGGGCGAAAGTGCCCTGTATTGTAGTGGTTAAACAGCCCCGCACCTCTGGACCCCTTTACATTACACAGCCCCACACCTCTGGACCCCTTTACATTACACAGCCCCACACCTCTGGTTCCCTTTACCTTACACAGCCCCCGCACCTCTGGACCCCTTTACATTACACAGTCCACAGATGGGGCAGGAGCAGGACGAGGCAGGGGAATGAGGCAGGAACAAGATGAGGTGGGAGCAAGGGGATGGGGCAGGATAAGGCAACAGCAGAGGGATGAGGCCAGGAGCAGGATGAAGCAGGAGCAGGGAAATAGGCCAGGAGCAGGGGGAAGGGGACAGAAACAGGACAAGGTAGGAGCAGGGGGATGGGGCAGGATGAGGCAGGGGGATAGGGCCGAAGCAGGAGGAAAGAAGGCAAGAGCAGGACGGGGGGGGTGGTGAAGGGATGGGAAAGAAGCAGGATGGGGCAGGAGCAGGGGAATGAGGCAGGAACAGGATGAGATGGGAGCAGGGGGATGGAGCAGGATGAGACAGCAGCGGAGAGATGAGGGCAGGAGCATGACAAAGCAGGAGCAGGGAAATAGGCCAGGAGCTGGGGGAGGGGGGCAGAAACAGGACAAGGTAGGGGCAGGGGGGTGGGACAGGAGAAGGATGAGGCAGAGGCATGGGGCAGGGGTCAGAGGTAGTAGCAGGATGGGTGGGGGTGGGGGTTGGGGGCAGAAGCAGGAAAGGGCAAGAGCAGGGAATGGGACAGGAGCAGGATGAGGCAGGAGCAGGGGGCAGAGGTAATAGCAGGATAAGGTGGGGTGGTTTGGGGCACAAGCAGGAAGGGGCAAGAGCAGGGGAATGGGGCAGAAGCAGGATCAGGCTGGAGCAGAGGGATGGGGCAAGAGCAGGATGAGGCAGGGGGATGGGGCAGGAGCAGGGGGCAGAGGTAGTAGCAGGATGGATGGGGGTGGGGGTTTGGGGCAGAAGCAGGAAAGGGCAAGAGCAGGGGAATGGGGCAGGAGCAGGACAAGGTAGGAGCAGGATGAGGCAGGGGGATTGGGCAGGAGCAAGGGGGGTGAGGGATGGGGCAGAAGCAGAAAGGGCAGGAGCAGGATGAGGCTGAAGCAAAGGGATGTGTCAGGGGATGGGGCAGGAATTTTTTAACACAGCAGGGGGATGGGGCAGGAGAGAACCTGAAAACCCTAATATTACCTATATATATTAATATAGCATTGACATCATTGTAGCAAGGTATTTCACCTCTTTTGGTCTAATGAGAACCTCCAAGGCAAAAGATAGCTGACATCCTTCAATAGGTGGTGGCTTGTGAGGCATAGTGGGTGCAAAGATGGTGAAAGTCATTGGGCGCCAGACACTTCTTGGATGTAAAAGAGGTTTTTACAGTCCTTTTTATATATTTTGGGGGAAAGAGGGTTAGGGCCAGGACACCTTGGGATAGTTGCAAACTCAATTGGCAGACTCCGAGACTTCAATAGGAGGACAGCCGTACAGTGAAAGGCCCAGCAAGGCACCACTTCTGCACGTGCAAGATTGCTGTCTCCTTTGGTAACAGTCCGTTACAGTTCTTTCAGCTCCAGTACAACTGCTCCTTGTAGTTCTTCAGCACTGAGCTCCAGGTCTCTCATTAGACCCACCGATTCACTGACTATGAATCCCTTGAGCTCCTCCAAGGTTGGCGGTGGTATCCCCTCAAGCGTCACCCACGCTTCTCTGCTGGGTCCCTAGCTTGGCACTCCAGATACTCCTCAAGCTTCACCCCTGCTAACCGGCTTGGTCCCTAGCTTGACACACAAGGCTGCTCTGCAAGCATCTCCTCCACTGGTTGGGTCCCTGACTTGATCACCACCTGAAGTTTCCCAATTCTACGCCGTGCCGTTTGGTAGGAATATGGTTCCGTTTTTACTTCAGTCACTCACTGTGGTCCCTGGTAAAGGTGATTGGTCCCTTTGTGGTGACAGCTTCCCCTTCTTTTTTTTTTTTTTTTTTTGCAAATATCATTTTTATTAGTATTTCAAATAACAAAGAAAACAAAAACAAAAACCACATTTGGGGAGAACCCCAAAACAAACAGTAATAAGGAAAACAAAGGAAACAAAAGAGGTCGCAGCCTCACAAACATGCTGTATATGTAGTGGCATGGCAACATATGAAGTATTAGTAAAACACGTCCTATCCACCGACCTTGGAGGACTTGGACTGTTAGAGATGCTCCTGCCTCCCTCTAAAAACAAAACGGGCATGCCGAGGCCTAAACCAGCGCCTCAGCACAAGGTCAACGGGAGCAGGTCTGGAGCCGCGACCCAGAGAGAGAGCGAAAACTGAGACGGAAATAAAAGAGTGGCAGAGAGAAGAGAAAAAAGAAAAAAGGAAGAGAGGGGCGGGGGGGGGGGGGAGGAAGAGTCAAGGGGAGGAGGCGAAGGATAAGGGAAGGAGGAGGGAGGGGCGGAGTGGGAATGGCCTTACCTATGCGGTCTGTCAGCTACCAGCAGTAAGTGAATTAATGGCCAAACAGGGCTTTGCCCTCATCCGAGTATACAAACACGTTCCAGAGAGACCAAGTCTTGCGATATGTCTCCTGCCGATCCTGAGCTGTGAGCACTAGGTCTTCCATTTTATTAATATCCTCCACTTTCCTTACCCACATTGCCGCTGAAGGCGGAGTCTGCTGTTTCCAAAGCAAGGGGATGCAGGACTTGGCCGCATTCGTTAAGTGTCGTAGTATCGATCGCGCGTATTTCCTAGGGGGTATGTCCGAAACATGCAGTAAAAAAAAGGCTGGATCATTAGGGATCTGCCATTCGGTAAATTTTTGAGAAATGGTCCGGACCGCGGTCCAGAACTCAGAGAGCCTAGGGCAGGACCAAAAAATATGAAAAATAGTGCCCCGTTCTTCGCGACAGCGCCAGCAGCCCTCAGACGTGTCCGGGTAGATAAGGTGAAGGCGACTAGGCGTCAGGTACCACCGGACAAGAATTTTATAGTTCGTCTCTTGTATTTTGGTGCATATTGAGGACCGCAAAGCGAACCGCAGTATGTTGTTAACTTGTATTTGTGTAAAGGTGTGGCCCAAGTCCGCTTCCCATTTAGTGAGACCAGCGACGCATGGCGGGTGTGCCGGTGTATTAAGTAGGGCGTACATTTTAGAAAGGGTTCGGGAGATCGGTTCAGTGTCAGAACAGTATGTTTCAAAAGCAGTAAGCGGTCTGGAGTAGTCTAGGGGGTTCGGGAGAGAATGGAGAAAGTGGTGTAGGCGATTGGCGTTCCAAAAATCCAGACGGTACGGACCCAAAGGGTCCATAAGATCCGGGATGGACGTCCAATTTCCCCGCAGCACAAAATGAGAGGCCGTAGAGAGACCGGAGCTCCATAACGGTTGAAATTGTGCACGTGACAGACCTGGTGTAAAGCTGGGATTACCAAGGATAGGTGTCAACGGTGACGCTGTGGTCGTCAGAGACTGTTTCAGTGCCGCCTTTGCGCCTTGAAAGATTGTGACGCCAATAAGAGGGTGGGATTTCACTACTCGCGGTAGTGCCTCGTAGCACCAGAGGGCCGTCTGCAACGGGATCGAGCACTGTTGTTGCTCAATTTGTGCCCATAGTTTAGCGTCGAGATTGCGACCCCAGTCCAAGATCCTACCTAAGTGTACAGCAGAATAATACTGTCTAACGTCTGGTAGCGCCAACCCCCCATAAGGTTTCGGTAGAGAGAGTTGGGATCGAGGTATCCGAGGCTGCCTCTGGGCCCAGACGAACCGGGTAAACAACGCCTGTACCTGTTTAAAATACGTGGGCGGAATTTTAATCGGTAACGCCTGAAAAAGGTACAAAAATTTGGGCAGGACGCACATTTTCAGCAGATTGCACCTACCGAACCAGGAGTGGATCCCCTTCTGCCATGTGTCCAAAAGCAGCCTCACCCTAGCAAGGAGAGGAGGGAAATTTCGTTCATAGAGGTCCGACACATTCGGGGGGATGCTAGTCCCCAGATATGTCAGTGTGGTAGACGTCCATTTAAATTGGAAAGCGGATTGTAAAGTAGGCAGTAATCGGGGTGGTAACATAATACCCATAGCTTCTGATTTGGTAAAATTTATTTTCATGTTGGAAAATCTCCCATACTTCTCAAATTCCCGAAGCAAATTTGGCAGCGATATCCCTGGGTTAGTCAGCGTAAAGAGCATGTCGTCAGCATAAGCTGAGATTTTATGCTGAGACTGTCCAACGCGCACCCCTTGTATATCGGGATTAAGCCTGATCATGGCGAGGAAGGGTTCCAGGGATAATGCAAACAAAAGAGGGGATAAAGGGCAACCCTGCCGTGTCCCATTGGTTATCGGGAAAGGGGTCGAGAGAGTCCCGTTAACTTTAACTTGGGCTGTGGGGTTAGAATAAACACCCGCTATCCTGTTGAGCATTTGTTCCCCCAACCCCACATGTCGGAGCACTGCGAACATAAATGACCAGTTCACGCGGTCAAAAGCCTTCTCGGCATCCGTATTCAGCAAGACACAGGGGGTTTTAGCGGCCGTCGCCAAATGGAGCAGGTTTAGAACCTTCGTGGTACTATCACGGGCTTCTCTAGAGGGGATGAAACCCACCTGATCCAGGTGGATTAAGTGTGGAAGATGGGTGGCTATTCTAGTGGCCAGGATCTTAGTATAAATTTTCAAATCTATGTTCAAAAGAGATATCGGCCTGTAACTACCACAAGACGTAGGGTCCTTCCCCTCTTTGGGTATCACCGAGACATGGGCACTCAAGAAGTCTCTAGGAAAGCACCCGCCCGAGCCCATTGCATTAAATAGCGTGAGCATGGGCGGACCCAGTAGATCTATCAATTTTTTATAGTACTGCAGAGTATAGCCGTCTGGGCCCGGGGCCTTCCCAAGCTTCATGGACCCCATAGCTCTATGAATCTCCACCAAAGTTATTGGGGATTCCAGTTCTGCACTGGCCTCTGGCGAAATGGAGGGCATACGGGATGCCACAATATAATCGACCATGGCCGACCGCGGTGGGGGGTCAGCCTGGAGATTATAGAGATCGGAATAAAAATTACGGAATTCCTGAGTGACATCCTGAGGCAAAGTAACCTTCCGTCCCCCTGGTGCAACAACGTGGGGGATATATGTCAGAAGTTTACGTTCCCTTATCAGCCGCGCTAGCAGCTTTCCACACTTGTCACCCGCCTCGTAGGTCATCTTACGACAGGATTGCATGGCCGCTTTAGCCCTGTAATGAAGAATGTCCGTAATTTGTTTCCGTAGAAATTGTATATCGGTATCAGAGGAATGTGTAGGGGCATGTTTATGTCGGGCCTCCGCTAAGTGTAGGTTCTCCAATAACTGGTCAAGAAGTTTAGTGCGTTCACGTTTAAGCCGTGCCCCATGTTTGATAAGAACACCCCTGACTACAGTCTTGTGAGCCTCCCAGAGCACACCCGGATCACAGTCCGGAAGATCATTTTCTCGGAGGTAATGACGTAATGTCGCGGTCACCTCCTCCAGAACCTCTGGGATCTGCAGCAAGCTTTCATTTAGGCGCCAAAATCTGGTCGTCAGGTGTGGGGTGTCAGACAGTTTGTAAGTCAAAAAGATCGGTGCGTGGTCCGACCAAGTCCTGCTCCCGATGGAGGAATGTTCCACCGCATGTAGTTGGGAGTGAGGGATCATGAAATAATCAATGCGAGTGTAAACCTTATGTACAGAGGAGTAGAATGTATAGTCCCGTTCACTAGAGTGCTGGAGTCTCCAGACATCAATCAGTTGGGAGTTGTGGAGTGCCTTCGCAACCCTTTTAAGCTGATTCACTGGCAAGGAAGTACGACCCGCCGAGGTGTCTACAGATGGCAATAAGGGGACATTAAAATCCCCACCCAGCAACAACTGACCTGCCCTAAAGCCCTGTAGTTTCTCCATAATTCCCTCCACAAAGGTGGCTTGGAGCTCATTAGGTGCATATATAGTTGCCAGGGTCACTTGAACTGTGCCAATAAGCCCCTTCAGAAAAACATAACGGCCAGCCGTGTCTATCAGGGAGGCTTGACATCTCCACGGAAGTTTGTGGGAGAGAAGTATGGAGACCCCCTTTGACTTGGCCAGCGGATTGACAGAGTGATACGAGAACGGGTAGTGTCTATTGCGGAGGTATGGTAGCGCATTAGATTTAAAATGCGTTTCTTGTATAAAGGCAACATCCGTGCGTAGCCTTTTCAGATCCGCCAGTAAAATACGCCTTTTTTCGGGCGTATTAAGGCCCTTCGCGTTAAGCGACAAAAGGCGGAGGCGAGGTGAGGCCATACCTAGACAAGGGGGACAGAAGGGGACGCAGGGGGGACGGGAGTCGGTAGGGAGGGGGGGGAAAGGGTAGGTGAGGGAAAGACAGAGGGGAAGTGTGGGAGGGGGGGTGACTGGAAAGGAAGAGAGAAGAAAAAAAAAAAAAAGGGAAAAGACAAGAAATCAAAGAAGTAAAACTGTTGTCGGAAACCGGGCCTAATGCCCTATGTTTCCAGAGAGGACTAAAATAGTTAATTGCATATAGTGCTTTGAGGGCAAAACATACCCTCTAGCAGAACATGCTAGCCTATGGGGGGGAGCAAACCGTACAGGGAAGGAAATAACCAGTTCCCTATACCAGTCTCCCACCTTGTAGTATCACTATAGCAAAATGCGCAACCCCAGATAGAATGGAGCACATGTAGCGGGATAAACAAAAAATAACAAAATAGAAAGCAACCCACATATAACCATCAAGCAGAAAATAAAAAAGGGAAAAAGAAAAAAAAAAAAAAAAAAAACCAAACAAGCAAGGAAACACAATAATTGTGAAAGCATACCGAACTCAGACGATACACGGCCTAGTCTATGCAAAATCGCAGTCAGGAACCAAAACCGTGCACCGTCTGTAGGGCGCAGGCAAATGGGCACCTCCCCAAATCCCCCCGCCCCCCACACAGCACAGGGAGACATGAAGGCACACAACGTGTAGCCGACCAGAGCGACACAAAGCCCCATCCGTGCAAATCCGGGCACTGGCATGGGCGCCGCGTACCGTCTGTCTCACCCCCACAATAAAACACAGCCCCAATCTCCCCGCCCATCGTAACCAACCACCCCCCCATGAAGTCCCCGCTCCACAACCAACAGATAGAGAAACATTAAGTCCCACCAGGTACGCCCGGTATAGAGTCCCCATACCAACCTCAGGGGGAGATCCACCAGCCCCCCACCCACCACCCACCAAGTCCAGAACCCCCATCCACATGAATCCTGGTCGTCTTCGGAACAGCAGCTCCGTACGGTAGAGGGTAGAGCAAAAAGAGGGGGGGGGGGTACCCAAAGACAGTCTAGGTACAACGGGATGCTGGGAGGGGCGGCGGAAAGACCCCCCAGAGTCCAGGCAACAACACAGGCCGGGGCACCCACGGGACCCAAGGACCACAAGCCAGGGGCAGGAAGGGCTCAGCAGCACCACCCCCTCCATCAACATCCCAGGGCAGGCTGTGGGCAGGACAGAACATCAGTGCGGGGGAAGCCACCCAGCAGGTCGGGCAGAGGAAGTGGGCCACCGCCGCAGCGTGTGGCCCAAGTCAGCGGGGGGGGGGAGCCAGGGTAACTACTATGGTCGCAACCGGCCAACAGGGGGAAGCCGTCCAGACACGGATAGCAACCGGAGGGACAGAGGCAAACGGGGCCGCCCAGAACATTAGCGGCATCAGCATCAGCAGGCGGGGGGGGGGGGGGGAGGAAGGGAAACCCAAAGATAAAAGTCACCTTACAGTTCCCTGGAGATCTCCGGAGAAGACGCCCTGGGCCTCCGACGGTTCCTCTGCTGCCTGGGCGGCAGGTCTCCGCGGCGGCCAGGGCCCGCAGCTGCACCCTGAGCCCGGGGCAGAGGGGCTAGCCAATTCGGGATTGTGATAGGGTCCGCCGCCAGGAAGTCAAACAGGTCCGGTAAGGAGCCAGGGTGGCGGAGATGGAAGAAACGCTGGTCCATTCGGAACGTGACCGACAGGGGGTAGCCCCATCTGTAAGTTGCTCCCCTGCGACGAGCTAGCTCCAGTAGAGGCTTCAACAGGGCCCGCCTCTGTAGCGTAGCACGAGAAATGTCCGGCAAAATCTTCAGGTCCACCCCATCAAACTCTACGGCAGGGGCCTCCCAGGATTTCCGCAGGACCTCCTCCTTATGAAGGTAGTGGTGCAGTCGACAGACTACATCGCGTGGTCTGTCAGGGTCCGTCGATCGTGGGCCCAGGGCCCTATGAACCCGATCGAACTCCAGGCGAGGCGGCAGGTCCACTCCAGGGATGCTGCGGAATATCGCCGCCACCGTGGCCGCCAGGTCCTCTGATCCCGTCGCCTCCGGTAGACCTCGCAGTCGCAGATTGTTCCTGCGACTGCGGTCCTCCATCTCCTCCAGCTTTAATTGCTGCCCCAGCAAAGCTTCCGCCTGGGCGGTCCGAACGGCCTCCAAGGCCGCCACCCGGCCCTCCAGGGCCGCCAAGGACGTCTCGCCGCCTGATACTCTGGTGGTGAGGACCTTCACCTCCTCCCGGACGAGGGATATCTCCTTGCGGTGGGCAGCCTCCACCGCTCCGATAAGCGTGGCAATGTCCGACTTGGTAGGGAGGGACTGCAGCAACGAGCGGAGTTCCTCATCCAGCTGGAGCGGCGGCACCGCTGCTCTCGGGACGTCAGGCACTTCCCGGTGGAAATCCAAGGGGGTGTCCATCAAGGGATCCGCTATGGAGGTCTCTGGGTCGAGGTCCGGGGAGGCGCAGGCAGCACGGTCCCCGCTGTCGCAGGCACGTGGCGCCGCCATGACAGGGCCCGGGGAGCGGAGCTGGGACAGATGGAAAAGCCTCTCTATATCCCCCGTCTGTGGCGCGGGAAGGGTCGGCCCGGCAGGGATGCTCTTCCGCAACGCAGCCCGCTTTTTCGAGGAGGGCATAATGCGGTAAACTGGTAAACGTCTGCAGAGAAGGTGAGAGACGGCCGGGAGCTCGAGCAATGCACGTCCCTACTCCGCCATGTCCAGGCCACGCCCCCAGCTTCCCCTTCTACCTCCGACCACTGACAGGTTCTCCGGTTGAGAAAATCGCCACTTTTGGTTGGACTTCTGGATAGGCCCTCACACAGCCTGCCAGACAGATGCCCCTGGGATAGGCCCAATCTCCGGCCTAGCAGCCCGGGGCAGATGACACACACCCACCCAGTCGGCAGTCTGGGTGGCACAGAACATAGATCACCTGACCTCCCCCGAATATATAGGTCATCCCAGCAGGCCAAGAGGTCCAAGAAAACTCCTGCCCATTGGCTGAGATACCCCATAAACCCATAACTTGACCTTGGGTTGCCCTTCTCATATCTAGTACCACCAAGTTCCCGGCCACTTAGTGGTAGAAGAGAAAAGTACAACAGTGCCAAACTTAGGGAGGAATCAATAGATCTCTATTAATTAACTGTGGTAGCTACCCCGACAAGAAATTCGGTGAGGAGCAACCCTGACTAAACCCCAAGGTGCTACACTGCCATCATACTGTACATAGCCTGTGCAGAGAGCATGGCTATTGGAGGAGCACAGCATGCCCCACCCACTACAGATTGCCTACAGAAGACTACAGGAGGGGGCGGCGACAAGACCAGACCCCCCGGACAAGGAGAGAGGGCAGCAGTGAGCGGTCTTTATAACAGGAAGTCTCACACTGGATTGATTACTGCTCAGATCTGGAAGAAATACTCAAAGCTCACCGAGATTGAAGAAGAAGACACATGAGGAATGGAATGAAATGCTATTGGCTGATCCCGGAGATCAGCACAGGCTCCTTTTCAGAAAATCTTCTCATCGCCAAGATCTGCATGTGAGAGTCGGGCCCGCAGGTGGTATACACGCGATATTTCCAGCGCCAACAGTGCTGCCCTTACACACAGTTAAGTAGACCCGGGCAGTGGTGACCGCACATCGCAGACATGTCTGACTCGTATTTTTTTTTTAAATCAAATAAGTTTTTATTGTAAAGCACTTATGGTACAAACCAAACATAGGAGTAAAGTACAGTCTTACAGTAGCATTGGTTTTTACATCCAAAAGTATACAGAGAATATAGAGATACAAATAGGTTCGGTTTGAAAACTGTTGAGACATGGAAAATATCAATAAAACCAAAAAATTAAAGAAGAAAGGAGATAAGGAAAAAGAAAAAAAGGAACCAAAAGTAATATCAAAAGTATCGTTCTCTCATAGACCACTCCGCATCAAGAAACAGCCGCATAGGTACCTTACATATATACTACGGCCCACAGCCCAGCACACAGTCCCATTGGTGTCTCCCTACACCCCGTACAATTACCGGATAAGGGAGAGACATAAAATTAGACCCATCCTGGAAACATGACCCTTTATGTACCTCCACATACCGGTCCTAGGACCTTCAGTTAACCCTGTAAAAGTCTGTCCTGTATAAGTTGGTGGGGAGCTAGTCCCGGGACCTCAAGCCACCCCCCCCACATGGCATTAAATTTGTGCGGTGCGTTTCTGTGTTGGTATGTTATCTTTTCTCTGATCAGCATCTGGTTCACCTGTTCTATCCATTGCCGCCCGGTGGGAACCCTGTGGGTCATCCATAGTCTCGCTATCAATTTTCTAGCTACATATAGTAACCTGATAATGGCTGTATGGGCCGAGGGTGTCAATGATTCCTCATCCAGGGCCCCCAGCAGGCAGACCACCGGGCACCGCGGGATACCAACAGAGAACACTGAGGATATAGTGTCAAAAATTCCCGCCCAATATCGTTTTAGTTTCGGGCACCTCCAGAACATGTGCATAAGATCCCCATGGTCCCGCATACATTTTGGGCAAAGGGGAGACCCTCTAACACCCCAACTGTGCAGTTTAACTGGGGTTCTATAGGTCCTATGTAGTAAATATAGGTGGGAGAGCCTATGGGAGGCCGATACCGACACCAACGGAGCGGAGGACAAGCAGAGGTTCCAGGTCTCCGCGTCCATGGGCCCCAGGTCCGCCTCCCACCTCTGCCGACATGGAAGACGTGCCGGGTCCTGCACCGCGTCAAGAAGCATAGCATACCCCCTAGAGATCATGCCTTTACGGTCAATCTGCATAAATATCTCCTTCACCACAGGATGGTCTGTTAGGGAGAGCTGCATACTCCGTGCCTGTGTCTGCAACGCATGACGTAACTGTAAATATTTAAAGAAATCCCTACGAGGGATGTCAAACTCCGCTTGTATTTCCATAAAGGACTTCAGTACCCGTCCACTATACAGTTGCGAGAGATACTGAAGACCACTCCCACTCCAGTTACCAAATCCCTTGAGCTTAAAAAGTTCACCGTAGTTTGCGTTCCGCCAAATAGGGGTGAGGGCAAGGAAGCCACGTATTCGTAGCAGTTTTTTAACATAAGACCACAGTGTATTCAGCAGTATAACAGTCGGGGAACCCCTGTCCATATGAGGGAAGCCTGCCTCCAATCTAGACAATGCTGTGTCCGAGGCGACCGTGTCAGCCAGTATCCTTCGGATCGGGTCCAATGGGTCATCCAACCCCCACCCACCCATGTGCTGGAGCTGCGAAGCAAAAAAGTACATCCTAGCGTGTGGAAGTGCCAACCCCCCTTCGTCCTTATTATATTGCAAGGTAAGTAAACTAAGTCTGGCCGTCTTTCTACACCATATTAATTCCCTAAACTGAGAGTCAATTTTATCGAACCAACGTTTCGGGATCCAAGTCGGGTCTGACTCGTATTTGGAGAGGAAACCACAATGTCTCCAGCACACCACAACACAGCTTCATTTCCAGAAAGTCGGGGGAATGCGCGGCATGCCATGCGGACGTGCCGGTCCCTGCGTCCAGCTCGGTGCCACGTTACAGATGGCGGTCTGTACTTGGCAACATTCAGCGAACCAGCGGAAAGAATGACCACAAATTCTTCTCTCTGCAGTTCATAAAGATTAGCAGATTTGTTGTTTAATCGTATTATAATATTTCCACATACAATTCTGGAATGAATTCCTCTCAGTCTGAATACAAAAGTGTCTTTTACAGAGAATGCCCCGAACACCCGGGAAACTATTTAAATGGGAGGGGCAGATACACAAACTACTGCAGGAAATCTCCCCATTGTGGGAGGGGCAGATACACAAACTACTGCAGGAAATCTCCCCATTGTGGGAGGGGCAGATACACAAACTACTGCAGGAAATCTCCCCATTGTGGGAGGGGCAGAGACACAAACTACTGCAGGAAATCTCCCCATTGTGGGAGGGGCAGAGACACAAACTACTGCAGGAAATCTCCCCATTGTGGGAGGGGCAGAGACACAAACTACTACAGGAAATCTCACCATTGTGGGAGGGGCAGAGACACAAACTACTGCAGGAAATCTCCCCATTGTGGGAGGGGCAGAGACACAAACTACTACAGGAAATCTCATCATTGTGGGAGGGGCAGACACAAACCACTACAGGAAATCTCATCATTGTGGGAGGGGCAGAGACACAAACCACTACAGGAAATCTCATCATTGTGGGGGGGCAGAGACACGAACTACTACAGGAAATCTCATCATTGTGGGAGGGGCAGAGACACAAACGACTACAGGAAATGTCATCATTGTGGGAGGGGCAGAGACACAAACTACTACAGGAAATTTCACCATTGTGGGAGGGGCAGAGACACAAACTACTACAGGAAATCTCACCATTGTGGGAGGGGCAGAGACACAAACTACTGCAGGAAATCTCACCATTGTGGGAGGGGCAGAGACACAAACTACTGCAGGAAATCTCCCCATTGTGGGAGGGGCAGAGACACAAACTACTACAGGAAATCTCACCATTGTGGGAGGGGCAGAGACACAAACTACTGCAGGAAATCTCCCCATTGTGGGAGGGGCAGAGACAAAAACCACTGCAGGTAATCTCTCCATTGTGGGAGGGGCAGAGACACAAACTACTACAGGAAATCTCATCATTGTGGGAGGGGCAGACACAAACCACTACAGGAAATCTCATCATTGTGGGAGGGGCAGAGACACAAACCACTACAGGAAATCTCATCATTGTGGGGGGGCAGAGACACGAACTACTACAGGAAATCTCATCATTGTGGGAGGGGCAGAGACACAAACGACTACAGGAAATGTCATCATTGTGGGAGGGGCAGAGACACAAACTACTACAGGAAATTTCACCATTGTGGGAGGGGCAGAGACACAAACTACTACAGGAAATCTCACCATTGTGGGAGGGGCAGAGACACAAACTACTACAGGAAATTTCACCATTGTGGGAGGGGCAGAGACACAAACTACTACAGGAAATCTCACCATTGTGGGAGGGGCAGAGACACAAACTACTGCAGGAAATCTCACCATTGTGGGAGGGGCAGAGACACAAACTACTGCAGGAAATCTCCCCATTGATGGAGGGGCAGAGACACAAACTACTGCAGGAAATCTCCCCATTGATGGAGGGGCAGGGATACAAAGTACTAGGGAAAATCTCCTAATCTGGAGTTGCTCTACAATTGAAAACCGCAATGGGCTCATCTATAAAATAGCTGGGTGTGATATCACTTCGTATGTCTCAGCACTCTGCCATCACTGCCAATCCCTGAGAGTCTCCACTCCCTGCCATGGCACCTTGCCCTGGCATTGAAGTGATTGGTGGCTTTGGCTCTTCTCCGTGTTGTCTATGGGTCTTGGCGCTCTGTAGCGTGTGGTGGGTGTTTGTTGCACGCTTCATATGTTTAGGCTTAGTGTTGGAGACAAGTTAACATGCGTCTCATCAGTTTACATTTCATGACACATGTTTACAGCCCGCGACATTTACTGCCACCCACGCCGGCACGTTAACCCTTGTATTTCGTTTAGCTGGTGGACACTTGTAGGTGATGGCTGGAGCATTCTCCTTTCTCCACCCTCCAGTGAAATGAAGGACTGTGATCGGTACACATCATATATATACTAGGGTGTGTATGATGTAGATGATTATATTTATTTAATATGCATGACTTATTTACAATATATTAATGGTAATTCTAATTAAGACTTATATAACCCAATCATCTGCTGTGGTGATTAAGCAGGAAGTATTACAAACAAGAATAAGAGATTCAAATGTATCAGTAGCTTGTCAGATAGTGGAGGAGGAAGCCGTGCTGGATCTGTAATGTGTATGTAAGGTGACGGTCAATGTTAATTTCGTTAAGCATTTTAGTCAACTAAATGAATATTATTTTAGTCGCCTAATATACGACTAAAACTAAAACAACTAAGATGACTAAAATACGACTATAACTAAAACGACCGAGATGACTAAAATACGACTAAAACTAAAATGGCATTTTAGTCAAAAGACTAAGACTAAAACTAAATTGAAATTTGACTTCAGAATTCACACTGGTCTGTAGTGCATGTTCATACCTCAATACCATAATAAATAACATATTTGATTTTTTACTCCAGTAGTATATAATGAGTTTGGAAAATGTAGAGAAATGTTAACTAATGCATTACAATTTAAATTACAGCCATTTGATTTTTAGACAACTAAAATGAGTTTTAGTTTTAACAGCATATTGTCATGATCTCGTCATTTCCCGGGATTTATTCTTAATGAACCTTTAAAACAATTATTAACTGTATCAAATATTATTCTAAATATCGTGAAAATAAAATATTTTGAAAGTAAAAATGAGTTTTAGTCGACTAACATGTACTGGAGATTTAGTCGACTAAAGACGACTAAAACTAAAACAATTGCAGAAGACTAAAATGGGACTAAAACTAAAATGTCATTTTAGTCCTAAGACTAAAGCCTCATACACACGATGGGATTTTCCGCAGACAAAACCGCAGAGTTTTGTCCAAAGGGCGTTGGCCCCAAACTTGTCTTGCATACAAACGGCACACAACTGTCGGCCAACAAACATGAATGTAGTGACATACTACGTGGTTTTTCAGCTTTTTAGCACCACCCTTTGGGCTCCTTCTGCTAATTTAGTGTTAGAAGTTTGGTGAGTGTTGATTTGCGCTTTTCATTTCGCGCTTTATAGTTTGTTTCCGAATGGCCGTTCGTCAATCAGACATGTTGCAGAATCGGAGGAGATAACGTGTTATTTATTATTGGTCTTGGAGTTATTGCTTTGACCCAAGTCCAGTCCAGGAACAGGAGGAGGAGGATTTCTTGGACCAAAAATTGGTTGCTTTATTAATCGTGATCCAATTATGTCATATGCCTTTGCTGCGGGAGCTCCGGGAGAATAATCCGGATGATTTTCGGATTTATCTCCAGATGACGGACCCCTGCTTTCACCAACTCTTGGCATTGTTGACCCCCTATATTAAGAAGCAGGACACATGCATGAGGCTTTTATTTTATTTTTTGGTTGAATAATAATGATTTGATTTGTTATATTTTCTATATTTTTGGATACATAGAATGCACTTTTTGGTTAAGTTCTATTGGCAGTGCCCGTGGAGGTCCGCGACGCTTTGGAAACTGACTTTACAGCTGAGGAGTTCCAGGTGGCTCTTGCCCAAATGGAACCACGGAAGGCTCCGGGGCCTGATGGCTTCACCTTGACATACTACCGTACCTACACAGAACTACTGACACGGCACTTCCTTAAAGCATTTAATACGGTGAAGGCAGGGGGTGACCTACAAGCTGACTCACTGCGGGCGTTCATATCCCTAATACCCAAGGAGGGGAAAGATCTATCACAGTGCGGGAATTTCCGCCCCATTGCACTTTTAAATGTGGACCTGAAACTTTTTGCTAAGATCCTCTCGAACAGATTAGTGCCGCACATCCCTAGCTTGATACACCTTGATCAAGTGGGGTTTGTCCCCATGCGGGAGGCATGGGATAATACGACCCGGGTTCTTAATCTGATTCATGCTGCCCGTGGAGAGGGGAGGCCCTTCCTCCTTCTCTCCACGGATGCAGAGAAGGCATTTGACAGGGTGGCCTGGCCTTTTTTACAGGCCACCCTGGCACATGTGGGCCTTGGCCCCAACATGCGGAGTTGGATCTCGGCGTTGTATTCTAAGCCTACAGCAGCGGTGCGGGTGAATGACTGGCGCTCTGACTACTTTGCGATCTCTAACGGGACACGGCAGGGGTGCCCCCTGTCCCCTTTAATTTTTATCCTGACACTGGAACCTTTTATGTGTCATGTGCGCAAAGACCTGAACATAACGGGCCTCCAGAAGTCTTCAGCTCACCACAAGCTTGCGGCCTATGCAGACGATCTCATTTTCTTTGTCTCCAATTCCGTCGTCTCCCTACCAAATATTCTAGAGGCGCTGCGAGTATATGGGACACTCTCCAACTATAAGGTCAATTGCGCCAAGTCCGCGTTTTTGAATGTCTCTGTCCCGGAGGCCGAGGCCCAGGGCCTTCGCTCGGCTTTCGCATTCCGTTGGGCAACCGACTCCATTAGATACCTGGGTGTTAATCTCACCGCGGACGTGGCGCAGTTGTATCTACACAATTATGTCCCTCTGTTGCGGAAACTAAAATCAGATCTAGAGGGGTGGCATTCCCTGTCATTGACCTGGTTCGGGCGTTGCAACGCCTTTAAGATGACAGCACTGCCGAGAATTCTTTATGTATACCAAGCCTTGCCGATCTACGTCCCCCCAAAATTTTTTGCACAATTGAAGTCCCTCCTTAAGAAATTCATATGGGCACGGAGACCACCTAGGACGAAGCTTCAGACCCTTACCAAACACAAGGACCGGGGTGGTGTGGGCCTACCCGATATGCGTAGGTACTATAGGGTGACCCTACTGACCAGAGTCGTGGACTGGCATTGTAATGCATCGCACAAACAGTGGGTGGGGATGGAAATCGAGGACGCATCTCTCCCCTTGTTGACATCCCCATGGCTACTGACGTCCTTACCGAAAGACATGCGGGATCACCCGCTTATTGGGGCAACATTGTCCTTGACAAGGAGACTATTCCGCACCACCGATCTCTCACCTCTTCCCTCCCCCATGACCCCGATCATCGGGAATCCGGAGTTCCCCCCAGGGTTTACCAACGCCAGACTTCGTCGGCTGGTGGGCATTGGCAAGCACAGATTGGGGGAGGTGTGGCCTTCGGGGACATTTCCAAGTTTACAGGCGGTTGGGGAGTTGGCGGAACCGCCACTTGATGTTTTCAGTGCTTACCAGCTTCGTCATTTCCTGGTGGCGGTTCGGCTGGCCCCCTACACGCCGAGGGCCCTGACCCCATTTGAGACCATTTGCCATAAAACTGAACCTGTGCGCCACACTCTTTCTCTCCTGTATGATCTCTTGTCGTCAATGGACAATGGACACCCCCAGCGTTCATTCGTCAGTGGGAAGGAGACCTTGGACTATGCTTTACCCCCCAACAGGTAGGGAAGATCTTAGCACTGACACACCAGGCCCCACTCGCGAATTATTTCCAAGAATCTGGCTATAAAATAGTGTCCCGGTGGTATAGGGTTCCCTATCTCCTACATAAGATGAACGACTCAATTTCAGACGAGTGTTGGCGTTGCCAGTCCGCGACGGGGTCCATGATCCACATCTTCTGGACATGTCCTATGCTGGACGCGTTCTGGAGGGATGTGGTGGAGACAATTAGGCAGCTTACCTCGGTGGATCTTCGGGGTAACCCCGCCGCATGCCTTCTTCATTTGACAGACCGGCCCGTCCGGAAGTATAAACAGACTCTGACAATGCAACTACTGAACGCGGCGCGCGTATGTATACCAGCGATGTGGAGGCAACCCTACCCCCTACGAAGACCTTATGGTATTCTAAAGTTAATTATGTTCTCTGGATGGAGGAACTGACCGCCACCCTTTACAATACTGAGGAAAAGTTCTGTGAGAAGTGGAGACCCTAGAGGTACTTCACTGGCACTCAGACATACCTGCGCGAGGTTGCCGCTGCGGCCGACCTGGCACCCGCCTGATGCCTATGTTGGCGCGTTAATCTGGGAAGCTGGAAGCAGGCCCTTGGCCATCTTCCATGGATGGATCTGGAGTCCCCCTGTGTGGTCCCTTCTGATACCTACACCTACCCCTCTCCCTCCCCCCCCCTTTTTTTTTTTTTCTTTTCTCCTCTCCTCTCTCTCCTTCTCTTTCCTCCTCTGCTACTCTGTATCTATTTTTTCTTTCTTGGCCCGCCGGACCACGGCCATGTAGGCCCGCGGTGCTGGTACGGACCTGCATGGACTGACTAGCTATGGAACAGCTGATCTATAATGTTACTCTCTAGGGGGGGAGTCACTAGGATGCTGGAAACCCCCTGGTAGCTAGCTCTTTTGCCACAGATAGCACGGTACGTCCATGCAGGTCAGCAGATGTGCACATTGTATAGGCGACTAAACGTTTTCCACATACGATTTCATATCTTTTACTGCTTGTACATTGCACTGAAGTGTATGACAGAGCCAACTTGTTGTGTTTTTCGGAATGTTTTGTTTACTCTGTACAACTGGCTCTAAAACTCAATAAACGAATTAAAAAAAAAAAAAAAAAAAAAAAAAAAAAAGTTCTATTGGCAGATAGCATGTCTAATTCTATTTGTTTTCTTTTTTTGAATTTACAATAAAAAAATGTGTAGAATAATACTTGGCTGTGTGTTTTACTTCAAATGACAGTTTGGGAGTGGCAGTTACAATGTAAAATTAACAAGGGACCCCAACATAGTTGTATCTTTAAATTAAAAACTACGAGATAATGGTGTTGTGGTAACTTGCACCAAAAAAAAAAAAGAAAAAAAAAGCATAATAATATTATTCTTGATATCACTAGAAAAAAAAAAAGCCTTTGAAAATTAGTTTGCAATAACTCCATCAGTATCACCAGCAAAGCCGCTTCATTATTATCCCATTAAAGAAGAAGAGAATTGTGCGCTGCATTTGAGATTTCATAATTTGCCGTGCCACGAATGTTGATTCTCCATTACGAGCGCTAGTTTACAAGACCGGCCGACTGTTTCCGGCTCATCCTTGCTTCCGAGCACGCGTGTTTGTACTTTGGACTTTTGTCCGATGGACTTGTGTACACACGCTCGGAAAATACAACAACAGACATTTGTCCGCGGAAAATTTGAAAGCCTGCCATCCAACATTTGTCTGCGGAAAATCCAACAACAATGATCCGATGGAGTGTACAAAACGGTCGGATTTTTCGCCAACAGCCTGTCATCGAACATTTCCTGTCAGAAAATCAGATCGTATGTACGAGACTTTAGACTAAAACTAAAGCAAAATTTATTTGCTGCCAAAAATGAACGCTGCGCGTCTCCACTGGTGCCCGCTGTGCCCTGGGAACTGTGTGTTTCCCAGAACACAACGGGGGGGTGGGGCGGGGCATCTGCGGCGAGCTTGTCCCGGAAGTGGGTGCAGATACCTGGATTATCCAGGTATCTGCACCCCCTCCCCCCTGAAAGGTGCCGATTGTGGCACCGGAGGGGGGGAGGGATCAGATGAGCGGAACTTCCACTTCAGGGTGGAGGTCCGCTTTAATCAAAAACAGTGCAGTCAAAAGTCCAAAAAAAGAGATGGAGAGGACTAAAGATCCCAGCAGACACCAAGAGAATTCCACGTGACGGGCACAGTTCAGGAAACAATGGCGACAGGTATCATTACCGCTCACTGACTGGCTGCTATAGGTTGCAGCAAAAATTACGGCTCACCGATTATTTAGTAGAGGTTACAGCACATGTCTTCTGCTTGTTGATTGGTTGCTAGAGATTACTGTACATCAATACTGCTCACTGATTGGTTGCTAGAGGTTACTGGACATCCTTACCACTCACTAGTTGGTTGCTAGAGGTTACTGCACATTATTACTGCTCACTGATTGTTTGCTAGAGGTTACTGCCAGTCTGCGGCTATTTACATATTAATGCCACCGCTATTTACATATCAATGCTGCCAATCCGTGTCTATTTGCATATTAATGCTGCCTCTATTTACATATCAATGCAGGTTATTTACAGGTAAACACAGGGTCTGAAAGTGAGTCATCTGTACATGGCAATAGGGCCATGCTGGACAGCATTAGTAACATAACTTCACACTGAGATATCGGGACACAGCATGGGACTAAAACTTCAAGGGACAAGGGAATTTTAACTGGGATAGTTGGCAAGTATAAGGCAGCTGCTGTGGGCCCCACAACAATGATGGGCCCAGGGCAGCTGCCCCTTTTGGCCCTGGGAAGCAGTGATGGATCAGTAATCTGTATATAAGATGACAGGGTGTGTTTGGTCAGATAATGGAGGAGGAAGCGGTGCTGTGCATTCTCTGACACATTTATATTTTGTTGTGCTCCATGTAGTCTGTCAGTGAAGGGGAATGGAGTCATTACCTCTACAATAGGAGATGTGAAGGAGCCATCACTGTTAGTGGGCAGACATGGCACCAGCACACACTCACATTAACCTCTGCAGTGATTTTAATTACAATCTGAGGAACATTTTATATCTACAGACAAAGGTTTTGAGAATGACACAAATATTAATTTTGACAAAGTCTGCTGAATCAGTTTTTATGATGGCAATTTTCATATCCTCCAGAATGTTATGAAGAGCGATCAGGTGAATTAAAATGAATTACAGAGTCTCTCTTTGCCATGAAAATGAAATTAATCACATAAATACATTTCCACTGCATTTGTGAAGAAGACTTCAGGGCACCCAAGAAAGTCCAGCAAGCACCAGGACCGTCTCCTAGAGTTGATTCGGCTGCGGGATCGGGGGCACCACCAGTGCAGAGCTTGCTCAGGAATGGCAGCAGACAGATGCGAGGACATCGGCACACACAGTGAGGAGAAGACATTTGGAGGATGGCCTGGTGCCAAGAAGAGCAGCAAAGGAGTCGCTTCTATCCAGGAAAAACATCCGGGACAGACTGATATTCCATAGTTGCCAACATTGCAAAAAAAAATTGATATTAGGGGCGGGGCATTCATTTCAAGGCGGGACTTATTGAGGAAAGAAAAATGCGTTGAAAAACAGGTTTGGAGAGAGAGAGAGAGAAAGAAAGAGAGAGAGAGAGAGAAAGAAAGAAAGAAAGATAGGGAGGGAAGGAGAGAGAAAGAAAGAAAGAAAGATAGGGAGGGAAGGAGAGAGAAAGAAAGAAAGAAAGATATGGAGAGAAGGAGAGAGAAAGAAAGAAAGAAAGAAAGATAGGGAGGGAAGGAGAGAGAAAGAAAGAAAGAAAGATAGGGAGGGAAGGAGAGAGAAAGAAAGAAAGAAAGAAAGATAGGGAGGGAAGGAGAGAGAAAGAAAGAAAGAAAGAAAGAAAGAAAGAAAGAAAGAAAGAAAGAAAGAAAGAAAGAAAGAAAGAAAGATAGGGAAGGAGAGAGAAAGAAAGAAAGATAGGGAGGGAAAGAGAGAGAAAGAAAGAAAGAAAGAAAGGAGAGAGAAAGAAAGAAAGAAAGAAAGATAGGGAGGGAAGGAGAGAGAAAGAAGGAAGGAAGCAGGCCCAAATCCTACACCAAAATAGAAATTTGTATTCCAGAAAGTTTAACAATCAGCAGATAAAGATGTTCCAAATATCTGATGTTGGCGCTTCAATCATCACGGCACCATGGCTGGTATGGTGTCCGAATTATTAAAGCGCATTATTTATATTATTACATTGTAATGTAAAATGAAATAGTTCAACTCCCCATAATGCAAAATCATTGGGAGCCCTGACCGTGTCACTTTCCACTGTCACCTGCCACCAGATGCCATCAGGTATCCCCAGTGGAGTCTCTCCTTACATCAGGTGCCCCCAGCGGAGTCCCTACTTACATCAGGTGCCCCCAGTGGAGTCCCTCCTTACATCAGGTGTCCCCAGCCAGCGGAGTCCCTCCTTACATCAGGTGTCCCCAGCAAGCGGAGTCCCTCCTTACGTCAGGTGTCCCCAGCCAGCGGAGTCTTTCCTTACATCAGGTGTCCCCTCGGGTGCGGGCCACAGGTAATTTGGCCTCCGCGCTATTACAGGAGACCCGCTTGTGGAGGCCGAAGGGAAGAACTGGGTTCTGCCTCTTCTTTCTTCCTCACGATAGCTGGTCTTCAGTAAAGCGGCGGCCAGTGTAGACATTTTACCAGTGCTGGCCGTGATCTCTAGCAACGTCAGCTAAAAAAACAGGAAAAATGCGATTTCCTGGGATATTTTTCCCGGGAAACGGTAAGACCGGGACAAAGGCCTAAATCCTGGGAGTGTCCCAGGAAATTAGGTTGGCAATTATGATATTCTGCAAAAGGTACAGGGATTGGTCTGCTGAGGACTGGGGTAAGTAATTTTCTCTGATGAATCCCCTTGATTGGGGCATCCGGGAAAAAACCTTGTCCAGAGAAGAAAAGGTGAGCGCTATCAGTCCAGTTTCATACCAACAGTAAAGCCTCCTGAGACCATTCATGTGTGGGGTTGATTCTCATCCAAGGGAGTGGGCTCACTTACAATTTTGCCCAAGAACGCAGCCATGAATAAAGAATGGTCCAAAAACATCCTCCGAGAGCAACTTCTCCCATCCAAGAATAGATTGGGGAGGAACAATGCCTTTTCCAGCATGATGGAGCACCTTGCCATCAGGAAAAAGTGATAACTAAGTGGCTTGGGGAACCAAACATGGAAACTTTGGGTCTATTGCCAGGAAACTCCCCAGACCTTAATCCCATTGAGAACTTGAGGTCAATCCTCAAGAGGCGGGTGAACAAAAAAACTCTACAAATTCTAATAAAAACTCCAAGCATTGATTATGCAAGAATGGGTAGCGGCCATCAGTCAGGATGTGGCCCAGAAGTTGATGGACAGCAGAATTGCAGAGGTCTTGAAAAAGAAGGGTCAACGCCGCAAATATTGACTATTCATGTCATTGTCAGTAAACGCCTTTGACATTTATGAAATGCTCATAATTTTACCTTAGTATCCCATAGTAATGCCTGAAAAAAAAGATCTAAAAATACTGAAGCCGCAGACATTGTGAAAAGTAAAATTTGTGTAATTTTCTAAACTTTCAGCTACGGCTGTACAATGACGTTTATAATGACATTTTTCTGATGAACGGGTGATGGGGGACCCTCCTCGTTTTTTTAATGTTTTTTTTTGCTCTGGCTTAGTATGTTGCGTCCAGGTCTGATGTGAAAGGGTTAACCGTCTGCATGCATTATTCACATCTGCTAGTCATTGGCGGGTAAGCGGTCCCAGGCTCGTGCGCGGAGGCGGCCAGGCCGACTTGTGGTTCCCATTAGTGAAATATGGCCGCTGCACCAGCCAGGATTTACAGTACAGACCCATCCCTAGACGTACTGACACCGACACCGTGTGTGTAGGGGAATGGGGGCCAGTGCTACAAATTGCAAGGAGTGGATTTCATGTTTATGATGCCGTAAAGGATTTGCGGAAATTCATGTTGTCGCAGAGGGCGGAGACACTTCAGGGAGCCAGAAATTCAGGACTGAGCCCAAGCGGCAACACCATTTCGTTGGCTTCTGCTGTGACAGCTTCCATCATTTCTTAATGAGTTGGTCCATTAACCACTTGACCTCCAGAAGATTTACCCCCCCCCCAATGACCAGGACATTTTTTAACTGACAATTGTGCGACGCTGTACCCAAATAAAATGTATGTCCTTTTTTCCCCACAAATAGAGCTTTCTTTTGGTGATGTTTGATCACCTCCTTTTTTTCTTTTTGCGCTATAAAAAAAAAAAAAAAATAGTTTAAAAAAAAAAATAAAACAATATTTTTTACTTTCTGCTATAGAACACATCCAATAATTAAAATAAAAAAAATCTAATTTCTTTAACAATTTAGGCCAATATATATTCTGCTACATATTTTTGTTTAAAAAAAAAAAAATCCCAACAAGAGTATATTGATTGGTTTGCACAAAAGTTATAGCGTCTGTAAACTATGGGATTTTAAAAAAAAAAAGACTATTTATTTATTTTTCTACTAGTAATGGTGGCAATCAGCAACTTATAGTGGACAAATCGGACACCTAACTGACACTTTTGACACTTTTTCACTTTTTGGGCACCAGTGACACCAATACAGCAATCAGTGCTAAAAAAATAAGCACTGTCACTGTACTAATGACACTGGCTGGGAAGGGGTTAACATCAGGGGCGCTCAAAGGGTTAACTGTGTGCCTAGCCAGTGTTTTTGTACAGTATGGGAGGTGCTTTTTTTTTTCTAGGGGAAGGCATTGATCCATGTTCCTGCTTTGCAGAGACACAGGATCCATAGCTTCAGGGCCGGTGCTACCACTAGGCAGACTAGGCAGCTGCCTACGGTGCACTGCTGCCTAGGGGCGCCAGGCCGCTGGTTTCCCTCCATGTCTGCATGCTCTGTAGGCTGCAGCATGTAACTAACTCAGTCCGACCGATAGTGTAATTTGAGGTGAAGCGCAGCACTGGAGCCAGCACTATAGGAAGCAGAGCCAATGCTTTCTGTATAGCGAGCGGCACCTTCTGTCACATGGGCAGGGCAAAGGGGGTGGAATCAGGGGTGTAGCCAATGGGGATGGCAAAATGAGGTTTCGCCTAGGGTGTCAACAATCCTTGCACCAGCCCTGCTTGGCTTTCTTACTGAGAGATCGGCGTCCTAGTGGTGTATGGAACAATCAGCGGGTGCAAGAGTGTGATTTTACACAGTGGTAGCCTCCGGCGCCGCACTCTCGCACCTGATACCCGGAAGTGCAGGATCACGTATATATACTACTATGTAGTAGTAAAACTGCAATAGGGCAGTAGGCAAGCGGTTAATAATTTGGTCCATTAATCAGTCCTAATTATCGTTTTTTTCTTTTTTTTTCGCAGTTATTATGATTTTTCTATTTTTTTTCAATTTCCTTTCTTAAAAAAAAAAATGTATTTGTTTTTTTAAAATTTTTTATAGCATTGTGCTAAAAATACATATTATGTAATAATAAAGCCTTAGGTGTGTGCAGCCTATTGCATTAGGCTTTGTGCACCCCAAAGCTCAAACACGCACGGCTTTCTTTGCAGCCTCAGCTGAACTAGACAGTGAATGAATGGGAAGTTGTCAGGGCTGGGCTCAGCCCTTCCTTCTCTGAGCTGGCCGCTCATCTGTCGGCTGATTGCCAGCTCCCATCTCTCTCCACAGTTACTCAGCTGTTGATGATCCTGCTCATCAGTCCTGCCTGCTTAAGCCGTCCAGCCCAGAGGATCTCTGCCTTCCAGTGGCGTAACTAGAACCTTCAGGGCCCCGATGCAAGAAACCATGAAGGGCCCCCCTGAACCCAAGCTAGGGCCCTTCCCTCCGAGTCCCGCGGTGGAACTCCAGGGCGTGGTCACAGGTATGACCTTTGTGAGCCCTGTAGTTCCACCACTGGCATCAGCAGTTTTTTTAATTATTTTTTTTTATTTTTAGGTGCCCCATTGGGGGACTGTCCCTAGGCAGGATGGGGTCCCCGTCACCAGAAGAGATGAGGTCCTTTTCTCCAGGGCAGATGAAGTTACTGCCCCCAGGTGAGAAGGGGCCCCTGTCCCCAGGGGAGATGGGGGTCCCTGTCCCCAGGGGGAGATGGAGGGGGTATGTAATGGTGTGTGGGGGATGGGGTCCTCTCACTCACCATGACCAAGCTGCAGGCTGCGCACTCATCCATGTTGGCCTGGGATCCATCCAGTGTGCTGGACGGGTGATCAGCATATCTCCCAGAAAGACTTTTCATCATCTGTGTATGACGGGGGAAGAGGGGGGCTGGCAGACAAGCCTGCAGTGTCCTCTGGGGGGCTCTCATAGGGCTGCACTGCATCTGGGTGCTTAAAGTTTATTTACCCGGGAGAAGTATGCAGTGCAGTGTGGACCGGACTTGGGGGGGGGGGGGCGGGACTCTGGCTGGGAAGAACAGACATCGGACTGAGCGGCAGTGCATGGAGCAGGAGAGGGGTACTCTGAGGAGCCGGCCGAGGACACAGGTCATGCGGGGAATGCACAACTAAAGAGCAGCCAGTGCGAAAGTCGAGCATGGAGCTCTGCTAGTCACCCTCCACCTCCAGCCACCCGTGTGCATGGTGCACTGGTACCCCTAGCTGCCTATGCTGCTGCCGGCCATATGTAGAGGGGGCTGCATGGGCCCCCTGCAGCACAGGGCCCAGTTGCGGTCGCGACTAGTGCACCCCCTATAGTTACGCCCCTGCTGCCTTCGCCTTGGTCAACATCACAGAGACTATCTCCTGCATTCCTGGTAAAAGACTTGCTTGGCTGACATCCCTCCTGGCTCCAGATCCTGCTTGCTGTTTTATTACGCTCATCTCCGTCTCCCTGACGTTTTGGCTTGTCTTACTATTTGTTCCGATTCCTGAACACTGGCTATGTTTTGACTACGTTTGTTCTATTTACTTTTTATTATTAAACATGTGTGATTTAAAGCGGAGGTCCGCCAAATTTATTTATTTATTTTTAAAGTCAGCAGCTACAAATACAGCAGCTGCTGACTTTTAAAGTAAAGACACTCATCTGTCAAGGGCGCCCGCAATGTCGGCACCCAAGGCCGAGCCGTCCCTCGGCTCTCGGATGCTGCCGCTCAGTGGCGTACTAAGTGGGGGGGCGGGGGGGCGGGCCGCCCCGGGTGCCACACACTGGGGGGGGTGTCAAGGCCAGCGCCCCCCCTCCGCAACTAAAGAGGAGACAGCGCCGTCCCTCGGGTTTGCAGCCCACACAGAGAGAGCCCGAGGCACTGGCAGTGGGCGGCATTGCAGGGGGGGGGGTAGCAGCACCCGAGTGGAGTGACATCTGCCGGGCTCAGTGATCCGGGACCCCGCGCAATAATCCCCTTGTCTCTGTGGTCGCGTCTCGCTGCCGTTCTGATCAGTCTCGGCAGCGGCTGTCACTCACAGCCGAGCAGAGTGAAGCCGCCTCCCCCTCCTCCATGCACAGCACTGTGTAGACAAGGAGGGGGAGGCGGCTTCACTCTGCTCAGCTGTTAGTGACAGCCGCTGCCGAGACTGATCAGAACGGCGCGACGTGAGTCACGCAACCACAGAGAGACGGGGATTATTGCGCCGGGTACTGGATCACTGAGCTGACAGGTGTCACTCCACTCGGGTGCTGCTCGCACCTCCCCCCTGCAATGCCGCTGCCTTGGGCTCGAGGTACATAATGGGTCCTTAGGGGAGTCTGTAGGGGGGTTCTTTACTGTGGGGGGTCCTGCACTGTAGGGGGGTCTGCACTGTAGGAGGGGGCCTGCACTGTAGGGGGGTCTGCACTGTAGAAGGGGCCCTGCACTGTAGGGGGGTCCTGCACTGTAGAAGGGGTCCTGCACTGTAGGGGGGGTCTGTATTGTAGGGGAATATTCGGCACTGTAGGGGGGTCTGTACTGTAGGTGAGGATTCTGCACTGTAGGGGGGTCTGCGCTGTAGGGTGGAGGGGTCTGTACTGTAGGAGGGTCTGCACTGTAGGGGGGGGGGTCTGCGCTATAGGGTGGAGGGGTCTGTACTGTAGGAGGGTCTGCACTGTAGGGGAGGATTTTGTACTGTAGGGGGGTCTACACTGTAGATGGGGGTCTGTATGGTAGGGAGGGGGGTCTGCACTGTAGGGGGTCTGTGTAACATGCAGGGGGTCCAGAGCTGTGAGGGGCTGTGTAATGTAAAGGGGTGCAGAGGTGCAGGGTGCTGTGTAATGTAAAGGGGTCCAGAGGTACAAGGGCTGTGTAATGTAAAGGGGTCCAGAGGTTCAGGATGCTGTGTAATGTAAAGGGATCCATAGGTACAAGGACTGTGTAATGTAAAGGGGTCAGGAGGTTCAGGGTGCTATGTTATGTAAAGGGGTCCAGAGGTACAAGAGCTGTGTAATGTAAAGGGGTCTAGAGGTGCAGGCTTCTGTGTAATGTAAAGGGGTCTAGAGGTGCAGGCTGCTGTGTAATGTAAAGGGGTCCAGAGGTGCAGGGTGCTGTGTAATGTAAAGGGGTCCAGAGGTGCAGGGTGCTGTGTAATGTAAAGAGGTCCTTAGGCGCAAGGTCCTGTGTAATGTAAAGGGGTCCAGAGGTGCAGGGTGCTGTGTAATGTAAAGGGGTCCAGAGGTGCAGGGTGCTGTGTAATGTAAAGGGGTCCAGAGGTGCAGGGTGCTGTGTAATGTAAAGAGGTCCTTAGGCGCAAGGTCCTGTGTAATGTAAAGGGGTCCAGAGGTGCAGGGTGCTGTGTAATGTAAAGGGGTCCAGAGGTGCAGGGTGCTGTGTAATTTAAAGGGGTCCAGAGTTGCAGTTGTGGAGAGGAGGGGTACACAGTAGTGACAAAAAGATATTGAAGGATGCAGAGGTATGCAGGGGACACAGTGGGTGTTTTTACATTTTATGGTGGGGGGGGGGGGGGGGGAGAGTGCCAGATATAGGATCCGCCCGGGTGCCAAATGCTCTAGGTACGCCCCTGCTGCCACCGCCATCTTTGGTAAGGGAATCAGGAAGTGAAGCCTTGCAGCTTCACTTCCCGGTTCCCTACTGCACATGTGCGAGTCGCGCTGCGCAATCTGAATGGTCCCTGCGGTCTCTGGGACCGTGTGTCTCCCAGCAGACAGCGGGGGGGGGGGGAGTGGTGTAGGACACCGCAATCACCGCGGTGATCTATGCCTGGAAGTGGGTGAAGATACCTGTATTATACAGGTATCTGCACCCCCTCCCCCCTGAAAGGTGCCAAATGTGACACTGGAGGGGGGGGGTTCCGAAAAGTGGACCTCCGCTTTAACTGTACTTCTGTCTCAGTGTGGTTTAATGGTTTCTGACAGAAGTGCACTCTGCTGAGAGACTTCACGATCATTCATAAACTGAAGCATAGGAAAAACTATTTCCTATGCTTCAGTTACGAATGAACACCTGGAGTGAGTGTGTTCACTGTGTTTATTTCAAAAAAGGAAGGGGCCGGTAGTCGATTGACAAGCCCCTTTCACTCTACATCCTGAAACATCCCTCGCAGCAACCAAGGGAAGAGGAGAGAAGCCAGCAGCACTGCAGGAGGGTGGGGGGGAGGAGCCTGGGCAGTAGGGGGAGTCGGCAATGCACAGAGTGATTAGGGTGTGCCCAGGCACACCTGGCACACCCCCTGCACACGCCTAGGAATAAAGCCTTTATTTTATTTAAAAATCATATTGCTAGGTACATGACATAATGCTCACTGTGACAGGAGTCACTTTGTGTGGGGGGTTTGTGCAACTCAGCTTACCTTGGAGAGCTTTGGAAACTCCCGTGTCCAGCTGCCCCAGACCCTCGTATGTGTAAATCACCCTGTGCCCACTACTAGGGATGAGCTTCGTGTTCGAGTCGAACATTGGCTGTTCGTCCGTTCGGCAAAATCCGAACATTTTGGTCCGTTCGTGTCAAATTCGCATGGCGCTCACGGCCCACAATGCACTGCGATGGCGCAGTGCATTGCTGGCTCATGATTGGCCAAGCATACACTGTGACCCCGCATGCTTGGCCAATCGCAGCGCCAGCAGCGAGGAGAGCCATGATTGGCCACAGGCAGGATGCCTGTGGCCAATCATAGCTCAGGCTGTGTAGTGCACGCCCCACACTATATAAGGCCGCCATCGCGGCGGCCTCGTGTAGTGTGTTGGAGTCTGAAGCAGTGGGTGTTCTGTGTACCTTTAACACAGTACACACCAATCGTTTTCGGCTGATTTCCTATCTTGCTGTTGTGTAGTGGTTATTGTCTGCGTGCCCTGACCGCAGTATACACCACTATATTCACCTCACCTATATAGCTAGTGATCTATCTTTAATAATAGAACTTGCAGTCAGTAGTGTTAGGAGATAGTGCGTGCTGTCTGCGTGCTCTGTACCCAGTACATGCCGCTATATCCACCTACATAGCTGTTCTCTATTTGAGCCCACTTGCCATCTGCAGGAGTTATTGGAAGTTGTGTGTGCCTCCAGCACAGCACAGTATACATCTGTATATACCCCTTTATCTCTGCTGTTTTCTGGTTATTGTCTGCGTGCCCTGACCGCAGTATACACCGCGATATTCACCTCACCTATATAGCTAGTGATCTATCTTTAATAATAGAGCTTGCAGTCAGTAGTGTTAGGGGATAGTGCGTGCTGTCTGCGTGCTCTGTACCCAGTACATGCCGCTATAATCCACCTACATAGCTGTTCTCTATTTGAGCCCACTTGCCATCTGCAGGAGTTATTGGAAGTTGTGTGTGCCTCCAGCACAGCACAGTATACATCTGTATATACCCCTTTATCTCTGGTGTTCTATAAAAAAGGCATCTGCAGGAGTTAGTGGGTGTTGTGTGCCTCCAGCACAATATAAACTACCCAACTGCTGTTTTACCCAACTCCCTTCAGGCCATTACCATGTCTGGAAGGCCAGCAAGGAGAGGCAGACAGGCGCGAGCCGATAAAAGAGGGCAAGCAGGCTCTGTGTCTAGAGACAACAGTGCTGGTCGTGGACGCGGAGCATTGTCATCAGCACGTGGCCATGGGACATGCTTGTCCTTCTTTTCGGCAGCTGGACATGTTGAACCGCAACATGCCAACGACTTGGTAGAGTGGATGACCAAGCCCTCTTCATCCTCCTCATCCTCTCTCACCCAGTCTCAGGGTAGTAGCAAAGCAGCTGCCAACGCATCGTCTTCACTCCTCTCAATGTCATCATCAGTGACTCCTTCCCTAGACCCACCACGTCCTCCTGAGGAGTCTCCTGAACTCTTTGAGCACAGTGTTGGGTACATGCTCCAGGAGGATGCCCAGTGTTTGCTGGGCTCTGATGATGACACTCAGCTAGAGGAAGGCAGTAGCGTGAATGCAGAGAGAGGGGATGCTCAAGAAGGACAGCAATCTGGCAGTCATGTTCCACAAGCTGCAGCATACTGCCAGGTTTGCTACAGCGATGAAGAGGGAGGGGATGATGAGGGCACTGACTCCACGTGGGTGCCTGGAAGGAGGGAGGAGGAGGAGGAGGAGGCACATGTCCAACGAGGCAGGATGCCCCCCGGGGGCCAGCTTAGGGGCAGCACACCGACTGAATCACACCGCAGAGCTCCGCCTGTGCAGAGCGCTGCCTCTGTGCGTTATTCTAAAAGTTCTTTGGTGTGGGCCTTTTTTGAGACGAGTGCATCAGATCGCACCGCTGCTATTTGCAACATATGTCTCAAGCGTATCTCACGTGGCCAAAACATCAGCCGCTTGGGCACCACATGCTTGACCAGACATATGTTGACCTGCCATGCAGCTCGTTGGCAAGCGTACCTCAAAGACCCACACCAAAGAACAAAGCGGACCTCTCCTTGCTCCTCATCAGCTGGCATCTCCAACCCCACTAGACCTTCAGTCCTCTCTGAAACCTGCTCTGAGAGGAATGAAGGTGTAGAATTAGGTGTGTCACAGCCAAGTGCTTCCGGGAACTCTGCTAGCGGTACACCCACGTCCGATTATAGCAGGCAAATGTCCCTGCCCCAGCTGCTGGACCGGCGAAAGAAGTTCACTCCCAGCCATCCACATGCCCAGCGGTTGAATGCTAGCTTGGCTAAATTGCTAGCACTTCAACTGCTGCCTTTTCAGTTGGTAGACTCGGCCCCCTTCCGTGAGTTTGTACAATGTGCGGTTCCTCAGTGGCAGGTCCCCAAACGCCACTTTTTCTCACGGAAGGCGATTCCGGCTCTCTACCGGCATGTGGAAGGCAATGTCCTTGCCTCGCTGGACAGGGCGGTCAGCGGTAAGGTGCATATTACCGCTGACTCATGGTCCAGCAGGCATGGACAGGGACGTTACCTGTCTTTCACGGCCCATTGGGTCACTCTTCTGGCTGCTGGGAAGGATGCAGGACAAGGTGCAGTAGTGTTGGAGGTTGTTCCGCCACCACGCCTCCAAAATGCTACTATTGGTTGTGACACACTTCTCTCCTCCACCCCCTCCTCTTCATCCTCCATGGCCTCTTCCAGTGCTCTGTCCTCAGAACCAGCGGTGCTCCGTAGGCATTCCAGGGGCTACGCAAGTACGCAGGCAAAACGATGCCATGCCGTGCTTGCGCTGGTTTGTTTGGGGGACAGGAGCCACACTGGGGCGGATGTTTTGTCAGCTCTGCAGGGGCAGGCCGAGAGGTGGTTGACGCCACGCCAGCTTAAGCCAGGAATGGTGGTTTGCGACAATGGCACCAACCTCCTCTCCGCCCTCCGACAGGGACAACTGACCCATGTGCCCTGTGTAGCTCACGTCCTTAACCTGGTGGTGCAGCGGTTCTTGGGCAGGTACCCCGGCTTACAGGATGTCCTGAAGCAGGCCAGGAAAGTCTGTGTGCATTTCCGCCGATCATTTAATGCCTGTGCTCGGCTGGCTGAGCTCCAAAAGGAGTTGAACCTGCCCAAGAACCGCCTTATATGTGACATGCCCACCAGATGGAACTCAACATTGGCCATGCTGCAGCGGCTGCACACGCAGCAGAGGGCCATCAATGAGTACCTGTGCGACTACGGCACCAGGACAGGGTCAGGGGAGCTTGGTTTTTTCTCACCACGCCAGTGGGGCATGATCAGGGATGCATGCACTGTCCTGTCACCGTTTGAGGAGGCCACAAGGATGGTGAGCAGTGACAGTGCATGCATCAGTGACACTGTACCTCTTGTCCACCTCTTGGAGCATACGCTGCGTGGAATAATGGACAGGGCACTTGAGGCAGAACAGAGGCAGGAAGAGGAGGACTTCCTTGCCTCTCAAGGCCCCCTTTATCCAGACAGTGTTCCTGCTGTGCCACCCATCACACAGGAAGAGGATGAGGAGGAGGAAGAGGAGGAGGAGGATGATTGTGTCAGCATGGAGGTGGAGGCTGGCACTCAGCATCAGCAGCAGCAGTCTTGTAGGGATGATTTACAGTCCCAAGAAACACGTGGACTTGTACGTGGCTGGGAGGAGGTAGCTGCGGATCATGTTGTCCTTAGTGACCCAGAGGACTCCGGACCGAATGCCTCAGCTAACCTACGCTGCATGGCCTCCCTGATCCTGCAAAGCCTGCGGAAGGATCCTCGTATTCTTCGGATCAAGGAGAGGGACCATTACTGGCTGGCCACTCTCCTTGATCCACGGTACAAGGGTAAGGTTGCCGACCTTATCTTGCCATCGCAGAGGGAGCAGAGGATGAGACATCTCCGGGAGGCCTTGCAGAAAGGTCTGTGCAACGCGTTCCCAGAGACTGGGAGGTTACAAACTCCTGGTCCTGGACAACGTGTTGCTGAGGCATCGGTCAGAAGGAGCGGTGGAGAAGGTGGCCGTCTGACTGATGCTTTCAGACAATTTTTTAGTCCGCAGCCCCAAGGTATGATCGGTTCCAGCACCCATCGTCAGCGTCTGATTTACATGGTGCAGGAATACCTAGGGGCAAGGTCAGACTTGGACACCTTTCCCACCGAAAATCCTCTGGCTTACTGGGTCTTGAGGATGGATCACTGGCCAGAGCTTGCACAGTATGCAATTGAGCTACTGGCCTGTCCTGCATCCAGCGTTCTTTCGGAACGCACCTTCAGTGCTGCTGGTGGCTTTGTTACCGATCACAGGCTGCGCCTGTCCACCGAATCAGTTGATCGACTGACCTTCATCAAGATGAATCAGTCTTGGATCACCCACAGCTACCAAGCACCTGAAGCTGATGTAACCGAATAATTTTTTTTGAAATACCACATCCCTTCAAGACTGCCTATGCTGATGCTGAGTGACTTTCCTGTTATGTTGATTGTCTATCCTCTTCCTCCTCCGCTGATATGTTGGAAGAACATTTTTGGTTCTGGGTGATGCCAGCAGCCCAATTTTTCTGCCCCTGTTTAACAGGGGCGTTTAAGTACAATTTTTGATGCAATGCTTTGCAGCAGGGCTAATTCCTGCAATAAAACTAGAGTATATGGCAGAGGTTGCAGTGTGGTGGCACCAGCACCAGTGCCTAAGGCCCAATTTTTCTGCCCCTGTTTAACAGGGGCGTTTAAGTACAATTTTTGATGCAATGCTTTGCAGCAGGGATAATTCCTGCAATAAAACTAGAGTATATGGCAGAGGTTGCAGTGTGGTGGCACCAGCAGCAGTGCCTAAGGCCAAATTTTTCTGCCCCTGTTTAACAGGGACATGTAATTACAATTCTTGATATAATATTTCACAGGAGGGCCCCTTCCTGTGCCCACCCAGAGTAACGGTGAGGACTTATAGTGTTGTGGCACCAGCACCACAACCACCAAAGGTCAATTTTTCTACCACTGTTCAACAATGGCATGTAATTACAATTCTTGATATAATCGTTCACAGCAGGGCGCTCCAGCGCCCACCAAGAGTCACTTTGAGGGCTTACAATGTTGTGGCAAAACCAACACCTTGTTCCGCCATTTCTGCAGAGCATATAGGGCAGGCCCCTACTTTCAAACATCCAATTTACAAACATCTCCTACTTGCAAACGGAAGGAGACAACAGCAAGTGAGATGAAAAAAGATTGACGACAAAACAAATTATACAGGACTGGAGCTACACTTTAAAAATGTACCAGTTGAAAATTACAAACAGATTCAACTTAACACAACAAACCTACACAGTCCCTGTCTTGTTTGCACCGCCTGTATACTGCTGTTCTGAGTATATAGGGCCTGGGGGCCACACGCATTTCCTTTTTTTAATATGGGTACGGGGTTCCCCTTAATATGACAAGACCCAAATAGGCTGGTAATGGGCAGGGAGGGCTACCCATGCCATTTTTCTCAATGATTTTCAACCATATTGCAGGAACCAGATATAACATTAAAACCGCAAGCAGTTTTAAATGATGTTATTTCCGTTTAATGTCATTTTGTGCAGGGACTGTTCTAAACACGGGAAACACGTGGCACTTCACAGGCATACTACAGACACCCCCCAGGCACCATATTTAAAGGAATATTTCACTTTTTTTTTTCACTTTAATCGTCATTAAAATCAGTGCTCCCGCCAAAACGGCCGTTTTTAAAACTTTTTTTTGCATTGACCCATGTCCCCTGAGGCAGGAGGCAGGTCGCCAAACCCTTTTTAGGACAGTATCTTGCATATTAGCCGTTAAAATTAGCACTTTTCATTTCGAACGTTCGAGTCCCATAGACTTCAATGGGGTTCTAACGTTCGTTCGAATTTGGGGTCCGTTCGAAAGTTCTGGTGCGAACCGAACCGGGGGGTGTTCTGCTCATCCCTACCCACTACACTAAACTAAAAACTAAACTATAACTCACAAATAAAATGCGCTCCTTTTATCTAACAACAGTTGTTTTAAAACGACAGGCCAGTTCACACTTCCCACACACCGCAGTAGTTTAGTGTGCTGACGGCGGTCTGTTCTGATTGCAGTGAGTTGCTGGTAGGGGGGGTGGTGTGATGTGCGTTTTACTGCATCACACAGATTTCTTTTTTTTTTTTTATGAACTTTACTTTCATGTCACTGTACAGCAGCGTGGTTCATTGTGCTGTTGTACAGTGACAAAGTTACATAGTTAGTCAGGTTGAAAAAAGACACAGGTCCATCCAGTTCAACCAATAGAAGTCAATTTTTATTTTTTATTTTTTATATACAATCCATACCCCTCAGTTGATCCAGAGGAAGGCAAAAAACCCCAATAAAGCATGACCCAATCTGCTCCAGCAGGGGAAAAAAAAAATTCCTTCCTGATCCCCTATGCGGTGCCTTCCTGGGCATTGCAATAAAATGCAGCATATAGAGAGAGAAAGGGGCGCGATCTAAGTGTAATATTAAGCATGTTTACTGGAGTAAAAGATAATTGGCAACAACAGTTAAAAGAACTTGTTCATCGATAGGTTAGATCAGTGGTCATCAACTCCTGTCCTCAAGGCCCACTTACAGGCCAGGTTTTATGTATTACCTTGGGGGAGATGCAAACTAGAATACTCCAATCACTGAGCAGGAAATGATATCACATGGTATGTATTTCAGTTATCTTGCAAACCTGGCCTGTTAGTGGGCCCTGAGGACAGGGTTGATGACCACTGGGTTAGGGCCTCTGGAGGTAATCTTCAGCATAGCAGGACACCTTGGCACAAGCAAACACACTATGGGGTTGATTTACTAAAATTGAAGAGCGCAAAATCTGGTGCAGCTCTGCATGGGAGCTAATCAGCTTCGAACTTCAGATTGCCTAATTAAGCTTTGCCAAAAAACAAACAAACCTGGAAGCTGATTGGTTTCTATGCAGAGGTGGATCAGATTTTGCATTCCGCAGTTTAGTAAATTAACCCCCTAGGCAGGGGCGGACTGACAACTCACGGGGCCCCCGGGCAATAGGAGATTATGGGGCCCCCCAGGCAATCAGAGGTTATGGGGCCACACAGTATACACACACACAGTATACAATCACACAGTATACACATACATGTACACACAGTATACACAGACATGTTTCTATTGGCTGAGAAGGTACTGGAGAGGTGGGGCAGCTATAATCTCGTGATTTTTAGACCAAAAGGATGTCGGGAAGGGACATTTCAGAGACAGATGTAAAAAACAACACAGATTTTGACATACTGTCCCTGGTTTTACTGAGGCTGGCAACCCTGATGGGGCCCGTAGTGGCATGGGGCCCTCGGGCAGTGCCCGAGTGGCCCAATGGTCAGTCCGCCCCTGCCCCTAGGTGATCTGGTGGGGATCCTGTAGAGCAGTGGTCATCAACCCTGTTCTCAGGGCCCACTAACAGGCCAGGATGTATGTATTACCTTGGGGGAGATGCAGACTAGAATACTGCAATCACTGAGCAGAAAATGATATCACCTGTGATGCATTTCAGTTATCTTGCAAACCTGGCCTGTTGGTGGGCCCTGAGGACAGGGTTGATGACCACTGCTGTAGAGCCAAGAATACACACCAGCTATCAGCGTGAGGAGAAAAAATAGCCGAATACCAGCTCCGTTTACATCACATGATGAGCTGATCGACCCCTTACATCACATGATCGACCCCTTACTCCGATCTGTGATCAGCCAAGTCTCATAGACTCGCTGATCGCCATGCGTGCCCTCCAGGGGGCGCGCGGGCCGCTCGAGCACAGCAGAGATGATCAAATACCACCTAAAGAAAGCTCTATTTGTGGGCAAAATAGGACGTCAATTTTGTTTTGGTATAGCGTCGCACGACCGCGCATCAGTCTAAGTGACGCAGTGCCAAATCACAAAAAATGGCCTGGTCATTGAGCAGCCAATTCTTCCCGTGGGCTGAAGTGGTTAAGATAGCCATATAGCTGAGAAATCAAACCTCTGTCTCTCGGGGAGGTTTTACATATGTGTTCAAATCATGTGTTCGGAGATTGGAGGATTAATGAACAGTGCTCTGCAAAAATGATATATTTTTAAGTTGTAAATAACGAGAGAATTCTGCAGGGGGAAATTTGTACTTAGAGTAAGGTGACCAGATTTTTTAAATTAAATCCAGGGACATATTTTTTTTTTTTTTTACTAGTAATGGCAGCCAGGGCTGGATTAACGTAGGGGCTATTGGAGCTGCAGCTCCAGGCCCCTACCTTAATATAGGTCCAGACACCAAAAAAGGACACGGAAAGCAATGGGACAACGGGAAGAGATCTATGACGGGCCCTGCATTCCACGTGCACTGCCTGGGCAGGGTGGTGGAATTGATAATGGGCACTACATGAGCAGTCCTAACAGAAGCCTGGGGCACCCCAATGCAGCACTCTTACAGAAGTCTGGGGCTTCCATAGTGTTAGGCCTGTGCAGCTGCACTCTTTCAGCTCAGAGTGCACGCCAATGCACGGCCCTTACAAAAACTTGGCAAATCAAATGCCAGGCTTCCCTAGTGTTATGCCTGTGCAGCTGTGCACTTTTGAGTTTGGGCGCATGCCAGCACAGGCTCCTGGAAAGCAGAAGGGTGCCCAGTAAAAGGTCCACCAAATCCTGAGCACCAAGCACATGATGCTCTTAATCCGGCCCTGATGGCAGCAATTAGCCACTCTCTGCCCATGACCGCCCGACTCACAGCCTGTCTGGGTACTACTGGGTGAGGAGCAGAGGAAGATCGCTCCGTAAAGGGAAGGCAAGGAGATGGGCAGGTGGCTGGCCGGGACTTGAGCCAAGGCAGAAGAACATACGAGCAGGAGCAGAACGGGCATGCACCGAAACCGAAGAAATAGTCTCTCCACTCCGACCAGATCATCAGAAAGGGGCACAGAATAACTACCATAATTCTAGTAGTACTAAAGCTAGTAGGAGCGGCAGAGCGGGGGGGGGGTTTAATTCAGATTTTTTTTTTTTTATTCTGCTCTGACTGTCTTTGAAACTGCCCCAGCCCCTGTCCAAATCCAATCCAGGGACAGACTTGGTTCGGGGACAGTGTCCTCAATCCGGGGACTGTCCCTGGGAACCGGGGATGTCTGGTCACCCTAACTTAGAGAGATTCAAAAGTGGGAAATTTCATGTTAATCGCTAGGGATTTTAGGGTAGTCAGGTTGTTGTTTAGCCAACCTGTAAATGGGCTATTATCTTTGTAGGCCCGTGTAAATCCAGAGTCTCCCAGAAAAGAGGCCAGTGGTGGGACTGCAGATGATAGTTTAAGGGGATCCTTATGTCTGAACCACGTTCGAAAAGAGTGAGCAACTATTGTGTTCTGATTGAGGATCTTGCGGTGGGAGTTTATACCAGACCAAAGGCCTTGTAGGTATAGAAGGGAAAGTGAGATAGACTCAAAGGAGATCCATGGTATGCTATTGATAGAGGCAAACCATTGGGCCAGCTGTGTAAATCTGGCCACAGGAAAGTAGAGCCTTATGTTTGGAAGGCCAAGTCCGCTGTAACATTGGGGGATGTTTAACTAAGTAAGTTCACAGCGAACAGGAACTTTCGTTTAAGGGCATGGTAGCCCGCTTTTATTAAAAAGGAACAACATAAAGTTCATACATGCACTTGGTTGCCCACACAGGGGTTCTTCTGCCAAAAAAACAATATATGAAAAATGCCAAGCCACCTGGCTCTCTTCATCAGCACTGCCACCTAGGCTTTACAATTCAGCCCTTTGGCCTTATAACAGGGTTCCCGTACAACTACTGTACCTCTTTTCAGCTTCCTTGCTGCTTAGGCCTTCCACTTCAGGCTCTCATTTGTCTCAGATGCTCACAGCTTTAAGGCTGGGTTCACACTGGAGCGATGCAGGAACGCCACGAATGCGAGGCGGGTTCCCGCATCGCATGCCTCCCGGCGGCAGTTCACACTGCCCTATGCGAACTGCTGGGAGTGTCAGTGAAATGTTAATGACACCCCCAGATCAGTTCGCATATCGCAGTGCGATCTGCAAACTCGGACAGGAATCGGATCGCATGGTGTGAACACCCATGCGATCTGATTCTGCTGCGGACCAAAATAAGGGTCCCGTGCGAGTTTGCGGCGGGTGCGATGCGAATTCAGCCATACTATCTGTATGGCTGAACTCGCATCGCACAGAGATCGGATGTGATTTGCACTGCAGTGCGGTGCGAATCACATCCGGTTCTCGCTGCCGCAGCGGTGTGAACCCAGCCTAAAGAGGAAGTAAACCCTGATGAGTTTACTTCCTCTTTCATTCCCTGTAAAGGCAAAGCATAATGGACTACTATGCATCGCATAGTACCCCATTATGTGTCACTTACCTGACACAGGAGCCAGCGAAGTCACCGCTGTCCCCTGTAGTTCCGAGCGTCCATCTTCTTGGTGGGTCTCCGTGGGTCTCGCTGCTCCAGCGCTGTGATTCGCCGGAGCAGCGATGACGTCACTCCCGCGCATGCGCACGGGAGCCGAGACTCGCGGCATTGCTGTCATCGACGATGCCCCGCTCAGTGCGCCTGCGCGCCGCTGTCTACGGCGCATGCGCCGTAGATAGCGGTGCCCGTCTTCGGGCAAATATCTCCTAAACCGTATAGGTTTGGGAGATATTTCTTGGACCTACAGGTAAGCCTTAATCTAGGCTTACCTGTAGGTCAAAGTGGTTTGTAAGACACAGTGTCTATGTAGAAAGCAGCCCCTCACTGCTCTGATCCTCAGACTTGTGTCTCTGGCTTTCTCTAGTGCACACCTGCATTCTCTGGACTCCTGGAGACCTCCTGTCTCTCTGGGTGGAGCCCAGAACCCTAATCCTGACTCTGCTATAAACCCAGGACCCACCTGCTCAATCAACCAGCCAGACTCCTGGCTGTTCCAAAAACCCGGTCCCAGGATTGGAGATTCCATCCCACCCATAACGCTATGGAATCTCCGGGCTCCAGGTCCCCAAGTGGATTTTACAAACTTTGGAGGAAACTGATAAAACAGATTCCTCCACATTAAATACTCCTGGAGCCCCTCAACCTGCCTATTTGAGAACCCTGGGCGACAATTACTAGGACAGGGAACTGTACTGTCACACCGCCTTTAGATTATTGTGGTCTATGCATGGGGGAATAGTTACATCTAGGTTCTTTGTCTGACCAAATACATTTATTCATTTCTCTTTGTAGAGCTTCTATTCTGGTTTTGGAGATATCAATATGGAGAGCTCGAAAATAGTAAAATAAGTTTAGGGAGAATAGTCATTTAAACAGTGCAGATTCTACCAAGAAAATATATGTGGTAAAATGACCATAGTTTAAAGCGGAGGTCCACCCTAATTAACAGTCCTAGGTCTATGTGATCCCCCCTTCCCTAATCGCTAGGTAACCCCCTTACCTTTCTGCTGTCTTCTTCTGTTTTCTTCTTCTTTCAAATTTTCTGCCTCTGGAGATTCCGGAAAGGGGCGGAGCCGCTGCGGAAATGGGCGGGGCTTCAGCGGCAGGTCACTTCTTCCTGTCGGCCGCAGGGGCTCCTGGGATCGTTGTTTTTATTTCCCAGGAGTCTGTGCGGCGCCAAAGCTTGTTGTGTGCGCTCGAGCGGATTGATCTGCGCATGCGCGAGATCGCAGATCATACGGGCGGTGCATGATGGGAGTTTAGGAGGACTGTGCCCCGGAAGACAATGCCTGTGGGCTTCACATGCCCACAGGCAAAATGGAAAACGCCTGGAGACGTTTTCCTAATAAGTTTTAAAGAAAGAAAAACGGCTGCAAGAGACTCGGACAGCACTTAGAAGTAAGTAAAGTATTTAGAATACTTAATTTTACAAATTATTGCGGGAAAAAAAAAACGGCGGTGGAACCCCGCTTTAAGTAGAGAGATTATATGCGTGAAGAGTGGAGGGTAATTCGTTCTAAATAGTGAGTTATGAGAGGATATGATATGGATGTTGTTATTTCTACAATATTGTGCTGGCTGCTGTGAATTTAGAGGACTTTAGTTTATTTGTTAGATTAAGCGTAGCAGTTATTTAGCCCTTTTTTTGCATGTGATATGGATACCTAGATATCTGAATGAATGAGACTTTCTCTCGCAATAAGGAAGTCATACTAGGGGAGAAGTTAATGAGTAGAGCGGAGCATTTAGTTATGTTGATTCCCAGAGCAGTTGACTGGGCCATTCTAACACATGAATATGCTTTGATCTAAACCATTCCATTATGGCTCTGGCTGTATGTTTCGGGTCGTTGTCCTGCTGGAAGGTGAACTCCGCCCCGGACGCAGGTCTTTTGCAGACTCTAAGGCCGCGTACACACGGACACACGAACACACTGTTCGCCCAACTTAGTTTGTCAAACAGTTTGACAAACAGTCCGTTCAAAATTAGCATGAACGGACTTGACCACACACGACGAACGAACAGTCTGCTGAAAACTTGCGCGATGACATGAACGGCACGTACGACGGGACGAGAAATTCGAAGTCCAATACACTGCAATGCAACCTTCGCCGTGTAAATTCTTTCTGAGCATGCGCGAGGCTTAGTTTATCGAACAAGCCTACACACGAGCGGACTGTCCGCTCAAACCAAGTTTCAGCGGACAGTCTTACGGAAATTCCGAAAAACTTTGTTCGTCAGACTGTCCGCTGAAACTGTCCGCTGAAGCCCACACACGAGCGGACTGTCCGCTGAAACACTGTTCAGCGGACAAAGTTGGGCGAACAGTCCGCCCGTGTGTACGCGGCCTAACAGATTTTTTTTTCTAAATGTGCTCTGTATTTAGCTCCATCCATCTTCCCATCAACTCTGACCAGCTTCCTTGTCTTTGCTGAAGAAAAGAATTCCCACAATATGATGCTGCCACCACCATGTTTCACAGTGGGGATGGTGTGTTCAGGGTGATGTGCGTTGTTAGTTTTCCGCCACACACAACGTTTTTCTTTTAGGCCAAAAAGTTCAATTTTGGTCTCATCTGACCAGAGCACCTTCTTCCACATGTTTGCTGTGTCCCCCACATGGCTTCTCGCAAACTACAAACAGGACTTCTTATGGCTTTCTTTCTTGCTATTCTTCCATAAAGGCCAGATTGCACAACTAATAGCTCTCCTGTAGACAGATTCTCCCACCTGAGCTGTGGATCTCCCTCTGCTCTTTGGCTTCCATGATGCTGTTTGTTCACTAAGTTTCCCTAACAAACCTCTGAGGTCTTCACAGATGTATATATACTGAGATTAAATTACACACAGGTGAGCTGTGGACGGAGGAAGAAGAGGTGAGCTGTGGATGAGGGTAGAAGAGGTGAGCTGTGAACGGGGGTAGAAGAGGTGAGCTGTGGACAGGGGAAGAAGAGGTGAGCTGTGGACAGAGGAAGAAGAGGTGAGCTGTGGACGGGGGTAGAAGAGGTGAGCTGTGGCCGGAAGTAGAAGAGGTGAGCTGTGGACGGGGGAAGAAGAGGTGAGCTGTGGATGGGGGTAGAAGAGGTGAGCTGTGGACGGGGGAAGAAGAGGCGAGCTACAGATGGAGGAAGAAGAGTTGAGCTGTGGACAGGGTTAGAAGAGTTGAGCTGTGGACGGGGGTAGAAGAGGTGAGCTGTGGACGGGGGTAGAAGAGGTGAGCTGTGGACAGGGAAAAAGAGATGAGCCGTGGACGGGGGTAGAAGAGGTGAGCTGTGGACGGGGGAAGAAGAGGCGAGCTACAGATGGAGGAAGAAGAGTTGAGCTGTGGACAGGGGTAGAAGAGGTGAGCTGTGGACGGGGGAAGAAGAGGCGAGCCGTGGACGGGGGAAGAAGAGGTGAGCCGTGGACGGGGGAAGAAGATGTGAGCCGTGGACGGGGGTAGAAGAGGTGAGCTGTGGACGGGGGTAGAAGAGGTGAGCTGTGGACGGGGGAAGAAGAGGTGAGCTGTGAACGGTGGTAGAAGAGGTGAGCTGTGGACGGGGGTAGATGAGGTAAGCTGTGGACGGGGGTAGAGGAGGTGAGCCGTGGACAGGGGAAGAAGAGATGAGCTATGGACGGGGGAAGAAGAGGTGAGCTGTGGACGGGGGGAGAAGAGGTGTGCTGTGGACGAGGGTAGAAGAGGTGAGCTGTGGACAGGGGAAGAAGAGGTGAGCTGTGGCCGGAAGTAGAAGAGGTGAGCTGTGGACGGGGGAAGAAGAGGTGACCTGTGGATGGGGGTAGAAGAGGTGAGCTGTGGACGGGGGAAGAAGAGGCGAGCTACAGATGGAGGAAGAAGAGGTGAGCTGTGGACGGGGGAAGAAGAGGTGACCTGTGGATGGGGGAAGAAGAGGCGAGCTACAGATGGAGGAAGAAGAGTTGAGCTGTGGACAGGGTTAGAAGAGTTGAGCTGTGGACGGGGGTAGAAGAGGTGAGCTGTGGACGGGGGTAGAAGAGGTGAGCTGTGGACGGGGATAGAAGAGGTGAGCTGTGGACAGGGAAAAAGAGATGAGCTGTGGACGGGGGAAGAAGAGGCGAGCTACAGATGGAGGAAGAAGAGTTGAGCTGTGGACAGGGGTAGAAGAGGTGAGCTGTGGACGGGGGAAGAAGAGGCGAGCCGTGGACGGGGGAAGAAGAGGTGAGCCGTGGACGGGGGAAGAAGAGGTGAGCCATGGACGGGGGTAGAAGAGGGGAGCTGTGGACGGGGGTAGAAGAGGTGAGCTGTGGACGGGGGAAGAGGAGGTGAGCTGTAGACGGGGGTAGAAGAGGTGAGCTGTGGACGGGGGAAGAAGAGGTGAGCTGTGGACGGGGGAAGAAGAGGTGAGCCGTGGACGGGGGAAGAAGAGGTGAGCTGTGGACGGGGGAAGAAGAGGTGAGCTGTGGACGGGGGAAGAAGAGGTGAGCTGTGGACGGGGGAAGAAGAGGTGAGCTGTGGACGGGGGAAGAAGAGGTGAGCCGTGGACGGGGGTAGAAGAGGGGAGCTGTGGACGGGGGTAGAAGAGGTGAGCTGTGGACGGGGGAAGAAGAGGTGAGCTGTGGACGGGGGTAGAAGAGGTGAGCTGTGGACGGGGGAAGAAGAGGTGAGCTGTGGACGGGGGAAGAAGAGGTGAGCCGTGGACGGGGGAAGAAGAGGTGAGCTGTGGACGGGGGAAGAAGAGGTGAGCTGTGGACGGGGGAAGAAGAGGTGAGCTGTGGACGGGGGAAGAAGAGGTGAGCTGTGGACGGGGGAAGAAGAGGTGAGCTGTGGACGGGGGAAGAAGAGGTGAGCTGTGGAAGGGGGAAGAAGAGGTGAGCTGTGGACGGGGGAAGAAGAGGTGAGCTGTGGACGGGGGAAGAAGAGGTGAGCTGTGGACGGGGGAAGAAGAGGTGAGCTGTGGAAGGGGGAAGAAGAGGTGAGCTGTGGACGGGGGAAGAAGAGGTGAGTTGTGGACGGGGGAAGAAGAGGTGAGCCGTGGACGGGGGAAGAAGAGGTAAGCTGTGGACGGGGGTAGAAGAGGTGAGCTGTGGACGGGGGAAGAAGAGGTGAGCTGTGGACGGGGGAAGAAGAGGTGAGCTGTGGACGGGGGAAGAAGAGGTGAGCTGTGGACGGGGGTAGAAGAGGTGAGCTGTGGACGGGGGAAGAAGAGGTGAGCTGTGGACGGGGGAAGAAGAGGTGAGCTGTGGACGGGGGAAGAAGAGGTGAGCTGTGGACGGGGGTAGAAGAGGTGAGCTGTGGACGGGGGAAGAAGAGGTGAGCTGTGGACGGGGGAAGAACCTCATCACTGCAGAGTACACTTTCCTGAGCACTGTGTATTATGCCCTCTTGGGCCTTAAGCAATACAAATTATTATTTTTTTAAGGCTTTCTTTCTTCTATTTGCATCTGGTGATTCAGCCAGCAAGTCTGTTGTTTTTCACAGCACAAACTCTCCAGCAGAATGTATCAGTCTGACAGGGATGAGACAAAGCACTCACCACTGATAGGGGTGAATAAAATGATCAGCTTTTCTAAATCCATGCCAAACCTTTATCCCAAAAGGAGAAAAAACTGTTTGCTGTAACAGGTTATAAAGCGTGAGCTGGAGTTTGGCTTCAATTTGTTAGTGTATCTAAATCTGCTAATACATTTAACACCCCCCCCCCCCAGACTTACAATTTTACTATCTGTTGTGCCTCCTGTGCTCCTTCATCCAGTTGTGTCTCACTAATACAGGTGTGTTACTGGCCAGGTCACCAGGTGAAAACAGAGGGAAAACGAATGCAGCCACCATATCTAATGATTGTTAAGCTGCAATATATAACATTTTTGGTTTTGTGTTTAATATCGCTTTAATTTAAAATAAATTAAAATATCATTTTTTGGAATGTCTATACACCAGAATTTTCCTTGAATTTTCTGTGTTTTGGGCACTGATAAGTCTGCCAGATGCACAGGTGGGCACCATTAACAAGCCTGCCTGTCCTGGCTGGGGGTGGGGGGTGGGGGAGGGGTGCAGAAGAAGGTGCCCCCCCCCCCGGTGATCCTTCATCTGGGTAATAGTGATGTGTGAACAGAGGCGGCTCTCCCCTCTGATCTCAGACCCCTCTGATCACACACCTGTCCTTCTATCAGGGTCAGCTCCGGAGACAACACAGGAGCGCGGGGACACCTGGGACCCATTACAGGGACTTGTAGGGGCCGTGCAGAGGGTGGAGGTCAAAGCAGAGAGGGTGTGTGGGGGAGGGGGGGATCGCCCTTTAAATTATGTTGTGACTTCCAGAAATAAAACATCCCATGAAGAGAAACATAAACAGCCTGATAATAACAATACTGAGAGTCCCCCGGTGTCTGAAACATGTGGGCATCAGCTGCCACATTCTCCTTCATAGACCCTGAAAAATTTATTTTTTTATAAATCCCCATTTTATTTTTTTAAGATAATCAACTTATAATATTGTGGGATTTTGTATTACGATGTTAGAAGATAAACTTTCACAGCTCACATATTTCTATTTTACAGAAAAGACATCACCACTGTCCAGATATAAGATATATTATACAGGAGTGACATCACCGCTGTCCAGATATAAGTTATATTATACAGGAGTGACATCACCACTGTCCAGATATAAGTTATATTATACAGGAGTGACATCACCGCTCTCCAGATATAAGATATATTATACAGGAGTGACATCACCGCTCTCCAGATATAAGATATATTATACAGGAGTGACATCACCGCTCTCCAGATATAAGATATATTATACAGGAGGGACATCACCGCTCTCCAGATATAAGATATATTATACAGGAGTGACATCACCGCTCTCCAGATATAAGATATATTATACAGGAGTGACATCACCGCTCTCCAGATATAAGATATATTATACAGGAGTGACATCAGCGCTCTCCAGATACAAGTTATATTATACAGGAGTGACATCACCGCTCTCCAGATATAAGATATATTATACAGGAGTGACATCACCACTCTCCAGATATAAGTTATATTATACAGGAGTGAAATCACCACTGTCCAGATATAAGTTATATTATACAGGAGTGACATCACCACTCTCCAGATATAAGATATATTATACAGGAGTGACATCACCGCTCTCCAAATATAAAATATATTATCGAGGAGTGACATCACTGCTCTCCAGATATAAGTTATATTATACAGGAGTGACATCACCACTTTCCATATACAAGTTAAATTATACAGGAGTGACATCACCACTCTCCAGATATGATATACACTATATTGTCAAAAGTATTGGGACACCTGCCTTTACACGCACATGAACTTTAATGGCGTTCCAGTCTTAGTCTGTAGGGTTCAATATTGAGTTGGCCCCGCCCTTTGCAGCTTTAACAGCTTCAACCCTTCTGGGAAGGCCGTCCACAAGGTTTAGGAGATGTGTCTATGGGAATGTTTGACCATTCTTCCAGAAGCGCATTTGTGAGGTCAGGCACTAATGTTGGACGAGAAGGCCTGGCTCACAGTCTCAGCTCTAATTCATCCCAAATGTGTTCTATCGGGTTGAGGTCAGGATTCTGTGCAGGCCAGTTCCTCTACCCCAAACTCGCTCATCCATGTCTTTACGGACCTTGCTTGATTGAGCTACGCGGAGTGGTCACACGAGGCCTTTCAAACTCACTGGGATTTTGATCTTTTCTAGTTAGCTCAGTAGTCTGTTACTTCACGTGGAATGCACTCAGAAAAAAGTCCTTCCTGTCGAGATGGTGGTGCACGCCATTCTGGGTGAGGTTGGGAAGATTCGGGGTCTTGGCCTGGAAAAAGGTCTTTGTAGCCACTATCTGTCAGTCTCTGGGTGTGCGACTTTTTTTATAAGATCACATTTTTGGAAAAAGGCCGCATACATAGGTTAAATGTTTAATCGTTTCTTAGCCTGAGGGTCTATTATGGTTGAGGTAGGGTTGTGTTTTGCATAATTTTGTAGTTTACTGATAAAAAAATAATGTTTTTTTGGATATAATTCTATTTATGTTATTTTCAGAAAAAAATTTATTTTCTGTTATAAGCTCATGTAAGCTTCTTTGTTTCGGTTTATATATATATATATATATATATATATATATATATATATATATATATATATATATATATATATATATATATATATATTATATTAAAAACAAGCTGTACGTTTCCAAGATTTTAAATAAACAAAAATTTGCACTCTATGGGTCCTTTCACACGGGGCGGATCAGTTCTGATCCGCCCCGTGGATATCCGTTTGCTCAGCGGGGATCACTCCGCCGATCCCCGCTGAGCAGGAAGATGACAGGTCTGTCTCTGCACACTGCGCAGGGACGGACCTGTCACAGCGCCGCTCTCCCCTATGGGAGATCGGATGACGACGGACCGCAGTGCCCGTCGTCACCCGATCCGATCCGCAGACGGATGGAAAAATAGCTTTTTCCTCCGTCACACTTTTTCGGATCGGAGCGGGTCGGATGTCAGCGGACATGTCACCGCTGACATCCGACGCTCCATAGAGCTCTATGGAGCACCCGTTCAGGTCCGCCTGAAAAACTGACAGGCGGATCTGAACGGGACATCAGTGTGAAAGGGGCCTAAGGGTGGGCCAGTGAAAAGCCTGAGGGTCGGACATGATAAACTCCCAGCTTATATTGCTTTGTGCCAGAAAATGCTTCAGCAGTGGTGAGTGACAAGTGGCGAGTGACGAGTGTTGAGTGGCAAAGTCTCTTCCTAGGAAGGTCCTGGAGAGGAGGGTTGTTCAATCTGCCTTCAGCGAGCCGCTGGATTTGAGGGATTGCCCAGGCCCTGTAATGGGGGAGGGTCTGCTTTTCATGAATCTGGAGAGAATCCCTTTAGAGTTTCGGGATTTGGCATGGTGCTCTTTCTATGGCAAACTATGTAAAGGGTAACTTGAAGCCAGGGCCGTCTTTAACATTGATTGGACCCTGGGCAAAACTTTTCTTGGGCCCTCCCCTCCATGCAGTTTTGCTCTCCCCCTGCTCTGAGACATACAATAAATAGCAGCTAGACTCAAAATCAGTTTACTGAATCAGATCAGGCAGCTATTGCGACTGGTTGCTAGAGGTTACAGTGTATCATTGCCGCTCACTGACTGGTTGCCAGAGGTTACAGTGTATCATTACTGCTCACTGACTGGTTGCTAGAGGTTACAGTGTATCATTACCGCTCACTGACTGGTTGCTAGAGGTTACAGTGTATCATTACCGCTCACTGACTGGTTGCCAGAGGTTACAGTGTATCATTACTGCTCACTGACTGGTTGCTAGAGGTTACAGTGTATCATTACCGCTCACTGACTGGTTGCCAGAGGTTACAATGTATCATTACTGCTCACTGACTGGTTGCTAGAGGTTACAGTGTATCATTACCGCTCACTAACTGGTTGCTAGAGGTTACAGTGTATCATTACCGCTCACTGACTGGTTGCCAGAGGTTACAGTGTATCATTACCGCTCACTGACTTGTTGCTAGAGGTTACAGTGAATCATTACCGCTCACTGACTGGTTGCTAGAGGTTACAGCACACATTACATCTCACTGGTTAGTTGCTAGAGGTAACAGCACATGATTTCTGCTTGTTGATTGGTTGCTAAAGATAACTGTGGATATGACCTCAGGGGGGGCATGATATAAATATCAATGCTGCCGGCCACCGCTATTTACATATGAATGCCGTCGCTATTTACATATGAATGCCAGCAATTTACATGTACACACAGGGCCGGCAGGTGAGTCATCTGTACACAACAATAGGGTAGAGCTGGGGCAGCATTAGTAGCAGCACTTCACACTGAGATATCAGGACACAGCACAGGACTAAAACCTCAAGGGGCGAGGGGAATTTAAACCAGGATAGTTGGCAAGTATGAGGCAGCTGCTTTGGGCCCCCACAACAATGACAGGGCCCAGGGCAGCTGCCCCTTTTGCCCTGCCTTAAAAATGACCCTGCTTGAAGCATCGCTCTGTTGAGAACCGTGGTTGTCCAAGAGTGGTGGGGTGGAGGAAACAATGGACCATTTTCATTTATTGTTTCAGCGCCCTTTCAAAACAGGAGTCTATAAGAGGATGGGTTGGGCTCTGGTATCCATTTCCTTTCCCGCTTAAGTTAAGCGGAGTGGTCATACGGGGCTTTTGAGACTCATCGAGACTTTGATTTTATGAAACTTTTTCTAGTTAGTTTATTGGTCTGTTACTTCACGTGGAATACACTGTGTCTCCACTCAGAAAAATAGTCCTTCCTATCGAGGTGGCGGTGCACAACATTCTGGGTGAGGTTGGGAAGATTCAGGGTCTTGAGAATGACGGGGGGCCTGAACAAAGGCGTGGAGGAATGTCGCCGTAGCTGCTTTCTATCAGTCTCTGGGTGTGCGGCTTTTCTTTCTGTCCTTTCACGTCCCCTAGATTTTTATAAAATTAGATTTTTGACAAAAAGGCTGCATGCATGGGTTACATGTGTAATCGTTTTTTAGCCCGGGGGTGTGTTTAGGTGGAGGTTGTGGCTTTGTTGAGGTGAATCATGAATCTTTCTTTATGCTTTTTTTTTTTCTGGCAAAAAATACATTTTCTGTTTCTATGCTGATGTAAGCTTTTTTTGTTTATATATAATTTTTATTTATTTTGTATATATGTACATTTTTTTTTTTATTATGTTATATGTTTGTAGGACTTTTAATAAACAGAAATGTACACTCTTATGCCCCCACCACAGTCACACTGTTATTATTATTATTATTATTATTATTTTACATTTATAAAACTCTGATATACAATATCTCACAAAAGTGAGTACACCCCTCACATTTTTGTAAATATTTTCTTCTATCTTTTCATGTGACACTTGTCTACAATGTAAAGTAGTGAGTGTACAGCTTGTATAACAGTGTAAATTTTCTGTCCCCTCAAAATAACTCAACACACAGCCATTAATGTCTAAAGCGCTGGCAACAAAAGTACACCCCTAAGTGAAAATGTCCAAATTGGGTCCAATTAGCCATTTTCCCTCCTCAGTGTCATGTGACTCGTTAGTGTTACAAGGTCTCAGGTGTGAATGGGGAGCAGGTGTGTTAAATTTGGTGTTATCGCTCTCACTCTCTCATACTGGTCACTGGAAGTTCAACATGGCGCCTCATGGCAAAGAACTCTCTGAGGATCTGGAAAAAAGATTTGTTGCTCTACATAAAGATGGCCTAGGCCAGTGATGGCGAACCTTGGCACCCCAGATGTTTTGGAACTACATTTTCCATGATGCTCCACTACACTGCAGAGTAAATGAGCATCATGGGAATGTAGTTCCAAAACATCTGGTGTGCCAAGGTTCGCCATCACTGGCCTAGGCTATAAGAAGATTGCCAAGACCCTGAAACTGAGCTGCAGCACGGTGGCCAAGACCATACAGTGGTATAACAGGACAGGTTCCACTCAGAACAGGCCTCGCCATGGCTGACCAAGTAAGTTGAGGTCACGTGCTCAGCGTCATATCCAGAGGTTGTATTTGGGAAATAGACGTATGAGTGCTGCCAGCATTGCTGCAAAGGTTGAAGGGGTGGGGGGTCAGCCTGTCAGTGCTCAGACTATACGCCGTACACTGCATCAAATTGGTCTGCATGGCTGTCGTCCCAGAAGGAAGCCTCTTCTAAAGATGATGCACAAGAAAGTCTGCAAACAGTTTGCTGAAGACAAACAGACTAAGGACATGGATTACTGGAACCATGTCCTGTGGTCTGATGAGACCAAGATAAACTTATTTTGTTCAGATGGTGTCAGGCGTGTGTGGGGGCAACCAGGTGAGGAGGACAAAGACAAGTGTGTCTTGCCTACAGTCAAGCATGGTGGTGGGAGTGTCATGGTCTGGGGCAGCGAGAGTGCTGCCAGCACTGGGGAGCTACAGATCATTGAGGGAACCAATAAATTCCAACATGTACTGTGACATACTGAAGCAGAGCATGATTCCCCCCCCTTCAGAGACTGGGCCACAGGGCAGTATTCCAACATGATAACGATCCCAAACACACCTCCAAGGCCACCACTGCCTTGCTAAAGAAGCTGAGGGTGAAGGTGATGGACTGGCCAAGCATCTCTCCAGACCTAAACCCTATTGAGCATCTGTGGGACATCCTCAAACGGAAGGAGAACTCCAGTGGCAACCTGTGAAGCTCTGGTGAACACCATGTCCAAGAAGGCAGTGCTGGAAAATAATGGTCGCCACACAAAATATTGAGACTTTGGGCCCAATTTGGACATTTTCACTTAGGGGTGTACTCACTTTTGTTGCCATTAATGGCTGTGTGTTGAGTTATTTTGAGGGGATAGCAAATTTACATTGTTATACAACCTGTACACTCGCTACTAAGTAATACACAGAGATGAAACAAATCCTCCTACATGAGTTGTACCTGTCTATCTGCAGTCTTATCTTCTCTACATCGATTCTAAGTGCTAAATTATAAAGCTTATCTGAGAGTTCAGAATAAAGGAGGTGGAGAGTTGATGTTACACTCTGCAGAGCTCAGTGAGGAGAGCTCTTAAAGCTGAATGGAGGGAAGGGACAGACCCCCTTCACAAAGCACATGAGAACAGAGCTGAGGCTGTCATTCACAGGCTGTGTGCCGGAGGTCCCTCCCCCGGTCACCCTTTTTTTGTCTTGGTGTCAGGAAAACTTGTCAGAAGTGATTCATGCTGATTGCAGAGGCAGTAGACAGAAATGATACTTAGTGCTCTAGATTGAGACAAGTGCACACTATAGAGCAGTGGTCTCCAAACTGCAAGCTGAGGGCCGGCTGAGGCCCTTTGCTTGCCTTTGTCCGACCCTTGAGGCACTATTCTTACTATGGACACCAACGGTGCAGCGCCAATGCTTATACTGGCAACAGTGGTGCACTATTCCCTCCACTGATACCAATTAAGGGCCACTATTCCTCCCATTGACACCAAAGACGGGGTACTATTCCTCCCACTCACATCAGTGAGGTCCACTGTTCCTACCACTAATCCCAATGATGGGGCATCATTCCTCCCACTGACACCAAAGATGGGGTACTATTGTCCCCATTGACATCAATGATGGTCCACTATTCCTACCACCAATACCAATGATGGGGCATTTTTCATCCTCCCACTGACCACTAAGCCTGAGACATTCCATGGACTTCCATCGATGTTGGGGGCATTTTCTCCCATTGGCCACAGTCCGGCCCTCCTAAAGTCTGAAAGGAAGGAAACTGGCCCTTTGATTAGGAAGTTTGGAGACCCCCTGCTATAGAGGGATGTGCTTTGTTCATATTTCATGTCTGAGGTTTGCAATCACTTTAAGGCCAACTTGATTGGAAGTCGGATAATCTACTAATTTGTTTTCAGGCTGTGGTTAGAAAGCAAAACAAAGTAAAAAAAAAGCATACAAACTCCATGTATCTATATGGTTTTGTAACAGGAAGGACCCCAGCACTGCAAGGCAAGCGTGCCAGCCATTCAGCCGCCATACTGTCTATGTTTCCACCCAAACGCGCCGACGGCTCAGCCGGCTATCCTGTTCGGTGAATCTTTTTGACAGGCTGAACTTTTGCCCCGCGCATGAAAGATATTCAGAAAACAGCTCTGCATGCGGCTTCATTGTCTTCAGTTTAATTTACTGTGCTTTTCGAAAATTTCTCACCGTATAAAGCAAAAAATAATTATACTTTCCCACAGTGGGAAATATTTCGTGAGATTTCTGCCGCCCTCGGCCTCTCCCTCCCCGGAGTGTGCGATGGCCGGAGAAGGATAATTGCGGGCCAAAATCGCTCAAGAGAAGTTGGACGGCGAGGATGAGATTCCCGTTATACGTTGGAGCGGTGCGCGGCTGAGCGTTCCCAGTGCCACGCCTTGACTTTCATTCCGTCCATACATCACAGGGCGCACCACTGACAGTCCGGGCAGAAATATCTGTATGAAAGGGCTGTGTCGTGTGTGACTGTAATGTGACACAGATGGGACCGACCGCTACGATATTCTATATTCCCCCGCCTGAGATCCTGCGTGCTTTACATGATCTTAAAGATGGAGGAATAGAGTTTCTGTTAAAGTTCTGTAAACCCCAAATTGTATTCTTTAGTATTCTTTAGTATATTTTGGCATCGGGTCTCACTGTATACAGTTTTATTAACCAGCTCAGCTCTCACCCCCCCCCCCCCCCCTGTACACCGGAGTAGGGCAATCTTTACATCTCTGCTATTATATAACTCCTAAGATACCAAAGTAATAACAGTGCTCTGAATAAATGAGTACAACCCCTTTTGAAAAGTAAAATTTTAATCAATATTCCAATGAACGCAAGGACAAATTTCCACCAACATTTTGACAAAGCTGAAAGTAAGGTTAATAATATAATTAATTCCCCGTACGCAGGATCGGACTTTTCCGACAACAAAACCATTCAATTTTTGTTCGAAGGGTGCCGCCTCCAACTTGTCTTGCATACACACGACCACACAAATGTTGGCCAACAATTACGAATGTAGTGACGTACAAGAGAAGAAAAAGACGGGCTCCCACTACGTCAGCAATAGCGGTGTGGTGGTTCCATCCCTCTATATATAGACCAAGAAGAATACCCTAAGATGGGACTTTGACAGACCACCAACACATGCAAAGCAACTATAAAATATAGTGTTTATTGATACAAAAAATATTAAAACAGACAGCTAGCATCTGAGAAATATACAATATAATACAACTAGAACATTACAACAACACTTGTGCTCTCATGGGGGTAGGACAGGGCTGTACTGGGACAGAAATTTGGCCCTGGACTTCATCCAGACCGGCCCACTTACATTTTGAGTGTCCCATCAGCACCCCCTTACATCAGAGTGTCCCATTACCAGTCCCCTTAAATCAGAGTGTCCCATCAGCACCCCCTTACATTAGAGTGTCCCATGAGCAACCTCCTTACATCAGAGTGTACCATGAGCAGTCCCCATACATCAGAGTGTCCCATCACCAGCTCCCTATATCAGAGTGTCCCATGAGCACCCCCTTACAACAGAGTGTCCCATCACCAGCCCCCTTACAACAGAGAGTTCCATCACCAGCCCCCTTACAACAGAGTGTCCCATCACCAGCCCCCTTACATCAGAGTCTTCCATCAGCACCCCCTTACATCAGAGTGTCCCATCAGCACCCCCTTACATCAGAGTCCCCCATCAGCACCCCCTTACAACAGAGTGTCCCATCACCATCCCCCTTACAACAGAGTGTCCCATCAGCACCCCCTTACATCAGAGTGTCCCATCAGCACCCCCTTACATCAGAGTGTCCCATCAGCACCCCCTTACAACAGAGTGTCCCATTACCAGCCCCCTTACATCAGAGTGTCCCATCAGCAGCCCCTTACATCAGAGTGTCCCATCAGCAGCTCCCTTACATCAGAGTGGCCCACTGAGCCATCAGCCCACCGGGAAACTCCCGGTAGTCCAGATGGCCAGTACATGCCTGGGGTAGGATACCCCAAACCCGACGCATTTCCAGTTTTGCTTGAAAACTTTCATCAGGGGTGGAGAGTAAGGTGAGATAGAGTGCAATAACAGCTCTAAAAATGAGAAAGAGACATGTCAAAAAGTGAACAGCACTCGAAAATGGAACCTCTTACCTACTTCCATATTTTTAATGTTTGTTACCAACAGAGGTAGTGGATCTTTAACTTAATTTCCACACCAGCCTGCATTCTCTGTGGAGGGGCGTACCAGTCTCCGGGGGCCTCAGTCACTAGGGACCTTGTTTTGGGGTCCATCTGCATTTGCATCTAATATGTTTATATCTCATTGAGGATTGGCTCCATCGTGGTATGTAGGACCTAACACGGGGGGGAATCTGTTTGCCCAGTCTGGGAAATGCGGGGTATGATATGAACTGTATTTATTTTCGGGTGCTGTTCACCTTTTGACATGTCCCTTTCTCATTTTTAGAGCATATATTACACTGTATCTCACCTTACTCTCCACCCCTGATGAAAGTTTTCAAGCAAAACTGGAAAAGTGTCGGGTTTGGGGTATCCTACCCCCATGAGAGCACAAGTGTTGTTGTAATGTTCTAGTTGTATTGTATTGTATATTGCTCAGATGCTAGCTGTCTGTTTTAATATTTTTTGTATCAATAAACACTATATTTTATAGTTGCTTTGCATGTGTTGGTGGTCTGTCAATGTCCCATCTAGGGGCTCTTCTTGGTCTAGTAACGTACAAGATGTGCGGCGAGCCGATAAAAAGGAAGTTCAGTAGTCATGCACCACCCTTTGGGCTCCTTCTGCTAATGTTGTGTTTGGTGAGCATTGATTCCGAGCATGCGTGGACTTTTGTGCGACTGACTTGTGTACACGCGATCGGAAAAGTCTGACAACCAAAATTTGTTGGCGGAAAATTTGAGAACCCGCTAGTCAACATTTGTTGGCGGAAAGTCCGACAACAAATGTTCGATGGAGCATACACACGGGCGGACTTTCCGCCAACAAGCTCACATCCAACATTGTTGTCAGAAAATCCGATCGTGTGTACGCGACATTAGATTACAAAATCTTCAGTTTTACTCAAATTAGTTGATGCAAAAATGAATACACCCCACAACAAAAACTCCACCATCTACTATTTTGTATGACCTCCATGATTTATAAGGACAGCACCAAGTCTTGTAGGCATGGAATCAACAAGTTGGCGACATGTCGTAACATTAAACTTTTTAAATAGTTCAAGAATGACCTCTTTTAGAGCCTGGATGGTGGATGGAGAGAGATGCTCATCTCTTCAGAATTCCACATCGGCGTTCTGATTGAACGGGAGACATACTTGGCCACTGAATCACTTTCACCGGTTCTTCTTCAGAAATGCAACAGTGGCCTTATACACATGATCGGAATTTCAGCCAGCTAAAGACTGATGAGAGCTTTTCATCAGAAAATGCGACCATGTGTATGCTCCATCGGAATTTAGCTGGCCAAATTCCCGCCAGCAGAAAATGGAGAGCATGTTCTCAATTTTCCCGACAGAAAAACTTTCTATCGGAAATTCCGATTGTGTGTATGCAATTCCGACATGCAAAAACTCACGCATGCTCAGATTCAACTACGAGATGGAAGCTATTGGCTACTGGGTATTGAACTTCCTTTTTCTAGTCCCGTCGTATGTGTTGTACGTCCCCGCCTTCTTGGCGGTCGGAATTTGGTGTGACCGTGTGTAGGCAAGACAGCTTGAGCCGAATTCCGAGTTTTTTCCGACCAAAATTCAGATCGCGTGTACGCGGCATTAGATGTGTGCACTATTTCTCCCACTGATACCAATGAGGGGGCATCACTCCTCCCACTGACACCAAAGGTGGGGGTACTATTCTTCCCACTGACATCAATGATGGTCCACTGTTCCTACCACTAATACCAATGATGGGACATTTTTCCTCCTCCTACTGACCACATTTTTTAAATCCCACTGAAATTCCACTGACCACATCAAACTTTTTCCATTCTTCAAGAACAACCTCTTTTTAGAGCCTGGATTAGGGATGGGCGAACGGTTCGCCCGGCGGTCGTTTCGCGGCGAATTTCGTCTGTTCGCGGTCTGCCCGATCGGCGGACTATTGCCGCCGTTCACCCGGCGGACTTCCGTGTTTACTGTGTAAAAGAACTTTGACCTATGATGACACATCCATCATGGGGTACAGGACAGCCAATTGAGACATTACAGCACATGGACACTTGGACATTCCCCCTAACTTATAAATAGACCCGATCCGGTGGCCATTTTACATTCTTTCTTCTGTCACTATAGGGATAGGTTGCTGTGTGGAGCAGGGAGAGACTGCAGTGACCCAAATCGCTAGCTATTTGGTCCACAAAAGTTATTTTCAGGACTGGTATAGGTGTTAGGTGTAGTTCAGGATATAGGTTTGAGGCACTGCTGTGCTACTGGTTTTTGCAGCAGCCTGTCTTTTGTCAGTGTAGAGAGAGGGACAGGACGCTGTGTGCTGCAGGGACAGTCAGTTTAATCATAAGCTGTTACTATTAGGTCCACAAAAGTGCTATTCAAGTTATTGTTCCAGCAGCCTCTGTTTTGTCAGTTTAAATAGGGACAGGCAGGAAGCTGTGTGTGAGGCAATGAGGGACAGTCATTTTAATCAGTAGCTGTTACTATTAGATCCACAAAGGTTCTTTTCAGGACTGGTATGGTAATAGGCTTGTACACGTATAATATTCTTTCTACCAAATATAGAAAGAATATTATACTTGACTGCTTCCCTTCTGCTGCAGTAGTCCTTTATCAGTATAGGGACAGTCTGCTAATCATTCACAACCTACTTGTTCCACAAAGGTCCTTATAAGGACTGGTAAGGTCTAGGGTACTACAGTACATAGGGTTGAGTGAGGTACAGTCTGCTATTCCTTAAGGACTGGTATAGGTCCACAATTTATATAGGGTTGAGTTGCACTACTGCTGACTGCTGCCCTTCTGCTACAGTAGTCCTTTATCAGTATAAGGACTGAGGTACAGTCTGCTAATCATTCACAGCCTACTAGTTCCACAAAGGTCCTTATAAGGACTGGTAAGGTCTAGGGTACTACAGTACATAGGGTTGAGTGAGGTACAGTCTGCTATTCCTTAAGAACTGGTATAGGTCCACAATACATAGGGTTGAGGTGCACTACTGCTGACTGCTGCCCTACTGCTGCAGTAGTCCTTTATCAGTATAGGGACTGAGGTACAGTCTGCTAATCATTCACAACCTACTTGTTCCACAAAGGTCCTTATAAGGACTGTTAAGGTCTAGGGTACTACAGTACATAGGGTTGAGTGAGGTACAGTCTGCTATTCCTTAAGGACTGGTATAGGTCCACAATACATAGGATTGAGGTGCACTACTGCTGACTGCTGCCCTTCTGCTGCAGTAGTCCTTTATCAGTATAGGGACTGAGGTACAGTCTGCTAATCATTCACAACCTACTAGTTCCACAAAGGTCCTTATAAGGACTGGTAAGGTCTAGGGTACTACAGTACATAGGGTTGAGTGAGGTACAGTCTGCTATTCCTTAAGAACTGGTATAGGTCCACAATACATAGGGCTGAGGTGCCCTACTGCTGACTGCTGCCCTACTGCTGCAGTAGTCCTTTATCAGTATAGGGACTGAGGTACAGTCTGCTAATCATTCACAACCTACTTGTTCCACAAAGGTCCTTATAAGGACTGTTAAGGTCTAGGGTACTACAGTACATAGGGTTGAGTGAGGTACAGTCTGCTATTCCTTAAGGACTGGTATAGGTCCACAATACATAGGGTTGAGGTGCACTACTGCTGACTGCTGCCCTTCTGCTGCAGTAGTCCTTTATCAGTATAGGGACTGAGGTACAGTCTGCTAATCATTCACAACCTACTAGTTCCACAAAGGTCCTTATAAGGACTGATAAGGTCTAGGGTACTACAGTATATAGGGTTGAGTGAGGTACAGTCTGCTAATCCTTAAGGACTGGTATATCACGGTGCTGGTGTCAGTGCTTTATGTCACGCTGCTGATGTCAGTGCTCTCTATCACGGTGCTGGTGTCAGATCACTCTATCACGGTGCAGGTGTCATTGCTGTATGTCACGCTGCTGATGTCAGTGCTCTCTATCACGGTGCTGGTGTCAGTGCTGTATATTGGGGTACGGTTCTGGTGTCAGTGCTTTATGTCACGCTGCTGATGTCAGTGCTCTCTATCATGGTGCTGGTGTCAGATCACTCTATCACGGTGCAGGTGTCATTGCTGTATGTTACGCTGCTGATGTCAGTGCTCTCTATCACGGTGCTGCTGTCAGTGCTGTATATCACGGTGCTGGTGTCAGTGCTTTATGTCACGCTGCTGATGTCAGTGCTCTCTATCACGGTGCTGGTGTCAGATCACTCTATCACGGTGCAGGTGTCATTGCTGTATGTCACGCTGCTGATGTCAGTGCTGTATATCATGGTGCTGGTGTCAGTGCTGTATATCACGGTGCTGGTGTCATTGCTGTATGTCACACTGCTGGTGATCATCTCCTGCACCCTCTTCTTTGCCTACCCTGACCTTCCCTCTCCTCCATTGCCTTCATGCGCTCCACAGTCCTGAATTGTCACAACAATTTCCCATATAAAAAAGAATGCTTGTAGTTGTCGATCCCAGATTCATCTCATACATGTGTTATGTCATTGGCCATGTGGTGGGACTATGTTTGCCCAGCTAATAATTATTTTGTGGCTGCAAATTTGACGTGTAGGTTTGCAAAGTTTGCGTCCCATTGAAGTCAATGGGGCCCGTCGTGAACGTTACGGTTCGCAAACTATCGGCCGCGTTCGCGAAACGTCCCGTCGGAAGTTCAGCCTGGATGGTGGATGGAGAGAGATGCTCGTCTCTTCAGAGACATATTTGGCCACTGAATCACTTTCACCCGGTTCTTCTTCAGAAATGCAACAGTGGCCTTATGCCGCATACACACGATCGGACTTTCCCGGCGGACTCGATCTGGCGGACCAGAGTCCGTCAGACAATTCGATTGTGTGTGGGCTCCAGCAGACTTTTTCTTCCCCAAAAAATTAGACTGGCTTCAAATTTGTCCGCCGGACTCGGCTTTTAGCGGACAATCCGTTCGTCTGTGTGCTGGTCCGACGGACTAAAACCGACCCTAGGGCAGCTATTGGCTACTGGCTATGAACTTCCTTATTCTTCGTCATCATGTTAGAATCCATCAGACTTCTGGAGTGATCGTGTGTGGCCAGGTTCGTTCGTTTGAAAGTCCGGCAGACCTCAGCTGCAAAATCTGATGGATTGTCCGCCGGACCAAGTCCGTCGAAAAGTCCGGTCGTGTGTACGTGACATTATATGTCTTTTTTGGATGATTGTCATGTTGGAAAAGTGCAGGACGACCAAGGGCATGGAGTAATGGTGTCATCTTCTCTTTCAATATAGAACAGTACATCTGTGAGTACATGATACCATCAATGAAATGCAGCTCCCTGACACCAGCAGCACTCATGCAGCCCCACAGAAGGACACCGCCACCACCGTGTTTCACAGTAGGCACCATGCATTTTTCTTTGTACTCCTCCATACAGTTTTGAAGCCATCAGTTCCAAACACATCTCTCTTGGTCTCATCACTCCAGAGTACAGAATCCCAGTAGTCGTCTTCTTTTTCAGCATGGGCCCTGGCAAATTCAAGGCGAGATAATTAGGGGTTAATAGAATAAATCTGAACAAATTTTATATAAAAAAAAAGTTTAGATGCAAAAGTAGCAATGTTACTTTGTATCTCTTTATGCCTAAATAATATTTATAAACATTGGGGTTGATTTAATAAATGCAAATCCACTCTGCACTACAAGTGCTCTTCGAAGTGCAGTCGCTGTAGATCTGAGGGGAAGATATGAAATGAGGGGAAGCTCTGCGGATTTCTATCATCCAATCATGTGCAGGCAAAAATGCAGTTTTTTTTTTATTTTCCTTGCATGTCCCCCTCAGATCTACAGTGACTGCACTTCCAAGTGTACTTGCAGTGCACAGTGGATTTGCCTTTAATAAATAAACGCCAATGTTACTTTGTATCTCTCTATTTCCTGTCTAAGTGTTGTTTAAAAACAATGTTACTTTGTATCTCTCTGTTTGAACTATGTTTATAAACACTATGTCAGATGGTCTGTTATTTGTTATTTCAGAAACTGACATTTTATACACATATAGCTTGTGCTTTTATATGTATATATATATATATATATATATATGTGTATAGAATTTCTAGTGTTCAGCACTGATTAAAGCGGGAGTCCACCGGGACTCCGCGTTTTTTTTTTTTTTTAAAGCCAGCAGCTACAAATACTGCAGCTGCTGACTTTTAAAATAGTGACACTTACCCGCCCAGCGCGCCCGCGATGTCGGCACCCGAAGCCGATCTCTAGATCGTCACTCGGGTGCTGCCGCCGCCATCTTGGGTATGGGAATCAGGAAATGGAGCCTTTCGGCTTCATTTCCCAGTTCCCTACTGCGCATGCGTGAGTCGCACTGCTCAATATGGACGGTCCCCGCTGCCTCTGGGATCTGTGTGTTTCCCAGCAGGCAGCAGGGCACTTGCGGAAGGGGGCGGGCACTTGCGGAAAGGGGCGTAATCTACGCCCCTTTCCGCAGAGAGCTATCCCGGAAGTGGGTGCAGTTACCTGGATTATCCAGGTAACTGCACCCCCCTCCCCCCTGAAAGGTGCCAATTGTGGCGCCGGAGTGGGGGAGGATTCCGATGAGCGGAAGGTCCATTTTAGGGTGGACCTCCGCTTTAAGCAAATAATTTGTGTGAATAAGTGGCAAATTTTTTACATGGAGATCCTAAGTTCCTGTTTTAGGCTGACAACATTAAATCACTGTCTCTCTCTCTCAATCAGTAGCAACTTATTGTAGTTAGCGGTTGGGCTGTCTATCAAGTTTTGCATGATTCTCTTGCAGACCTGCAAGAAAGAAAAAAATGTTTTTTTGTTTTTTTTTCCTTTTTTGATAATTTTGTACTGCCGACTTTTATTTTACATCTTTCTTTTCTTGTCAAAATATAAAATAAACTAAAATAAAATAATAATACTAATTAGTGGCCATTTTTTGGTCCAATGACATATTGAGCATGGGTGAAAGCAGCATTGGAATCCTCTGGAGACTTTGAGACTTTTAGGCTGGATTCACACCTATGCATTTTTTGTGCTTTTTGCATTTTTAAGTTTTGCACTACAGTCCATTTAAAATGGAACATTAAAGAGGAAGTAAACCCTGATGAGTTTACTTCCTCTTTCATTTCCTGCAAAGGCAAAGCATAATGGACTACTATGCATCGCATCGCATCATATAATAGTCCATTATGTGTCACTTACCTGACACAGGAGCCAGCGAAGTCACCGCTGTTCCCTGTAGTCCACCGCATCCATCTTCTTGGTGGGGTCTCGCAGCTCCGCCGCTGTCATTCGGCAAAAGCCGCGATGACATCACTCCCACGCATGCGCACGGGAGCCGACACGCGCGGCAGCTCCGTCGTTGAGAATGCCGCGCCCAGTGCGCCTGCGCGCCGCTGTCTACGGCGCATGCGCCGTAGACAGCGTTGCCTGTTTTCGGGCAAATATCTCCTAAACCATATAGGTTTAGGAGATATTACTTGGACCTACAGGTAAGCCTTAATCTTGGCTTACCTGTAGGTCAAAGTGGTTTGTAAGGATTTACAACCACTTTAACTATGGAACTGATTCTGTAATGCAAATCTGCAAAATGCAAAAAGCACTAAAAATGCATAGGTGTGAATCCAGCCTTAAAGCCCATTATACTCTTAATAACCACCAAAATCCATTTTTCCCCCTTCCCAATTAGCTCCAATGCAATTGTCCAAAATGGCAAAATTATGAAGAAAATTTTCAGGGAATGAAAACTTTATTTTTTTATCACTTCAATTTTATTCAAATATTTTCGGTATTAATTTTTGTTTTTGGGATGTTGTGGGCTTTAAAAGGCTCCTGAGGATTATGGAAGCTCCTTTCACCTAACCCAGGACTTGTTCTTATGACAAAAAAAGATGCCTTCATTATTTTACATTTTACATTTTTACGCATAAGAAATAAATACAAAGAACAGAGGTGTATTTGTATAAAAAGTTGGCTTTGCTATTAGTTGAAATTAGTTGGAATTCGCTGATTAACTTTGGGAATTTTTCACAAATTGCATAAAACTGTAGGTAATATTCTTAAGATATGTTCCCTTCTGATTGCATGATTTTAGGATATTTTATTTCTTCTGATTGACGGGATTTTTTTTCTGTTGTAGCCAAACGTTCTCAGATTATTTTTTCTTATGATTGAATGTATTTTACCTAAGATAGAATTGTAGCACCTACCCTCCTAGGTAGGTACTAGAGAGTGTATATAGTTTTTGTCTTTTCTGCTTAACAGAGAAGCAGACAGGAAAATGTAGGTGCTGCCTGTAAAACAGAGAGTAGTGACTGATTAATGAGGTCTGCTCAGTGTGCTCACTGTGCTCTGGGTGCGGCTCATGCTGCCTTGATGTTCTGCACTAATCCAATAGCAAGAAGGAATATTGGAATGTGTGAGGAAACCCTGGCAGATGAGAGCCTGGGATGTAGATACTGCCCTCTGCCCTGGCCAATTAGAAGTCTAGAAGTTTAGTTTAGAAGATGTCTGAGGAACACATGGGCTCGGGGGTTTCAGTAAAGCCCACCTCTGAGGAGAGAGGTTCTGGTGGGTAGGAGGCAGCTGCCTCTCCCCAGTGTGGAAGGTCATGCGCCCTCAGATAGCAGATCTGAGGGCCTGAAGCCTGCAAGCTACAACCTGGGGGTTCCAGTGCAGCAGTGGCAGCCAGTGGTAACACCCCCCTCGGTTGGTTGGATGACGGTTGATCAGGTGGGTCTGGTGCACTTACCCTATCTATGGTGGGGAGCGCTTCCCCCGGGCTTCACTGGCAGTTTCCCTTGCTCGGCGGTGGTGGCTTTCCCTTCCTCTGCTCTCCACAACCATCGCGGTGGCTTCCATTTCCTCTCTCCTCCTCGGCAGCCATTTAGGATCTTTGTTATTGGTCACAGTGATCACATGGTACCAATCACATCCCATCTGTACCATATTTTTTATATATTGTCACCAGTCAGTGTCCCTGATTACCACTACACCAGTTATGTGATGATGCTGTATTGCACTGGTGACAGTACGTTAAAAAAAAAAAAAAAATTAATTTCCTAATTTTCCCAAAAATGTTGCCAAAAAATGAAAACTGCCTCTTACTAAATACCTTGGCATTTCCAGGCCTCAAGAAATTATATTAGCCGTCAGTACATCAGGAATCAGGATTGATAAATTTTTACAAATACCGTATTTATCGGCGTATAACACGCACATTAATTTTAAGAGGGAAGTTTCAGGAAAATAAAACATTTAAATAAGGAACTTTGAAGCAAAATAAGGGTCAGTGCCCATCTGCAGACTCACCATTGCCATCAATGCAGCCTGATCAATGCCCATCTGCAGCCTCATCAGTCCACATCAATGCAGGCTCGCCATTGCCATCAATGCAGCAGCCTGACCATTGCCATCAATGCAGCCTGATCAATGCCCATCTGCAGCCTCATCAGTCCACATCAATGCAGGCTCGCCATTGCCATCAATGCAGCAGCCTGACCATTGCCATCAATGCAGCCTGATCAATGCCCATCTGCAGCCTCATCAGTCCACATCAATGCAGGCTCGCCATTGCCGTCAATGCAGCAGCCTCACCATGGCTGTCAATGCAGCAGCCTCACCATTGCTGTCAATGCAGCCCGATCAATGCCCATCTGCAGCCTCATCAGTCCACATCAATGCAGGCTCACCATTGCCATCAATGCAGCAGTCTGACCATTGCCGTCAATGCAGCAGCCTCACCATTTCTGTTAATGCAGCAGCTCAACATTTCCATCAATGCAGCAGCCTCACCATTATCATCAGTGCAGCCTGATCGATGCCCATCTGCAGCCTAGAGGGGACAGGAAGGAGTGTCGACAGATTACATATAGCGATAATCTCCTATGATAGACAGAACAGTGGTCCAGTAGTGGCCCAGGAGAAGGGACTTCCTATTTCAGAGGCCGCCAAGTGAACAGAAGATTCTCACTGTATGTAATCTGAGGCGCTTGTCCCACCCCATCTCTGTCCCCTCCGAGGCAGCTAAAATTGTAGTATTGGCGTATAACACGCACAAGCTATTTGCACCCGATTTTCATGGTGAAAAAGTGAGTGTTATATGCCAATAAACACAGTATATCCCATAGTTTGTGGACTTTATAACTTTCCTAAAGACTAAATAATATACACTGATTTGGGTTATTTTCAGTTGTTTTATTTACTTTTTGTAATAGACTATCGACTTCATTCTCACATATGTATTTAGGAACTATAGAATCCAGCGCTCCCTAGTGTCTCCTGTGTCCGCCTTGGGGGGACTACCTTCGGGGGTCTCTAATTGTGCTGTTCTCACGCTCCTTTGGTCTTTGTATGCAATGTATGAACCTATGGATCCCCAAATCATATGTCAGACCCGGTTCTTACAGGGGCGACTTGTCAGGCGGCTAAGCCGCCTGACAAGTTGTGTTCCGTTCTATCCTATGGAACCGCTCTAATAGGAACGACTCAAGTCGCTCTGACTTAGAAAAAAGTCTCTGTGCTACTTCGGGACTACTTCAGGGCGACGTGCATTGTCTTCTATACAGAAGTAATTTTGCAAGCCGCCGCTGAAGTCGTGTGCAGGTCGCCTTAGAAAGTCGCGCTGCAAGTCGCGCTGCCCTTGTGTGAACCAGGGCTTAATCGTATGTTATATAATTGTCATCATTTAGTTTCATTTTTGCTAAATGATATACTCTGTTGTGGCTGTTTGACTATGAGATCATATTTATAACCTATCTTGTAGGTGACAATGACTTATTCCTCCCGAGGAAGCCGCTTATGCTGCAAAACATGTAGAGGACCCTGTCAAGATCTATATTCCGCTGCCTCCTGTGATCATTTGGAGTTCATCAACCTTTTGAATATTGGGAATGAACAATGCATTGCTGTAACTTTTAATTGTCTATAATTTTCTGTATTATTGTTCCTTCCCTATTTTAATCATGTTTTCTGTTTAATACATTGTTATATTTTATTATATTTCCACCTAATCCTTGGGTACTGAGATAGTCCAGTTTTTCTCCATTCCTACCAGGGGCAGGTTTGGGGCAGCCCCAGGTATTCCTTTCCAAAACAAATGAAGCAGATTACAGTTTGGTCTTAAATTTATGAAGAAAGATTATTTATTTGCAAAATTTTATAACTGAAATCTGTTTGGTCTTTCTTTTTTTCTCGTTTATTTAGCACCAAATAAGAAAAGAACAAGGAAAACAAGTGCTGCAACCTTCCCGCATAAAAGCCCCGCCCGGTGCTCAGAGGCTGCTGACACCTCCAACGTACCAGAATAAGCAAAGGGATGGTCGGCACTCAGGATAACATCCAAAAAAAAAGCATTCCTTTATTAAATACATGTACAGAGCTGTAAAACAGCTTATGCATTTCAGACATTAGTCCTTAGTCATGACTCCTTTAAAGAAAAGTGTTTTTTTTATTTTTTATTAAATGTTCCTCTGTTGAACCCCTATCAGGGGCGGACTGACCATTTGGGCACTCGGGCACTGCCCGGGGGCCCCATCAGGGTTGCTAGCCTGAGTAAAACCAGGGACAGTATGTAAAAATCTGTGTTTTTTTTAACATCTGTCTCTGAAATGTCCCTTACTGACATCCTTTTGGTCTAAAAATCACGAGATTATAGCTGCCCCACCTCTCCAGTACCTTCTCAGCCAATATAAACATGCCTGTGTATACTGTGTGTACATGTATGTGTATACTGTGTGATTGTATACTGTGTGTGTGTGTGTGTTTGTGTATACTGTGTGGCCCCATAATCTCTGATTGCCTGGGGGCCCCATAATCTCCTATTGCCCGGGGGCCCCATGACTTGTCAGTCTGCCCCTGACCCCTATGCATTAAGGTGAAAAAACTTCTGACACTGACCAGCTCCCCAGTTTTACTCACCTGAGCCTGTTCGTTCCCTCAGAGGAGATGCGTTGTACCTCTCTACCCAGGGTTCTTGGCTCTTGATTGGATAGATTGATAGCAGTGCAGCTATTGGCTCCCACTGTTGTCAATCAAATCCAATGACGTGGGCGCCTAGGGGCAGGAGCAAGTCCGGCATTCTGTGTCTATGGACAAAAATGCTGGACTCAGGAGTGTGCCTGCAAGGTAAACCCCAGGGAAAGTGCTTCTCCTAGGGGGTTAATCGAGGAGGAGTGCTGTTGGGGGACATCAGAAGAGGAGGATTGAGGGCCACTCTGTGCAAAATCAGCTGTACAGTGGAGGCAAGTATGATATGTTTGTTATTAAAAAAAAAAAAAAAAAGAGGGTTTACAACCACTTTAACATCTGCAGATAGAAGTTCATCCCTTTGATCTATAGATGAAATATACAAAAAGATACAAAAGGAAACAACGTTTCATTGTAGCTTTCTGTATTTGCAGCTGAGCAATGTCGTTGATAAACATTGCCACACTGCTTTTTTTTCGACAGGTCCTGATTGTCTTAACTTGTCTCTGTACTCGGCAATGCAGCTATGATTCATCAGAGCTGAATTGCCCTGTACTGGGACGGAGGGGGGGGACCCCGACAGCAGGGCAGAACTAGACGTACTGGACACACCCTGTGTACAATGATGACTTTTATTGGGCATGTCTAGCACGCCCACAGTCTCCAACTGGTTAAGGTTAAACCGCCGCTTCTCCTCCAATCTCATTGAGTAGCGCAATGTCTTCTACACGGTTGGACATTCCGACCACAAAATCCGTCAGATTTTTTCCGATGGATTTTGGCAGATACTAGTCTTGCACACACACGGTCGGACAAAGTTGTTAGAAAATCTGATCGTTTGGAATGAGGTTACGTTTGTTGCGCACGACGGGACTATGTAGAGGCTAGTAGCCAATAGCTTTGGTCTCGTAATTTAATCTGAGCATGCATGGCACTTTGTCCGTTGAAATTCTCTACAAACGATCGTAAAAAGTCTGATCGGATTTTGTTATTGGAAAATTTTAGATCCAGCTCTCAAACTTTTTCTGTCGCAATTTCCGACAGAAAAAGTCAGATAGAGCCCACACTGGATTGGATTTTCTGACACCATAATCCGATCGGACCTTTTCTGTTGGAATTTCCGACCATGTGTACAGGGCATTACACTCCCTGAGACTGAACAGTTTATTCCCTATGCTAGAATCTCCATTGAGGTATTCGTATATGGCTATCATATCTCCTCTCGAACGTGTCTCTTCTCCAAGGTGAATAAGCATAATGTTTGTAATCGTTCCTCATAACTGAGGTCCACCATTCCCTTTATTAGCTTTGTTGCCCTTCTCTGGACTCTCTCCAGCACATCCTTTCTGAGGATTGGTGACCACAACTGGATAGAATACTCAAGATGTGGCCGAACCAGAGTTTTATAAAGTGGTAGGATTATAGTTTTATCTCTGGAGTAAATTCCCCTTTTATTGCATGCTAATGTTTTGCTTGCTTTGCTTGCTGCAGCTTGGCATCGCATGCTATTACTGGGTTGCCCTGGGTGAAATGTTCCACTGGCACATTGTACCCAAAACACCAATGTCCTTACTTGATGTTTCCACACCAACCTGAGCCACTTTCTATGTTCGACCTTCCAGTGCCCACCTTAAAGTGCAATACTGGATTTGGGTGGGGTGCATTTGGCCTTGCAAACAATGACTTACTTTTACATGGGTCCTGCACAAACACACTGGCTGCACTCTCCATTTTCCATTCCAGAATTTTTTTCCTGTCCTCAGGCGCTCTCATCTCATAGAGACTGATTCTCATTTATTTTTCATACACAGTTATAAAGCCTGGGAATCCGCACCCGATCGTAGAAGGATGGAGCAGATTAAGAGAGGCTTCTGGCCATGGTGACACAGCCAGGCCTCCCCCTTCCTGCTTTGTGTGCCAGGAGTGCTCATGGGAAGAACAGGGAAGACACGACACCTCCAGACTTGTCTTCCTCTGAACTAACTCACATGAGCTCTTGATCCATTTCATCTGTTTTACCGGATCCAGCTGTGTCTAGTCATCCCATCTACATCAGTCCTGTAGGTCCACGTGCGCTAAACTGGGCTCCGCCACAAACCCGGGCAAACTGTTGGCGGTTATACAGAAATTTGTTATGGAGATGTTATCTACTGTTTTACTATACATGAATACAGTGTATATATATATATATATATATATATATATATATATATATATATATATTAGGGCTGTTACTGAATACAATTTTTGTGTTTGATTAATCGATTTCTTTTTAATCGACTAATTTCGATTAATTATAACGCACATACAGATCCAACTACTTTTAGCTGATCTCCTTGCATTGCAGCTCTGCATTAGTCAGCGGTAAATGTGGTATACACTATATACAATCACCCGACACTAGTTAGTTTCCACAATCCATGACTTAACTTCACAGTTCACACAAATACCTTTTAAATTCAAACTGTAGCACTGACGTAAGTCTTTTTTTTTTTTTGCACAATAGTGTGACAATCCCTCCACCTCCGGTCTAACTAATCACTCTCACCTTATGGCATGGACCCCTGTGCAAACAGGTGGGTCATGCAAGCGGGTTTTAAAACGGTTAACACGGACCATAAACTTCTCTCACGTCTCCTTAGATCTCAGCAAGGACGCCGGGTCATGGGTAGAAAGAAAAGATCGAATTGCTCACCGCTTAAGTATAAGATTTCATTTTTGTGTTCAAATACAAACTACTCACATAAACATGATAAAAACACAGCATGTAAAGCCTATAGTATATAAATCGCGTTAGTTCCATTGGGCAGCAGCGGGTGACGTCATGCGCAGCTCCTCCCCCTATACGCGTTGCGTTCAATCGGAACTTCAACATCACCAGACTCCTTCCCACTTCCCTTCGTTATCAGACGGAGGCACTTGGGGAAGGGGGGGAGGAGTCCGGTGACGTCGATGTCCGTGACGTCGCCGGAACTCCCTGAAGACCTGGAAGCCGGCGGAGAGGTGAGTACCGATCAAAAGAATTTTGATTGATCAAAAAAATGTATCGATTAATAGAGGAATTAATCTTTAATTTCCACAGCCCTAATATATATATATATATATATATATATATATATATATATATATATATATATATTAGGGCTGTGGAAATTAAAGATTAATTCCTTGATTAATCGATACATTTTTTTGTATATATACAGTAAAATTGATATAAAATCCAGAAAAATGATTTGCAGAATAGTGTATCATTTATTGAAATAAAGCTTGCATCAAAACGTTACAACAGTTTTGAAATACCTGAAGAAGGAGCCATAGCGATTTGAAACTATTGTAAGATGAGTTTTGGGTACATGCCATGCCTGCTGGCACCCTGGAGACCATAACAAAGTGGTTAATGCCCACATAAAGGACATATATCCTATAGAACAATTGGCAACTCACCATGTGCACAAGGATAAGACCGTGTCACCCACAGTGCAGTAGCCTCAGTGTGTCTTCAGAAGCCAGGAAGCATCTGCCCTACCTGCACCATTCTTGGTAATTCCTTGGGAGGACTACCTACATTACTGTGAGACAATCTATACACCGTATATCCATATTTTCATGTTTTAGAACACCCCCCCCCCAGTTTTCCAGTTTTTACTGGTAGCTTTGCCATTTCATTACTCAATGCACTCTGGAATTAAAAACATAAATCAAACGAAGAAATGAAGATTAAGAAAATCGTTTTGTTTAGCAAAAAGTAATCTGAAATGTTCACTCCTCAATGTAGCCTCGCTTAGCAGATATAACAGCTGAACACACTTATAGCAATCTTCCCATGAGTTAAATCAAATATTATTTGGAAAGTTCACTGGTTCAGAAGTTCTTTCAAAGACGGAGGTTTTCTTTCACCCTTTTCTGTCCAGTTCATCTCAAATCAGCTCAATCAGGTTTAAAACTCTGGACTTTGAAGACTGTCCCGGCCATTCCATGATATGAACTCTACCATCTTCGTTCCTTCTAAGGATATAGCATGGGAAAGACACATATCAAGAGAAGTAGTGGTGCTGCACACCCAGTGGCGTCACTAGGGTTGGTGTCACCTGGTGCGGAAAACATTGGTGTCACCCCCCCTCCACCAACTATTGTCCCCCCTCAGTACAGACCCCCCCCCACTAAGTACAGACCCCCCTCCCACAGTATAGATCCCCCTCACTAAGAACAGACCCTCCTTCCTCAGTACAGACCATCCTCCGTCAGTATAGACCCCCCCCACTAAGTACAGACCACCCTCCGTTAGTATAGACCCCCCTCAGTACAGACCCCCTCACTAAGTACGGACCCCCTCCTTCAGTACAGACACCCCCATCAGTGTAGAATTCCCCTTCTTAGTGCAGAAACCCTCCTTTTAGTGCAGACCCCCCTACCAGTATAGAATCCCCCCTTAGTGCAGACCCCCCCATCAGTATAGAATCCCCCTTAGTGCAGACCCCCCATCAGTATAGAATCCCCCTTAGTGCAAACCCCCCACAGTATAGACACCTCCCCTTAATATAGACACCCCCCTTAGTGCAGACCCCCATCAACATAGACACCCCCCTTAATACAGACCCCCATCAGTATAGAAACCCCCCATTTAGTGCAGACCCCCCATCATGATAGAATCCCCCCTTAGTGCCGACCCCCCATCAGTATAAAATCCCCCTTAGTGCAGACCCCCCATCAGTATAAACACCCCCCTTAATACAGACCCACCCATCAGTATAGACACCCCCTTAGTGCAAACCCCCACTATATAGACACCCCCCATTTAGTGCAGACCACCGCAGTATAGACACCCCCCATTTAGTGCAGACCCCCGCAGTATAGACACCCCCATTTATTGCAGACCCCCTCAGTATAGACACCCCCATTTAGTGCAGACCCCTGTAGTATAGACACCCTCATTTAGTGCAGACCCCTGCAATATAAACACCCCCCATTTATTGCAGACCCCTGCAGTATAGACACCCCCATTTAGTGCAGACCCCCGCAGTATAGACACCCCCCATTTAGTGCAGACGCCGCAGTATAAACACCCCCCATTTAGTGCAGACCCCACAGTATAGACAAGACACCCCCTTAGTGCAGACCCCCGCAGTATAGACACCCCCCTTAGTGCAGACCCCGCAGTATAGACAAGACACCCCCCTTAGTGCAGACCCCCGAAGTATAGACACCCCCCTTAGTGCAGACCCCCACAGTATAGACAAGACACCCCCCTTAGTGCAGACCCCCGCAGTACAGACACCCCCCTTAGTGCAGACCCCTGCAGTATAGACACCCCCCTTAGTTCTGACCCCCGCAGTATAGACACCCCCTTAGTGCAGACCCTTCCATCAGCATAGACGGGTGCCCCTTAGCACCCCCCGCACATGTCCACCATCTACTTATAATAAACTAGTGTACAGTACAGACCTCAAAACAGCACGGCCGCGGACGTACACACACATCGGTGTGTGTGTGTCGCTCGGGCTCTTCCTCCTCACTGGATGTAAACAGAGAGGAGGAGGCGGCTTCAGTCCTGTCCACTGGGGACACAGCGAGGTGCAGATCATCAACTTTCCCATATGCACAGTAGCATTGCTAGGTGGGGGCGGTATTAGCGGTGCCGCAATCCGTGGTTGTCACCTGGGTGCCCCCACCTAGCAATGCTACTGTGCACACTCCAAATGGTACAATATGGGAAAGTTCCCCCAGGGATTTTATTTCAGCAGCAGTTACTCAAATTACTTATTACTAAACCCCCCCATGTACGTCGGCAGAATGGCACGGCTGGGCACAAGCACGTACCTGTACGTTGCTTTTTAAGTGCCCAGCCGTGGGTCGGGAGCGCACCCGGTCCTGAGCTCCGTGACCATGGGACCAACGGACCCGATCGCCGCTGGTATCCCGCGATCGGGTCACAGAGCTGAAGAACGAGGAGAGGTCTGTGTACACAAACCTCTCACCGTGCTTCCTAGTGTGGCTGTCACCGATCGTCTGTTCCCTTTTATAGGGAAGGACGATCAGTGACTTCACATGCCAGGCCACGCCCCCTACAATAAAAAAAAACACATAACGTCATACATAACACCTACACTTCCCCCTAGTGGTTAACTCCTTCACTGCCAGTGTCATTTACACAGGAATCAGTGCATTTAGATAGCACTGATTGCTGTATAAATGACAATGGCCCACCCAAATATTGAACCCTACAGACTCAAACTAGGATGCCATTAAAGTTCATGTTTGTGTAAAGGCAGGCGTCCCAATACTTTTGGTAATATAGTGTATTTGAGTTAAGTTTTTCCTGTATTAAAAAAAAAAAACGTTCCTTTTGTAAACTTTAAGTCCTTTTTGAAAATTTTCGATAGATCGTCTTTCCTGGATGCAGCTGAAAGTTTATCAACTGCCTCAAATACTGCAGGTCAAAGACCTTGGAGATCCCTCTATAGGGTTTTATGAGGTGGCACCTTCTTTGGATTATCGCCTCCTTTACTTTTAACACGATACACATTTGTTGGTTTGGATGAAGATCAGAGTAGGCTTACAGCACATAAAATGCAAACAATACCGCACTTTTAGGTCCAGTCCTGACTTAACAACTTTTTGGTGTAATAGCCAGAATTTTCTTGCATCCGGTTGTATTATGTTTTGGGAGTTAATATCCCAGCTTAGTGCACCGGTCTCCAGCAACACAAGGTTAACAGAGCAGCAGAGCTTGACTCCTGTTTCTCGTTATACTCTTATGCCTCGTACACACGATCGGACTTTCCGTCCCCAACAAAACCGTGCTATTTTGTCCGAAGGGCGTTGGCTCAAACTTGCCTTACATACACACGGTCACTCAATTGTTGGCCAACAAACACGAACGTAGTGACGTACTACGTGTTTTTTTTTCCAGCTCTTTGGCGCCACCCTTTGGGCTCTGCTAATTTTGTGTTAGTAGAAGTTTGGTGAGTGTTGATTTATTTCCTGCTTTTTGGTTTGTTTCTGAACGGCCGTTTGTCAACCAGATATGTTGCGGAAATCGGAGGAGATAAGGTGTTGGAGTTATTGCTTTCACATTATTTTTTTGGTTGAATAATAATGATTTGATTTGGTATATTTTCTATATTTTTTTAATGCATAGAATGCACTTTTTTGGTTAAGTTCTATTGGCAGAGAGCATGTTTAAATTTTTGTTTTTTTTTGTTTTTTTAATGCACAATAAAAAAATTGTGTAGAATAATACTTGGCTGTGTGTTTTACTTCCAATGACAGTTTGGGAGTGGCAGTTACATTTTAAAAAATACAATGTAAAATTGACAAGGGACACCAACATAGTTGTATCTTTGATCTTAACCACTTGCAGACCGGACCAATTTGCTGGTCAAAGACCAGACCACTTTTTGCGATTCGGCACTGCGCCACTTTAACTGACAATTGCGCGGTCGTGCGACGTGGCTCCCAAACAAAATTGACGTCCTTTTTTTTCCCACAAATAGAGATTTCTTTTGGTGGTATTTGATCACCCCTGTGGTTTTTATTTTTTGCGCTATAAACAAAAATAGAGCGACAATTTTGAAAAAAACGCATTATTTTTTACTTTTTGTTATAATAAATATCCCCCAAAAATATATAAAAAAACATTTTTTTCCCTCAGTTTAGGCCGATACGTATTCTTCTATATATTTTTGGTAAAAAAAAAAACTCAATACGCGATTATTGATTGGTTTGCGCAAAAGTTATAGCGTTTACAAAATAGGGATAGTTTTATAGCATTTTTATTAATAATTTTTTTTTTTTTTTCTAGTAATGGCGGCGATCAGCGATTTTTATTGTGACTGCGACATTGTGGCGGACACATCGGACATTTTTGACACATTTTTGGGACCATTGTCATTTATACAGTAATCACTGCTATATAAATGCAGTGATTCCTGTGTAAATGACACTGGCAGTGAAGGGGTTACCCAGTGGGTGGCAGTGTAGGGGTTAAGTGTTCCTAGGGGTGTGTTACTAACTGTGGGGGGGTTGGGCTTTCATTTAGTGAACACTGATCTCTGCTCCAATCACATGGAGCAGAGATCAGCGTCACTAGTTGCTAGGCAGAATGGAGAAATGCTGTTTACTTGGCATTTCCTCCATTCGGCTGCTCCGTGAGATGATCGCGGGGATGCCCGCGGCGATCGAGTCCACGGGTCCCGCGACCGGACTCACGGGGGTCCCGACCAGCGTGGGAGTGCGCCGCCGGCGGCGTGCTCCCGATGGCAGGGCGGCATTGAATATTGGACGTACCTGTACGCCAATATGCCTGCCCGTGCCATTCTGTCGACGTACATCGTCGTGCGCTGGTCGGGAAGTGGTTAAAGTGGTTGTAAACCCTTACAAACCACTTTGACCTACAGGTAAGCCTAGATTAAGGCTTACCTGTAGGTCCAAGAAATATCTCCTAAACCTATATGGTTTAGGAGATATTTGCCCTAAAACAGGCACCGCTGTCTACGGCGCATGCGCCGTAGACAGCGGCGCGCAGGAGCACTGAGCGCGGCATTCTCAACGACGGAGCTGCCGCGCGTGTCGGCTCTCGCGCGCATGCGCGGGAGTGACGTCATCGCGGCTTCGCTGAATGACAGCGGCAGAGCTGCGAGAACCCACCAAGAAGATGGATGCGGCGGACTACAGGGGACAGCGGTGACTTCGCTGGCTCCTGTGTCAGGTAAGTGACACATAATGGACTACTATGCGATGCGATGCGATGCATAGTAGTCCATTATGCTTTGCCTTTGCAGGGAATGAAAGAGGAAGTAAACTCATCAGGGTTTACTTCCTCTTTACAAACTCCGGGATAATGGTGTTGTGGTAACTTGCACAAATAAAAAACAAAAAAAACATAATAATATTATTCTTTTTTTTTTTTGTTTTTTTTTTGTTTACAAACGATTTTTATTATGTGAAAGGTCAGAGTATAAAACTGATACAATGATGGTACAAATAATATTATTCTTGATATCACTAGAATAAAAAAAGCCTTTGAAAATTTGTTGGCAATAACTCCATCAGTATCACCAGCAAAGCAGCTCCATTATTATCCCATGAACCACTTAAGGAGCGCCTCGCGCCGATGTACGTCGGCAGAATGGCACGGCTGGGCACAAGCACGTACCTGTACGTTGCTTTTTAAGTGCCCAGCCGTGGGTCGGGAGCGCACCCGGTCCTGAGCTCCGTGACCATGGGACCAACGGACCGAATCGCCGCTGGTGTCCCGCGATCGGGTCACAGAGCTGAAGAACGAGGAGAGGTCTGTGTACACAAACCTCTCACCGTGCTTCCTAGTGTGGCTGTCACCGATCGTCTGTTCCCTTTTATAGGGAAGGACGATCAGTGACTTCACATGCCAGGCCACGCCCCCTACAATAAAAAAAAACACATAACGTCATACATAACACCTACACTTCCCCCTAGTGGTTAACTCCTTCACTGCCAGTGTCATTTACACAGGAATCAGTGCATTTAGATAGCACTGATTGCTGTATAAATGACAATGGTCCCAAAAATGTGTAAAAAATGTCCGATGTGTCCGCCATAATGTCGCAGTCACAATAAAAATCGCTGATTGCCGCCATTACTAGTAAAAAAAATTTTTTTTAAATAAAAATGCTATAAAACTATCCCCTATTTTGTAAACGCTATAACTTTTGCGCAAACCAATCAATAATCGCTAATTGCGATTTTTTTACCAAAAATATGTAGAAGAATACGTATCGGCCTAAACTGAGGGGAAAATTTTTTTTTTATATATTTTTTGTGGATATTTATTATAGCAAAAAGTAAAAAATATTGCATTTTTTCAAAATTGTCACTGTATTTTTGTTTATAGTGTGAAAAAATAAAAACAGCAGAGGTGATCAAATACCACCAAAAGAAAGCTCTATTTGTGGGAAAAAAAGGACGTCAATTTTGTTTGGGAGCCACGTCGCACGACCGCGCAATTGTCAGTTAAAGCGACGCAGTGCCGAATCGCAAAAAGGGGCTTGGTCCTTTGGCTGCAAATTGGTCCGGGGCTTAAGTGATTAAGTTCTATTGGCAGATAGCATGTCTAATTTTTTTTTAATTTTTTTTTTTAATGCACAATAAAAAAAAATTGTGTAGAATAATAATTGGCTGTGTGTTTTACTTCAAATGACAGTTTGGGAGTGGCAGTTACATTTTAAAAAATACAATGTAAAATTGACAAGGGACCCCAACATAGTTGTATCTTTGATCTTATAAACTCCGGGATAATGGTGTTGTGGTAACTTGCCCAAATAAAAAACAAAAACCCATAATAATATTATTCTTGATATCACTAGAATAAAAAAAAAACCTTTGAAAATGTGTTTGCAATAACTCCATCAGTATCACCAGCAAAGCAGCTTCATTATTATCCCATTATAGAAGAAGAGAATTGTGTGCTGCATTTCCAGATTTCATAATTTGCTGCGTCGCCAATGTTAATTCTCCATTACGAACGCTCGATTACAAGGCCGACCCGCTTCTGCTTCCGAGCATGCGTGTTTGTACTTTGGTCTTTCGTCCGACGTACTTGTGTACACACGCTCGGAAAATCCGACAACAGACTTTTGTTGGTGGAAAAATTTGAAGACATGCCAGCCAACATTTGTTAGCGGAAAATCCGACAACAATTATTCGATGGAGCGCACACGCACGGTCGGATTTTCCGTCGGAAAATCCGATTGTGTGTACGGGACTTTAATGTTTTATGCCCCGCACACACGATTGGACTTTCCGACAATAAATCCATGGATTTTTTTTGGCTCAAACTTGTCTTGCATACACACGGTATGCAAGTGATTAAGGTACCGCTGTAGGTGACGATTGTGCATAGCAGCTCCAAATCCTCTCCCATTGGTGGGCTCTCAGTGATGTCACAGACAGGGCTGGACTGGGACAGAAATTTGGCCCTGGACTTCATCCAGACCGGCCCACTTACATTTTGAGTGTCCCATTAGCACCCCCTTACATCAGAATGTCCCATCACCAGCCCCCTTACATCAGAGTGTCCCATTACCAGCCCCCTTACATCAGAGTGTCCCATCAGCACCCCCTTACATCAGAGAGTCCCATAAGCAGCCCCCTTACATCAGAGTGTCCCATCAGCACCCCCTTACATCAGAGTGTCCCATCAGCAGCCCCCTTACATCAGAGTGTCCCATCAGCAGCCCCTTACATCAGAGTGTCCCATCAGCGCTCCCTTACATCAGAGTGTTCCATCAGCAGCCCCTTACATCAGAGTGTCCCATCAGCAGCCCCTTACATCAGAGTGTCCCATCAGCGCTCCCTTACATCAGAGTGTTCCATCAGCACCACCTTACATCAGAGTGTCCCATCAGCAGCCCCTTTACATCAGAGTGTCCCATCAGCAGCCCCCTTACATCAGAGAGTCCCATCAGCAGCCCCTTACATCAGAGTGTCCCATAACCAGCCCCCTTACATCAGAGTGGCCCACTGAGCCATCAGCCCACCGGGAAACTCCCAGTTGTCCCAATGGCCAGTACATGCCTGGTCACAGAGGTGGAACTTTAGTGACTCAGCCGCTGTTATTAGGAAACTTCCAGAGAATTGGCGTGGAGTGCGGACGGACGAGCCGGTAATATACACACAATAAATATCTAGTTACAATATGTCTGTTTTCCGGCCTGAAATGAGGACGATTCCTGGCTGAGGTTATCTTTTCCTTCTCACATCTTCCAGGAATAAAACAAATGAATATATATTATATATGACTGTAATATGTTAGGATTTTCTCCTGTATATATTACACAATCCTCAGTCATGGAAGAAGTCCACATGGCGGAATTTCACACAAAGTGGAGATATGTGAGAATCAGATCCTCCTCTTCATATCTATATTTGGAGGTTCACGGAAAGAATACCATAGGGAGCGACCCCACACATATTCCACGCCGTTCCAGAACCCTCCAATCAGAATTCAGGATATACAGACAGGTGGTACCTCAGTAATGTGCCAATGATGTGCGGCACTGGGGACCCATCTTCAGTTCCTACTGTGACATTTTTTATTTTATTTTTTATTATTTTTTATTTTTTTATTTTATTTTATTTTTTTATTTTATTTTATTTTTTTACAGTTTTTTTTTTCTGTGGTTTTGGGTTTTCACGGAGTGTCAGCTCCTCTGCTGAACAGGCTTGTGTTCTTTATACAGCACTGTAGTTTATGTCGGAGCTATAAAAGCATATTATAATAATAGTGTGTGACTTGGGGAGGGGGACAGGGGACATTTAAGGTGCAAGCTCCTATGCTACAGAGACTGATGTGGCTGACTCAGTGTCCACAAAGAATGAGTGTAAGCCAAGCATGTCCAAAGTCCGGCCTGCTGGCCAATCGCGGGCCGCGGGCCGGTTTTGAAAGGCCCACCTGGCTATCTAGACCAGCCTTTCTCAACTAGTGTGCTGTGGGATCAGGGCTGTCAGATGAGCGATCCCGATGTCCTGTCAAATAGTGTACCCCGTCGGATAGTGTCCGCTGTGTACTGCGCATGCAGCTGAGTGACATAGCAGGTCCCGCCTTCTGGAGCCTGCAGCGCCTATGATGGACGTCTCGCTGGTCCAATGTCGGGACTGCGAAATGTGTGATGTCTATCATAGGTACAGCAGGCTCCAGAATGACAATGCGGCCGCCACTCTGCGTCACTGTGAGAAGATCCCCACTCGGCACTTGGGTGGGCGGCTCTCCTCTCCTGTCCTGAGTAATGGTTCTGGTTGTCTGGAGTGCCTGCTGTCTACTACTCTACTGTGATGGACGCGCCGCACACTACAGCTGAGGTGCAGGAGGAGTTCACGTCACCTGGAGTCTGGTCAGGTGGGTCAGTGTATGTCAAATAGGTCAGTGTGCGTCAGATAGGTCAGTATATGTCAGGTAGGTCAGTGTGTGTCAGGTAGGTCAGTGCATGTCAGGTAGGTCAGCACGTGTCAGGTAGGTCAGCGCATGTCAGGTAGGTCAGCGTGTGTCAGGTAGGTCAGCGCGTGTCAGGTAGGTCAGCGCGTGTCAGGTAGGTCAGTGCGTGTCAGGTAGGTCAGTGTGGGTCAGTGCGTGTCAGGTAGGTCCGTGTATGTCAGGTAGGTCCGTGCATGTCAGGTAGGTCAGTGCGTGTCAGGTAGGTCAGTGCGTGTCAGGTAGGTCAGTGCGTGTCAGGTAGGTCTGCGTGGGTCAGTGTATGTCTGGTAGGTCAGTGCGTGTCATGTAGGTCAGTGCGTGTCAGGTAGCTCAGTGTATGTCAGGTAGGTCAGTGTAGGTCAGTGTATGTCAGGTAGGTCACCCCCCCTGGTGTCGAGCTGGTCTTTTTGCCACCCAGCAATGCCCCTGACCCATGTACTTTGTGTCACTACTGGACTCTGCAATTTATGCTCCCCACTACTGACCCCTGCACTTTTTGTCACTTACTACTGACCTCTGCATCCTACATTCCTTACTCCTGACCTTTTGCAATTTGCACTCCCTACTACTGACCCTTGCACTTTGTATCACCTACTACTGACATCTGCACTCTGTGTGCCACTGACCTCTGCAATACCTACTCCTGACCTCTGCACTTATTTACTACTGCCCTTTGCACTCTGTAATACTACTGACCTCTGCACTCTGTGACACTTACTACTGACCTCTTCACCACTAGCTATTCACCCCTGCACTTTGTGTCAGTACTGACCTCTGCACCCCATGCGTTACTTACTCCTGACCTCTGCTATTTACGCTCCCTACTATCGACAACTGCACTTTGTGTCACTTTCTACCTTTTGCCATTGCTATATATATATATATATATATATATATACACACACACATACACATACACACACACACATATATATATATATATATATATATATATATATATATATATGTGTGTATATATATATATATATATATATATATATATATATACACCCATAGTTTGTAGACGCTATAACGTTCACGCAAACCAATCAACATACACTTGTTGGTATTTTTTTCTTTACCAAAGACATGTTGCAGAATACATATTGGCCAAAATGTATGGAGAAATTTGTTTTGTTTACATTTTTTTATTGGATATGTTTTATAGCAGAAAATAAAAAATATAATTTTTGCTTTTAGTTTTAGCTCTTTTTTAAATTAAATAATAATAAAAAAAAAAGAAAAAAAACAGTGGTTACATCTTCTGTATGTGTATATGTAATGGTTACATATACTGTGCTTGATGTTGCTTCAATTACCCTTTTGTATTTTTTTGTAATCGTTATGCCATAGATTATCAAGCTAGCTCTGTATTTTACAACTACTTTCTTTTGAAATCGAATAAAAACTATTAAAACAGGAAAAAAAAAAAAAAAGAAAAAACCCAGCGGTGATCAATCACCACCAAAAGAAAGCTCTATTTGTGTGAAAAAAATTTATATAAATTAAAGTTGGAGTACAGTGTTGCATGACCGCACAATGGCCAGTTGGAGGGCCACCCTAAAAAAATAAATAAAATAAAAACAAAAAAAAACCAGCATTAATATTTGTAAAAAAATTAAAAAAAATAAACATTTGAAAAAAAAATGTTTTTTTTTTTTTACCTTACCAGAAACCCCTGTTGCTAGGCAGTCTTCCTAATCTGCCTCTTCCTACTCCGCGGTGATCTTCTCTGCTCCTGGCGTTGTCTTCTGGGTAATGGGGTCCCATTCACAAAGCGCGGCGGAGGGCACGGGAGAGCGGCGGGAGGGGAGGGGGTGGCACCTCTCCCGCTGCCGAAAACGGCGATCTTGCGCTGCAGAAACCAACATTATCGTACACAGAACTGCCGGCTCTAAAGTAGGCTTCACTGCCTGTTTCCCTTAGTGAGGATGGCAGGGACCCCCCAGAGCCGAGGGATGGATCGGCCGACACCGCGGGCGCCCTGGAAAGGTAAGTGTCCTTATTAAAAGTCAGCAGCTACTTTTTTTTAGATGCTGACTTTAAAAAAAATAAAAATCCCCGCTGGAACACCCCATTAACCACTTAAGGACCGCCTCACGCCGATGTACGTCAGCAGAATGGCACGGCTGGGCACTTAAAGAGCAACGTACAGGTACGTGCTTGTGCCCAGCAGTGCCATTCTGCCGACGTACATCGGCGTGAGGCGGTCCTTAAGTTGTTAATGGGGTGTTCCAGCGGGAATTTTTTTTTTTAAAGTCAGCATCTAAAAAAAAGTAGCTGCTGACCTTTAATAAGGACACTTATTAAAAGCGCGTTCCCGACCCGGTCCTGAGCTCCGTGACCGTGGCCACGGGACCAACGGACCCGATCGCCGCTGATGTCCCGCGATCGGGTCACAGAGCTGGAGAACGAGGAGAGGTAAGTGTAAACAAACCTCTCCCAGTGCTTCCTACTGTGGCTGTCACCAATCGTCTGTTCCCTTTTATAGGGAAAGGCGATCAGTGACGTCACATGCCAGGCCACGCCCCCCCTACAATAAAAAAAACACATAACGTCACACATAACCCCTACACTGCCCCCTAGTGGTTAACTCCCTCACTGCCAGTGTCATTTACACAGGAATCAGTGCATTTAAATAGCACTGATTGCTGTATAAATGACAATGGTCCCAAAAATGTGTCAAAAATGTCCGATGTGTCCGCCATATTGTCGCAGTCACAATAAAAATCACTGATCGCCGCCATTACTAGTAAAAAAAATAATATTAATAAAAATGCTATAAAACTATCCCCTATTTTGTAAATGCTATAACTTTTGCACAAACCAATCAATAATCGCTAATTGCGATTTTTTTTTTTTAATAAAAATATGTCAAAGAATACACTAAACTGCGGGAAAAAAAACATTTTTATATATTTTTTGGGGATATTTATTGTAGCAAAAAGTAAAAAAAAAAAAATTTCCTTTTTTTTTTTTTTTAAATTATCGCTCCATTTTTGTTTATAGCGCAAAAAAATAAAAACCGCAGAGGCGACCAAATACCACCAAAGGAAAGCTCTATTTGTGTGGGGGGAAAAAAAAAAAAGGATTTCGATTTTGTTTGGGAGCCACGTCACACGACCGCGCAATTCTCGGTTATAGCGACGTATCGCCGAATCGCAAAAAGGGGCCTGGTCCTTTGGCTGCAAATTGGTCCGGGGCTTAAGTGGTTAAAGTAGCGCAGTGCTGAATAGCACAAAAAAATGGCCTTGGTCATAAAGGGGGGGGGGGGGGGGGGGGACCTTCAGAAACTGAAGTGGTTAAAAAAAAAAAAAAAAAACTTTTTCGATTCAAAATATCATGCAGCATCGAAAAAGCCGTCAGCCAATCCAAACTGAAGCCTAACTATACTATTTTGGACCGTCCTGGCAATAAAAAATAAAAAAAGTAAAACTACAGATAGGGGTGGGGTTGGACGGAAGGAACTGACTGGTTGCGCCCAGTAATTTGGTATTATTTGGGCAACTGATCGTCTTTGACACCAAAAAAAAAGAATGTTGTCCGGTTCAATATGCGTGAGAAGAGACACAATCGGACATTTAGAGAAGATTACATCAATCAGTCTATTTAAAGTAGATTTAAAGGACACATTAAAAGGCGTAGAGGGATTTTGGTGGTGTGTCCAGCCCCACCGCAGTCCGACCGTCCTAATAACCGCACTCCCTCTCACTCCCTCTCACAATGATGTTACATAATAGATGTTCCATGGATCGAATCTCCTGCTCAAAGGAGGTAAAAACGATTAGCTTGCCGATTGTTTCTTTTTTTCCTGCTTCTGAGTCAGGAGTCTCGAGGGAGGAAGGAACCGACCACAACTGATGGATTCCTAGTCTGTGGTCATGTTTGTAATAAAAGATTTGGCTTCATTTTACTGATTCGGTTGCATGTGACTTTCCCTGCAGAGAAAAATATAAAACATCAGCCTGATCATTTATAACAAATCGTTTCCCAATCAATGCGGATGGAGCAGATACCGGTGTTCTGCCGTATAGTGTCCGGCCATCAAATAGTGTCCGGACCGTACTGCGCATGCGCAGTACGGAGCAGACGAAGCTTCGGGAAAATCTCCGAAGCTGAACAGCGCCTGCGCCGTGAGTGGAGGTGGTGGCCCCACCATCCAAGTGGACATAGGGTTGTGAATATTAGAGGGCCCCTCGCGGGCGAGCTTCGGATTCCTACTCTATGTCCACTTGGATAGTGGGGATTGAACATGGACTCACGGCGCAGGCGCCGTTCATCCTCGGCAATTTTCGGAATCTGTGTTGCTGTGTACTGCGCATGCGCAGTACACAGCGGACACTATCCGATGGAGGACGTTATTTGACAAGACACCGGTGCTGAGCCTTGCAGGTGGGCGTTTGCCTTTTCATTTTTTTTTTACTTTTTTTTTATTTTTTTTATTTTTTTTTGGGGGCGTTGGCCTTTTCATTTATGTCCCGCCCTTGAGGTGCTGGTCCACCCCCCTGCTGTCTCACGCTCAAGACATGAATATATACAGTGCTATGAAAAAGTATTCACGCCCCTTGAAATGTTCCACATTTTTGTCATGTTACAACCAAAAAACGTAAATGTATTTTATTGGGATTTTATGTGATAGACGCAGGGATATGCAATTAGCGGACCTCCAGCTGTTGCAGAACTACAAGTCCCATGAGGCATAGCAAGACTCTGACAGCCACAAGCATGACACCCAGAGGCAGAGGCATGATGGGACTTGTAGTTTGGCAACAGCTGGAGGTCCGCTAATTGCATATCCATGTAGATAGACCAACACAAAGCGGCACATAATTGTGAAGTGGAAGGAAAATGATCAATGGTTTTCTATTTTTTTTACAAATAAATATGTGAAAAGTGTGGGGGGGGGGGGGGGGGGGGCATTTGTATTCAGCCCCCTTTATTCTGATACCCCTAACTAAAATCTAGTAGACTGGATCTGCCTTCAGAAGTCACCTATTAGTTAAATTAGTAAATAAAGTCCACCTGTGTGCAATGTATTCTCAGTATAAATGCAGCTGTTCTGTGAAGCCCTCAGAGGTTTGTTAGAGAACCTTAGTGAACAAACTGCATCATGAAGGCCAAGGAACACACCAGACAGGTCAGGGATAAAGTTGTGGAGAAGTATAAAGCAGGGTTAGGTTATAAAAAATATATCCCAAGCTTTGAACATCTCATGGAGCTCTGTTCAATCCATCATCGGAAAATGGAAAGAGTATGGCACAACTGCAAACCTACCAAGACATGGCCGTCCACCTAAACTGACCGGCTGGGCAAGGAGAACATTCATCAGAGAAGAGCCAAGAGGCCCATGGTAACTCTGGAGGAACTGCAGAGATCCACAGCTCAGGGGGGAGAATCTGTCCACAGGACAACTATTAGTCGTCTCTCCACAAATCTGCCCTTTATGGAAGAGTGACAAGAAGAAAGACATTGGTGGAAGAAAGTCATAAGAAGTCCTGTTTGCAGTTTGTGAGAAGCCATGTGGGGGACACAGCAAAGATGTGGAAGAAGGTGATCTGGTCAGATGAGACCAAAATTGAACTTTTTGGCCTAAAAGAAAAACGCTATGTGTGGGGAAAACTAACACTGCACATCACCCTGAACACACCATCCCCACTGTGAAACATGGTGGTGGCAGCATCATGTGGTGGGGATGCTTTTCTTCAGCAGGGACAGGGAAGCTGGTCAGGGTTGATGGGAAGATGGATGAAGCCAAATACAGGACAATCTTAGCCCTTGTACACACGGTCGGAGATTCCGACGGAATGTTTCCTATCGGACCGTTTTGTTGGATATTCCGACTGTGTGTGGTCTGCATCGGACTGTTTCCGTCGGAATATCCGATGGACCAAGTTTTCCAACTTGCCGGTAAAATTTTCCAACAAAATGCTCCTATCGGACATACTCCGATCATGTGTAGCCTACTCCGACGGACAAAGTGCCACGCATGCTCAGATCAAATTCCTAGACCAAAGCTATTGGCTACTAGCCTGAACGTAGTCCCGTAGTCCCGTAGTAATGAAAAAACGTCATCACGTTATGTACAATCGGACTTTCCGACAACTTAGTCTGACCGTGTGTATGCAACATCACTTCCGGACCTCTTCCGGAATTAATCCGTCGGAATTACTCCGATGGATTTGGTTGTCGGAATCTCCGACCGTGTCTACAAGGGCTTCGAATAAAACCTGTAAGAGTCTGCTAAAGACTAGAGACTGGGGTGGAGGTTCACCTTCCAGCAGGACAACGACTCGAAACATCCAGCCAGAGCTACAATGGCATGGTTCATATCAAAGCATATTCATGTGTTAGAATGGCCCAGTCACAGTCCAGACCTAAATCCCATTGAGAATCTGTGGCAAGACTTGAAAATTGCTGATCACAGACGCTCTCCATCCAATCTGACAGAGCTTGAGATATTTTGCAAAGAAGAAGAATGGGCGAAAATGTTCCTCTCCAGATGTGCAAAGCTGGTAGAGACATCCCCAAAAAGACTTGCAGCTGTAATTGCAGAGAAAGGAGGTTCTACAAAGTATTGACTCCGGGGGGCGCCATACAAATGTACCCCACACACTTTTCACATATTTATTTGTAAGACATTTTGAAAACCATTTATCATTTTCCTTCCACTTCACAAAATACATGGGCGCCGTCAATAAATTTGTTTAGTTTCATTCGGTTTCGTACGAATATTAATTAGTATTTCGTAATTCGTGTCTGAAATTCAATTCGGATTCATACAAAATACGAATTTTCATTGGATTCGTAAACTTTTTGTAAAATAATGAAAGTTCGTTATGATGAATTTATCTTTATGAGGGGTTCCCACCATCCCTGTGCTGTGCTGACTTCCTCTGATTGGTGAACAAAACACCAGTCATGTTTTGTTTCTGTTGTAATGGAATTTGGATCCCAAGTCCTTAACGAAATTTCGTATTTCATATAAAATTTCGTAAGCATAGAAATTCCCATAGGGTTCCCACCATCCCTGTGCTGAGTTCCCATGTTTGCCATGCCATTATGTGGGATTTCCTCCGTTCCCACCATCCTTGTGCTGAGTTCCCGGATCTGTACATCTGTTGTGCCCATTATGAAGGGTTCCCACTGTCCCTATGCGGAGTTCCCGGGTCTGCCCACCTGCTGTGCCCATTATGAGGGGTTCCCACCATCCCTGTGCTGAATTCCTGGGTCTGCCCACCTGCTGTGCCCATTATGAGGGGTTCTCACCATCCCTGTGCTGAGCTGACTTCCTGGGTTTTTACCTTTTAGGCTCATTAACGTTTCGTTACAATTTACGAATTTTCGTTATGAATTTGGATCCGAAATTCGTAAACGAAATTTCGTATTTCGTACAGATTTCGTATGCATAAAAATTTGTATTTTTGGATTCGTACGAAACTAATCGCACATGTCTACTTCACAATTATGAGCCACTTTGTGTTGGTCTATCACATAATATCCCAATAAAATACATTTATGTTTTTGGTTGTAACATGACGAAAATGTGGAAAATTTGAAGGGGTATGAATACTTTTTCAAGGCTCTGTATATGGTAAAAGGGGTGGAGTCAGTGGATGATGTTGGGAAGCAGGCCGAAGAAAGAACTCCATTCTATGGTCATGCTTCATCATACTAATAACAAATGCCTATAAATCAACAAATAGCATAAATGCATAAGTGCTCATGCACACGGACGTTTTAAAAAACTGGCTGCAAAGCTAGCTCCGATGCCTGGAAAAATCGTTGTTAAAAACGTGATTTTTACCGCATTTTGCATTGGCGTTTTTGCGCGTTTTTGTGCGTTTTTTAGCATTAGCGTTAAATAGCGTTTTTTAAGAAACACATCTCTTGGTTATAGCACTCAGAAAACAAAGAAAATATGTTGCGCGTTTATGCGCGTTTTCCCGCGATTCGCGTTTTTACAGCTCTAGCTCTACGCCACGGAACGCACTGGTCCTGGGTTTTTTTTACAGCTTAAAAACGCCTATGCCATTTGCAGCTCAAAAACGCCTAGGTGGGCATGAAGCCATAGACTAACATGGACAGCTGTTTTTAAGCTGCAAAAAAAGCTCAAAAAAGCGGCTGTAAAAACGTCCGTGTGCATGAGGCCTAAGTTGTGGAAAGCATGCAAATAAATAGAGAAACAAATCAAATAAAGTTCATTATAAAATTCATTCTATGTAATTTTAAGCCAGAATTTATGAAAGTTGTGCAAATCTGTGCAAACTGCATTAAAATAAAGTTAATCAAGAAAAACGTTCTTGTGGCGCCTTGTGATTCCTCCACCACATAAAACCATCCGCTTCTTACCAGATTATTAGACCCCAGATTAACCCCTTCCCGCCGAGTAGGGATGAGCCGAACACCCCCCGGTTCGGTTCGCACCAGAACTTGCGAACGACCCCCGCGTTCGGTACGAACGTTAGAACCCCATTGAAGTCTATGGGACTCGAACGTTCGAATTGGAAAGTGCTAATTTTAACGGCTAATATGCAAGATAGTGTCCTAAAAAGGGTTTGGCGACCTGCCTCCTGCCTCAGGGGACATGGGTCACTGCAAAAAAAAGTTTTAAAAACTACCGTTTTGGCGGGAGCACTGATTTTAATGACGATTAAAGTGAAAAAAAAAAAGTGAAATATTCCTTTAAATATGGTGCCTGGGGGGTGTCTGTAGTATGCCTGTGAAGTGCCACGTGTTTCCCGTGTTTAGAACAGTCCCTGCACAAAATGACATTAAACGGAAATAACACCATTTAAAACTGCTTGCGGTTTTAATGTTATATCTGGTTCCTGCAATATGGTTGAAAATCATTGAGAAACATGGCATGGGTAGCCCTCCCTGCCCATTACCAGCCTATTTGGGTCTTGTACGCATATTAAGGGGAACCCCGTACCCATATTAAATAAAGGAAATGCGTGTGGCCCCCAGGCCCTATATACTCAGAACAGCAGTATACAGGCGGTGCAAACAAGACAGGGACTGTGTAGGTTTGTTGTGTTAAGTTGAATCTGTTTGTCATTTTCAACCGGTACATTTTTAAAGTGTAGCTCCAGTCAAAAAAAATATCTTTAAGCTTTTTGGAAAACATAGGGAAGGGTTATCACCCCTGTATAATTTGTTTTGTCGTCCATCTTTTTTCATCTCACTTGCTGTTGTCTCCTTGCGTTTGCAAGTAGGAGATGTTTGTAAGTTGGATGTTTGAAAGTAGGGGCCTGCCCTATATTATAGCGGTATGTACTGGGTACAGAGCACGCAGACAGCACGCACTATCTCCTAACACTACTGACTGCAAGCTCTATTATTAACCACTTGTTAGCCCAATGTTTGCATAAAGTGAAAGATGAAGTTATGCTGAGTAAATAGATATCAAACATGTCACTCTTCAAAATTGCACATGCCCGTGGAATGGCGCCAAACGTCGCTACTTAAAAAATCCCCATAGGCGACGCTTTAAATATTTTTTTACTGGTTACATGTTTTGAGTTGCAGAGGAGGTCTAGGACTAGAATTATTGCTCTCGCTCTAACATTCTCGGCGATACCTCACATGTGTGGCACATGCGAGCACATGGGGACATGGGCGCTTTAATTTTTATTTTATTTTTTTATTGTTCATTTTACTTTATTTATTTTAGTTTGACATTTTTTTTCCCAAAAATATATTTTTGATCACTTTTATTCCTATTACAAGAAATGTAAACATCCCTTGTAATAGGAATATGGGGTGAAAGGTCCTCTTTACAGTGAAATCTGGGGGGTCAATATGACCCCACATCTCACCTCTAGGCTGGGAAGCCTGAAATAAAAAATAAAAAAAAGATTCTGGCTTTGATCGTACTGGCGAGTTGGTAGAAGCACCGGAGGGCGGTGAGGGGTGGGGGGCGTCTATGGCTGGGTATTTCAGGGTATCACCGAGTATGGCTGGGTATCTCTGAGTATGGCTGGGTATGGCAATTTATGGCAGGGTATTACAGAGTATTGGCGGGGTATTGGCGGGGTACTACAGAGTAATAGCAGGGTACTGCACTGCAGAGTAATGGCGGGGTACTGCACTGCAGAGTAATGGCGGGGTACTGCACTGCAGAGTAATGGCGGGGTACTGCACTGCAGAGTAATGGCGGGGTACTGCAGAGTAATGGCGGGGTACTGCACTGCAGAGTAATGGCAGGGTACTGCACTGCAGAGTAATGGCGGGGTACTGCACTGCAGAGTAATGGCGGGGTACTACAGAGTAATGGCAGGGTACTGCACTGCAGAGTAATGGCGGGGTACTACAGAGTAATGGCAGGGTACTGCACTGCAGAGTAATGGCAGGGTACTGCACTGCAGAGTAATGGCGGGGTACTGCACTGCAGAGTAATGGCGGGGTACTGCAGAGTAATGGCGGGGTACTGCAGAGTAATGGCAGGGTACTGCAGAGTATGCACTGGTATTGCAGAGTATTGGCAGGGAATTGAGGGGTTAAATTCGGTGAGCAGCGATGTGGGCACTGCAGATGCAGCCCACATCGCTGCTGACACCGATCTCTTTCCCCTCCGCTGTACCGATCGGTACAGAAAGGGGAGGTAGGAACAAGCGTCATAACATGACGCCGGTTTGTTTCCAAGTGATCACTCCGTCATTTGACGGAGCAATCACGTGGTAAACGGCCGCTATGAGCGGCCGTTTACCGTGATGCGCCGGGTCCTATGGACCCGGCGGTCACGGATGCTCTCGAGGGCGCACACCTCGGGGCACGCGAGAGCAGAATTCTGGGAGGCCGTTAATTAACGGCCTCTCTGAGTTAAACAACCGCCCTGAAGCCGTTAATCGGCAATGGGCAGTTGTTAAGTGGTTAAAGCTAGATCACTAGCTATATAGGTGAGGTGAATATAGCGGTGTATACTGCAGTCAGGGCACAGACAACAAGCACTACACAGCAGCAAGATAGGAAATCAGCCAAAAACGATTGGTGTGTAACTGTGTTGAAGGTACACAGAACACCCACTGCTTCAGATGCAAAGTAACACACTACAGGAGGCCGCCTTAAAGGCGGCCTTATATAGTGTGGGGCGTGCACTACACAGCCTGAGCTATGATTGGCCACAGGCAGGATGCCTGTGGCCAATCATGGCTCTCCTCGCTGCCGGCGCTGCGATTGGCCAAGCATGCGGGGTCACAGTGCATGCTTGGCCAATCATCGGGCAGCAATGCACTGCGCCAACGCAGTGCATTGTGGTCCGCGCGCGCGTCACTCGAATTTTGACGCGAACGGCCAAAACGTTCGGAATTCGCCGAACGGCCAATGTTCGAGTCGAACGTGCGTTCGACTCGAACACGAAGCTCATCCCTACCGCCGAGCGTACGCAGATGTGCGTACTCGGCTTCCGGGGGTTATACGGGAAGATGCCCGCACCTGCAGGCATCATCCGGTACCGTTTTTTTCAGCGGGCGATTGGCTATCCAGCCATAACAACTGATGCGGCTAAAAGCCACTCGGCTGTTATGCCGGAGGAGCGGAAGGGGACGTCCCCCCCCTCCCGCCGCCTCCCGCCGCCTCCCGCCGCTGTTACTGGTGCTCCCGCTCGGTCGGGAGCACCGATTCTTGATGCGATGCCTACGGCTGCTGGGGAGGAACTGGAACAAAGCCGTAATCGGCTTCGTTCCAGTCTCCTCATAGTAAACACGGAAGCGACGTCATGACATCACTTCCCGTTTACTCGGCTGCCAATGGCGCCGGTTTTAAAAAATATACAGTTTTCAGAATCGCCGTTTTCGGCGATCGAAATACTTTGAAGTGTAAAGGAGGGATCGGGGGTCCCCCGATCCCTCCATAAAGAGTACCTGTCACCACCTATTACTGTCACAAGGGATGTTTACATTCCTTGTGACAGCAATAAAAGTGATCACATTTTTGTTTATTTTTTTAAAACAATTTATTCATTTTAAAATAAATAAAAAAATTTAAAGTGCCCCTGTCCCCGTGAGCTCACGAAGCAAAGAAAATGCATACGGAAGTCACGCCCGCATATGTAAACGGTGTTCAAATCACACATGTGAGGTATCATCAGAGCGAGAGCAATAATTCTAGCACTCGACCTCCTCTGTAACACTAACCTGGTAACCGTAAAAAAAAAATTTAAAGCGTCGCCTATTGAGATTTTTAGGTACCGTATTTTGTCGTCATTCCACGAGCGCGTGCGATTATAAAGTGTGACATGTTTGGTATCTATTTACTCGGCGTAACATTATCTTTCACATTATACAAAAAAATTGGGCTAATTTTACTGTTTCGTTTTTCTTTAAATTCATGAAAGTGTCCCTTTTCCCAAAAAGTTGCGTTTAAAAAACCGCTGCGCAAATACCGTGTGACATAAAATATTGCAACAATCGCCGTTTTATTCTCTAGAGTCTCTGCTAAAAAAATATATATAATGTTTGGGGGTTCCAAGTAATTTTCTAGCAAAAAATATGGATTTTAACTTGTAAACACCAAATGGCAAAAATAGGCTTAGTCATGAAAGGGTTATGAGGTCTACATGGCGTTCACTGCAATCTCCTATCAGGAGCAAGTATTGGGAACCACAGGCCTCACTAGCAGAGATGTAATGTTGCACCAGTAAAGATATGAACCCATGGAAGCCACCTAGCATAAAACTATAACCACCTCAGCATTTACAGAGCAATATTACAAATGGACCGCCAGCATTCCCGGCAGCACGATGACGTCAGCTTTAATCCCGTTCTGACACGTTTCGTCACAAGGAGACGTTCTCAAGGTCATCATAATCTAAAGGTGCGCAATGTGAGAACTTCCCATCAAGGGAGTGGGGGTTTTCTCCTCTGTTGGAGAGACGGACTTCTCTCCTTGTTGAGTAGGAATTACGTTGTCAGCTATACCCGGGAATTTAGAGCAAACCAACCTTGTACTGAGTTGGTGGAGCTGTTTGTAAAGATACCCTGCCTGTGATGGAACAACATTGAACATCACAAATGTATATGCTGGAAACGCAATTAGAAAATGAACCTTTGTTTAACTTCCTCAATACCGGCACTTACACCCCCTTCCTGCCCAAGGCAATTTTCAGCTTTCGGCGCTGTCGCTGTTTAAATGACAATTGCGCGGTCATGCAACACTGTACCCAAAAAGAATTTTTAACATTTTGTTCCCACAAATAGAGCTTTCTTTTGGTGGTATTTGATCACCTCTGTGCTTTTTATTTTTTTTTGCTAAACAAATAAAAAATGTCCAAAAAAAAAAAAGAGTTTTTCTTTTGTTTCTGTTATAAAATTTTGTAAATAAGTAATTTTTCTCTTTCACTGATGGGCACTGATAAGGGTCATTGACAGGCACTGATAAGGCGGCACCGATAAAGTGGCACCAATGAGGTGGCACTGATGGGCACTGATAGGTGGCACTGATGGGCACTGGTAGGCGGCACTGATGGGCACTCATGGGTGGCACTGGTGGGCATTGATAGGCGACACTGAAAGGCTGCACTGATGTGTACTTATGGGTGGCACTGATAGGTGGCACTGCTGGGTACTTATAGGCGGCACTGCTGAGCACTGATACGTGGCACTGATGGGCGCTGATAGATGGCATTGATAGGCATCACTGATGGCACTGATTGGCAGCTGCCTGGGCACTGATTGGCATTTCCCTGGTGGTTTAGGGTTTCCCTGAAAATAAGACCTATGGTGATTGTCGGTGATGGCGGCAATATAAGCCCTATCCCCCAAATAAGCCCTAGTTAAAGTCCGTGTAGGTCTTATTTTCAGGGTAGGGCTTATTTTCAGGGAAACAGGGTAGGGCTTATTGGGGGGGTAGGGCTTATATTGCAGCCATCACCAACAATCACGCTGGGTCTTATTTTCGGGGAAAACAGGGTAGTGGTCCAGGGAGGTGCCAATCCCTGGTGGTCCTGGCTGCATCCTAGTAGTCATGGATGGGCATCCGAGGGGGGGCTGCGCTGATCAACAATCACCACAGACAAGCCCCCCCTCGTCAGGAGAGCAGCTTATCAGCTCTCCTCTACTCACGTCTGTCAGACACGAATGAGGAAAAGCCGATCAACGGCTCTTCCTGTTTACATCGTGATCAGCCGTGATTGGACGCGGCTGATCAGGTGGCACAGAGGAACCTCTGTCAGAGGGCGATTTACCGAGATCGGTGTAGCGGTATGTCAGTATTGCCTGAGGGTAGTCCCTTTACTGGGTATACATATATATATATATATATATATATATATATATAATATTATATATAAAGGTTTACAATCACGTTAAAGGGTTAAGGCTCAGCGGTACAAGTCAACCCCCATTACAAGCACATCACATCTGTTCTTCTGTACAGATGAGAGTTCTCTGCAGGATGTCCCCCGAGGAATGGTGACACATTTACTCTCTGCAGATGTGCAGGATAATTCATGCGGAGGAATCTGTGCGTCTCCTGGAAGCTCCAGCAGCTCAGTAGCCCTTTCCGTCATTTATTATTAGACTGAAAATGAATTCTGAGTATGAGAGTGAACCTGCTTCTGCTTTAACCTCTTCAGTACTGGGGACTGTCACCCCCTTTCCTGCCCAGGCCAATTTTCAGCTTTCAGCGCTGTCACACTTTGAATGACAAATTGCGCGGTCATGCTACACTGTATCCAAATGATATTTTTTATCATTTTGATATCATATGATGGCCTTCCCTGCACACGCCCAACAGGGCGCGTGCGGAGCACACTGCGATCACCGAGTCAATGAGACTTGGGTGTTCACCGATCCGAGTAAAGGGCCGGTCCCAGCCCCCTACCATGTGATCAGCTGTCAGCCAATGACAGCTGATCACACGATCAAAACAAAAGCTCGGTGATCGTTTTTTCTTTTTCTCCTCACGCTGACAGTGGAGGAGAAAAAAAAGCTGTTCACCGGCTCATTTGAAAGGGACATCAGTCCCGAAGAGGAAGAGGCAATTATTCCTCATTTATGCCACATGACAGTGCCCACAAGTGCCACCTGTCAATGCCCACAAGTGCCACCTATCAATGCCCACCAGTGGTGCCAATCAGTGCCACCTAGAAGTGCTGCCTATCAGTGTAACCGATCACCGGCTCATCTGAAAGGGACATCGGTCCCGAAGAGTAAGAGGCAATTATTCCTCATTTATGCCACCTGACAGTGCCCACAAGTGCCACCTATCAATGCCCACAAGTGTCACCTATCAATGCCCACCAGTGGTGCCAATCAGTGCCACCTAGAAGTTCTGCCTATCAGTGTAACCGATCACCGGCTCATCTGAAAGGGACATCGGTCCCAAAGAGTAAGAGGCAATTATTCCTCATTTATGCCACCTGACAGTGCCCACAAGTGCCACCTATCAATGCCCACAAGTGCCACCTATCAATGCCCACCAGTGGTGCCAATCAGTGCCACCTAAAAGTGCTGCCTATAAGTGTAACCGATCAGTGGCCATCACTGCCACCCATCAGTGGCCATCACTGCCACCCATCAGTGCCCATTAGTGCCACCTATCTGTGCCCATCAGTGCCGCCTCATCAGCGTACATCAACAACGGACAAAAATGACCTGTTTTATTCCCCGTACACACGGTTGGAAATTCCGACAGAAAAGGTCCGATCGGATTATATTGTCGGAAAATTCGATCATGCGTGGGCTCTATCGGACTCTTTCCGTCGGAAATTCCGACGGAAAAAATCCGAGAGCAGGATCTAAAATTTTCCCACAAAATAAAATCCGATCAGACTTTTTCCAATCGTTTGTAGAGAATTCCGACGGACAAAGTGCCACGCATGCTCAGATCAAATTACGAGACCAAAGATACTGGCTACTAGCCTCTACGTAGTCCCGTCGTACGCAACGAACGTCATCACGTTCTGAATGATCGGATTTTTTCGGCAGCTTTGTCCGACCGTGTGTATGCAACACCAGTTTCGGACAAAATCCGTCGGAAAAACAAAAACAGACGGATTTTGTGGTTGGAATGTCCGACCGTGTGTACAGGGGCATTAAAATGTTATAACAAAATAAAAAATTAAAAAAAAAAAACATTATTTTTTTTTTAAATTTGGTCTTTTTACATTTTTTTTTAACAAAATGCACCTGCAGAGGTGATCAAATAACACCAAAATAAAGCTCTATTTGTGGGGAAAAAAGGATAAAAATTTCATTTGGGTACAGTGTAGCATGACCGCGCAATTGTCATTCAAAGTACAACAGCGCTGAAAGATGAATATTGGTCTGGATAGGAGGGGGGGGGGGGGGGGGGGTTAAGTGGCCAGTAAGCAAATGGTTAATCCCCACTGGATTTTTTTATTTGTGGAACATTATGAAAAAATAAAAATAATAATGTGTTTTTCTTCCTTTCTGTTGTGCAAATAAATAATATTTCTTCATAAATTTAGGCTAAGATGTATTCTGCTACAATCTTGCCATTTTCCGGTCAAGGTCAATGGTAATTCTGGAAAGAACTTGACAACATAAAAGGAAACAAAGTCCTTTTGTAAGAACTCGGAGGAATCTGCATGTTAACTGAATTGCACAAATGTAGAAATTATGTATAGAAAAAAAACATATGGCGCAATCCAGAACAACCTTCGGAATCCGATGATTCTGTAAAAAAAAAAGGGACTCGGTGGGCTCCATAGATAAGGCAATGACAACACAGTTAGGAAATATGCAAAACAGAAAAAAAAAAAAAGACTTTCAGGCCTCATCCAAAAATATATAGGAAAAAATACACTATATTACCAAAAGTATTGGGACGCCTGCCTTTGCACGCACATGAACTTTAATGGCATCCCAGTCTAAGGCCGCGTACACACGGGCGGATTGTCTGCCCAACTAAGTTCATCAGACAATCCGACAGACAGTCCGTTCAACTTTTGAATGAACGGACTTGACCACACACGATGAGCAGACAGTCCGCTGAAAACTTGCGTGATGACGTGTACAGCACGTATGACGGGACTAGAAAAACGACGTCCTATACACTGCAATGCAACCTTCGGCCGTGTAAACCCTTTCTGAGCATGTGCCATACTTAGTCCATCCAACTTGCCTACACACGAGCGGACTGTCCGCTGAAACCAAGTTTAGACGGACAAAACTAAGTTTGGACGGACGAAATTACGGAAATTCCGAAAGACAAAGTCCGTCAGACTGTCCGCTGAAAAAGTCCGCTGAAGCCCACACACGAGCGGATTGTCCGCTGAAACACGGTTCAGCGGACTAAGTTGGACAGACAATCCGCCCGTGTGTACGCGGCCTTAGTCTGTAGGGTTCAGTATTGAGTTGGCTCCGCCCTTTGCAGCTATAACAGCTTCACCTCTTCTGGGAAGGCCGTCCACAAGGTTTAGGGGAATGTTTGACCATTATTTCAGATCAGCATTTGTGAGGTCAGGCACCGATGTTGGAACGAGAAGGCCTGGCAGTCTCCGCTCTAATTCATCCCAAAGGACAGTCAAGTTCCTCCACCCCAAACTCGCTCATCCATGTCTTTATGGACCTTGCTTTGTGCACTGGTCATGTTGGAACAGGAAGGGGCCCATCCCCAAACTGTCCCCTCAAAGTTGGGAGCATGATTTGTCCAAAATGTCTAAAGCCCTTGTACACACGGTCGGAGATTCCGTCAGAATGTTTCCTATCGGACCGCTTTGTCGGATATTCCGACTGTGTGTGGTCTCCATCGGACTGTTTTCGTCGGAATATCCAACAGACCAAGTTTTCCAACTTGCCGGTAAAATTTTCCGACAAAATGCTCCTGTCAGACATACTCCGATCATGTGTAGCCTATTCCGACGGACAAAGTGCCACGCATGCTCAGATCACATTCCTAGACCAAAGCTATTGGCTACTAGCCTGAACGTAGTCCCGTCTAATGAAATAACGTCATCACGTTATGTACAATCGGATTTTCCGACAACTTAGTCCTACCGTGTGTATGCAACATCACTTCCGGACCTCTTCCGGAATTACTCCGACGGATTTGGTTGTCGGAAGGGCTTAGTATGCCGACACCTTAAGAGTTCCCTTCACTGGAACTAAGGGGCCAAGCCCAACCCCTGAAAAACAACCCCCCACCATAATCCCCCCTCCACCAAATGATTTTGGACCAGTGCACAAAGCAAGCGAGTTTGTGGTGGAGGAACTTGACTTATCTGCACAGAGTCCTAACCTCAACCTGATAGAACACCTTTGGGATGAATTAGAACTGAGACTGTGAACCAGGCCTTCCCATCCACATCAGTACCTGACCTCACAAATGCGCTTCTGGAAGAATGGTCAAACATTCCCATAGACACATCTCCTAAACCTTGTGGACGGCCTTTCCAGAAGAGTTGAAGCTGTTAGCCCGGGTTCACCCTGACTACGGGAGGAAATCATGCGAGCTCAGCTAAACTCGCGCGATTTTATTCCTGCACGTCAGTCCCGACTTCAGGGGGGGTGATTTCAGAGACATCTGGGCGGGTTTCTCCACAGATGTCAATGGAAATCTCACCCCGAAATCGCCAAAAGTAGTACAGAAACGACTTTTTGGGAATCGGTGCGGCGCCGCATCGATTCGGACACTGCAATTGCCGCCGATTTAGCATGCGAGTTGACATGTCAAATCGCATGCCAAATCACATCATCAATGTGAACCAGGGCTCATAGCTGCAAAGGGCGGAGCCAACTCAATATTGAACCCTAAGGACGAAGACTGGGATGCCATCAAAGTTCATGTACGTGTAAAGGCAGGCGTCCCAATACTTTTGGTAATATTATGTAGGTAACAACTGAAGAATATAATCTTCAGCTACTGAGAAATATGGACAATGGCAGCACAGCACAGGAGACACCAGTAAATTTGAATAAAATATAAACTTTATTGTATAATAGTAAAAAAAGATAAAAACATCCATATTATACCCCATATGTATTGGGGGAACTAATACCCTCTAAATATGTATCTAAATAGCTCCATGTGTGAAATGAATATACAGACTAAGATCTGGTCTAAGTCCAGTATAGATGAAGTGAGCGTTTGCTAGTGCCTGCGAGGGCAACGTGTTTCGCCAGATATTTGGCTTCTTCAGGACCCAGACAGACGAAGAAGGTAAACCATATAAAACAACACATGTATTAATGCATAATATAACAAAACAATGTTTAATGACGCACAATAATGTGGTTTATTAAATGTGCATGCTTGTACCAGTGGTTCTATAGATGCGGAACGTTCAACCATCAATGCTTCTGCTTCTTCAAGGACAGAATGTGGAGATATCTGAAGTACTGAATAAAATGTGAAAATACATTGTAATTTACATACAATGTAATGTGAATATCTTTACCAGAATATTTTCAAACAAGCTTATCACAGCTTAACCTCTTGCTTGCCAGGCACTTATCCCCTCCCCCCCCCCCCCCCCCACTCCTGCCCAGGCCAATTTTCAGCTTTCAGCGATGTCGCACTTTGAATGGAAATTGCGCGGTTATGCAACACTGTACCCAAATTACATTTTAATAATTTTCTTCACACAAATGAGGCTTTCTTTTGGTGGTATTTAATCACCACCGGGGTTTTATTTTTTCCTAAACAAACAAAAAAAGACAGAATTTAAAAAAAAAAACAAAAAAAAAAAAAACATGTTTTATAGTTTGTTATCAAATTTTGAAAATGGATAATTTTTCTCCTTCATTGATATTCGCTGATGAGGCTGCACTGATAGGAACTGATAAGATGACACTGACAGACACTGATAAGACGGCACTGATGGATGCAGGGCCGTCTTTAAAATTGATTGGACCCTGGGCAAAACTTTTCTTGGGCCCCCCCCCATGTAGTTTCACTCTCCACCTGCTCTGAGACATACAATAAATAGCACCTACACTAAAAATCAGTTTACTGAATTAGATCAGGCAGCTATTGCGATTGGTTGCCAGAGGTTACAGTGTATCATTACCGCTCACTGATTGGTTGCTAGAGATTACAGCACACATTACAGCTCACTGATTAGTTGCTAGAGATTAGAGCACATGATTTCTGCTTGTTGTTTGGTTGCTAGAGATTACTGTGGATATGACCTCAGTGGGGCATGATATACATATCAATGCCGCCAGCCACCGCTATTTACATATCAATGCCGGTAATTTACATGTAAACACAGGGTCTGCAAGTGAGTCATCTGAACACAACAATAGGGTAGAGCTGGGGCAGCATTAGTAGCAGAACTTCACACTGAGATATCAGGACACAGCACAGGACTATAACCTCAAGGGACGAGGGAATTTAAACCAGGATAATTGGCAAGTATGAGGCAGCTGCTTTGGGCCCCACAACAATGGCAGGGCCCAGGGCAGCTGCCCCTTTTACCCTGCCTTAAAAACGGCCCTGGATGTCACTGATGGACACTGATAGGTGGCACTGATGGGCACTGATGGATGGTACTGTGGGCACTGGTAGATGATGCTGGTGGGCACTGGTAGATGGCACAGGTGGGCACAGAAACCTCTCTGCGATTGGGACTGGTGTCCCTCTCACAGCTGCCGGTGATCGGCTTTTTTATTTTTCCTCACACTACCATCACAAGAAAAAATTACCGGCTCTGTTTACATCACATAATAGCTGATCACGTGGTAAGGGGTCGGGATCGACCCCTTACTCCGATCTGTGATTAGCCGAGTTTCATAGACTAATTTCCCACATCTGTGGCTTTTTAAATTGCAAATAGTGTCTGCGTATAAATAGTCAGTGAGTTTGTTACCTCTCACCTCAGTGCTCCGAGAAGGCTAGATACTGAGCCATGGGGAGCAGAAAAGAACTGTCAAAAGACCAGTGTAGCAAGGTAATGGCACTTTATAACGACGGAAAAAGATATAAAAATCCAAAGCCTTCAATTTGCCAGTCAGTATTGCTCAATCCTTTATTAAGAAGTGGAAAACTCAGGGATCTTTTTATACCAAGCCAAGTTCAGGTAGACCAAGGAAAATTGCAGCCACAACTGCCAGAAGAATTGTTCAGGATACAAAAAAAAATCCCCCACAGGTAACCTCAGGAGAAATACAGGCTGCTCTGGAAAAAAAAGACATTGTGGTTGTTTTTGAAGGAGCACAGTACGACGATACTTTTTTTCAATTTTCAGCTTTCAGCGCTGTCGCACTTTGAATGACAATTGCGCGGTCATACTACACTGTACCCAAACAAAATTTTTATATATTTTTTTTTTTTTTGAAGCAGATAGAGCTTTCTTTCGGTGGTATTTAATCACCATTTTTTTATTTTTTTAAAATATATTTTTTGCTAAACAAAGCAAAAAAGACCAAAAAAAAAGTAATATTTCTCCTTCATTGATGTGCGTTGATGAGGCTGCACTGATGGGCACTGATGAGGTGGCACTGAAAGGCACTGATGAGGAGGCACTAATATGCAGCACTGATATGCAGCACTGATGGGCACTGATAGGCAGCACTTATGGGCAATGATAGGCACTGATAGGTGGCACTGATGGGCACTGATAGGCAACGCTTATGGGCATTGATGGGCACTGATAGGCAGCAATGATAGGCACTGATAGGTGGCACTGATGGGCACTGATAGGCAGCAATGATAGGCACTGATAAGTGGCACTGATGGGCACTGATAGGCAGCACTTATGAGCACTGATATTACCACCTATCAGTGCACCTATCAGTGCTGCCTATCAGTGCCCATAAGCACTGCCTATCAGTGCCAATCAGCGCCACCTATCAGTGCTTATCATTGCTGCCTATCAGTTCTCATAAGTGCTGCCTATCAGTGCCCATCAATTCCCATAAGCACTTCCTATCTTTGCCCATCAAGGCCACCTATCAGTGCCTAGCATTGCTGCCTATCAGTGCCCATCAGTGCACCTAATAAACAGCACTAATAAGGAGGCACTGATGGGCATCACTAGTGAGCACTGGTGGGCATCACCGGTGAGTACTGATAGGCATCACTGATGGGGCTGCACTGATTATTGGGATATTGATTATCAGTGTAGATGTCACCACTGAGGAAAGCCACTTTTCGGCTCTCCTCTCCTCACATGCGAGAGGGGTGCCGATAATCGGCATTCCCTGTTTACACTGTGATCGGCTGTGATTGGATACAGCTGATCACATGGTAAAGAGCCTAAGTGATAGGCTCTTAACCGTGATCGGTGATGTGTTGTGTCCAAGAGATAAACACCGATCGGCGCAAAAGTTCCCCTCCCGGGCCGTTCCAAGGGACATCATACGACGTTCCGTCAGGATGGTAAAGCCACTGCCCTGCCATCAGTACACTATAGGAATTGTTTAAACAAAAATGATCTGCATGGTCTAGTTGCCAGAAAGACGCCTTTACTGCGCCAATGCCACAAAAGTTACCACTGCCCGGTAACAATATGCCCGGGAACACCTTGACACGGCTTTTTTGTGGCATTGGTGCGCTTTCATTTATTGGTTTGAGGTGCTGCACCTCTTAACCACTTTCAGACCGGACCATTTTGCTGGTAATTGACCAGAGGTCTTTTTACAATTTGGCACTGCGCTGCTTTAACTGGTAATTGCGCGGTCATGCAATGTTGTACCCAAACAAAATTTGCGTCCTTTTCTTCCCACAAATAGAGCTTTCTTTTGATGGTATTTGATTGCCTCTGCGATTTTTATTTTTTGCGATATAAACGTAAAAGGACCGCAAATTTTGAAAAAAAATGATATTTTCTACTTTTTGTTATTAGAAAAATCCAATAAACTCAATTTTAGTCATACATTTAGGCCAAAATGTATTCAGCCACATGTCTTTGGTAAAAAAAAAGTCAATAATTGTATATTTATTGGTTTGCGCAAAAGATGTCACATCTACAAACTAAGGTACGTTTTCTGGAATTTACGCAGCTTTTAGTTTACGACTGCCTATCTCATTTCTTGAGGTGCTAAAATGGCAGGGCAGTACAAAACCCCCCCAAATGACCCCATTTTGGAAAGTAGACCCCCTAAGGAAATTGATAAGTGGCATGTTGAGCCCATTGAATATTTTATTTTTTTGCCTCAAGCGATTGAATAATGACAAAAAAAAAATATATATTTTTTTTTTACACAAAGTTGTCACTAAATGATATATTGCTCACACATGCTATGGGCATATGTGAAATGACACCCCAAAATAAATTCTGCTGCTTCTCCTGAGTACGGGGATACCACATATGTGGGACTTTTTGGGAGCCTAGCCGCGTACGGGGCCCCGAAAACCAAGCACCGCCTTCAGGCTTTCTAAGGGCGTAAATTTTTGATTTCACTTCTCACTACCTATTACAGTTTTGAAGGCCATAAAATGCCAAGATGGCTCAAAACCCCCACAAATGACCCCATTTTACAAAGTAGACACCCCAAGCTATTTGCTGAGAGGCATGTTGAGTCCATGGAATATTTTATATTTTGCCACAAGTTGCGGGAAAATTACAAACTTTAATTTTTTTTTATTTTTTTTTCACAAAGTTGTCACTAAATGATATATTGCTCACACATGCTATGGGCATATGTGAAATGACACCCCAAAATAAATTCTGCTGCTTCTCCTGAGTACGGGGATACCACATGTGTGGGATTTTTTGGGAGCCTAGCCGCGTACGGGGCCCCGAAAACCAAGCACCGCCTTCAGGTTTTCTAAGGGCGTTACAGTTTTGAAGGCCATAAAATGCCAAGATGGCACAACCCCCCCCCCAAATGACCCCATTTTGGAAAGTAGACACCCCTAAATTTAGGGGTACACTAGTGAGACTAGGTAATAAATGGCGGGTGCCCTGAAACTATAAAAAAATAACTAACCAACCAGCGTCACCTGTAACAGTTATATGGTGATCACTGGTGAAAGGGTTAACTAGGGGGCAATCAGGGGGCTTTATGCGGTAGTATATGGGGGTCCCTGGCGCTATAAAAAGCTGCGGTGAACCTAAATACCTACCTGCCTAACTAGCGTCACCTGTGACACTAATACAGCGATCAGAAAAACGATCGCTTATTAGGCTGGGTTCACACTGGAGCGATGCGGGAACGCCATGAATCCGCGGCGGGTTCCCGCATCGCATGCCTCCCGGCGGCAGTTCACACTGCCCTATGCGAACTGCTGGGAGTGTCAGTGAAATGTTAATGACACCCCCAGATCAGTTCGCATATCGCAGTGCGATCTGCAAACTCGGATCGCATGGTGTGAACACCCATGCGATCCGATTCTGCTGCGGGCCAAAAAAAGGGTCCCGTGCGAATTTGCGGCGGGTGCGGCGGGTGCGATGCGAATTCAGCCATACTATCTGTATGGCTGAACTCGAATTGCACAGAGATCGGATGTGATTTGCACTGCAGTGCGGTGCGAATCACATTCGTTCTCATAAACCGCTGCAATGTGAACCCAGCCTTAGTGACACTGGCGACGGGGGGTGATCACGGGGTTAAACCTTTATTGGGGGGGTTAGGGGGTACATTAGAACTAAAGGGGGCTAACCCTAACTGCCCTAACAGTTATTACAGTCACAAATGACACCAATGCAAAAAAAATAAAAATAAATGACATTGGTGTCACTGTGACTGGGGGGCAGGGGTAATTGGGGGGGTGATCGGGGGGGTGTGAGTGTGCCTGGCATGTTCTACTGTGTAGTGTCGTGTTGGTGCAACTCACCGATCCTCTCTCCTCGGTGTCGAACGAAAAATACAGACACGGAGGAGAGATTACATCACTTCCTCTCCTGTGTTTACATTACAGGAGAGGAAGTGATGTCACAAAGGATTTCTATTCGTCGGGAGCGATTGCGAGGGGGTGGCCATGAATGAATGGCCGCCCCCTCATCCCGGATCGCTCCCGAACGAATACCGACCGCCGCAGGCACCGGGCGGGGGCCCGATCGGGCCCCCGACCCGCGGGAAGGCAGGGACGTACATGTACGCCCATATGCCTGCCCGTGCCATTCTGTCGACGTACATCATCGTGCGGTGGTCGGGAAGTGGTTAAACCCCATACACACTATTAGATTTTGTGCAGACTTTTGTCTTCAGATTTACCAAAACCATGTAGTGCAAGGGCCTGCCTGATTGCATACACATTGAAACTCTTAAGGTTTGACCTCCTATTATATGGTTTTGGTAAATCTGAAGACAAAAATCTGCAGAAAATCTAATAGTGTGTACGGGGTCTTACTCTATATTTAGTTCTCAAGGTTTGTATATTTATTTTGTTGCTGGCCGGCCGGCCGCTCCTCCAAGCGCTGACCTGTTTGTATGTGGAATATGTAAGGGTTTACAACCAGTTTAAAACTGGACTCACTGAAGTAGCAACACATTTAGGCACAATATGGGAATGGGTCTCGTTTCCTCTTCAGTAAATGACCCCTCATTACTGTTCTTTCCCATTAGAGTCAGTGGCTGCAATGTCTTCTCCTGTTCTTTTATTGGGAGGATAAGTATAATAATAGGACACAGCTGTGGGTGGAAGAAGAGTTTATGAATCTCTTTATCCAGTTACAGAGAGTTCCCACGCTCCCCCGTTTATAGGCTGGTACCCAGCGATGTCTGGGAACATGGATGGTCCCCAGGCTCCCTTCTCAGCAGGATGGCACAGTGACCCAGCACAGCAGGGTGCTGGCACCACCATTATTTGGCACAGGCTCACAAACCGCAAGGGGCATATGGACTCCCATAACCCAACCCCCCCCATGCCAGGCATCTCTGTTTATCCACAGAGAGCAGAATATGATTCATATGGAACTTCACAGAATCCACAGGAGCGAAGAATGTCCAGAGCTGACAGGCCCGGTGTGTGACGGGGTGTTTAATCAGGGTGTGTGTGCCACGAGGCATTAATCCCACCATCTATCACTGCAGCACATGGAACCTTTCATCTGCCCATAGCAGGAGTCAGGCAGAAGCAATTTGGAAATTAGCTAATGTGATGGTTGTAATTGTCAGACGTTCTGGTTAGCAGCAGATCCACTAAGAGTAGAGTAGGCACTTCCCGTTCAGCGTGGAGTAATCTTCCCCCAATCAGTCATTTCCCCGAAGCCTTTACTGCATCTTGTTCTATATGCCGCGCCTCAATGAGCATCACGTCAATGTGACTGTAATCCGCCAGCTTCTAGGAAGTCCATGCAAGGCCTCATGTTTGCTGTGTCCCCCACATGGCTTCTCGCAAACTGCAAACAGGACTTCTTATGACTTTCTTCCACCAATGTCTTTCTTCTTGTCACTCTTCCATAAAGGGCAGATTTGTGGAGAGACGACTAATAGTTGTCCTGTGGACAGATTCTCCCCCCTGAGCTGTGGATCTCTGCAGCTCCTCCAGAGTTACCATGGACCTCTTGGCTCTTCTCTGATGAATGCTCTCCTTGCCCGGCCGGTCAGTTTAGGTGGACGGCCATGTCTTGGTAGGTGTGCAGTTGTGCCATACTCTTTCCATTTTCCGATAATGGATTGAACAGAGCTCCGTGAGATGTTCAAAGCTTGGGAGATTTTTTTATACCCTAACCCTGCTTTAAAACAAGTGGGTGTAACCTTGTGAGCTGCCTAAGGCCCCTTTCACACGGGACGGATCAGTAATGATCTGCCCCGTGATGATCCGCTCGCTCAGCGGGGATCGCTCCGTTGTCCCCCCTGAGCCGGCGGTGGACAGGGCGGTCCTGACACACTGTGCCGGGACCACCCTGTCAGCTCTCCGTTCTCCTCTATGGGGGATCGGACGAACACGGACCGTCTGTCCGTGTTCATCCGATCCGCTCTGCAGACGGATAGAAAAATAGGATTTTCCTCCGTCTGCAGAATCGGACAATAGCGGAGGCGAACGATAGCGGATAGCGGGTGTCTGCGGATGTTTATCCGCAGACACCCGCTATCCCATAGGAATGCATGTATGTCCATATTTCATCCGCAAACGGATGGATGAAATACGGACATAATGTCCGCATGTGTGAAAGGGGCCTTACTCCTAACCTGAAACTAAAAATAAAAATAAATATAAAATATAAAATAAGACTAGAAGAAAAAATAAACAAATGAAAAAATAATAAACAAATGAAAAGATAATAAATGAAAGAAAAAATAAATAGATAAATGGAAAATAAAAATAAATGCATTTAAAAAATTCAAATAAAGTTAGAATAATCTAAAACTAAAAATAAAATAAAAATAAATGGAAAATACAATAAAAATAAATATAACACTGCTTTAAACTTCTCAACAACTTTATCCCTGACCTGACTGGTGTGTTCTCTGGTCCTTTGTTCATTAAGGTTCTCTAACAAACCTCTGAGGGCTTCACCAAACCGCTGTATTGATACTGAGTCTATATTACACATAGGTGGACTCTATTTACTAATTAGGTGACTTCTGAAGGAAATTGGTTCCATTAGATTTTAGTTAGGGGTATCAGAGTAAAGGGGGCTGAATACAAATACACGGCAAACTTTTCAGGTATTTATTTGTAAAAAATTTGGAAAACTATTTATCATTTTCCTTCCAATTCACAATTATGTGTTACTTTGTGTTGGTCTATCACATAAAATCCCAATAAAATACATTTACATTTTTGGTTGTAACATGACAAAATGTGGAGAATTTTAAGGGGTGTGAATACTTTTCAAGGTGCTGTATGTATATATATATATATATATATATATATATATATATATATATATATATATATATTGACTGCAATAACAAATGCTGACTGTACCTTCAATTATAAATAAATTGTGAAATGTAATTTTCAAATAATGTCCATTTTTTGATAATGCATCATAACAAATGAAAAACAATTAATCAAAACTATTAAAAACAATTAAACCAAACAGGGGGATCTTATTGCTTTTGACGTTTTTGTTATATTTTATTTCTCACCAATTTTTTTTTTTTTTTTTTTTTTTTATAATATTTTGTCTAAACTCCTCCGTTCTGTGTTGTTCCTGAGCAGTGGTCCCCAGTAAGGTTTGTATGACAAGCCAGTGGATACATTAGCATAATTATGGCCATTAATATGACAATTTGATGGAGCAACTGAACTTTCAATTTCCCAATTTCAGAACCTTCAGACCTCAGATCACCCCAGCATAGCTCCGAACTGTCCCTGATTTGGAGCAATGTCCCTCTGTCCCTCTTTCCTCCTCATCTGTCCCTCATTTTGGTCTGATCTCTATAGTTGTATATAAAAAGCACAATTTATCTTTCAAACAAGTGTTTCCCGTTGCTAAACCTTTCATCCATTTTTGAATTTTCTGCATTTGTAAAATTTGCAAAAGCCAATATAAAGTAATACTAGTGGTGAAAAAAAAGAACTTTCACTAACTTTTTTTTTTTTTTTTGGATAATTCTCCTTTAAGGGGGCCTACATACTTTTGCCAATAGATGTCCCTCATTCCCATCTCTAAAACTTGGGAGGAATTCCCCAATTTCTGCCCCTTCACACCTCAGATCCCCCCAATTCCTGCACCTTCATACCTCAGATCACTTCAATTCCTGCACCTTCACACCTCAGATCCCCCAATTCCTGCACCTTCATACCTCAGATCCCCCAATTGCTGCACCTTCACACCTCAGATCACCCCAATTCCTGCACCTTCACACCTCAGATCATTCCAATTCCTGCACCTTCACCCATCAGATCACCCCAATTCCTGCACCTTCACACCTCCGATCCCCAAAATTCCTGCACCTTCATACCTCAGATCACCGCAATTCTCGCACCCTCACACCTCAGATCATCCCAATTCCTGCACCTTCATACCTCAGATCACCGCAATTCTCGCACCCTCACACCTCAGATCATCCCAATTCCTGCACCTTCATACCTCAGATCACTTCAATTCCTGCACCTTCACACCTCAGATCCCCCCAATTCCTGCACCTTCACACCTCAGATCCCCCCAATTCCTGCACCTTCATACCTCAGATCATTCCAATTCCTGCACCTTCACACCTCAGATCATTCCAATTCCTGCACCTTCACACCTCAGATCATTCCAATTCCTGCACCTTCACACCTCAGCTCCCCACAATTCCTGCACCTTCCCACCTCAGATCACCCCAATTCCTGAACCTTCACCCCTCAGATCACCACAATTCCTGCACCTTCACACCTCCGATCCCCAAAATTCCTGGACCTTCACACCTCAGATCACTCCAATTCCTGCTCCTTCACACCTCAAATCACCCCAATGTCTGCCCCTTCACCCCTCAGATCATCCCAATTCCTGCACCTTCACCCCTCAGTTCACCACAATTCCTGCTCCTTCACACCTCAAATCACCCCAATTTCTGCCTCTTCACACCTCAGATCCACCCAATTCCTGCACCTTTACCCCTCAGATCACCCCAATTGCTGCACCTTCACATCTGAGATCATCCCAATTTCTGCACCTTCACATCTCAGATCACCCCAATTCCTGCACCTTCATACCTCAGATCACCCCAATTTCTGCACCTTTACACCTCAGTTTACCCCAATTTTTGCATGTTCACATCTCAGATCCCCACTATTCCTGCACCTTCATACCTAAAATCACCCCAGTCCTGCACCACACATCTCAGATCACCCCAATTCCTGCTCCTTCCGCCTCAGATCACCCCAATTCCTGCACCTTCATACCTCAGATCACCCCAATTCCTGCACCTTCATACCTCAGATCCCCCCAATTCCTGCACCTCCATACCTCAGATCACCCCAATTCCTGCACCTTCATACCTCAGATCACCCCAATTTTCTCATTTTCACACCTCAGATAAGCCCCAATTCCACCATCAGAAAGGCATGGTTTTTACATTTATATCTGCTGCAGCTGGTAGTTTCACTAATAGGAGGAAAAGGGTAGGTAGACGGGCTTTTTCACATAATGGGCTCCCCAACCCAGGTGGGCCAACATTAATCCTAGGAGGGAAGCCAGCTTCTGATCATCAGTGATGTTAGATTAGCATCTCTGAAATGTCAATGAGGTAAGTGGGCCACGGACGAGGAGGAGCAGGACAGGCTTTATAATTGGCAGCCTTGTGAGCTGTTAATCACAGCCTATAGTGGTAGCACTGTATTTGTAGGAGGCAAAGGCCCACCAGAGGATTCTTCGGTCGTCTGGTGGCCCAGTCCGAGCCTGTACGCACGCCATGCAACGATTCTCCGGGTGCCTCTAAAATTGACATTTTTTAACCAAACATAAACATTTTCAGTCTATTTTAGACATAAACAGAGTTTACACAAAAGGTTCCATAAAAGCAGCGGTCCCGGGAGAGCAAAGTTGTGTAATCGTTGGACGCGCTGCAGATTATCGGAGCAATTAACCATGACCGTTTTATGGTAATTAGCAGAGAAAAACTCTCCAGGCCAGGGTAGGACTTACAATTAACAGTAGTTTGACTAATTAGTGTAATCCGCGTATACGCCAGCGATTCCATGTGCGTGGCTAAGATAAGCATTGCTGAGAAGTGACCCTCGAAGGGATAATCACTAGAATTCACGAAAGCTCTGAAGTGCCGTTCTGTTCGAGGGTTTCTCACATACCCCGAGGGATGTTGTGTCTGGGAAAATCCTTTCTAACCGAGCCAGCGCCGACTCCGGCCAAATCACTCCAAGTCCACCCAAGCTAACCTCCACCTCTGGCACTCTGAAGCGGGCTGGGGAGGGCTCACCCTTCCACCTCACCAGTAATCTTCTTTTTAAAGATTGACCCCTTCCTCCACACAGAGGGGTGAAACAGCTTTCTCTTCTGCCCTAGAAACAAAGAAAGTGCCTGCCTTCTAAGCCCCTGTACACACGGTCGGAGATTTCCACAACCAAATCCGTCGGATTTTGCCCGTCGGATTTTGTCCGACGGATTTTGTCCGAAACTGTTGCATACACACGGTCGGACAAAGTTGGCGAAAAATCCGATCTTTCAGAACGTGATGACGTAATTTCGTTACGATGGGACTACATTCAGGCTAGTAGCCAATAGCTTTGATGTAGGAATTTGATCTGAGCATGCGTGGCACTTGGTCCGATCAAAATTCTCTACACATGATCGGAGTATGTCCGACCGGCCCAGTTGGTCGGGAAATATTTCCAACATGTTGGAAAATTGGGTCCGACGGATATTCCGACTGAATCAGTCTGATGCATACCACACACAGTCGGATTATCCGACGACACGGTCCGATAGGACACATTCCGACGGATTCTCCGACCGTGTGTACAAGGGCTAAGGTTAAAGTGAAGCTGTGGACAAATGAAATACTCAAACTTTAGTTCAACAATGAGGGTCACTTTATGAGAGAGAGATAAACTACATAATACATTAATGCCTCGTACACACGACTGGACTTTCCGGCAGACTAAGTCCGACGGAATCAGTCCATCAGACAATCCGATCGTGTGTGGGCTAATCCGATCGTTTTTCATTTAAAACATCCAACGGACCTAGAAATAGAACATGTTTCAAATCTGTCCAATGGACTCAATTCCTATCGGGAAAACCGTTCGTCTGTATGCTGTTCCAACGGACCAAATACGACGCAAGGGCAGCTATTGGCTACTTGCTATTGAACTTCCTTTTTTAGTCCCGTCGTACATCATCACGTTCAAAACGAATGGACTTTCCAACGGACTTAGTCCGTTTGTGTGTGGGCAAGTCCGTCCATTCAGAAGGTCCCTCAGAACTCTGCCGAAAGTCTGTCGGGAAGATCGTCGGACCCCATCTGCCGGAAAGTCCGGTCGCGTGTGCGCGGCATAAGGCAGCCTTTCTCAACCACACTTCTGTGGAACCCTGGAGCTCCTCCAAATGCTGTTAGGGGTTCTTTAGGCAGGTAGAAAATTCTGCCTCTCAGATAAGTGTCCAGTGACACCAATGATCTTTTAAAGTGGTTGTAAACCCTTACAAACCACTTTGACCTACAGGTAAGCCTAGATTAATGCTTACCTGTAGGTCCAAGAAATATCTCCTAAACCTATACGGTTTAGGAGATATTTACCTGAAGACAGCGGCGCGCAGGCGCACTGGGCAAGCTGCAGATCGCGGCGATATGCCGCGAGTGTCGGCTCCCGTGCGCATGCGCGGGAGTGACACCATCGCGGCTCCGGCAAATCACAGCGCCGGAGCAGCGAGACCCACCAAGAAGATGGATGCTCGGAACTACAGGGGACAGCGGTGACTCCGCTGGCTCCTGTGTCAGGTAAGTAACACATAATGGACTACTATGCCATGCATAGTAGCCCATTATGCTTTACCTTTGCAGGGAATCAAAGAGGAAGTAACACCCATCAGGGTTTACTTCCTCTTTAAGATATCTGTAAGGGAGAATTCTTTCTGCAGACCAACATAGTAAGTGACATTCCACCACTGACCACACCATTCTTCCCACTGTCCCCCAATGTAATGAGTATTCTTTCCACTGACCAGCAATGTAAGGAGCATTTTTTCCATTGACCAGTAGGGAGGAGCCGAACACCCCTCCCTGGTTCGGTTCGCACCAGAACATCCGAACAGGCAAAAAAGTTTGTTTGAACATGCGAACACCGTTAAAGTCTATGGGACACGAACGTGAAAAATCCTAAGTGCTAAATTTAAAGTCTTCTATGCAAGTTTTTGTGCTAAAAAGTGTTTGGGGACCCAGGTCCTGCCCCAGGGGACATGTATCAATGTAAATTTTTTTTTTAAACTGACGTTTTAAGAATGCTTAAAGTGAAACAATAAAAATGAAATATTCCTTTAAATATCGTGCTCGGGGGGTGTCTATAGTATCCCTATAAAGTGGCGCAGTTTTACCGTGTTTAGAACAATACCACAGCAAAATCACATTTCTAAAGGAAAAAAAGTAATTTAAAACTGCTTGCGGCTGTGATGTATTGTCGGGTCCCGGCAATATACATGAAAATCATTGTGAAAAACAGTATTGGTTCCAACCCCCCCCAGCCCATTACAAGGCTCTTTGGGTCTGGTATGGGTATTAAGGGGGACCCCCCGCACCCAATTTTTTTTTAAAAAATGGTGTGGGGGGCCCCCAAGCACTATATACTCTGAACAGAAGTATGCAGTATATACTATACGGCCTGCCCTATATACTCTGCAGAAAGTTGGGCCTTAGGTGTTGGTGGTGCCAGAACACTGTAATCCCTCACAGATACTCTTGTTGGGTGCAGGAACAAGCCCTGTTGTTAAATATTATTTCATAAATTGTAATTACATGTTCATGTTAAATATGGGCAGAAAAATGTGGTCTTGGGTGGTGGTGCCACAACACTGTAACCCCTCACAGTTACTCTTGTCGGGCGCAGGGACGGGCCTTGCTGTTAAATATTTGATCAAAAATTGTAATAACATGCCCCTGTTAAACAGGGGCAGAAAAATTGGGCCTTGGGTGGTGGTGGTGGTGCCACAAGACTGTAACCCCTTACAGATACTCTTGTTGGGTGCAGCAATGGGCCCTGCTGTGAAATATTAGATAAAAAATTGTAATTACAATACAGTGCAGCCATAGCGCAGTTGCTACTACTTTTCTGGTGGTGTACACAATACAGTGTAGTGTGGTGTTGCAAAACAAAATATACATCATGTCCGGAAGGCCACCAAGGAGAGGCAGACTCTCACAGGCCACTAAAAGAGGGCAAGCAGGCTCGGTGTCTACAGTCAACAGTGTTGGCCGTGGACATGGTGCATTCTCTGCAGGTGGCCGTGGGGCACACTTGTCCTATTTCCCTGCTGCTGGCCGTGTTATTGAGCCAGAACATGCAGAAGAGTTGGTGGAGTGGATAACAAAGCCATCCTCATCCTCCTCATCCTCTGTCACCCAGGCTCAGAGTAGTTTGCCTTCCTATGCAGCTGCCAAAGTGGTAGATTCCACTGGCTCCGTGTCCACGGTCCCTCCTTCTGTAGCCCCACCATCATGCACGGAGGAGGCCCCCGAATTATTCGACCACAGTGTCGGTTACATGCTGCTGGAGGATGCGCAGCGATTTGAAGGCTCCGATGTTGGTTCCCAGGTTGAGGAAGGGAGTAACGTGAGCCTAGAGTGAGGGGGTGCCCAAGAAGGACAAGAAACTGACAGTCATGTTCCCCCAACTGCAGCAAAGTGCCAAGTTTGCTCCAGTGACGAGGAGTCTACTTGGGTGCCTGATAGAATAGAGGAGGAGGCACGACTCCAAAGAGGCAGGATGTCCTCTAGGGGGCAGCTTAAGGGAAGCCACCCTACCGCATCACACCGCAGAGCTCCGCAGGTGCAGATCGTTGCTGACTCCCTGCTGATTTTGAAAAGTTCCTTGATGTGGCCCTTTTTTGACACGTGTGCAGAAGATCGTATTGTTGTTGTTTGTAACCTATGTCTGAAGCGGATCAAGCGTGGCCAGAACAGCAGCCGCTTGGGCACCACATGCTTGACCAGACATATGACGACCTCCCATGCAGTCTGTTTAACGTATACTATATTTGAGATTTAATATCTCTCAGATAGGATTTGGGTTAAATGAGAGTTCTTTGACCATGAGTGAAAGCTTTAACACAATAACAACATTTATTGGTGAGTAGTTGAAAGTCTATCTAATAGTACGCAACTGTCTATCTATAGTCTACACCAAGGAAGAAATTATTAGGTTAAAATAAGAGAATTACTTGAAGGAATACAGGGTATATTCCTTAAAACATTAATCTACAAACATATTTAGTTACAAGTAAAATGCAGACCTTTCCCATAATTACCCTTTGCACCAAGGTTCCATTCTGATGGCTGCTCTCCCATAAAAGTGTGTGCTTCCTTCCCATCTTGTCTGTGTATATCATTACAGGCTGATGCCTCATTGGTTGACATAGCGTGGCTCTGATTGGTGAGCTTCCCTATTCCTGGTAAAGGACTGACTACATCTCCAATCCCTATACTTTGCATAAATCAGCCCCCTTTAATGCAAATCCTTGTGATTATCCTGACCAGGAGATTAGCTTGAATTTTCTCGGGAAGTTAAGTATTGATAACGGGTTGGCCTCCTTTCATTGCATATCCCAGTATGGGATCATTTGAAGTGTGTATGTGTAAAACAATGAGGTTTGGATCCCATTGTTTGTATACGCAAGCCTAGGCACTGCCTTGTCTGGTCTACCAGAGATTTTTGTGAAGATAATATGTTCCGCCCTACATAGATACAAGCTAAATGAAATATATTCATAATTACAATATTTTACAGATATTAATGGAAATTTCACATAAACTCATAAGGCAACAAGTCTGTTGGCAACAGCATTTGAAAGACCCACATCAAAGAAAAAGGCAGACTTCTCCTTGCTCCTCACCTGGGATCTCCAACCCTACTATACCTCCATTCCTCTCAAAAACCTGCACTGAGAGGAATGGAGGTATAGCAATAGGTGTCCCAAGTACTTGCAGCCAATCTGCTAGCAGTACACCACCATCATTTTAGCATGCAAATTTGCCTACCCCAGTTGCTAAACTGTAAAAAGAAATTTGGTTCCAGCCATCCAAGTGTTCAGCGTCTGAATGCTAGCTTGGCCAACTTGCTAGCACTGCAACTGCTGCCTTTTCAGCTGGTAGACTCTGCCCCCCTTCATGAATTTGTGCAATGTGCTGTACCTCAGTTGCAGGTTCCAAAATGCCATTTCTGGAAGGCCATTCCGGCTCTCTACCAGCATGTGGATGGCAATGTTTTGATCTCGCTGGACAAGGCGGTCAGCAGTAAGGTGTATATTACCGCTGTCTCATGCTCTAACAGGCATGGGCAGGGATGTTACCTTTCCTTCACGGCACACTGGGTAACTCTGCTGGCAGCTGGGAAGGATGCAGGACAGGGTTCAGTATTTTTGGAGCTTGTTCTTCCCACTGATCACCAATGTAAGAAACATTCTTACCACTGACCACCAATGTAAGGAGCATTCTTCCCACTGAGCACCAATGTAAGGAACATTCTTCTCACTGAGCACCAATGTAAAGGAACATTCTTCTCAATGAGCCCCAATGTAAGGAACATTCTTCTCACTGATCACCAATGTAAGGAACATTCTTCTCACTGATCACCAATGTAAGGAACATTCTTCCCACTGATCACCAATGTAAGGAACATTCTTCCCACTGATCACCAATGTAAGAAACATTCTTCCCACTGATCACCAATGTAAGGAACATTCTTTCCATTGACCACCAATGTAAAGAGCACTCCTCTCACTGATCCAATGTAAGGGACATTCATCCCCCTATCCCCCAAAGTAAGGGACAAGCATTCTTCCAATGTATTCTTTTCACTGACCACTAGTATAATAGAGCTCTTTGCCCACCTACCACCAACATATTTGTAAAATATGAGAAGTATGTGACATTCTTCCTTTATTCATGTATTTATTCTTACATCTACATGTATTGCCATCCTAGTTGGGCTGTGCAAATTTAGTGTTTTGTAAGCGCAGAAGCAATAATTATTTGGTGTAGTCTGTTCAGGGTTTCAAAGGCTGGGAGGTTGATTGCTTCACCCTGCCTTCAGAACAAGTTTTCTGGAGTTTAGGGTGGGAGAATTCAAATCCCTGGCCTGAATATTTAATAGGGCCTAGCCAATCCCTGGGGAGGTATGCCAAATGGTGGCTGGGCTACTGTTCAATAGGCTGTAACCCTGGGAGAAATAGTCTCTTCTCCCCTTGTGGGGATGGATCCATGTGCTCAAGGGAAGGGTGACTTCATGCCTTCAGACACCCCTTCTCAGACTGGAAGCTGGGCTACTCTGCTGGAGGTTGTATCTCTGGACTGCTACTTTTTTTGACTGCACCCCAGTCCAAAGCCAGCTCCATAAAGACATGGTGTGACCAGTTTGCTGTGGAGGAACTTGAGTATCCTGTAAAGAGCCCTGACCTAAACCCTACTTATCACATTTGAGATGAATGCCAATTACAAGCCAGGTCTTCTCATCCAACATCGGTACCTGAGCTCACAAATGGGCACAAATCCCCACAGACACTCCACAAAAAATTGTGGAACGTTTCCAGAAGAGTAGAGAATGGCCGCAACGGAGGGCAACTCTATATTAGTGCTCATGGTTCTGGAATGGGATGTGCAACAAACTCGTATAGGTATGATGGTCAGGGATACACAGGCTTTTGGCCATATAGTTTATATAGTTGAGGATTCTCTGTAAGGTTGGTAGGAGAGCATGTAGGCAGGTGCAGTCTCCACTTTCTCCACTTCAGATGGCGCTATTCCTCAGCAGCACTGCAGTTGGAGAGGAAGTCAAGAGAAACATGGTTTTTCTATGGTTTTCTGGGTCACTGGGGAAGTGATCTGATTGGATGCTGCCGCCACATGTGACTCTAGCAGCCATCTTAGGTCAGACAGAGCCTATTTGAGGCCCCGGCTCCCCAGCATCTTTGCGAGTGGGTAGAGTAGGGACCAGTGGCGGCTGGTGCTTTTTTGGGGGGCTCAAACAAATTAAAAAATTCTAAAAAAAAAAACATCAATTGCAGCCTCACTGTGCCATCAAATACCGCCACTGTGCCATCAAATACCGCCACTGTGCCATCAAACGCAGCCACTGTGCCATCAAACGCAGCCACTGTAACTGTGCCCATCAAATACCGCCACTGTGCCATCAAACGCAGCCACTGTGCCGCTCAGTTGCAGCCACTGTAACCATCAAACGGTGCCACTGTGCCATCAAACACAGTCACTGTGCACATCAAACGCTGCCACTGTGCCATCCAATGTTGCTACTGGGCCATCAAATGTTCCCAATGCTGCTACTGTGCCATAAAATGCTCCCACTGTGCCATCCAATGCTGTCACTGTGCCATCAAATGCTCCCAATAATGCCACTGTGCCATCAAATGTTCCCTCTGTGCCATCCAATGCTGCCACTGTCCCATCCAATGCTGCCATTGTGCCATCAAATGCTCCCAATGCTGCCACTGCATCAAATGCTCCCAGTGTGCCATCCAATGCTGCCACTGTCCCATCCAATGCTCCCAATGCTGCCACTGTGCCATCAAATACTCCCAATGCTGCCACTGTGCCATCCAATGCTGCCACTGTGCCATCCAATGCTGCCAATGTGATCCCCCTTCGCCCTTGCTGGGCACTTACCCTGTCTTGGCGGGGCAGCGGGTGACGGCGAGCGTTGTCTTCCATGCGTCTTCTCCCCTCCATGTGTCTTCTCCCGTCCTCCTCTCCTTCAGTCCTCTCCTATGATTGGACGCCTGATAGGCATCCAATCACAGCACCTGATGTTTCAGCCAATCAGGCGACCAGTAAAAGACCCGGCCATCTGATTGGCTGAGAGGCGGGTCAATGTTAGCAAAGCGAATTCCCTCGGCTTTGCTAACATTGAGCTGATTGACAAGGAACATACAGAGTTGCGCCTGCTTCTCACTTTTTTTTTGGGCGCCTATTAGAGCTTACAGCTCTAATCGGGTGATTCCAAAAAACACCCCCACCGCTGTAATTCAGGTGCCCGGTGACCGAAAAGGGGCCAGGCACCTGAATAGGGGGTGTCAGCATCAACCATAGATAGATTCATGCATTGCATGAATCTATCTATGGTGATTGGAGAGTGACAGGAGAGGGGGGGCGGCGCTCCTGCGCCCTTTATAGACGCACCGCCACTGGTAGGGACAGGTACCCTGCTTGGTTGGGAGAGAACTATTGGCAGGGCAAGGAGGGAAAGTGTAGGGATCACAACTTCTATGTACATCTTCCCGTTTGGGCACAAGACAGCCAGGCCACACACTGCCCCTCCTAACTGGCGCTGTTGGTCTGGCTGAAACCTGCTCTGTACACCAGGCTTTCTCAACCTTTTAACCCTATAGGAACCCCAAAAATAATTTTCAGGTCTTGAGGAACCCTTACTAAAACCAATTCATCAGGGTCAATAGAACAATGCCCCTTATACTAGTGGTCAATAGAAAGAATGTTCCCCTTAAAATGGTGCTCAGAATGCCACCCTTAAAGACATCTAAAAATATATTTTGTGTCATGCTGCTGGCAAGGTTTAGCTGGTGATGCCGAACCTTGAACTCTGTAGGCACCAGGGCCTTGTTTCAGCAGGAACTAGGGGGAACTCAGTTCCACCACCTCTGGCTCAGGTCTTCTGCTCCCTGCTCATCACTTGGCAACACTGAAGTCCAGCTTCTGCGTTTACAAGGCTGCACCCTCTATGGTCTCCATTTTTTCCCTGGTGATGACCAGTTGTTGATGCTCCTACTGCATGATCTCCCTTGCAAGTGACTGTAGTATAGTATAGTATAGTATAGTATAGCATAGTATAGTATAGTATGCTGGGAGGTACTACAGGCGGATAGGTGTTTCAGCTTAATGTTGCAACAAAGGTTAGACATATGACAGATGGTGGAGCTTTTAAGGAGGGGGGAGAAGATGAGGGCAGTGGAGGGAAGGGGTTGTATGCAAAGGAAAGAGCTACTATTTGATGCCATTTGGCAGGTATGTGGGTGTAGCGGGCATGGTTGAGTTCCTGCACCTATTCTCTGAGAAAAAAATCCCCATCAAAAAGGTGGTTTATTAGCCACAGCTCAAGGAACCCCTAGAAACCTCTGGAGGAACCCCGGTGTTCCACGGAACCCTAGTTGAGAATGGCTGCTGTACACACTGCTGGATCTGCGAGTGTTCCTGGTTGGGTCGTCCTTCATTGCGAATTGTCTTTGTATTAGCCCTTGTACACACGGTCGGAGATTCCGACTACCAAATTCCGGAAGAGGTCCGGAAGTGATGTTGCATACACACGGTCGGACTAAGTTGTGGGAAAATCCGATTGTACATAACGTGATGACGTTATTTCGTTACGACGGGACTACGTTCAGGCTAGTAGCCAATAGCTTTGATGTAGGAATTTGATCTGAGCATGTGTGGCACTTTGTCTGATCGGAATTCTCTACACATGATCGGAGTATGTCCGATCGGAGCATTTTGTCGGAAAATTTTACCGGCAAGTTGGAAAACTTGGTCCGCCGGATATTCCGACGGAAACAGTCCGATGCAGACCACACACAGTCGGAATATCCGACAAAACGGTCCGATAGGACACATTCCGTCTGAATCTCCGACCGTGTGTACAAGGGCTTAGGTCTTTCATCGCACTTGGACTATATATGTTATTGCCGCGGCACCACCCTGCACCCCACCTACTAGCAGAGAATTTGTTACAGTATTAGAATGCACAGACACAGTAATGGGATGTTCTGTTGCAGGGGATTAAACATTTATTTTATATGCCCACTGGGGCGTTAAAGCGTTTATATAGTCATTTTAATAAGTTTAACCTACAGGTAAGCCTATAATAAGGCTTACCTGTAGGTAAAAAAAAAAACCTCCTAAACCTGTACGGTTTAGGAGATATTACCCTCGCAATGCGCCGCTGACTGCAGCGGTGCATGCGCACAGGGGATTCTTGGCTGAAAGACCCTGCCGGAAAGAAATCTCCCGTGTGCAAGCGCGGGAGTGACGATATCGCGGCTCCGGCCACTCACATCAAAATATTTGATCCTCAAAAAAAGTTGCGTCTCACTCTTTAGGTTAAGGTAGACCTATATCTAGAGGACACTGAGGCCCCATTTACACCTCAGCGCTCTGTAACTTGAAGTTCGAAAGCTCGAAAACACTGCAGGAGAAAAAATAAATATTCGCTATGGAAATGGTTCACATCTCCACTACAAGCCACCTGAAGCCAAACGCCTGAAGCTCAAAAATTCCTGGAGCTTTTCTTGTAGCTTAAACTTGGCAGATTTGCGTGCTTTTGGTCGTGTTTTTATTCCCATGAAAATGGATGGAAACGCGCCGCATTATTAAGTGCATTCGTGCATTTTTTTGCTTGTTTTAGAGCGGTTTTCCACTCAAATGGAGAAAAAAAATTGTAATAATATATGAATAAATCAATGTAAAATAAATACACAAATAACTAAAAATCATCATAAATAAATAATAAATAAATACAATTAATTAACAATGTGTAAAAATACACAAATAAATAACAATTAACCCCTAACCTTAAAAAAAAAAAATATATATAATAAATACATTATTTATTATTAAAACAAACTATGAAGATCTTGTGAGCTACCTGCTGTGAAAGTAAAATAATACAAATCTTAAAAATTTAAATAAAGATATAATTGGTGCGTAGTAATGATCGACAGCTGCTAGCACAAATCACGTCTCATAAAGCCGTGTGAAAACAATATAAATTGAAAATTACTGTGCTGCACTATCTCCTGATATTAATTCCACCAATGATTTTGAAGTGCCAACATGGCAAGAATGAAATGAAAAAAATTAAACGTGATAAACTTAAATTAATATCAGGAGATAGCGCAGCATAATAATTTTCAATTTACATTATACACATACATATAATAATAATAATTAAACACCCAAACCCGAACAAAAAAAAAAAAAAAAATATATATATATATATATATATATATATATATATATATATATATATATATATATATATATATAATTATTAATAATAATAATAATATAATTTTCTTTTGCTTTAGGGTTCGGGTGTTTAGTTATTTATTATTATTATATCATCATTTTATTTGTTGTTAGGGGGTTAAAGGTTAGAGGTCAATTATTTATTTATTATTACATAGTACAGTAAAACCATGGATTGTGAGCCTAATTTGTTCCGGAAATGTGCTTGTAATCCAAAGCACTCGTATATCAAAAGCAAATTTTCCCATAAGAAATAATGGAAACTCAGACGATTCGTTCCGCAACCGTTTATTCATATACAAATTATTACAGCAACAGTGGTTGAACTAGATGGACTTGTGTCTTTTTTTTCAACCTGATTAACTATGTGTATATATATATATATATATATATATATATATATATATATATATATGTATAAAGTGCACTGTAAAAATAAAACAAATTAACCTGCGCTTTAGGAGCTACAGAGCATAAAAGAGAAGATGTGACATGAAGCTACTTGTATTGCAAGACTTTGCTCGTTTATCCAGTTAAAATTTATAAAAGAAAAAAATCTGCTCACCTTGTAAAACACTCGCAGACCAAGATACTCGCAATCCAAAGTTTTACTGTATTAATTTATTTTATTTATTTATTATTTATGTATTATTATTATTTATTTGTGTATTTATTTATTCATGTATTATTATTATTCATTTATTATTATTTGTGTATTTATTTATTTATTCATTTATTATTATTATTATTATTATTACTCCGATTATTATTATTTGTGTATTTATTTATTCATTTATTACTATTATTATTATTAGTAGTAGTAGTAGTAGTAGTAGTAGTAGTAGTATTACGTAACCCTAACAGAAATAAATAAACAAATAACCATAATCCATTGTACATTGTAACAGATACAATACAAATACAAATAAAATACAGTGTACAAATAACCCTAATACATTGTAAAGCGCTGCATAAACTGTTGGCGCTATATAAATTGTGAATAATAATAATAATAATCCCTAATCCTAACCTAACCCTGACCCCTAATCCTAGTCTTAACCTAACCTTAACTCTAATCCCTTACTCTAACAATTTTTTTTTTATAAATGAATAATAATAATAATAATTAAAAAAAAAATAATATTAATGGCTGATGGAAAAAACGAAAAAAGCTGAAAAACCTAGCAACAAATAATGCAACAGGAGATAGTTTTCTTTACTGGCCAACAAAAAAAAACACCTATGCTCAAAAACGCTGTATAAAACCGTGCAAATCTCGCACAAAAACGGGCAAAAACCGCACGGAAAAACGTGCAAAAAAAAAGCCGAAAAATGCTCAAAGACGCTACGCTCAGGAGTGCAGCCCAAAGAACACATCCTTGCCATACAGAGATTTTAGGGGCCATAATAACTGCCTGAGGACAGAAGATCGTCGAGTGTAATCAGCCGAGGACACAAAATGTTACAAAGTTTCCGACGTGATTACACCAATTTCTCTCCAAATGTTTCGTGGCTTATCAACCCCTCCAAGGCCCTGACAATATTTTATCACCCTGTCCGGGTTTAGCGAGGGGGTTCTCTTACCGTATATCAGTGGAAATTCTGGAAGTGATTAAACTTTCTCCTGGCAGACGGTTCCTGGAAAAGTCTTTTATATTAATGGACATGACAAAGGAGAAGCATTTAGAGAGCTCTCTGCCTTATCTATTATTGGAGGATTGGACTCAGTTTTTGGATTCGGTGATGTCAGATTTCGGGTGAAGCCTGGAACTATATTGCGGCTTGAAGGGTGATGGCAACGCGGACCAGAAAACTGAATTACCATGGGGACGCTGGGTGCCGGCAGGAGGGGGAGGTGATCTCTGTTTAGTTACAATGTGTTGAGCGTTTACGGGTAAAAGCCTAACTTCAACTAAATTGTTAAATAGAATAAGTGTGACTTTAATGCGGATGCACTTTACAATATTACAATATATTGCATAAAGTATTGGGACACCTGTCTTTAAACGTACATGAACTTTAATGGCCTCCCACTCTATCCCGGTCCATTTCACCCCGAAGGTGTTCTATCGGGTTGAGGTCAGGACTTTGAGCAGGTCCGTCAAGTTCCTCCATCCCAAACTTGCTCATCCATGTCTTTATGGACCTTGCTTTGTGTCCAAATCATTTGGTGGAGGAGGGGATTATGATGTGTGGTTGTCTTTCAGGGGTCGGGCTTGGCCCCTTAGTTCCAGTGAAGCAAAGATGAAAGTGTTGTGGTTGACCAATGGAATGGGCCTACATTCCAATAAATCTGGAAAATGTAGGAAACTCTAATGCAGTGTACCAGGCATGTACTGGCCATAGGGACTATAGGGAGTTTCCCCGTGGGCCGATGGCTCAGTGGGCCAGTTTCAGTGACAGCCAGTGGCATCGCTGGGGGGGACTTTTGTGGCTTTAGCCCCGAATTTGGGGCCCATAGCCCCGAGTCAGTCCAGGAGTCCCCAACCACAGGGTCCTGGCCCACTACTTGCCCTCTTTCTGGTGACCCTGATATTAGGAGGGGCTCTCTGTGGACCCAGATGTAAGGGGGGGGGGGGCTCTGTGGGGACCCGGATGTAAGGGGTTGGTTCTCTAGGGACCCTGATGTAAGGCGGACGATCTCTGGGGACTCTGATGTAAGAGGGGCTCTCTGGAGACCCTGATGTAAGGGGAAGGCTATATGGGGACCCTGATGTAAGGGGAGGCTCTGTGGGGACCCTGATGTAAGTGGGGGTCTCTCTGGGAACCCAGATGTAAGGAGGGGCTCTCTGGGGACCCTGATGTAAGTGGGGGGCTCTCTGGGGACCCTGATGTAAGGGGGGCTTTCTAGGGGCTTTTTTGTGCAATTGCGTACAGTTTATATACTGTTTTTTGCGTGTTTGCAAAATTAAAGTGGGCCGGTCTGGATGAAGTCCAGGGCCAAATTTTTGTTCCAGTCCAGCCCTGCAGTGTGCACACGATCGGACTTTTCGACAACAAAGGTCAGACGGAACGGATCCATCGGACAATTCGATCGTGTGTGGGCTTCATCTGACCTTTTCTGTCGCAAAAAATCTGAGGGACTTTCGAAATAGAACATGTTTCAAATCTTTCCGCCGGAACCAGTTCCTATCGAGAAAAACGCTCGTCTGTATGCAGGTCCAACGGACCAACAACGACGCAAGGGCAGCTATTGGCTACTGGCTATTGAACTTCCTTTTTCTAGTCCCGTCGTACGTCATCGCGTTAAGCGATCGGACTTTGGTGTGATTGTGTGTAGGCAAGTCCGTTTCAGCAGGACTCCGTCAGAACTCCGTCGAAAAGTCCGTCAGAGTTCATTCCGGTCCTGTGTACACGGCATAACCCTAATGGGACTTTATTAGCCCAAATGACAATACGTAAGGAATAGTATGAAAAAGTATACAAAAATTTTTATTAGAGAAAATTAGAGAGTTCGAAAATATGAAAATCAAAAATTCGCAAACTCGAAAATGCGAAAAATGCTAATTTTCGGATTTTCGAATTTTCAGAAAGATTAATTAAACGGGTTTTTCGTTAATTTGAATTTTTCCAAATTAACGAATTTCGTAGAAAAACAAATTTCGTAGAAAAATGAATTCGGAACTAAACAAATTGCACATGTCTAGTTCATAATGTATTTATAGCTGGGTGTCGTCACCCTTCCAAAGATAAATGGATGCCGGGGGCATGACTACAGGGGATGCAATTGTGTCCCGGCCCCATGCTCCAGGTGGCCCAATGCCGCTGCCTGTACAGTTGGATAGGAGGGATGACATATAGAGAAACCACCTCCTACATTTTCTTTCTGCAGCCTTTCAGCCGCTACAGGGGGAAAATGGACGGGATAGTTTCCTCTATATTTCCCGCTCCACCCCTCCCCTCCTATCCACCTCCTACTGTGATTGGGCTCTTATGTACTCCCCCGGCCCCCCCTCCCCCTTCATCCCTCGCAGCTCTGCTGGTTCCCTCCTCTCCTCTCTCGCCGGCTGCTGCTGTCAGGTGTGTCGGGGTGTAGAGTGGGGAAGGGACCAGTAAATATGTAATTTACCGACCCCTTTCCTTGTCTTAATGAATAGTCAGTGATCCATACCAATCCCTGACTCTGTTCTTTCATAACTTGGAGCATTGTAAACTGTGTTTACTATGCTTCAGTTTATGAATAAACAGGAAGCCTTTGTACAGAGCTAATCCTGTCTATTCATTCTGGTTAGCTGAGGCTGCAGAGATGGAGATTGAGGGCTGTGTCCTCAATCTCTGTCTCAAAGGCAGTGGTGGCTGGTGTTTTTTTCTTTTGGGGGGGCGACAACAGCCAAACAGCGGCAAACAGACACCTCCCCCCGCCGAGGATAGTGGGGACATCAAAGCCCCACACTTACCCCATCTAGGAAACGGACGGGCAGCACCATATCCGGAAGCTTTCTTCCTCTTCCTGTGGTGTGGAACACAGTGGCTTCCGCCATGCATCCCCCTCCTTCTCCTTCTAGGTGTCCAATAGGATCCCCTGACCTTTCAACCAATCGGGAAACGGGTATCAGACCCACGCTTCCTGATTGGCAGAGAGGTGATTCAGTGTTAGAAAATTTGAATATGCGAATATTAATTTGCTCTTCTAACATACCTGGGTGGGCTCTGAGCGCAATGCGCTGAGCCACGAGCCCACCCTAATTTTGAAGCCTATTAGAGGCCTATGGCTCTAATCAGGTGCTTCAAATAAAAACTCCTCCCCACCGCCGCCCACCGGCGGCCATGGATAGATTGTATGAATCTATTTATTAATCATATAAGGGGGTGGCAATGGATAGAGGAGGTGGCGCCCGTGCGCCCTTTATGGACGGGCCAGGTTTAGACCTCTGATATTTCACAAAAGCCCCCCAGCCAATGGGGTTCCTACAAAATTGTAAAAAAAAAAAAAAAAAAACTAAAATTGTAAAAAAAAAAAAAAAAATCCAATAAATAGCGTGACATTTAGGGTCACAAAGTTCGCACTTGCAACTGGGCCATGGCATTCCGCAACTGTGGGGGAGCCTTTCTGGCACAGGGGCTCTGAAGGTTCTGGCTATGCCTCTAATAGATGCCCCTTCTTTTTCTAATAAAATAAATTACTATGGCGGACAATTGAGTCTGTGCTGTGATTCTTCATCGTCCTTCTTACTGCGGGAAATAGTAGTGTGGCCCCTCGAGTATTTCTGTTCAGTTATCGCCGGCTTCTGTGGATTGAGATGTTGAGTCACAGCCAACTATCGCTCTACATGGCGGGATCAGATTAGCCTCGCTCTTGTTGTCTACTGACGTTGCTCAGCTGGGTCACGGTCCCTTCAAGTGTCTCGTGATTTACACCAGACGGATCCTTGCAGTTTGTCGGTCGGTGGGTTAAGAGTCACTGTGGATATCAATATGGAGTATAGGAACAGATGTTGCACCATAAGCTGACAACATCTGGCATCCCTCCACTCCTTCGTCCAGCGAGCTGAATGGCGCACAGGAGTGAGATAATGGGTGAGGTTTGATTGGAGTAGACCGTTGGAAGCGTGCTGAGATACACCCCAAACGGATTGCACCCCTGAGGCTCCTGGTGCCCTTCTGACCCCCCCACTCCCCACGATCCCACCAATCACAGGCCTGGGCGGAGGAGGATGAGCACAGGATTGTCGCTCTTCTCCAGAAGTTTGCTGACCTTACTTTCTTTGTCCACAGGATGAATTGTAAACACATGGTGAAAAGTCCATCCGATGCGGAAGATTCCATCCGGGGGAACCAGCCATGAATGGAGGAGTGGGGAACCCAGTCATTACTGCTCCAATCTGCTCCGCATGATTGCCAAGTCTTCTTCAGTTTACATGTATTTGCACCCCGTACTCTTTTGTCTGGAGGCATCTGCCAAGATCGTCCAGGGAACTTGGCAGAACCAAGCTTGGCATAAGGCTGCTGCACTTGCATGGATATGTAGGACCAAGTTCCTAATTTCCATAGACAAGCTCTGAATTCTGAAATTCTGTCTGTAGCCATTAGTGCCACTGCAGGACACGCCAGGAAACTCATGTCTTCAGTCATTAAATTACCATGGTACCCCCTGCTCAGCTGTACCAAGCAATGCACCCTCATCAGTGCCCAGCAATGCAGCCTCAACTGTGCCCATCAATGCAGCCTAACCTATGCCCGGGAATGCAGCCTCCCCTGTGCCCAGGAACGCAGCCTCACCTGTTGCCAGCAATGCAGCCTCACCTGTGCCGTGCACTGCAGCCCCACCTAGGCCAAACAATGCAGCCCCACCTGTGCCAAGCAATGCAGCCCCATCTGTGCCAGGCAATGCAGCCCCATCTGTGCCAGGCAATGCAGCCTCACCTGTGTCAGGCAATGCAGCCTCACCTGTGCCAAGCAATGCAGCCCCACCTGTGCCCAGCAGGAGTCAGGACTTGTGTGATGGCGGGGCACCCGGCGAATCAAATTGAAGTTCACACAGCGGGAGATGACAGCCTAACATCCCACAGTGAGGGGCACCGCCCACCTCTGCCTCAGCACTAGGATTGACCTTCACCTGGCACCGCCCCTCCAATCCGCCGGCAGACAGGCTTCGGAGACAGTGTCCTCAATCCGCAGACATCTGCTCACCCTACTATACCTCCCTGATGGCGGCCCTGGTCACAGGTTCTTTAACCACTTGCCCTCCAGAAGATTTACCCCCCCCCCCCCCCCTTAATGACCAGGCCACTTTTTTCTATACGGCACTGTGTTAATTTAACTGACAATTGCGGCGCTGTACCCAAATTAAATGTTCGTCCTTTTTTTTCCCCCCAAATAGAGCTCTTTTGGTGGTATTTGATCACCTCTGTGTTTTTTTTGCGCTATAAACAAGACAATTAAAAAACAAATAATATTTTTTACTTTCTGCTATAAAACATATCCAATAAAAAAAAAATCGAATTTCTTCCCAAATTTAGGCAAATTTGTATTCTGCTACATATTTTTGATAAGAAAAATCCCAATAAGCGTATGTTGATTGTTTGATTGGTTTGAGCAAAAGTTATAGTGTCTACAAACTATGGTATATACAATATCTCACAAAAGTAAGTACACCCCTCACATTTTTGTAAATATTTTCTTCTATCATTTCATGTGACAACACTGAAGAAATGACACTTGTCTACAATGTAAAGTAGTGAGTGTACAGCTTGTATAACAGTGTATATTTGCCGTCCCCTCAAAATAACTCAACACACAGCCAATAATGTCTAAACTGCTGGCAACAAAAGTGAGTACACCCCTAATGTCGCGTACACATGACCTGACTTTTCGACATCAACGGTCCGACGGAACGATTCCTGCGAACCATTCGATCGTGTGTGGGCTGCAGCGGACTTTTGATTTGCAGACTTTAGAAATGGAACATGTTTCAAATTTTTCCGCCTGGAACTCCACTGAACCCAGTTCCTACCGAGAAATCCGCTCGAGTGTGTGCTAGTCCGACGGACAAAAACCGATGCGAGGGCAGCTATTGGCTACTGGCTATGAACTTACTTATTCTAGTCCGGTCGTACGTCATCACGTTCGAATCCGTCGGACTTTGGTGTGATTGTGTGTGGCCAAGTCCGTTCATTCGGAAAGTCCGTCAGAACTCCGCCGAAAGTCCGTCGGACCTAGTCCCTCCAAAAGTCCGGTCGTGTGTACGTGGCATTAGTGAAAATGTCCAAATTTGGTCCAATTAGCAATTTTCCCTCCCCTGTGTAATGTGACTCGTTAGTGTTACAAGGTCTCAGGTGTGAATGGGGAGCAGGTGTGTTCAATTTGGTGTTCGCTCTCACTCTCTCATACTGGTCACTGGAAGTTCAACATGGCACCTCATGGCAAAGAACTCTCTGAGGATCTGAAAAAAAAAAATTGTTGCTCTACATAAGGATGGCCTAGGCTATAAGAAGATTGCAAAGACCCTGAAACTGAGCTGCAGCACGGTGGCCAAGACCATACAGCAGTATAACAGGACAGGTTCCACTCAGAACAGGCCTCGCCATGGTCCACCAAAGAAGTTGAGGTCACGTGCTCAGCGTCATATCCAGAGGTTGTCTTTGGGAAATAGATGTATGAGTGCTGCCAGCATTGCTGCAGAGGTTGTAGGGGTGGGGGGGGGGGGGGTCAGCCTGTCAGTGCTCAGACCATACGCAGCACACTGCATCAAACTGGTCTGCATGGCTGTCGTCCCAGAAGGAAGACTCTTCTAAAGATGATACACAAGAAAGCCCACAAACAGTTTGCTGAAGACAAGCAGACTAAGGACATGGACCAAGATAAACTTATTTAGTTCAGATGGTGACAGGCGTGTGTGGCGGCAACCAGGTGAGGAGAACAAAGACAAGTGTGTCTTGTCTACAGTCAAGCATGGTGGTGGGAGTGCCATGGTCTGGGGCTGCATGCTTGCTGCTGGTGTCCTGCTGAGAACTGTCCCCCCATCGTATAGTGTCCACCCCCAAACTGCGCAGGTGTAGCGCTTGCACAGTACAGAGGACAAGGAGATGCCGACAGTCTCCGAAGATGAATGGCGCACTTAATAGTACCTTCTGCCCTGAGTCCAGGTTGAAGCCCCACTATGCAAGTGGACATACGGTAGATGATGTTAAACAGCACTAAGAGGGCCCCTCGCGGGCTTACTTCGCTCGCCACTCTTCGGGCATGGCCTCACTTGGCAATTTTTTTAATTCTAACTCTATGTCCACTTGGATGGTGGGGCTTGAACCTGGACTCAGTGCGCAGGCGCTGTTCATCTTCGAAGATCTTCGGCGTCTCTTAGTCCTCCGTACTGCGCAAGCGCTGTACAGGGCGGACACTATCCGACGGGGACAGTATTCGACACAACACCGGCACTGGGGAGCTACAGATCATTGAGGGAACCATGAATGCCAACATGTACTGTGACATACTGAAGCTGAGCATGATCCCCTCCCTTCAGAGACTGGGCCGCAGGGCAGTATTCCAACATGATAACGACCCCAAACACACCTCCAAGACCCCCACTGCCTTGCTAAAGAAGCTGAGAGTAAAGGTGATGGACTGGCCAAGCATGTCTCCAGACCTAAACCCTATTGAGCATCTGTGGGGCATCCTCAAATGGAAGGTGGAGGAGCGCAAGGTCTCCAACATCCACCAGCTCCGTGATGTCGTCATGGGGGAGGGGAAGTGAAAAACAAGTTCCTCAAAGGTGGGACTTTAATGGACCACGAACAATGAAAATTCTAGTAAAATTACAAATTTATTGGTACAATGCAATGCAAAAAAAATGGGATAAAGACAAACACATGGTGGAAAGAGCAGCAAAAAGCAAATGATTGGAACTACCCAATTCAACTGTTAGATGGACAGAGGAAATACAACGCGTTTCAACAATTGAGGTAGATATCTTCTTCAGGGACAATGGGCTGAAGAGTTCCAGAACTGTGCATTTAATCCCATATGTTGTATATTTCAAGCAAGAGAGATCATAGCTCAAAGAACGAAACGGGAAGTGAAGCTCCAGAGCAGCACCATGAAGACGGAAAACATCCAACAATAATAACCTCCTATCAAGATGTGTCCACCCAAAAGGGGGCCGGAGTAAAAGATGGAGACCAAGGCACAAAAATGTCAAAGTCTCAGATGTTACAACTGATGAAGTATGAGGGTTTTTTTTATTGAGTTAATAAAGTTATGAGTGTAAATGTGGTTTTGGGGGCTCATTCACATAGGTGTGTGTTTTTTTTTTTTTAAATCTGGCTACTGCAGGCAGCCTATGGGGATGCGGCAGCTGAATGATCACAGCCTCAGGTCCCAATTTGACAGGCGTGAAGATGCAGATGTACGGCCCCAAAACACAGACAGTGTTCGGGGCCACTCACCCACAACTGCACAGTTATCAAATTAGGACCTGCGGCTGAATTTCTGCATGCCCATAGAGTAAGGCCGCGTACACACGGGCGGACTGTTCGCCCAACCTTGTCCGCTGAACAGTGTTTGGGCGGACAGTCCGCTCGTGTGTGGGCTTTCAGCGGACAGTTTCAGCGGACAGTTGGACGGACAAAGTCTTTCGGAAATTCCGAAAAACTGTCCGCTGAAACTGTGTTTGAGCGAACAGTCCGCCCGTGTGTGGGCTTGTCCGCTGTACTTTCGTAATGAGCGGACTGTTCCCGCTCGGAAAGTCCGCCCATTTCGAGCGCGTGTACAGGTAGGCGGGGCCCGCGAAGGAGACGTCGCGGGCTCCGCCGCCTGGAATGGGCTTAAAGGGGAACCCCAACGCCGAAAAAAATCGGCGTGGGGGTTCCCCCCAAGTCCACACCAGACCCTTGTCCGAGCACGCTACCCGGCCGGCCAGGAAAGGGGGGCGAGCGAGCGCGCCCCCCCTCCTGAGCCGTACCAGGCCGCGTGCCCTCAACATGGGGGGTGCCTTGGGGAAGGGGGGGCCGCGCGGCCCCCCCACCCCAAAGCACCTTGTCCCCATGTTGATGAGGACAAGGGCCTCTTCCCGACAACCCTGGCCGTTGGTTGTCGGGGTCTGCGGGCGGGGGGCTTATCGGAATCCGGGAGCCCCCTTTAAGAAGGGGGCCCCGGATACCGGCCTCCCACCCTATGTGAATGAGTATGGGGTACAATGTACCCCTACCCATTCACCTGTGAACTAAAGTACAATAAAAAACACAACACAGAGAAAAAATATTTTATTGCACAGCTCCGGGGGTCTTCGGGGGTCTTCTCGCCGGACTCCTCCGCTATGTGTGTGTAGCTCTTTTGCTAGCGGAGGAGTCCGGCTTTCTTCCTCCCCGCCGCCGGCCTCTTCTCCCGACTTCGGGGGTCTTGTCCCCCTCTTCGGTTCTTCTGCCGGGCCACCGCGCCTGGTCCGGTGGCCCGGTCTTCTGTCGCCGTCTTCCGTTCTTCTGTCGCCGCCTTCGGTTCTTCTGCCGGGCCACCGCGCCTTCTTGTAGCTCTTTTACAGGCGGTGGCCCGGTCTTCTGTCGCCGCTGTCGTCGCCGCCGCCGCCGCCTTCCGTTCTTGTTCTTCTTGTTCTTCTTCTTCTCCTGGAGATGTTGACTCGACGAGCTCTCCGGCCGGAATGCCAGGGACACGCTCCGCTGCCACTTATATAGTGACAATGGGGCGGTGTCACATGGTATATGTCACATGGGTTGGTCACATGGGTTGATGTCACATGGGGACTATGACATCGTAAGGGGGCGGGGTCACCATGTGACCAACCCATGTGACATATACCATGTGACACCGCCCCATTGTCACTATATAAGTGACCGCACAGCGCGGCTCTGGCATTCCGGCCGGAGAGCTCGTCGAGTCAACATCTCCAGGAGAAGAAGAAGAACAAGAAGAAGAACAAGAACGGAAGGCGGCGGCGGCGGCGACGACAGCGGCGACAGAAGACCGGGCCACCGCCTGTAAAAGAGCTACAAGAAGGCGCGGTGGCCCGGCAGAAGAACCGAAGGCGGCGACAGAAGAACGGAAGACGGCGACAGAAGACCGGGCCACCGGACCAGGCGCGGTGGCCCGGCAGAAGAACCGAAGAGGGGGACAAGACCCCCGAAGTCGGGAGAAGAGGCCGGCGGCGGGGAGGAAGAAAGCCGGACTCCTCCGCTAGCAAAAGAGCTACACACACATAGCGGAGGAGTCCGGCGAGAAGACCCCCGAAGACCCCCGGAGCTGTGCAATAAAATATTTTTTCTCTGTGTTGTGTTTTTTATTGTACTTTAGTTCACAGGTGAATGGGTAGGGGTACATTGTACCCCATACTCATTCACATAGGGTGGGAGGCCGGTATCCGGGGCCCCCTTCTTAAAGGGGGCTCCCGGATTCCGATAAGCCCCCTGCCCGCAGACCCCGACAACCAACGGCCAGGGTTGTCGGGAAGAGGCCCTTGTCCTCATCAACATGGGGACAAGGTGCTTTGGGGTGGGGGGGCCGCGCGGCCCCCCCTTCCCCAAGGCACCCCCCATGTTGAGGGCACGCGGCCTGGTACGGCTCAGGAGGGGGGGCGCGCTCGCTCGCCCCCCTTTCCTGGCCGGCCGGGTAGCGTGCTCGGACAAGGGTCTGGTGTGGACTTGGGGGGAACCCCCACGCCGATTTTTTTCGGCGTTGGGGTTCCCCTTTAAGCCCATTCCAGGCGGCGGAGCCCGCGACGTCTCCTTCGCGGGCCCCGCCTACCTGTACACGCGCTCGAAATGGGCGGATTTGCCTCCGCCTTACGTGGGCGAGTCCGTTCATTTCAAAAGTTGAGCGAACTGTTTGCCCAACCTTGTTCGTCAAACAGTCCGCTCGTGTGTGGGCAAGTCCGCTCATGCAAATTTTGAGCGGACTGTTTGATGAAACTGTTTGCCGAACAAGGTTGGGCGAACAGTCCGCCCGTGTGTACGCGGCCTAACAGACGGCAACAAGACACTCATTCACACTGTACAGGCCAGAGAACCGTGTGAATGAGACCATCGTTTTTTTGTTTTGTTTTTTAAATTACACTTTTATTTTTTACTATTTTTTTTGTTAATTATTTTTTTACTATTTTTTTAATAAATGTAATTACTTTTTTTTGTAAAAATTTAATTTTTTTTACAATTTGTAATTATTTTTTGAAATTTTTTTTAAATAGTAAAAAAAAAATTATTGTTTACAATTTTTTTTTTATTATTTTTTAACATTTAAAAAAAAACAAAATTTATACTAAAAAAAAAGATTGTTTACAATTTTTTTTTAAAGCGGGAGTCCGCCGGGAGTTCCGCCGTTTTTTTTTTTTTTTTTTTTAAAAGCCAGCAGCTACAAATACAGCAGCTGCTGACTTTTAAAATAAGGACACTTACCCGCCCAGCGCGCCCGCGATGTCGGCACCCGAAGCCAATCTCTCGATCGTCTCTCGGGTGCTGCCGCCGCCATCTTGGGTATGGGAATCAGGAAGTGGAGCCTTTCGGCTTCATTTCCAGGTTCCCTACTGCGCATGCGCGAGTCGCGCTGCGCAATAAGGATGGTCCCCGCTGCCTCTGGGATCCGTGTGTTTCCCAGCAGGCAGCAGGGGACTTTCGGAAAGGGGCGTAGATCTACGCCCCTTTCCGCAGAGAGCTATCCCGGAAGTGGGTGCAGATACCTGTACTGTACAGGTACCTGCACCCCCCCCGCCCGAAAGGTGCCAATTGTGGCGCTGGAGGGGGGGAGGATTCCATTGAGCGGAAGGTCCACTTTAGGGTGGACCTCCGCTTTAACATTTAAAAAAATAATAATTATTTATATTTTTTTCAACTATGTTGGACTTTTGGTGAGATACCAGGGGTCTAAACAGACCCCTGATATCTAACTTTCTGTTCTGCCTAGCAACATGACAAGGATCTACTGCTCCCAGTGATCTCCATCATGTTCTAGTAAGCCCACCCCCCTACAGTTAGAACACACTGAGAAAACACACTTAACCCCTTGATCACCCCCTAGTGTTTAACCCCTTCCCTGCCAGTCTCATTTACACAGCAATCAGTGCATTTTTATAGCACTGATCACCAGTGATGTAAGTAACAGAGTTAAAGCCGTTACTTTAGAGGGTAACGAGTAATCTAATTACTCTTCCCCTCGTGGTAACGCTGTTCCGATTACTTGGGCGGCGTTACCGCAATTACATCTACCACCACGAGGGGTGGTAGATGTAATTGCTGTAACTCCGCATTTACATCCACCGCCACTTGGGGCACAACGGATCGTCACGCGCCCTGATCCGGAGCGCTCCTCGGCCTCGGCCTTAGGAAGGGCCGTGGCTTTGGCCTAGCTCCGGAGTGGCGGCCATCTTGGTGCACCCATCGGTTGTTTACAATGTGATTGCTCCGTCAAATGACTGCTCCCGCATGACACACACGATGCATCCCCGGTGCTCAGGCAGCCTCACCTCAGACCAGGCAAGGGCTCTCAAGTCCTGAGTTCTTTCTTCCTTTCCATCAGAGCATGCCGACCGAGAAGATCGAGGGGGTGGGCGGAGTTAAATCCCCAGATTCTGGGCTATAGCCCCAATAGCCACCCCCCCCCACTACATAGTAACAATGGTTATTCATTCTCAAAAGACACCACACCCCTCCTGACAAGACCTCTACTAAAAAACAAAACAAAAAATAATGTAAATGCATCATCATTCACGTCGCCCGGTGACGATCCATCCCTGCCAATCACGATAAGTGACGCACATCGACCCTTTGAAACGAAGATTTGCCAATACGTCCGCTCCAAATGGAGGTCGAGAGTTTTCATTTCCCCAAACTTTTGACCAGAGGCTTGTCACAAACGTCATTTCTGAATGCAGGGCTGCCGTTAGAAATCATGGGGCCTCATACAGTCTACCTGACAGCCCCTCCCCCCGGCCAAAAGTGACCGAGGACATTCATCAGTCCCACTTTCTCTGCAGCTTCAGCTGCACACAGATGAATGGATTGGAAGCGCTCTGAGGCTTCCTGCTGAGTCACAAACCGAAGCATAGCAAACACAATTCACTATGCTTCAGCGATGAATGGACACAGGAGGGATTGGTACTGGTTGCTCACTTTGTTCATTCAGGAAAGGAAGGGGCCAGTAAATTACATATTTACCAGCCCCTTCCCCCCGCTCTCTATCTGGGAAACATCCCCCTCGTGTGCACGTAGCAGCTGCCATTGGGAGAGGGGAGAAAGGAGGGCGATAGTGGTGTGGGGTGAAAGGGGCACACAAGGGGGGGCCCAGACAGTAGATGGAAGGGGCATATGTGCTAGGACCAGTCCCCCTGCAGTGCAGCCAGAGGAAGAACGAGAAGAAGAAGCTGTCAGCACTGCAGGAAGAGGCAGAAGAGGATCAGTGTCTGCAATAAGACAGTACAGCCGGCCCCCCTGCTCGGTAGGTGTCTGGTCCCCCTTTTGAACTGATGGGGCCCAGTACAGGAGGTCTGGCTGTAGTGCCTTATCAGAGGCCGTGGCTAAATGCAAACAAAGAGGCGTGATGTCCCATGCTGGCAAATTAAACTATATTGCCAAAAGTATTGGGACACCTGCCTTTACACGCACATGAACTAATGACATCCCAGTCTTAGTCCGTAGGGTTCAATATTGAGTTGGCTCCGCCCTTTGCAGCTATAACAGCTTCACCTCTTCTGGGAAGGCCGTCCACAAGGTTTAGGAGATGTGTCTATGGGAATGTTTGACCATTCTTCAGGAAGCGCATTTGTGAGGTCAGACACTGATGTTGGAGAAGAAGGCCTGGCTCACAGTCTCTGCTCTAATTCATCCCAAAGGTGTTCTATCGGGTTAAAGTCAGGACTCTGTGCAGGCCAGTCAAGTTCCTCCACCCCAAACTCGCTCATCCATGTCTTTATGGACCTTGCTTTGTGCACTGGTGTACAGTCATGTTGGAACAGGAAGGGGCCGTCCCCAAACTGTTCCCACAAAGTTGGGAGTGTGAAATTGTCCAAAATGTCTTGGTATGCCGACTCCTTAAGAGTTCCCTTCACTGGAACTAATGGGCCAAGCCCAACCCCTGAAAAACAACCCCCCACACCATAATCCCCCCCTCCACCCAATGATTTGGACCAGTGCACAAAGCAAGGTCCATAAAGAAACGGATGAGCGAGTTTGAGGTGGAGGAACTTTCCTGGCCTGCACAGAGTCCTGACTTCAACCCAATAGAACACCTTTGGGATGAATTAGAGTGGACACTGAGAGCCAAGCCTTCCCATCCACATCAGTACCTGACCTCATAAATGCACTTCTGGAAGAATGGTCAAACATTCCCATAGACACTCTCCTAAACCTTGTGGACGGCCTTCCCAGAAGGGTTGAAGCTGTTATAGCTGCAAAGGGCGGAGCCAACTCAATATTGAACCCTACGGACTAAGACTGGGATGCCATTAAAGTTCATGTGCATGCAAAGGCAGTCCCAATACTTTTGGTAATATAGTGTATACTGGGTATGTTCCCAATATCCATAAAGACATGGGTAAGCGAGTTTGGGGTGGAGGAACTTGACTGGCCTGCACAGAGTCCTGACTTCCACCCCGATAGAACACCTTTGGCATGAATTAGTGCGGAGTCTGTGAGCCAGACCTTCTCGTCCAACATCCGTGCCTGACCTCACAAATTGCCCTTCAGGAAGAATGGTCAAACATCCCCATAGACATAAAGTTCATGTGCGTGTAAAGGCAGGCGTCCCAATACTTTTGGTAACATAGTGTAGTTTGGTTGGTCCGTGAACACTGAGCATGCACATGTTGAGCTCTACATTGGTCAGAACCCCTGATAACGGGTCGCCGCCCCCCTGATCTGTTTCCTCCTCTTTAGTAAAGTGACTCGGATCCTACGACATTAAACCACGTGACTCTCCGGCACGGATCCCGTGACCCGGATTGTCCGTGGACTCGGCGTCCTCGCGCGCGTGCTCTTCGGGAGGCGTGTCGGCTGCTATTCTCGGATCGCTTTGCACAATACTCGATTAAAGGTTAATAGCAAAGTGATATTATATTTTCCACAGTGATTAAGCTGGGTAATCACGCCCGGGTGCACCCTGTCATTTCTCCTGGCACGCATTCCGCCCAGGAGAGCCGTAAACAAGATGTAATTAGAGGTTGTGTGACTCAGAGGGAAAGCGGATTTTTCTGACACCAACCTGCGGCGTCATCTCGTCACCTGCTTGTGTCACCGAAATATAAATGGCTGTAAATATATTCATAATTCTGAGCGCTGATGGCAAGAAATCTGGTTGTTATTTTCTACAATTGTATTTTATATTTTTTTACATATTTTTTAACACCCTTATCGGGTGATAACTAACCCCTTCCCGGACCGCCGCACACCCATATACGTCCTCACTTCGAAGAGGAATAATCGGTGTTATGGCCGCAGCTCGCTACCATAACCCCCGGTATCCTCTTCTTCGATGGGCGGTCCGGTTTGCGATAATAGTGGCCTCTGCGGTTGATTCGCTGTGAGATCACTTTTATCGGTGGCGGAAGAAGGGGCCCCCCCCCACCCGCCGTGCTACGGTGCCCTCCGCCGCCCTCTGACACTTACCGGAGCCGTCGGCAGCTCGCTACCATAACCCCCCCGTATCCTCTTCTTCAACGAGCGGTCCGGTTTCCGATAATAGTGGCCTCTGTGGTGGATTCGCTGTGATATCACTTTTATCGGCGGCGGAAGAAGGGGGACTCACCCCACCTGCTGTGCTCCGGTGCCCTCCGCCGCCGGCAGCTCGCTACCATAACCCCGGTATCCTCTTTTTCAACGGGCGGTCCGGTTTCCGATAATAGTGGTCTCTGCGGCAAGATAACTTTTAACGGTGGCGGCCACTATCCAGTGCCCTCCACCGCTTACCGGAGCCATAGGCAGCGGCCAAGGCGGTCGGAAACCTCTCACGTCATTGGCATGGAGACGGGTGAGGGGAAGAAGGCCCCCCACCCGGCTCCATACCATTGCAGGGTGGAAACGACACGTGCCAGGGTCCAGCGATGCAGGGGAATGAAAGCCCCACTAGTCCCCCCCATCCACTCTGCGGCGCCGGCATTGTAACTGCGCATGCGCGAGCTAAGCCGCGTGCCGTGACCAGGGCCGTCTTTAATATTGATTGGACCCTGGGCAAAACTTTTATTGGCTCCCCCCCCCCCCCCCCCCATGTAGTTTCGCTCTCCACCTGCCCTGAGACATACAATAAATAGCAGCTAGACTCAAAATCAGTTTACTGAATCAGATCAGGCAGCTATTGCGATTGATTGCCAGAGGTTACAGTGTATCATTACCACTGGTTGCTAGAGGTTACAACACACATTACAGCTCACTGATTAGTTGCCAGAGGTTACAGTGTATCATTACCGCTCACTGACTGGTTGCTAGAGGTTACAACACACATTACCGCTCACTGACTGGTTGCCAGAGGTTACAGTGTATCATTACCTCTCACTGACTGGTTGCTAGAGGTTACAGTACACATTACAGCTCACTGGTTAGTTGCTAGAGGTAACAGCACATGATTTCTGCTTGTTGATTGGTTGCTAGAGATTACTGTGGATATGACCTCAGTGGGGCATGATATACATATGCATGCTGCCGGCCGCCGCTATTTACATATGAATGCCGGTAATTTACATGTGAACACAGGGTCTGCAGGTGAGTCATCTGTATACAACAATAGGGCAGAGCTGGGCAGCATTAGTAGCAGCACTTCACACTGAGATATTGGGACACAACACATGACTAAAACCTCAAGGGACGGGGGAATTTAAACCAGGATAATTGGCAAGTATAAAGCAGCTGCTTTGGGCCCCCACAACAATGACAGGGCCCAGAGAAGCTGCCCCTTTTGCCCTGCCTTAAAAACGGCCCTGGCCGTGACTGAAGTGTCCCAGATGATTGCCTGGAAAAGAGAGTTTCCACTCCCCCCCCAAAAAAAATGACATGCCAAATGTGACATGTCAGGGGGTCATCTTCTCTTAAAGCGGAAGTTCAATTTTTGGGTGGAACTCCACTTTAAAGGGCCATTTAAATAAAAAAAAAATTTATTGCACTTTAGTGTAAATATGAGAACGGAGGTCTTTTTGACACCAGATCTCACATTTAAGAGGACCTGTCATGCGTTTTTTTTTTTTCTATTACAAGGGATGTTTTCATTCCTTGTAATAGTAATAAAAGTGACACAATTTATTTTATTTTTTTAAAAGAACAGTGTAAAAATAAAAAGTAACATAAATAAGCAAAAAAAAGTTTTTTAAACGCATCCCGTCCCGCCGAGCTCGCATGCAGAAGCGAACGCATACGTGAGTAGCGCCCGCATATGAAAACGGTGCTCAAACCACACATGTGACGTATTGCCGCGATCGGTAGAGCGAGAGCAACAATTCTAGCTATAGACCTCCTCTGTAACTCAAAACATGTGACCTGTAGAATTTTTTTAAATGTCATCTTTTAAGGGTAAAAATTTGTCGCCATTCCACGAGCGGGCGCAATTTTGAAGCGTGACTTACTTATCGATTTACTCGGCGTAACTTTATCTTTCACAATATAGAAAAAATGGGCTAACTTTACCGTTGTCTTACTTTTTAGTTAAAAAAAAGTGTATTTTTTCCAAAATAAGTGCGCTTGTAAGATCGCTGTGCAAATACGGTGAGACTGAAAGTATTGCAACAACCGCCATTTTTTTCTCTAGGCTCTTAGAAAAAATAAAATGTATAATGTTTGGGGGTTCTAAGTAATTTTCTAGCAAAAAACAAACAAACAGTTTTTAACTTGTAAACAATAAATCTCAAAAAGCGGCTCGGTCCTTAAGTGGTTAATAAAAATATCCGGGATCCAAACAGACCACTGATGCCTCACTTTTGAAACCGAGACAAAGATTCCTCAATCCCTTTGTTTGCGGCCTCCTGCTGCACTGCAGAGGAATGAACAGGAAGCGCTCTATACAGAGGCTTCCTCTTCACTCACAAACTGAAGCATAATAATCAGTTTACTATGCTTCTGTTATGAATGAACACATGAGCGGCACCGATCACTCACTGTGTTCATTCAGGAAAGGGCAAAGATTCCTCAATAGACATGGGCATGACGGAAAAAAATTATTTATTTTTTAGGTTAATTCTCCTTTAAGCGGGCGTGGCAGGGGGCATGTCCTATGCCTACATGCTTTTGCTAGTAGGTGTCCCTCATTTCCATCTCAAAGTAAATCAGTAAATCAGTTTACTATGCTTCTGTTATGAATGAACACAGGAGCGGTACCGATCACTCACTGTGTTCATTCAGGAAAGGGCAAAGATTCCTCAATAGACATGGGCATGACGGAAAAAAATTATTTATTTTTTAGGTTAATTCTCCTTTAAGCGGGCGTGGCAGGGGGCATGTCCTATGCCTACATGCTTTTGCTAGTAGGTATCCCTCATTTCCATCCCAAAGTAAATCAGTAAATCAGTTTACTATGCTTCTGTTATGAATGAACACAGGAGCGGTACCGATCACTCACTGTGTTCATTCAGGAAAGGGCAAAGATTCCTCAATAGACATGGGCATGACGAAAAAAAAATTATTTATTTTTTAGGTTAATTCTCCTTTAAGCGGGCGTGTCCTATGTCTACATGCTTTTGCTAGTAGGTGTCCCTCATTTCCATCTCAAAAAGTTGGGAGGTGTGATATCTCCCAACATTTTGAGATGACAATGAGGGACATCTACCCCGTTTCCCCTGAAAATAAGACCTAGCGTGGTTGTCGGTGATGGCTGCAATATAAGCCCTACACCCCAAATAAGCCATACCCTGAAAATAAGCCCTACCCTGAAAACAAGCCCTACCCTGAAAATAAAACCTACAAGGACTTTAGCAAGGGCTTATTTTGGGGGGGGGGGGGGGGGTAGGGCTTATATTGAAGTCATCATCGACAATCATGCTAGGTCTTATTTTCAGGGAAACAGGGTAAGGGTGTTAGGACCATAGGTTTTGTGTTCCCTCTCTTCCTATTTTTAATCAATTACCATGGATTAATAATTTTTAATTCATTATAGATACTCCCAGTGTATAGCTGCTCCTGATGAGTGTAAACAACCCACGAAACGCGTCAAGAATTCCTATTTGATGCTATGCCACAGCAATCATGTGCTTACTATGGGTTTTACTTGTCTGAATCAATCAAATAAGTATTACTTTATATTATGTTGTTTCATTTATTGGGTATGTTGCTGGTTCATTTATCTATTATGTGTATATATTTTCAGGGGAAACAGGGTACTAACAAATGTATGTAGGCATAGGACACGCCCCCTGTCACACCCCCTTAAAGGAGAAGCAACCCCCAAAAAAAAGGTTAATTAAATCCAGAAGGGCTTTGTTTTTTACCACTACTATTCCTTTATATTGGCTTTTAAAAGTTACAAATATAACAATTTAGAAGGTTTAGCACTTGGGGAAACACTTTTTGAAAGATAAAAAGTGAATTTTATATACAATTATATAGATCAGACCAAAATTAGAGACCAATGGGGGGGGGGGGGGGGGGGAGGGACAGAGGGACATTGCTCCAAATCAGGGATAGTTGTCCCCACCACAGGCGCCTGCTATTATTATTATACATTTATATATCTCTTTTTTTTATATATATTATAAAATTTTATTTATTTTTCCAAGCATATTCATTTACACACAAATTCAATATATTCCAATTCTTATTTATAATTTTCATCTATATACATCCAGCCTTTTTTTTTTTTATCCACAAAAAAAAAAAAAAAAAAAAAAAAAAAAAATCCCATCCCATCATTCCCCCATATCAAAGTATAGTCTGTAGATTTAATTCATAAGATCCCATATAGTGACGGAAATAAATATATAGCTCTGACATATACCGCTGTGCTGTACAGAGAACACTGAGCCAGCCGGTCTCATCCATCTCTGTATCGGAGGAGCTTACACTCTAATTTCCCCACCACAGTCACACACTTATTATTATACATTTATATAGCTCTTACTGTAGCATTGAGCCAACATTGTTTTTTTTTTTTACATTTTATTTTATGTTTTGTACTTTGTATCTTTTTTTTTTTTCTTTCTGTCTGATATCTGAAATGGATAAAAGGATGAAATGTGGTGAAGAGCGCTAAACGCAGACATGATTATTATTTTGCGGTCTCGGTGCAGAGCGTCAGTTCCTCGGGTCGGTTGGGGATTTCCCATTGTCTCGGGTTCCAGGTGCCGCTCACAATACCGCCTCTGTGCCGGGACGCCGAGAGTCATTCCCCTGGCGGAAGGAGGTCATTATTATTTTACGACTCATCCTCTGGAATAATATTTGTGTGAATGGAGAGAGAGCGCGAGAACCCGACTGTCATTTCTTTCCATGAGCTCACCCCGCAGGACAGAAATAGACGGATCCTCCGCTCTCCTCAATGAACCGCCACTTACTGGAAAACAGACTGACTCACCCATCTTACAACCGGAGTCGGGTGAGGGGGGGGTCATTCAGTCCAGTCCACGGCACAACGCCACCGATCACGTGTCACATGGCAGGGGAATAGGACAATGGAGCCATTAAAGGAGAACTCCATCCAGAACAGGACCACTAGTTTTTTTGTTTTGTTTTTTAACTGCTTCAGCCCCGGAAGATTTGGCTGCTGAATGAGCAGCGCTTTGTTTGCAGTTTGGCACTACGTCGCTTTAACATGACAATTGCGCGGTCTGGCGGCGCTGCATCCAAACAAAATTGACGTCCTTTTTTTTTTCCCCCACAAATAGAGATTTATTTTGGTGGTATTTGATCATCTCTGCGGTTTTTATTTTTTGCGCTATAAACAAAAAAAGAGCGACAATTTAGGAAAAAAACACAATACTTTGTACTTTTTGCTATAATAAATATCCCCATTTTTTTTTAACCACTAGAGATCCGCTTTGCCGGCTTCGCCGGGACGACGTCTATTGACATCGTCCCGTGCACGAGCGGCCTGCGCGCCCCCTGTGATCGGCGAGTCTATGAGACTCGCCCGATCACGGATCTGAGCAAGGGATCGATCCCGACCCCTTACCACGTGATCAGCTGTCAGCCAATGACAGCTGATCATGTGACAAAACAGAGCCGGTAATCGGGACATCAGAGCCGGTAATCGGGACATCAGTCCCGATCACGGCCAGCTTATCAGTGACCACCTGCCCCCTGCCAGTACCACCCAGCTATTAAAAAAAGTGCCACCCAGCAGTGCCATACATCAGTGCCCACAGTGCCATACATCAGTGCCCACAGTGCCACCTATCAGTGCCCACAGTGCCAACTATCAGTGCCCACAATCTGCCTCAACAACAGTGCTGCACCTCAGTGCCACATATCCGTGCCCATCAGTGTCATCTACCAGTGCCCATCAGTGCCGCCCATCAGTGCCCAGCAGTGCCACCTATCAGAGCCACCTATCAGTGCCCATCAGTCCCATCTATCAGTGGTACCTATCAGTGCCCCTTAGTGCCACCCATCCGTGCCACCTATCAGTGCCATCTTATCTGTGCCCATCTTTGCCCATCAGTGCCGCCTTATCTGTGCCCATCAGTACTGCCTTATCTGTGCCTATCGGTGCCACCTTATCTGTGCCTATTAGTGTCGCCTTAACTGTGCCTATCAGTGCCCACCAGTGCCGCCTATCAGTGCCGCCTCATCAGCGCATTTCAATGAAGGAGAAAAATTACCTGTTTGCAAAATTTTATAACAAACTATTAAACATGATTTTTGTTTTTTCCATCTTTTTTTGTTTGTTTAGCAAAAAATAAAACTCCCAGCTGTAATTAAATACCACCAAAAGAAAGCTCTATTTGTGGGAAAAAAATGATAAAAATGTCATTTGGGTACAGTGTTGTATGCCCGCGCAATTGTCATTCAAAGTGCATCAGCGCTGAAAGCTGAAAATTGGTCTGGGCAGGAGGGGGGTTTAAGTGCCCAGTAAGCAAGTGGTTAAAAAAAGCATTTTTTTTTTCCCTCAGTTTAGGCCGATACGTATTCTTCTACATATCTTTGGTAAAAAAAAAATTGCAATAAGCGATTATTGATTGGTTTGCACAAAAGTTATAGCGTCTACAAAATAAGGGAGAGATTTATAGCGTTTTTATTATTTTTTTTTTACTAGTAATGGTGGTGGTCTGCGATTTTTATCCTGACTGCGATGTTATGGCGGACACATCGGACACTTTTGACACATTTTTGGGATTGCCATTTATACAGCGATCAGTGCAATAAAAATGCATTGATTGCTGTAAAAGTGTCACTGGCCAGGGAAGGGGTTAACACTACGGGGGCGATCAAGGGGTTAAATGTGTTCCCTAGTGTGTGCTCTAACTGAAGAGGGGATGGGACTGTCTAGGGGAGGTGACAGATGGCTGTCCATACTTTGTATGAACAGACGATCTGTCTCTTCTCCCCTGTTTAAACACACAGATCCCGGTTCTCGCTGTGTCACGAGCGATCGCGCTCCGGGGGGGGTGAGCAGCACGTGCGCCCCTAGTGGCCACGGGGCGAAGCAACATAAGGTAGCATTGTTTCGTCCGACTGCGCCATTCTGCTGCAGTAAAACTGCGGCGGCTGGTCGGCAAAAAGTTAAAAGAGAAAACTTCACTTATTTTTTATTTATTTCTGTGTCCACAGTGGGGAAGATTCCGCTTACTTCCTGTGCCGGTGACCGAGACAGGAAGTGGGGAAAAAAATCTCCACCACAGAGGGAGAGAGTTGGGTGACCATTTATTTCACTACTTTCACCAGGAGAAACTCGCAGTTTCCTTCGTTCTCATAGATCTGGGTCATGGACTAGCTAGTATTAGGTCCTCGCCTTCAATCAGACCCGTTCTGTAATGATAAAGACATTTTACTGCTCCTCCCAGTTTAACCACTTCGGCCGCGGAAGATTTGGCTGCTGAACGACCATATCGTTTTTTTTTTTTGCGATTCGGAATTGCGCCGCTTTAACTGAGAACTGCGCGGTTTCTTTTGGTGGTATTTGATCGCCTCTACGGTTTTTATTTTTTTTTCCGCTATAAACTAAAAAAAAAAAAAAGGCGACAATTTTGAAAAAAAAACACAACATTTTGTACTTTTTGCTACAATAAATATCCTCGTTTTATTTAAAAAAAAAAAAGCTATTTTTTTTCTTCACTTTAAGCCGATATGTATTCTTCTGCATATTTTTGGTAAAAAAAAATCTCAATAAGCGGATATTGATTGGTTTGCGCAAAAGTTATAGCGTCTACAAAATAGGTTATAGATTTATAGCATTTTTATTATTATTTTTTATTTTTTTTTACTAATAATAATTTTTTTACTAATAATGGCAGCGATCTGCAATTTTTATCGGGACTGCGACATTATGGCGGATACAGGAAACGAACAAAACTCTGGATAGCCGCACTCCGGATTGAGTAAAAAGTAAAAATGCCTTTAATTCTTCAAGTAAAAACATATTATTACATTATTACATTATTATTACATATTACACGAAACATCACAGCAAAGGGAAACAAAAATTTAGAACAAAATTACTGACGCGTTTCACGCTAAGACCATCGCTTTACTCAATCCGGAGTGCGGCTATCCAGAGTTTTGTTCGTTTCCTGTATACTTATGCTATTAGCCTGCACCTGGAACCCCCCACCCATCTTGAGAGTCAGTAGCCTGTTGGTGGATCAACCTGGAGCGGTGAATTTCTGTCTTTATTATGGCGGATACATCGGACACTTTTGATACATTTTTGGGACTATAGGAATTTATACAGCGATCAGTGCTATAAAGATGCACCGATTACTGTAAAAAAAAATGTCACTGGCAGTGAAGGGGGTTAACACTAGGGGGGCGATCAAGGGGTAAAGTGTGTTCCCTGACTGTGTGTTTCTAACTGTAGGGGGAGGGGACTGACCTAGAGGTAATGACAGATCGTGATTCGTAGCTATTAGGAACTCACGATCTGTCAACTCCTCATGGGACAGAACAGGGATTTGTGTGTTTACACACACACACACGCACACGCACACACACGTGTCCCTGTTCTGCCTCTCGTGCCCACGATTGCTCGTGGCCGGCAGTCATCGCGACCGTCAGCCATGAGCATCAGTGCAGCGGGCGCGCGCGCGCCTGCTATCCTGCTTAAAGGAGCCGACGTACAGCTTCGAGGTCCTGTGGGAACGTGCCGACCTGCCGCAGTATAATGACGGTGGCTGAATGGCAAGCTGTTAAATAAATTTAAAGGAAAAATAGCTAAGGGGGGGGGGGGGGGGTACCACAATCCATATATAGACTGTTTTAAAAGATTAGAACATTTTGAGCGGACTTTACCGGTACCGGAAAATGAAAGCTACATCATTTTACGAAACTCTTTTTATTACAAAAACTTTACAAAAAATGAATTCTAAAAAATATTAGCACAAGATAAAAAAAAAACTAAAAAAATTGAAGCTCAAAGAGCTAAAAAAAAAAAAGGTTGGCGTTTCGCTTTATGCTTCCTCAGGACCTTATTTCCTTGACTGTAAAAAGGGGATTCTGCATAGAAAAAAAGAGGAGGGGAACATCATACTCCAATCAGACGGGAAATGCAGCATAAACATTTAAATAATATAATCCCCATAAATAATCTGCAGATCCGTGTACTGGGAGCGCCACTCACAAATCATAGAGAGCCCTCATGTGGTCCTGAGGAAGCATGAAGCGAAACGTTGTCCTCTTTGACTCAGAGGTAATAGGGATCCTATGTGACATATATATTATGTGGTTATATCAATGAGAGCTTCAGTTCTCTTGTTTTTTTATCTTGTGCTAATATTTTTTAGAATTTATTTTGTGTAACGTATTTTTAATAAAAATAATTTCGTAAAATGATGTAGTGTTCCTTTTCTGGTACCGGTAAAGTCCGCTCAAAATGTCCTAATCTTTTAAAATTGTTTAAATAAGTGTCAGGAATTTACCCCACTATATCAGTAACATACCCCAGAATGTATACCGCTGTATATCAGGAACATACCCCAGGATTTATACCCATGTATACCAGGAATATACCCCAGTATTAATACATCTGCATAACTGGAAAATATCCAGTATTTACAGTGTCTCACAAAAGTAAGTACACCCCTCACATTTGTGTAGATATTTTCTTCTATCTTTTCATGTGACAACACTGAAGAAATGACACTTGTCTACAATGTAAAGTAGTGAGTGTACAGCTTGTATAACAGTGTAAATTTGCTGTCCCCTCAAAATAACTCAACACACAGCCATTAATGTCTCAACCGCTGGCCACAAAAGTGAGTACACCCCTAAGTGAAAATGCCCAAATAGGACCCAAATAGCCATTTTCCCTTCCCCGGTGTCATGTGAGTCGTTAGTGTTACAAGGTCTCAGGTGTGAATGGGGAGCAGGTGTGTTACATTTGGTGTTATCGCTCTCACTCTCTCATACTGGTCACTGGAAGTTCAACGTGGCACCTCATGGCACCTGACCAAGACCATACAGCGGTTTGACAGGACAGGTTCCACTCAGAACAGGCCTCGCCATGGGCGACCAAAGAAGCTGAGTGCACGTACACCAGCACTATACTATACTTACCAGCACTATATTATACTTACCAGCACTATACTATACTTACCAGCACAATACTGTACTTACTAGCACTATACTATACTTACCAGCACTATACTATACTTACCAGCAGGATACTATACTTACCAGCACTATATTATACTTACCAGCACTATACTATACTTACCAGCACTATATTATACTTACCAGCACTGTACTATACTTACCAGCACTGTACTATACTTGCCAGCACTGTACTATACTTACCAGCACTATATTATACTTACCAGCACTATATTATACTTACCAGCACTATATTATACTTGCCAGCACTATACTATACTTGCCAGCACTATACTATACTTACCAGCACTATATTATACTTACCAGCACTATACTATACTTACCAGCACTATATTATACTTACCAGCAGGATACTATACTTACCAGCACTATATTATACTTACCAGCACTATACTATACTTACCAGCACTATACTATACTTACCAGCACTATACTATACTTACAAGCACTATACTATACTTACCAGCACTATACTATACTTACCAGCACTATACTATACTTACAAGCACTATACTATACTTACCAGCACTATAGCTCCCTACTTCTGCAACTAAATATTACATGATTTTTATGCTCCTGAAGAAGCGTACCTCTACGCGAAACATGTCGAGCGACTAAATGCATATCCTGCGACCGGATTCACATCCTGACCCACAGCTGTCTTAGCCCTTGTACACACGGTCGGACATTCCGACGGAAAATGTCCGAACGGACCGTGTTGTCGGATAATCTGACCGTATGTGGGCTCCATCTGACCGACAACGTTTTAACCTCTGTACACACGGTCGGAGATTTCAACAACCAAATCCGTCGGATTTTGTCCGTCGGATCTTGTCCGAAACTGTTGCATACACACGGTCGGACTAAGTTGTCAAAAAATCCGATCATTCAGAACGTGATGATGTAATTTCGTTACGATGGGACTACATTCAGGCTAGTAGCCAATAGCTTTGATGTAGGAATTTGATCTCAGCATGTGTGGCACTTTGTCCGATCAAAATTCTCTACACATGATCGGAGTATGTCCTATTGAACCAGTTGGTCGGGAAATATTTCCAACAAGTTGGAAAATTGGGTCCGACGGATATTCCGACGGAATCAGTCCGATGCATACCACACACAGTCGGATTATCTGACAACACGGTCCGATGGGACACATTCCGACGGATTCTCCGACCGTGTGTACAAGGGCTTAGAGCTGGGCTATAAAATTTTCCAACAACATGATCCGATCAGACTTTGTCCGATCGTTTGTAGAGAATTCTGATCGGACAAAGTGCCACGCATGCTCAGATCAAATTACGAGACCAAAGCTATTGGCTACTAGCCTGAACGTAGTCCCGTCGTAACGAAATTACGTCATCACGTTCCGAACGATCGGATTTTCTGACAACTTTGTCTGACCGTGTGTAGGCAACACCAGTTTCGGACAAAATCCGTCAGACAAAATCCGACGGATTTTGTTGTTGGAATGTCCGACCGTGTGTACAAGGGCTAACAATCACATCCTTAAAGTGTTTGTATGGTCAATTTTTTAACTTTTACCTACAGGAAAGCCTATAATAAGGCTTACCGTACAAGTTTAGGAGATATTCCCCTCGGTATGCGCCGCTGACTGCAGCGGCGCATGCGCACAAGGGGGTTCTCTCCGTGGAAATCCGGCAGCGCTCGTGCGGCCGGACTGAAATCTCCCGCGCGCATGCGCGGGAGTGACGATATCGCGGCTCCGGCCACTCACAGCGCCGGAGCCGCGATACCCGGAAGAGACGCCGAGGGAGCATGTCGGCTCCCTCGGCGTGGATCGGGCCAGATGTCGGGGCCTCGTTCTAAGGTAAGTATTTCATAATGAGCTAGTATGCGGTGCATACTAGCTCATTATGCCTTTTGCTTTGCAGGTTTAAAAAAAAAAAAAAAAAATTGCGGGTTTACTACCGCTTTAATTGGAGATTACTACGGGAAATCTAATATACTGTCTTTAGGATGTAGATATATATTTTGATACTATGTAATGTGGTGTCAGAGATTGTGTATGGGGTGTATAATTATTCGCTCTACAGAATTTTATATGTACTTATAGGCAATTATGTTTCCTATCTTTGTCTTCAATAAACCAATCTAATTATTTTTATATGATCTACCAGTGCGCCTTTAAAGTACAATTTCTTAGCTTTGAATTTTTTACCCCCCCCAGACAGGAAACTTCCAAATAGCCGAAAAATGGAGCATCTTCTGATGTGAACTGTGATCAGCAGATTAGAGATATGAGAATATTTATCGGTTGCTTTCATTTTTTTTTTTTTTCTTTTTTGGTTTTATTTTATGGTCCTTCAGAGTTTTGCCACTTCTGCCCCGTGGGAGCAGAACGCCCGGCGGGCAGTTTATAGCTGTCACCACTTGGTGGCGCTCTGACACTGCACAGGGCTGGCTGGAAGAAGGACACATTCCATTGCTACAGATGTGAACTGATAACGATGCTGTAAAAAGAAAAAAAAAGCGTGCACAGTGGAGCTGCAGCTGTATACATGATGTAAGCGAGTAGGAAGACTATTAAAGTTGGGTTATTGCATAATGTGGGCTGGCGTGTGGCGCGTCTTTAATAGGACTCAATGATGAACCTCTGATAAAATCAGTTCTTTGAAAACAGCAATTGTTTAAAAGCAGCCGGCGTTCCATCGGTGGTTTTATAAATGTTGCCACTGGTGCCAAATTTCTAACCATAGAATGGAAAATCCGCACATTGCGTGAACATACGGAATAAAGCGAGAAACGCTCGGCTAAACGGTCATTTTCTGCTCTCTAATGCCTTGCACACGCGGTCGGACCTTCCGACCACAAAATCTGTCGGATTTTTTCCGACTGATTTTTTCCTAAACTGGTGTTGCATACACACGGTCTGACAAAGTTGGCGGAAAATTTGATCGTTTGGAAGGTGATGACGTTGCGTACGACGGGACTACTTTGAGGCTACTAGCCAATAGCTTCTGCCTCGTAATGTGATCTGAGCATGCGTGGCACTTTGTCCGATCGGAATTCTCTACAAACGATCGGAAGTCTTTTTTTTTTTTTTTTGTCGGAAAATTTGAGATCTGATGGAAAAAGTCCGATAGAGCCCACACACTATCGGATTTTCCCACAATATAATCCGATCCGACCTTTTCCGTCGGAAATTTCCGACCGTGTGTACGGGGCATAAGTCTTCTCTTTATAGGGAAGAGAGGATTGATTTCTGCGAAATTGATTGATTCTGTTGTTTTGCATTTTTTGACGAAATCTCACAAATAAGAAATTTTTAGCTTTGCTCGCCAGAAAAAATGTATATATGTTCTTTGTATTTTTTTTATTTTCTAACCTTTTTTTTTTGTGTAAACGATCATAATTTATTTACTTTGATATTTTTATTTATTTTTTGTTTGTTTCTTCTGTTTTTTTTTTTTTTGTTTTTTTTACTGTGAAAAAATGTGAAATAATAAAATAATGGCTGATGAGCGTTTTCTGGTTACATAGTAGGTGAGGTTGAAAAAAGACACAAGTCCATCAAGTCCAACCTATGTGTGTGATTATATGTCAGTATTACATTGTATATTCCTGTATGTTGCGGTCGCTCAGGTGCTTATCTAATAGTTTCTTGAAACTATCAATGCCCCCCGCTGAGACCACCGCCTGTGGAAGGGGATTCCACATCCTTGCCGCTCTTACAGTAAAGAACCCTCTACGTAGTTTAAGGTTAAACCTCTTTTCTTCTAATTTTAATGAGGGGCCGTGAGTCTTATTAAACCCCCTTCCGCAGAAAAGTTTTCTCCCTATTGTGGGGTCACCAGTACAGTATTTGTATATTGAAATCATATCCCCTCTCAAGCGTCTCTTCTCCAGAGATGGTTGGAATCGGCTTCTCCAAAAACACATACTGTACCTTGCAAAAGAAGAGCGTAAATATGGCGCCGAACACCACTCCGTTCCAGATGAATGAACCAGAGAGAGCCACATTTTTAGAAGTCTTGGTTTCCCAGTGGACTTTGGTTGACCATTACTTAAAGTAGACCTATACCAAAACTTTTTTTTCATTTTGAATAGAGTAAGGGAGGGTTATAACCTTTGTCAGTTTCTGCCATCCGTGTCCGCGTTGTGTCCCCATTGTGTTCCCTTCACTTCCTGTCCCATAGCCAAAACAGGAAGTGAGAGGAAAACCCTGAAAATTAAGGGAATCCTTTGGGCACGGAACTTACAGTATGTCCCCGTTGGATGACAGACCCACCCGGGACGGGGGCTTTTGGTGGGGATTGCAGGATAGCCTCCTTCCTACTGACTATGGCCTCTGGCATATGGGGGGGGGCTATGAGCATCCAGGATGTCCTGTTATATAATACAAGATGCCATGTTATTACCACATTTAACAGGTAAGGAAGCCATGATGGTCTCTGCCAATGATGTGAAAAGAAAGCTGGTTAACCACTTCAATCCCGGGCACTTATACACCTTCCTGCCCAGACCAATTTTCAGCTTTCAGCGCTGTCGCACTTTGAATGACAGTTGCGCGGTCATATGACACTGTACCCAAATGAAATTTTAAAATTTTGTTCCCACAAATAGAAATTTCTTTTGGTGGTATTTGATCGCCTCCGGGATTTTTATTTTGTGCTAAACACATAAAATAAGACCGAAAATTTTGAAAAAAAAAAGTTTTTTTTCAGTTACAAAACGTACTGACGGGCACTGATAAGGCGGCACCGATGAGGTGGCACCAATCAAGCGTCACTGATGAGGTGGCATTGATGGGCACTGATATGTGCCACTGATAGGCAGCACTGATGGGCATTGATAGGTGGCACTGATATGCGACATGGATGGGCACTGATAGGTGCACACATATAGGCACTGATAGGCGGCATGGATAGGCGGCACAAATGGGCATGGATATGTGACATGGATAGGCGGCACGGATGGGCATGGGTATGCGGCATGGATGGGTATGGATAGGCAGCACGGATGGGTATGGATAGGTGGCACGGATGGGTATGGATAGGTGGCACAGATAGGCACGGATGGGCACTGATAGATGGCATGGATGGGCAATGATAGGTGGCACGGATGTGCACTGATAGGTGGCATGGATGGGCAATGATAGGTGGCATTGTAGTGTAAAGTATTGTACTGATGGATGCCAATCAGTGCCAAACAATAATACATGCCAATCAGTGATGCCCATTGTGGACACTGATTGGCATCCATTGTGGGCACTGACTGGCATCCCTGGTGGTCTAGGGTGACAAACCTGGTGCTGGGCATCCCTGGTGGTCTGCCGGCATCCCTGGTGGTCCTGTGTGGGCCTCCTTGGGGGGGCTGCTCTGATAATCGATCAGCACAAACCCTCCCTGTCAGAGGAGCAGCCGATCGGCTCTCCTCTACTCGCGCCTGACAGAGGTAAGTGAAGAAAAGCTGATCACCAGCTCTTTCTATTTACACTGTGATCAGCCATGATTGGACACGGCTGATCACATGGTAAAGAGTCTCCCCCCGGGGGGGCGCAGTGGCTTAATATCCTGAGGACGTCATATGACGCCCGGTCAGGATATTGAAACCACTTTGCCGCCGTCATTCTGCTATATGGCGGGCGGCAAGTGGTTAATGAGATTTGGACAACCCTGGGTCTTGTTGAATGTAACTGTTGCCCGACTGTCTGGGGTGGGCACACCCTTACTAATCAAAGCTTTTCTAGCTGTTAATTAGCATATTGGTTATTTGGTTAGCTGTTAATTGGATTGCTATTTGACGTTTGCACAAAGTGTCTAAAAAAACCTGTATTTTTGTTCAATAATGTTGTGAAAATATATGCTAAATATATATACTCGCGCTAATGGTGTATATAGAAAAATGATATAAAAATTGAATAAAAGCAGCTGCTATACACAAGGTGCTACTCACTTGAAAAACATGTAAATATATAAATATAGCGCTCGCAAAAAAAGCATAAGTGAAAAAACACAACAATGTACAATAAACAAAACAAAGACAAAAAAAAAAAAAGTGACTGAAGGTGGTCCAATCCAAAGTGAAGAAAATGCAAAATGCTTCCGAGATATTCAGGTGTGCAACACCCCCCTCATGTGTCCCCACTCACCAAATCAGAATGACCCCCAGCTTTTCAGTCTGATGGGTCACTTACGTCCAATCTTCAATGCCGCGTGCCGGTCGGGACCCCCGTGAGTCCGGTCGCGGGTCCCGCGGACTCGATCGCCGCGGGCATACCCGCGATCCTCTCATGGGACAGCTGTAAACAGCATTTCTCCATTCTGCCTAGCAACTAGTGACGCTGATCTCTGCTCCATGTGATTGGAGCAGAGATCAGTGTTCACTAAATGAAAGCCCAGCCCCCCCACAGTTAGTAACACACACCCTAGGAAAACTTAACCCCTACACTGCCTCCCACTGGTTAACCCCTTCACTGCCAGTGTCATTTACACAGGAATCACTGCATTTGTATAGCACTGATTGCTGTATAAATGACAATGGTCCCAAAAATGTGTCAAAAATGTCCGATGTGTCCGCCGCAATGTGGCAGTCACAATAAAAATCGCTGATCGCCGCCATTACTAGTAAAAAATAATAATAAAAAATTATTAATAAAAATGCCATAAAACTATCCCTATTCTGTAAACGCTATAACTTTTGCGCAAACCAATCAATAATCGCTTATTGCGTTTTTTTTTTACCAAAAATATGTAGAAGAATACGTATCGGCCTAAACTGAGGGAAAAAAATGATTTTTTTTATATATTTTTTGGAGATAATTATTATAACAAAAAGTTAAAAATAATGCGTTTTTTCAAAATTGTCGCTCTATTTTTGTTTATAGCGCAAAAAACAAAAACGCAGGGGTGATCAAATACCACCAAAAGAAAGCTCTATTTGTGGGGAAAAAAAGGACATCAATTTTGTTTGGGAGCCACGGCGCACGACCGCGCAATTGTCAGTTAAAGCGTCGCAGTGCCGAATCGCTAAAAGTGGTCTGGTCTTTGACCAGCAAAATGATTCGGTCTGTAAGTGGTTAAAGCTTGATTTTGATATCCAAGGAATGGCGGGTAGGTGTCCAAACATCAGATCGAAGATTCCTTAATGAAGATGCTCAGCAGAACAAAAATGAAAAAGAATGGAACTGATAGTGAAGTACTATTAAAAAAAATGTATTATTGCACAAGGGAGTGTGTACTTACACCAAGTAAGATCAAACAAGCGTCAAACATGGAGCTGTATCTGTAAAAAAACGCCGTCTCTGGCGTGCATTCCACGGGACCGGAAATTGCATCAAATGCATGGAATAAACCAAACTCATGTGCATTCGCTAATTATGCTGCTGAGTACAATGTACGTTTTCAGGAGGTGATACCATTTAGTGGGATTCAAACCCATGGCTTGAACCTTTGAAGGTAGCAGTGCATATACCACTACACGATGGAGCTGAGCACATTTATTGTTTTTATTTTGTTTATTGTTGTTATTATTTGTTTTGTTTATTGTACATTGTTGTGTTATTTCACTTATGTTTTTTTTTTTTTTTTGCGAGCGCTATATTTATATATTTACATGTTCAATAATGTTGTCCCTGTTTGCACCTAAGCTAGTGTTGTCTAGTTCCTGGGTGCAATTCTTAGCTATATTACCTTGTTTTTTGTGTTCCAGCAGCGAAGAAGCAGCTCTGTGGCAGAGATATACCCAGTTGGGGTGTCAGAAGTCCGTCACACCCTCTATTACTTTTCTGGGGACAACCCAAAATTTTTCTTTTACTTTCAAAGATAATGCTAAACAGGACAAACAGAGAGGGTGAATCTCCTCAATGGGAGGGGGGGGGGGGGGGGGCACAGACCGCAATAAAAACTGACAGGTGTTCTAATCCCTCTCCACTCTATCCAAAAAAAAAAAAGTTGCCTTTATTTATTTGTACTTAAGGCTGGGTTCACACTGGAGCGGCTACGAGAACCGGATGTGATTCGTACCGCACTGCAGTGCAAATCACATCCGATCTCTGTGCGATGTGAGTTCAGCCATACAGATAGTATGGCTGAATTCGCATCGCACCCGCACCAAACTCGCACAGGACCCTTTTTTTGGTCCGCAGCAGAATCGGATCGCATGGGTGTTCACACCATGCGATCCGATTCCGGTCCGAGTTTGCAGATCGCACTGCGATATGCGAACTGATCTGGGGGTGTCATTAACGTTTCACTGACACTCCCAGCAGTTCGCAATAGGGCAGTGTGAACTGCCGCCGGGAGGCATGCGATGCGGGAACCCGCCGCGGATTCGCGGCGTTCCCGCATCGCTTCAGTGTGAACCCAACCTTAAGCCTATTCTACCTTTAAAAACCACCGATACCATCTTAGTTTTGTGTAGAGAATTTACTAATGCGCAAACCACATACGATGAGTGTAAATAAATAAGATAAGGAATAGTAGCTGCCAACAAGAAAACAGTGTTCACACACTAAACAAAAACGAAAAGTAAAGAAATGTGGCGCTTACCAGAACCTCAAAACGAAGCAAATCCTAAATAAATGAAAATGACTAAATCAATAATCACTAAAAAATACAGTACCGTCACTGACCCTTTGAAAAAGTCACGTGGTCAGTGACGATACGCGTGAGCAGGGCCGGGACAAGGGGTGGGCGAGAGGGATTTTTTTAATAAGAGTTCTGTGTGTTCTTCCACCCTGCAATGATATGGAGATGGGTGGCCATCTTCCCCTCACTTGTCTCCATGCCAAGCTAGGGAGCAGATGCGATCGTCTCCTCTGCTGCCGGTGGCTCCGGTGAGTGGCGGCGAGAGGGGGGGCCTCTCCCGCCACCAGAGGCATAGCTTGAAGCTTGTGGGCCCCGATGCAACGTTGACATGCCCCCCCCCCACTACCACCCAGTTAGTTCCTCCTTACATCAGAGGACAGGAGTCACCGCTGAAGAATCGGAGGACAGGGACCCCTAGCAGGTCACTTGGCAGAGCTCCTTTCCCATCCCAGCACAGTATACAGCTCCCCCCACAACTACACAGAGCTGAAATCACATTCCTTTACACACAGTCTGTCAGTCTTCACAGGGTGTATCTGGCTTTTATATTGCCCTTCTGACCTGTGAAATTCTCTGGTCGGAACGGCAGTGTAGTTGCAGTAGGCAGATACACCCTGTGCAGATCATGGCTAACTGGCTGTGTTGTAAAGGAATGTGATTTCAGCCCTGCGAAGGAGGAGCAGTATAGAGTGCCATAATGGGAAAGGAGCTCAGCAGCCAGGGTGGAGGGGGTGGTCAGGGAGCTTTGGGGGGGGGGGGGGAATACAACTTAGATCTGGGGGGGGGCAAAGCCATGTGACACAAAATCTGGAGCCTGCAGCCCCTCAGGGCCCCCTTTAGGAGGTGTTAAGGGATTTGTTTAGCAATTTCTGAAGTTTCTTTGTCAGTGTTGGCAGGTGTTGGGGGAAGGTCATCTCCTGGAGGTGCGTGTCTTTTTCCCAGTTGTCAGGGAAGTGGGGTAAGCAGACATCTTCAGGTGGTGGGTACAAAGAATCCCACTGAGCGGTGTCTTGCCTCACCAGTAACATCCGTGCCATCATGGCTATAGTACGGCACTCTTATCCTCTTAACTCGCTGAGCTCGGTTACCATTCCATGTTGCCAGCACACAGCACAGACACTTCCCCATCCTGGGCTGTTCTCACCCCATGCTCCTTTCCATTCAGGAAATGGCTCACAGCTTCTCTCCAGGCAATGAGAACAGAGAGGTGTGGACTTGTGGACTGTGGAAGGCAAAGTGGAAGCCCAGTATGGTAGCATGGCTGTGGGGCCCTAAGGGAGATTGGAGCTGGACTTTGAGAAGGATATGATAATATGACAGGGAGGCTGCAGGGGGCGGGGTTGCGATTGCGACCCCTGCAACCCCTTATGCTACATCCATGTCAATAGCACAACTATTGGTCCTCCTCCCCACGCCATCTTCTTCTCATTCTGGACTCCAACCTCTAATTCTGGCCCCAAAACCAATTACTGTATACATTTTGCTTCTTCCACCTCTATAACAGTTCCAAAATTTGCTCCTTCAATGACACACAAAGCTACTAATTCACTTGCTTGTTATCTGTTGATATTGCATCTCCCTCCTCGTTGGCTTACCAATGCCTACTATCGCCTCTTCATAATTTCTGCTGCCGGAGTCAACCATCTTACCCACCCCTCGTTGGCCATTACCCCACTCTGCAAAGCCCTCCAATTGGCTTTCTCCTACCTAAATTAATAAAGTTCAAAATGTTAACAACATACACCCAGATAGCAAGCAATTGAGTTGGAAGTTTGAAAATAACTGGCTAAGCTATTGCTAGATTTGCCATTCTCCACAGGTTTGTTGCACAATTGCAGCAAGTCCGCATTGCATGGCTCCAGATCAACTTTCTTTGCAAACATTCTGCAAGTTCTGCTTCAGTTATGTTCTGCAATAGTCATCCCACCACAGGGGGTCACTGTGACTGAATTTTCATGCTGTAGACTTGCAGAGCTCTTGCTGTAGACTCACCACTGCAACTTTGCTCTTGCTAGAGACTTGCCTCGCAAATTTGCTACAAATTGGAAAAGTGTCAACTTGAACTTGTGCTTCAAGTACACTGCAAGTGTACAACTTGCCAGTGAAAATGTGCAGCAAGTTAACAGACTTACAATTTAACACTGCCACAAATTTGAGGCAAGTTATCCTTGCTATCTGGGAGGGCCCCCCAAGGTCTAAATCCGGCGTAGTCTCTGACATCGACTTACAGTTGACCACAGTTGCAAGATGTCTGTGAATTTTCTTGCATGAACTGCTTGTTTCAAATCCCCCTGCAAAATTTAACAGGTAGTCCATAACCCTCCATTTCTGTGAGCCTTTGTATTTGCTAGTGTGCTTCGGATCAATATCAAGTTGAAAGAGCTATTTCTGGTTAAACTTCAGTTCTCAGGCAGCATACTTTGATATGATGTAGAATGGATAGTTTTTTCAATGACTGGGAGCTTCCCAAGCCCTGAAGCAGCAAAGCAACCATAGACCATAGCATTTCCACCATCATGATTCACAGTTGTTATGAGGATCCTCTCCTGAAATACTATCTACAGTTTGTACCAACCTGTCAGTGCTCACACCATACACCGCACACTGCATCAAATTAGTCTGCATGGCTGTCATCCCAGAAGGAAGCCTCTTCGAAAGATGATGCACAAGAAAGCCCACAAACAGTTTGCTGAAGACAAGCAGACTAAGGACATGGATTACTGGAACCATGTCCTGTGGTCTGATGAGACCAAGATAAACTTATTTGGTCCAAATGGTGTCAAGTGTGTGTGGGCGGCAACCAGGTGAGGAGGACAAAGACAAGTGTGTCTTATAGTGAAACATGGTGGTCGGAGTGTCATGGTCTGGGGCTGCATGAGGGCTGCCGGCACTGGGGAGCTACAGATCATTGAGGGAACCATGAATGCCAACATGTACTGTGACATACTGAAGCAGAGCATGATCCCCTCCCTTCAGAGACTGGGCCGCAGGGTAGTATTCCAACATGATAACAACTCCAAACACACCTCCAAGACCCCCACTGCCTTGCTAAAGAAGCTGAGGGTAAAGGTGATGGACTGGCCAAGCATGTCTCCAGATCTAAACCCTATTGAGCATCTGTGGGGCATCCTCAAATGGAAGGTGGAGGAGCGCAAGGTCTCCAACATCCACCAGCTCCGTGATGTCATCATGGAGGAGGGGAAGAGGACTCCAGTAAATAATATTAACAGGATAATGGATTGTGCCATTTTCCAGAAAAATTCTATCTCCCCAGGCTCCTTCCATTGGAAGTAATGGATTGTGCCGGGTATGTACTCACAACAAACCTTACCTAAAAAAAAAAAAAAAAAAAGATGTAGAAACTGAAATGGTGTATCTTATGCCGCGTACACACGACCAAACTTTCCGGCAGAAAAGGTCAGACGGAATCATTCCGTCGGATATTAGGATCATGTGTGGGGCTTCATCTGACTTTTTTCTTCAAAAATTCAGAGGGACCTAGAAATAGAACATGTTTCAAATCTGTCTGACGTAAACAATTTCTATCTGGAAAACCGTTCGTCTGTGTGCTGGTCCAACGGACCAAATATGACGTAAGGGCAGCAATTGGCTACTGGCTATTGAACTTCCTTTTCTAGTCCCGTCGTACGTCATCACGTTCAAAACTAATGGACTTTGGTCCATTCGTGTGTGTGTGTGGGCAAGTCCGTTCGTTCGGAAGTCCGTCGGAACTCCGTCGAAAGTCCGGCGGAACTTTCAGAGGTGATTAACCTCTGAATATTTTAACAGCTTGACTATAGCTCTAGACATAGATGGAAATAATCAACTGAAACCCATTCCTTATGCCGCGTACACACGACCGGACTTTCCGGCAGAAAAGATCCGACGGTGTTCTCGACGGAGTTCCGCCGGACTTTCGACAGAGTTCCGACAGACCTCCGTCGAGAACACTGTCGGATCTTTTCTGCCGGAAAGTCCGGTCGTGTGTACGCGGCATAAGGAGTGGGTTTCAGTTGATTATTTCCATCTATGACTAGAGCTATAGTCAAGCTGTTAAAATCTCCAGAGGTTAATCACGAAGCATACCAAGCATTTCCAAACACAGGGAACAAATGACTATAATGTGACCTACATAAGAAGCATGTAGCAGCAACTAATCTTGCAAGATTGCTCAAAACTCCAATTGTGTGAGATTAATACTGCATGCTAGTTGTGTAGCTTACACCAAGCATAGCCATGTGTTCCATCTATTTAGCCATCATTAGCTACTGAGTATGGTCATTAACAGTGTTTAGTAGCTCCACTGATCTACTGAATTAAGAACCCCCCCCCCCCCACCCAACCCCCTCACCATGTGAAATAATGTGAAAGAGGCAGGTTGGGCTAACATTTTACCCCCAGGGTCAAGTCCTCCGCAATAGTGGAGCTATGTGTACAGATGCTTTTTGATGCAGAAAATTGAATTTTATTCACTCTCCCCCAACACTTAAGGGAGAGAGGGTTAGGGGCACAGGACAACTATTGATTAGGCAGACCCCAGAAAACGAACAAACGTACTAAGCCCTTGTACACACGGTCGGAGAATCCGTCGGAATGTGTCCTATCGGACCATGTTGTCGGATAATCCTACTGTGTGTGGTATGCATCGGATTGATTCCGTCGGAATATCCGTCGGACCCAATTTTCCAACATGTTGGAAATATTTCCCGACCAACTGGGCCGGTCGGACATACTCCGATCATGTGTAGAGAATTTTGATCGGACCAAGTGCCACTCATGCTCAGATCAAATTCCTACATCAAAGCTATTGGCTACTAGCCTGAATGTAGTCCCATCGTAACGAAATTACGTCATCACGTTCTGAAAGATCGGATTTTTCGCCAACTTTGTCCAACCGTGTGTATGCAACAGTTTCGGACAAGGTCCGACGGATTTGGTTGTGGAAATCTCCGACCGTGTGTACAGGGGCTTACAGTTTTAAGCGATAGAGGACCTTTAAACTAGCTTGGCATTCTGTGAAATCAACTCCCAAATGTAAGACGCTCTTTGGTTCATCTATTGACTCCATGGGGAGAGGACACCACAGTTCAGTCGGGGACCAAGCTTTACCCAGCTTCTCAGGCACCCCAATAAAAATGAAGTTCCCCCATGGTTCTTTAATCCCCTTGTTCAACATACTAAACGTCAGCTTCTATGCAGGTACATGGTCAACCTCCTCAGGCAGCAAGCCTAGGACGATCAGACAGCCAACGATGTGTCTCCCATAGGTAGTGTAGTGCTCCCCCGTAGGAGTCGCTGGTGAATACAATCAGTGTTCATTTAATTAACAAAAATATTTTTTTCATAATTTTCGTCAGCGGCATGTTTCCAGTGACAAAAAGTAAAGAAAAATTACCGTAAATTTTTGATGAATTGATGAAAACTATGACAAAAATCAATTCCAATTTTTGGCAAAGAACGGAAAACCGAACGAAAGTGTGAGGGAGGGACGTTTACCCACAAGAACTTCCACCTTCCTCAGAGCTTCCGCCTGTAAAGCCTGTGAGTGTTTTCCCTTCCAGTAAGGTAGCGACCATAGCGTGCTTAGTGACATGTTGTGCTTTAGCACCTTGCAGCATTATAGACCTCCTCAGATGACCGTCTAGAGCATTGTGCATTACAGGCCTCCCCAGATGAATGTCTAGAGCACTGTGCAGTACAGGCCTCCTCAGATGACCGTCTAGAGCACTGTGCATTACAGACCTCCTCAGATGACCGTCTAGAGCACTGTGCATTACAGGCCTCCTCAGATGACCGTCTAGAGCACTGTGCATTACAGGCCTCCTCAGATGACCGTCTAGAGCCCTGTGCATTACAGGCCTCCTCAGTTGACTGTCTAGAGCAGTGATTGTCAACCACAGTTTCGTGGAACTCTAGAGGTTGCAAGGGGTTCCTTCAGCATTGGGCAATTTCTGCCTCTAAGATAAATTCCCACTCACACATTGATCTTTTTAGCTATCTGTAAGGAGGTAATTCTTCCCAAGGACCACAAGTTTAACCACTTAACAACCAGCGCACGACGATGTATGTCCTATTTTTGAAGAGGGATATCTCGGTAACGGCCGCAGCTGCTGCCACAACCGAGATATCCATCTCTTCAGGCGCGGGTCGTCTGTACGATAACAGTGGTCTCTGTGGCAGTTTCGGAGCCGTCGGTAGTGGCGGAGGCGGTCGGGTCCTTTTGCTAGCTGGGTATGGAGACGAGTGAGGCTAAGATGGCCCCCACTCGTCTCTATACCATAGGAGGGCGGAAGCGACGTCAAAACGTCACTTCCGCCCATACCTCTTAAAGGTATATTTTTTTTAAATGTCATTTTTATTTTTTTTTGCATTTTAGTCCAAATATGAGATCTGAGGACTTTTTGACCCCCCAGACCTCATATTTAAGAGGACTTGTCATGCTTTTTTCTATTACAAGGGATGTTTACATTTCTTGTAATAGGAATAAAAGTGATCCATTTTTTTTTTTTTAAAAACAGTGTAAAAATAAATAAAATCAATTAAAATAAATAAGAAAATAAAAAAAAGGTTTTTAAAAACACCCCATCATGACGAGCTTGCGCTCAGAAGCGAGCACATAAGTGAGTAGCGCCCGCATATAAAAACGGTGGTCAAACCACACATGTGAGGTATCGCCGCAATCGGTAGAGTGAGAGCAATAATTCTAGCCCTAGATCTCCTCTGTAACGCAAAAAATGCAACCTGTAGAATTTTTTAAATGTCGCTTATGGAGATTTTTGAGGCTAAAAGTTTGACGCCATTCCACGAGCGGGCGCAATTTTGAAGCGTGACATGTTGGGTATCAATTTACTCGGCGTACCATTATCTTTCACAATATAAAAAAAATTTGGCTAATTTTACTGTTGTCTTATTTTTTTATTCAAAAAAGTAAATTTTTTCCAAAAAAAGTGCACTTGCAAGACCGCTGCGCAAATACGGTGTGAAAAAAAGTATTTCAATGACCGCCATTTTATTCTCTAGGGTGTTAGAAAAATAACAATATAAAATGTTTGGGGGTTCTAAGTAATTTTCTAGCAAAAAAAACTGTTTTAAACATGTAAACACCAAATCTGAAAAAGAGGCCTGGTCCTTAAGTGGTAAGGACCATTCTTCCCACTGACAATAACACTAATGTATCATGAGTTGTAGATTTCTAACTTTTATCAGGGGTTCCCTGAGGCCGAAGAACTATTTCAAGGGTTCCTCTGTGTTGAAAAGGTTGAGAAAGGCTGATCTAGAGCATTGTGCATTACAGGCCTCCTCAGACGCCCATCTAAAGCCCTGTGCATTACAGGCCTCCTCAGATGACCATCTAGAGCAGAGATCCTCAAACTACGGCCCTCCAGCTGTTGTAAAACTACACATCCCATGAGGCATTGTAAAACTCTGACATTCACAGACATGACTAGGCATGATGGAAATTGTAGTTCCTGAACAACTGGAGGGCCATAGTTTGAAGACCCATGATCTAGATGATTGTGCATTACAGGCCTCCTCAGAAGACCATCTAGAGTCCTGAGCATTACAGGCCTCCCAAGTACCGACCGTCCAGAGACCAGAGCACTGTGTACATTACTGGTCTTCTTAGACCACCATCCAGAGCACTGTGTGCATTACAGGCCTCCTCAGATGACCATCCAGTCCACAGCACTGTGTGCATTACAGGCCTCCTCAGACCACTGTCCAAAGCATTGTGTGCATTACAGGTCTTCTCAAACCATCCAGAGCACTGTGCATTACACGCCTCCTAAGACTGTTTTTTTTTATTCCAGGCGTATACAACGAGTTTGGAAATTCTAGAGAAATACTTAAATAATGCACTACAATTTAACTAAACCCATTCGATTTTAGTTGACTATAATGTACTGCAGATTTAAGTTGACTAAAATATGACTAAAACTAAAACAATTCAGATGACTAAAATAGGACTAAAACTAAAATGGAATTTTAGTCAAAAGACTAAACCTAAATGTAGCAATGACACTTTGGACAAAGTGTCTGTCATGTACAAATTTAGTTTTTGCTTCAGAACAGTAAAGGGGTTCTGAGGGCTGATTGTGTAGGTTTAACTTTGACATCAGTTTGGCTGGGCTGTGTTAGAGTTCTGCCTGGTCATGTGTACAGTTAGGTGCACGTGACAGGCTCAGAACCAGGCCTGGTTGGACGTTTTGGGTATCAGCTTCCCCTGAGCCAATCAGTGGGTCCGCCAGGCCCCGCTGAGGAGTCTGGGGAAGGGTATTTAATATGTTGAAGTCATGTGTTCTAGTTCGTTTGTGAGGCCCTAGCGGTCTGTTCCTGACTCTGGACCGGGGGTAGCCCCCGCGAGGGGTCCCGGTCACGGGAGCGTTTGTCCGCCGCAGCAGGCTTTGGTTGGCTAACCTCAATAGACCCGCCTGGTCTGGGGTAAGGATCTGTCTGTTCCCGAGTCTCGGAACCGGCTGGTCCGAGGTGCAGTAACTGAGGGAGGATTCAAGGCGCCCTGCTGTGCTCCCGGCTTGGAGGGGCACTGCAGCTCGTGTAAGCCACCGGGGGAGGACTCTTTGGAGGAGGGCCAACAAGCTGGCATCCTGAGAAGTGCCTGGTTGCTGAGTTGTGAAGGACACTGACGAATTCACACTTTTTCCAGTACTGTCAAGGAGACCGAGAACGTTCCAGGTACTGAGGAAAAAGTCTCCTGTTCACTTCTGTTACCAGTTACTCAAGGTCAAAGATTTCATAGGTTCTGGATCAAAGTGCTGATTGCCATAATCTGTGGCTAGAGATTTGTTCAGCTTTAAAGCGCCCAGCTGCGAGTGGCTACTCTCTGGGTGGTATTAGAGACTTTCTGATATTAGCAGTTCAAGGTGCCTGAGTTTCTTCAACCTTGCCCTCTGTTCCCATACGGGACTGTGTTGTTGGATGTTACCCCTGCAAATAAAAACCTTTTCTATGGGACTTTTATGGTGTCAGCATCCAAAGTTGTTGGGTACTAACTCTGGGAACCCCTAGACGTGGAAGAACAAGCCAAGCGGAGGTAACCGGTAAGCCCAAAATTTAAGGCCGCCCTGCCAAGGGTTATGGCCGCTACATAAATCAAAATTTGATGTCAAAATGAGCACTGAATAGACATACAGCATTTTCTTCATTCTTCCACTGGTTCAGAAAGCAGTCCAGGGGTTCATTTTAGTTATTTTTTTATTGGAAACAATTAACTGGGACAAGGAGAGGGAACATGGGACATTCTCTCTTGAGGATAACTTGAGGACTCCTCAATTTATGCCTGTACAAACTGTTGGCTGCACTGCACAAACCACTGAATGTCCTACATAAACTCTATGCTATTGGTGACCTGTTCTCCTTCCATAATCAAAAGATACACACTTTCCTTCAGCATTGGGGGTCATTTACTCACCCAGCTACAGGATCATCAGTTGCCTCCTGCCGATATCTACCAGGTTCTTCCTAGTAAGGGAGATGTAGACTCACACCACCACAGGACAGCTAGACTCGTTCCCACCAACTTCCTCCTGGCTCTCTCCAGTTGGCTTCTCCAGAACCAACTTGGTCCCTAGACTTGAACTTGAGAATAAGCTCCCCAGCTAAGTCTAGCTGGGACCTCAAAGTCTTCACAAAGGCTTCTTTAGCACTCCTGCCTCAGGGGTCTCCTCCAGCAGGATTGGACCCAGGAACACTGCACTCCTGCCTCGGGGCTCAGACTAGTTATGGGCTCTTCCATCACATTCTGGGCACACCTTCTCTGAGATTGGCTGGGGACCCATAAATGTTCTGGCCTTCCTCCCACTATACTTACAGAATCCTCTAGAAGACGGGGGGAACCAACAGGACAGCAGCCTGTGAAACACTGAGCCGCCCTAGATAACCAACCCTTGCTCCACTGATTACAGGGGAGGCAAACTCAATTTACCTTCCCAAGGTCACTCCTGAATATTTATACCCTCCCGAGCCTGCACCACTGGCAATAAATCTCATATTAGTTGGTCAGAAGAATATAAACATTTAAAAAAGATCCCTCTATTGGTAAAAACCAACAGTGATTCACGTCATAAGAAGTGCACCACCACCTTAAGAAAATCTTGCTTACCAGAGGGCAAGCAAAGCAGGCATGTGGCTTTAGCCCAACCAAGACCTTTAAGCTTTCACATTTTATGTATGGGCAGCCCTCTTCTAATGATTCATCAGTGCCGCGCTCAGTGCGACTGCGCGCTGCTGTCTACGGCGCATGCGCCGTAGACAGAGGTGCCTGTCTTTCGGCAAATATCTCCTAAACCCTGTAGGTTTAGGAGATATTTCTTGGACCTACAGGTAAGCCTTAATCTAGGCTTAACTGTAGGTCAAAGTGTGTTGTAAGGGTTTACAACCACTTTAATGTCAGAATGTCCGCTGCAATATAAGTCACTAATTGCCGGCATTACTAGTATAAAACAATAAAGAAATAAAAAATCCAGTATATAGCCCATAGTTTGTAGGTGCTATAACTTTTGCACAAACCAATCAATACACACTTATTTTTTTTTTGTTTTTTTTTTTTAATCAAGGCGCCAAACATTTCATGTTTTCAGGCTCTCCATTATTTTGCACAGGTGATTTGATCTGTTTCACTGTCTTAGTGATTACCACAGCTGTTTCATCTGAGGGGAAACCCTGAAAACATGACCTGTTGGGGCGCCTTGAGGACTGGAGTTGAGAAACCCTGGTCTGGAACACTCATGGTCCTCGTGTGGAAATCATTCTATGATATTACTCAGGGTATATGAGAAATGTTCATTGCGCAATATTGTTTAAAATAATCAAATTTTTATTTGAAAACATATATGAGTGGTGCACTCCTGGTGTTTAGACAGGGTGTTAAACAAATTTAGTTTGCCAGGCGGTAATTATCCTGGTCAATTGATAGAAGATCCACTGATTCCTCCCTCATTCTTGGAATTCCCTTTCTCTTCTGCCACTAGGTGGCACTGTGGCTGGTGACATTAGATTGACATTGACAAGGGCTTTGCAAGGTCAGATCATGAATGGGTGGGGGTGTCTCAGCCAACTGGCGGGGGTTTCTTTAGTCCCTTGGCCTGCTGGGAGAGCCTATTTATTTGGGGTGGAGTCAGGTGATCTGTGTTCTGTGCCACCTGGACGGCTGCCTGGGTGGACGTGTCTTATGTCGCCCCAGGCTGCTAGGCCGGAAGCCTGAGGCCCATCCCGGGAACACCTTCTGCTAGGCTGCCTGAGGCCTATCCATGAACAGGGGAAGCGGCGTTGGGTTGGGACTGCAGGATTGGAGTCAAAACGAGTTGCGAAGATTCAGCCGGACAGGGAACCAGTTGTGGTCGGAGGTAGAAGGGAAACTGTTGCCAATAAGGGACCATCCACCTTATTACCAGAGACTACTATGAGTAAGCTGACGCAAGTACCTGAGCAGACTTCTCACCAGCCGGGGACGGTGAAGAAGTTGGAAAGCTTCAGCAAGTGCCAAGCCAGGGACCCAGCAGGATAGCGGGGGTGACGCTTGAGGAGTATACAGCGGGATAGCTGTGGAAGAGCTCAGGGGATCCAGTGACGACTGGGATCTTGAAGTCTAGTGAGAGACTGGGAGCTCAGTGAGTGAAGATCAAGTCAAGGACTGTTCTGTGTTAGCAAGAGTTATGTGCAACTACCTCTTGGACTGTTCAAAATTAGTTTCTATAGTAGACAGCAGTCCTACCTATACAGAAGTGTTATCCGGCTTAGGGCCTTCTACTGCTGTCTACTTATAGAAGTCTTGGAGTCTGGCAATTATTGCATCTACCTAAGGGTGTCCTGGCCCTAACCTTCTCTCCCACAGTTCTGTTAAGAGACAATAAATCTCTTATTCGCATTCAAAAAGTGACTGACGCCCATCATTTCTTCTTGCATCACACCCACCATGCCTGGTAACCCACTCTACAAGGAAGGATGTCCTTAACCCTTGGGACCATCACCTCTGGGGCCCTGGGACCTTGCAACATGTAAGATTTCAACAAATACATCCCAAAGGAGAGCTCCTCACTGCCAGGGGCGTTGCTAGGTGGCAAAATGACATGGGGCTTCAGCCCAAAGTCCAAGGCCGTATGGGGGGGGGGGGGAGGTTGTGGTGGGGGGTGAGCTCACTTGCTGGTTGCAGCCTGGCTTACCAGTGCCCATCAATACTGACCACTAAACTCACCTGCCTGACACACTGACCATTACACTGACCTACCTACCTGACATACATACACTCACCTACCTACCTGACACACATACACTGACGATAGTCACATACATACACTGACCTACCTGACCAGGAGACAGACTTCATGTATCCTGCAGCAGCTCAGCTCAGCCGTGGTGTGCGGTGTGCGGTGCGCCCATCATCATCAAAACAGGCAGCCAGGGGAGGAGAGGGTAGCTACCCGCCCAAGTGCCAAGCCAAGACGTGGTGGCCGCATTGTAATTCCTGCTATGTCACTCGGCCGCACTCGGCCGCACTCGGCGGCGCTCAGGATCAGATCGGTCCCCGTTCATCGGCGGAACTCGGGGCTAACAATAGAATGGTGCATGCCTGAGACCCGGGGCTTTTCAGGGACCCATTCGGGGCTCCAGCCCCCTCCAGCCCCCCCCCCCCTCTCGACGCCACTGCTCACAGCTAATTCCGAGTGTACGAGACACCGGAAGTGACGTCACCGGCTCCCCCCGACGCATTGTGTCACCTGTCACGTGACTTCTTCAAGGGATAGGACCGATCACTCTCCTGTGATCTGTAGAGTACCGGTTCCAAGCCTGTGACGACACACGCTAGTGGCGTATTCAAGCGGTTATTTGTCCGTATGCTTGTGAGTAGTTTTCTACCCTTTTTTTTACACAATCAATGCATCTGGGATAATGCACTCGTCTGGGGCGCCCTCTTCTCTTTCTATTTCTCCAGTGATTAGAAGGACGCCCCCAGTCCTAGAGAGCAGCAAGGCCGGGACCAGTATCCCCCCCGAAGAATTACTCGTACGAGAGCTGAGCTGCCATTCTTTTGTGCAAGAGTCATTTTATTGTCTATTGGTGCACGTTATGCCATTACAGGGAATTTATTTTTATCTATTTTTTTTTTTTTTGCACTTAGTGAACCTCCAGTCGTTACTATGTTTCTCAATTAGTTTATGTTACCTAAACACTTTCCAGCTCTGGACATTTATTACGCAGAATCCGCGTTCCAGGAGATTTGGTATAATGCCGAAAACGGATAAACACGGGGGGGGGGCGTCTCAGATCAGGTGCAGAGAAAACACAAGATGTTTACTCACTGAGACAAATGGAGGCTCTGACATAGAACACCGCCTGAAATATGGCCGCTTGCTCTGTAATTACTGCATAAACATTGCGAGCTCAAAGGAAAACAAACGTTTATAAAGTTATAAGATATCAGTTAGCGTAAAACATACAAGATGCTACAGATTGTTCTGCAATGAGAAATGTTATGGCTAGCGTTTTTCAGCACACGAAGTGCAATAAAGTTTACCTGATTTTTTTTTTTTATCACCCATATATATATACGAGGGCTGTACCAAAAGTAATGCCAAAGTAGGTTTAACTTTTTTTTATTTTTTATTAACCAGTTCCCGACCGGCGCACGCCGATGTACGTCGGCAGAATGGCACGGGCAGGCATATTGGCATACAGTTACGTCCATTTTTATATGCCGCCCTGCCATCGCGTGTGCGCCGCCGCCGGCCGGGACCCCCGTGAGTCCGGTTGCGGGTCCCCGCAGACTCGATCGCCGCGGGGATACCTGCGATCGTCTCACTGGGACGCTGAACTGGGAGATGCAGTTGTAAACAGCATCTCCCCGTTCTGCCTAGCAACAAGTGACGCTGATCTCTGCTCCATGTGATTGGAGCAGAGATCAGTGTTCACTAACACACAGCCCAGCCCCCCCCCCCCCCCACAGTTATTAACACGCCCCTAGGACACACTTACCCCCTACACTGCCACCCCCTGGTTAACCCCTTCACTGCCAGTGTCATTTACACAGGAATCAATGCATTTGTATAGCACTGATTGCTGTATAAATGACAACGGTCCCAAAAATGTGTCAAAAATGTCCGATGTGTCCACCATAATGTCGCAGTTACAATAAAAATCGCTGATCGCCGCCATTACTAGTAAAAAAAAAAAAAATTATTAATAAAAATGCCATAAAACTATCCCCTATTTTTAGTCGACTCGAACATTGCCTGTTCGCCGAACAGCAAACAATTTGGGGTGTTCGCGGCAAATTCGAAAAAGCCGCAGAACACCCTGTAAAAGTCTATTGGAGAAATCTAAAGTGCTAATTTTAAAGGCTTATATGCAAGTTATTGTCATAAAAAGTGTTTGGGGACCTGGGTCCTGCCCCAGGGGACATGCATCAATGCAAAAAATGAATTGCGGTTCATGGGGGGGGGGGGGGGGGGGCGCTCTCTTGTCCCTCCCTCTTTTCCTGCGGCCTGCCAGGTTGTGTGCTCGGATAAAGGGTCTGGTATGGATTTTTGGGGGGAACTCCACACCATTTTTTTTTTTTATTTGGCGTGGAGTTCCCCTTAAAATCCATACCAGACCCTTCGGTCTGGTATGGATATTTGGGGGGAACCCCACGTCATTTTTTAAAAAAAAATTGACGCGGGTTTCCCCTTAATATCAATACCAGACCTGAAGGGCCTGGTAATTGAATTTGGGGGAATCCCACGCTTTTTTTTTTTTTTTATCATCAATGACTTTCAATGACTGTTCTCTGTATTTCGGGAGCGACAATTCATAATAGCTGCGAGTAAATTTAAATGACTTTTTTTCCTGCAGAAATGACACTTTGTGCAGGGACAGTTCTAAGCACAGGAAACATGCGCCCCTTCACAGGCATACTATAGACACCCCCCAGGTGCGAAATTTAAAGGAATATTACTCTTTAAGACCCCTTTCACACTGGGGCATTTTTCAGGCGTTTTTCAGGCGCTTTAGCGTTAAAAAAAGCGCCTGTAAAGAGCTTGAAAGAAGCCTCATCTGCAGTCCCAATGTGAAAGCCTGAGTGCTTTAAGAGCCCTTTCACAATGTCAGCGCCCAAAAAAACGTTCGTAAAGCACCGCTTAAACTAGCAGCACTTTACCAGCGTTTTTCGAGCATTATTGGGGCGCGTTTAACCCCTGCTAGTGGCCAAATAAAGGGTTAAAAGCGCCCACAAAACGCTGCTGCCAATAGCACTTTTCAGGAGCTTTTCAGGCGTTTTACAGGTGCTTCCCATTGAAATCAATGGGAAGGGGCACTTTAGGAGCGTTGTATTCACCACTCCAAAAGCGCTGCAAAGAAGCTGCTTGCAGGATTTTTTTTGACTCCCTGCCAGCGCAGCGCCTCAGTGTGAAAGCACTCGGGCTATTACATTGGGATTGCAGTTGCGGCTTCTTTCGGGCGTTTTACAGGCGCTTTTTTTGAAGCTAAAGCGCCTGCAAAACGCCCCAGTGTGAAAGGGATCTCAGTGTGAAAGCACTCGGGCTTTTACATTGGGATTGCAGTTGCACCTTTTTTCCAGCTCTTTACAGGCACTTTTTTTAACGCTAAAGCGCCTGAAAAATGCCCGAAAAACGCCCCAGTGTGAAAGGGATCTCAGTGTGAAAGCACTCGGGCTTTTACATTGGGATTGCAGATGAGGCTTCTTTCCAGCTCTTTACAGGCACTTTTTTTTAACGCTAAAGCGCCTGAAAAACGCCCGAAAAACGCCCCAGTGTGAAAGGGGTCTTATTGTTTCACTTTAACCACTTCCCGACCAGCGCACGACGATGTACGTCGATAGAATGGCACGGGCAGGCATATTGGCGTACAGGTACGTCCAATATTCAATGCCGCCCTGCCATCGGCGCGCTCCCGCGCTGGTCAGGACCCCCGTGAGTCCGGTCGCGGGACCCGCGGACTGGATCGCTGTGGGCATCCCCGCGATCGTCTCACAGAGCGGCCGAATGGAGGAAATGCTGTGTAAACAACATTTCTCCATTCTGCCTAGCAACTAGTGACGCTGATCTCTGCTCCATGTGATTGGAGCAAAGATCAGTGTTCACTAAATGAAAGCCCAACCCCCCCACAGTTAGTAACACACCCCTAGGAACACTTAACCCCTACACTGCCACCCACTGGTTAACCCTTTCACTGCCAGTGTCATTTACACAGGAATCACTGCATTTATATAGCAGTGATTACTGTATAAATGACAATGGTCCCAAAAATGTGTCAAAAATGTCCGATGGGTCCCCCACAATGTCGCAGTCACAATAAAAATCGCTGATCGCCGCCATTACTAGTAAAAAAAAAATAATAAAAAATTATTAATAAAAATGCTATAAAACTATCCCTATTTTGTAAACGCTATAACTTTTGCGCAAACCAATCAATAATCGCTTATTGCGTTTTTTTTTTACCAAAAATATGTAGAAGAATACGTATCGGCCTAAACTGAGGGAAAAAAATGTTTTTTTATATATTTTTGGGGGATATTTATTATAGCAAAAAGTAAAAAATAATGTGTTTTTTTCAAAAATGTCGCTCTATTTTTGTTTATAGCGCAAAAAATAAAAACCGCAGAGGTGATCAAATACCACCAAAAGAAAGCTCTATTTGTGGGAAAAAAAGGACGTCAACTTTGTTTGGGAGCCACGTCGCACGACCGCGCAATTGTCAGTTAAAGCGACGCAGTGCCGAATCGCAAAAAGTGGTCTGGTCTTTGACCAGCAAAATGGTCCGGTCTGCAGGTGGTTAAGCATTATTAAAATCACTGCTCCCGAAAAAAAGCAGAGGGTTGACGGATACTGGGTTCAGCCTGCCAGAGGAGACCCCTGTCAGAGGGGCTCTGCCCCATCAGGGCAGTCTGCTGGAGATGCTGCTTGGAGGTCATGGAGGTCTCAGCTATATTCTAATCTGGGGGGCTTATATTCTAAAGTCTGGTATTTCTCTTTTATGGTCTGGAGAAGCTCACTGGAGGATACGCGGTGGAGGTTGGGGGAAGAGTGATCAGTGGTCCTGTGGTATCGCTCTTCTGTGTCTCCCTCACAGAAGAGTTCCTGGTGGATATCGGAAGGAGGCAACTGATGACCCTAAGGCATTGTGAGTACTGACTTAGTCTAGTGCACTACTGACTGTGTAGTTTTTAGTTCTACAAAGAAGCAAGTCCTAAGCATTCTACCAGCAAGTGTGTGGAAGGTCTCGGTCAGAGTAGTGGGACGATAAGTGTCCTCAGTCAATTCAGTTCTTTTATGGTATCCTATGTCTTCCCCATAGTCATCCAAGTTTTACTCACCAATAGAAATAAAGACCAGCCTAGACTGTTTATTTGGGCCAGTGAGGAAGAGGAAAATACCGTGTGCCTGGCTGTATGGGCACTAAATTGAGGAAACCATCACCATCAAAGCCAACGGCTCCTTCAGGGGTGCACTACAATAGTTTAAAAAGGAGTGGCTTGGGCATGATTTTCTGTGCAAGTGATGTCTGTGCATGACGTTCACTACAGAGCCCTGAAAAAATATTCACACCCCTTGAAATTTTCCACATTTTGTCATATTACAACCAAAAACGTAATGTATTTTTTTGGGACTTTATGTGATAGACCAACACAAAGTGTCACATAATTGTGAAGTGGGAGGAAAATGATAAATGGTTTGCAACATTTTTTACAAATAAATATGTTAAAAGTGTGGGGGGGCATTTGTATGGCGCCCCCCGGAGTCAATACTTTGTAGAACCCCCTTTTGCTGCAATTACAGCTGCAAGTCCCAACCATGACACTACCTGCCTGGAGTTTTCATGTTCTCCCTGTGCCTGCGTGGGTTTCCTCCGGGTACTCCGGTTTCCTCCCACACTCCAAAGACATGCAGGTAGGTTAATTGGCTTCTGTCCAAAATTGGCTCTAGTATATGAATGGGGACATTGGATTGTGGGCTCCTTGAGGGTAGGGACTGATGTGAGTGTGCAATGTACAGGGATAGGGACAATTGTAGACATTCACTCAGATTGAACTGGATGGACTGGTGTCTTTATTCAACCTTACTAACTATGTAACTAACTACTACTATGGAAGTCTTTTTGGGGATGTCTCTACCAGCTTTGCACATCTAGAGAGGGACATTTCTGCCCATTCTTCTTTGCAAAATATCTCAAGTTCTGTCAGATTGGATGCAGAGCGTCTCTGAACAGCAATTTTCAAGTCTTGCCACAGATTCTCAATGGGATTTAGGTCTGGACTGTGACTGGGACATTCTAACACATGAATATGCTTTGATTTAAACCATTCCATTCTAGCTCTGGCTGGATGTTTCAGGTCGTTGTCCTGATGGAAGGTGAACCTCCACCCCGGTCTCAAGTCTTCTGCAGGTTTTCTTCTAAGATTGTCCTGTACAGTATTTGGCTCCATCCATCTTCCCATCAACCCTGACAAGCTTTCCTGCTGAAGAAAAGCATCCCCACAACATGATGCTGCCACCACCATGTTTCACGGTGGGGATGGTGTGTTCAGGGGGATGGGCAGTGTTAGTTTTCCCCACACATAGCGTTTTGGCCAAAAAGTTAAATTTTGGTCTCATCTGACCAGAGCACCTTCTTCCACATGTTTGCTGTGTCCTCCACATGGCTTCTCACAAACTACAAACAGGACTTCTTATTACTTTCTTTCTCCAATGTCTTTCTTCTTGTCACTCTTCCATAAAGGGCAGATTTGTGGAGAGACGACTAATAGTTGTCCTGTGGACAGATTCTCCCCCCTGAGCTGTGGATCTCTGCAGCTCCTCCAGAGTTACCATGGACCTCTTGCATTTACGTATGTGGTTGAATTGAAACTTTCACTCTTGTGTCCCATTGTAAGATACCTCGAGGACTCTCTATTAATCTGTTATTTCAACCTCTTGGATGGTTTTATTAAACCTCTACAAATTGAAATGAAGAAATAATTAGTTGTATTTTTCTACGTGGCAGATACAAAGTTCTCTTTGTGTACAAGCAACTCCTAATAGACACGGCACTTAGAGAGAACCCTCTGTTCTGTGTCCTGACGATAGTAATTATACGTATTATTATAAACCGGGTGACGTCTCTCCTGATTGGCTGCTCTGTCATCTCTCCTCTCCTTATTTATAGTATTATTGTGTAATAGTAGCAGTATCAGTGCCCTTACATAATAACTATGATCTGACCACACAGTTGAGTACTGTCTGTGATCCTGCTTTTAATTGCGCTAACTGTTAATTTTTTTAGGACAAGCTTTCTGGGGTCAGCCCCCTTCTTCTCAGTCCATGCAGTATTTTATTGCATAAACTATTATCCAGCCAGTAACAAGCCGAATGGTATTGCGGAACTTAAATGAGATTTGTTGCAGACTATGTAACATTTTCAGGCCTAATCAGAGCAGAAGATGTTGATAATAGAGGCGGTTGAACAATTAGGTCGATTCGCTAAAGGCCAATAGGGTGTTCATTTTGCAAGAGAATTTTCCCTTGGTTTAGTGCAGGGATCACCAAACTACAGCCCTCCAGTTGCTGCGGAACTACACGTCCCATGAGGTATTGTAAAACTCTGCCATTCACAGACATGAATAGGCATGATGGGAGGTATCGTTCCTGGACAACTGGAGGGCCATAGTTTGAAGACCTCTGGTTTAGTGAATGAGAGGAAGCTCTGCTGACTTCCATCTTCCAATCATGTGCAAGCAAAAATAAATTTTCCTTGCACTCGATTGGGTATCCTTTGCACAGTGAATTTTCCACACATTCGCTAGGTTCTGTTCTAAATTCCCTTGCAAAAGTGAATGGCCTATTTGGCTTTAGTAAGGTAACCCAATGTCTTTAGTGGTGGCTCCTAGGTTTGTATCCCACCAAAGACAAGATCTGCATTGAGTTTGTATCTTCTATGTTTATGGGAGTTTCCGATACAAACATACTGTTAGTGGTTGTACAGCCTGTACAACCCACTTTACCTACAGGTAAGCCTATATTAAGGCTTACCTGTAGGTGGTTGAAATATCTCCTAAACCTCCATGATTTAGGAGATATTTACTAAAAAGCTGAGTGCCGTTGTCATCAGCGCATGTGCCCTTTAGAAAGGGCACATCGTGCCGTTTCTAATAGGGGTCACGTCGTGACTGGTGGCTCCCGCAGGCAAACCCTGGAGTCAAGTGAACACAGAGCTGGAGTTTGCGGCCCCCGGAAGGCAGAGGGGTGAAGATGGACGCTCATTGCTAGTGGGGACAATGGAGACATTGTAGGCTTCGGTCTCAGGTAAGTGACACATAATGGGCTACTATGCGATGCATAGTAGCCTATTATTGCTTTACCTTTGCAGGGAAATAAAGAGGAAGTAAAACCAACCAGAGTTTACTTCCTCTTTAAGTTAGTTGACTTCTCCCCAAACTGGTCCTTTATTGTGGTGGAGGCATTATATTGTGAGTTTCTTTGGAGGAGGGGAGTGCATGGGCTTGTATGTGCGGTTCTGTGTACTCTGTAATAATGTAATATGTAGACAAGTGCACTGACAAAAAAATTTCTTAGTTTTTTTTGCTTTTTTCAGAAATTCTGAAATTAGAAAATTCGGAAATTCAAAAATTTGCAAGAATTTTCAAATTTAAAATTTACGATATTTTCCAAATTCGAATTTCCAAATTTCAAATTTCCGAAATGTTGAATTTCCAAAATTTTTAATTTCTGAAATCTATAATTTTCCAATTTCCGAAATTCCATATTTTCAGAAATTTTGGAAATACGGAAATTTGAAAATTTGGAAATTCGAAATTCGGAAGTTCAGAAATTCGAAAATTCGGAAATTGAAAATTTGGAATTTAACTAATTTGTCAAAATTTGTTCAAAAACTAATTCGGAACTAAACGAATTGCACATATCTAGTAGTATGTTGGTACTATAAATACAAAAAAAAACATTGAAATCTATCTTATTTTAGAGAGAGATATTTTCCAATGCACTTGATTCTATGTCCAATATTCCTTCAGGAAAAAAACAACTGAATTTCCTATTTTCTACCAGGAAATGGGACCTTCTGTAGCACCTAAGACACCCATAGCAGAATACCAGCTGTCTCTCTGAAATACGCAACAAATACGCAACCACTCAGACACTCGCATTTCCTTCCCAGATAGTCATGTACACAAATATAAATGCCATGATCATGTAGAACACCCATAGGGTCACCTGCTGGGTTGTCATATAATAGCTGTGTACCTGAACTTAGCGTTTGGTACAACATGGCATGCAGAAGTGGACTGGGTATTGGGTCCAAATTACCCTTTTACTGGTTCACTTAAAGCAGTGGTCTCCAAGCTGGTGGCCCTTTGCTTGCCTTCATCTGGTCCTTGGGGCACTTTTCCTTCCACTGATGCAATACACTATTCTTCCTACTGACACCAACAATGGGGCACAATTCATGTTACTGACACCCATAATGGGGCACTATTTCTGCCACTGACACAAATAATGGGACACTCTTCCTTCAACTGACACCAAAGATGGTGTACTATTCCTCCCACTGACACCAATGATGGGGCACCTTGTCTCCCACTGACACCAATGATAGGGCACCTTGTCTCCCACTGACACCAATGATAGGGCACTATTCCTCCCACTGACACCAATGATGGGGCACTATTCCTCCTACTGACACCAATGATGGGGCACTATTCCTCCCACTGACACCAATGATGGGGCACTATTCCTCCCACTGACACCAATGATGGGGCACTATTCCTCCTACTGACACCAATGATGCACTGTTTACTCACACTGACGTCAAAACAATTTCTTCTCACACTGGCCACATTCCAGCCCCCCTAAAGTTTGAAGGACAGTAAACTGGCCCTTTGTTTGGAAAATTTTGAAACTGCTGACTTAAAGCATAAATCCACGACAGGTAATCTGTCAAATTTATTCCCCATTAGTTACACTATCGGGTTGATTTACTGAAGCCAAATAGGCCGTTCACTTTGCGTGGGAATTTTCAACAGATCCTGAATGTGGTGAAATTTTACTTTGCAAAGAATACCAAATCACCTACAAGAAAAAAACAAAACAATAAAACAACAGCTTTTTGCTTACACATGATTTGATGTTGGAAGTTCTCATTACCCCATTCACTATGGGCGGCACAGTGGTGTAGTGGTTAGCACACTCACCTAGCAGTAAAAGGGGTCGCTGGTTCAAAGCCCAACCACGACACTACCTGCCTGGAGTTTGCATGTTCTCCCTGTGCCTGCGTGGGTTTCCTCCGGGTACTCCGGTTTCCTCCCACAACCCAAAGACATGCAGGTAGGTTAATTGGCTTCTGTCCAAAATTGGCCCTAGTATATGAATGGGGACCTTGGATTGTGGGCTCATTGAGGGTAGGGACCAATGTGAGTGTGCAATGTACAGGGATAGGGACAACTGTAGACACTCACTCTGGATGGACTGGTGTCTTTATTCAACCTTACTAACTATGAAACTAAAGTCTGGTGAAAATCCCCTTGCATAGCAAACAGCCTATTTGCCTTTAGTAAATCAACCCATGTATGGCCAAATGTTTGTAGACACCTGAGCATCACACTTGTTGGATATCCTATTTGATTAATATAGAGTTGCCCCACTTTGCATTTAAAAGATCCTCCACTCCACTCCAAGATTTTGGAGGATGTCTTGCAATTTGTTCCCATTAATAAGGTCGGATACTGATGTTGGATGAGAAAACCTGGTTCCAAATCAGCACTCCAATCCGTCCCAAAGGTGTTCAGTAGGGTATAGGTCAGGGCTCTGTGCAGGACACTCGAGTTCTTTCACACCAAACTGGTCATACCATTTAGTTATGGAGCCGGATTTGTACACAGGGGCTCAGTCATGGTGGAACAGAAAAAAGGGTCTTCATCAAACTGTTACCATAAGATTCGAAGACCACAATTGTCTACATTGTCTGTATACAATATACTATACAATTGTCTACAATGTCTGTATTGTAATCTGTATACAATGCTGTAGTTTTAAAAGTCCCCCTCACTAGAAACCATGGCCATTGGTCCCTAAGCCTTCCCTCCTTTGTAGCTATGACTTTCACTCTTCTGGAAACTCTTCACTTTCACTCTTCTGGGAAGACATTTCACAAGATTTTGGAGGGTGTCTGTGGGAATTTGTCCTCATTTATAATGATAGGTACTGATTTTGCTATGCTCTGCAGCTGCGTGAGACACCCGGGCTGCCCCCCGCTCCTATTGGATGTGGTGTGCTGGCTCAAAGGTCGGGCGCATGCGCAGTAGAGCCTGGCCAGGCGAGTGACTGTCACATCCAGCCGCGCTGGGTAGACGTCACTGCCGGGACAGATGTACAAAGAGACAACCCGGGCTTGCGTCTCACACAGCTGCCCCCCACTATGCTCGGTGCTGTCATTTTGAGCAGAGACTCTAAAGCCCCGTACACACAAATTTCCGACAGAAAAAGTCAGACGGGAGCTTTTCATCGTCTATTCCGACTGTGTGTATGTGCCATCGGACTCTTTACCTCGAAAAATACTGACGGACCTAGAAAGAGAACATGTTCTATATTTTTCCGACTGAACCAATTCCTACCGGGAATAACGCTCGTCTGTGTGCTGTTCTGACGGACCGAGAAACGACGCATGCACTGAAGCAAGTACGAGACGGAAGCTATTGGCTACTGGCTATTGAAATTCCTTTCTCTAGTCCCGTCGTACGTGTTGTACGTCACCGCGTTCTTGACGGCCGTAATTTGGTGTGATCGTGTGTACGCAAGACAGCTTCAGTTAAATTCCGTCGGAAAAACCTTCAGAGTTTATTCTGACGGGAAAACCGGTCATGGGGCATATCTACAAGGTAATTACTAAACGCTCTAGCTACTGTTTTGGGTGGATTTAGGTGCTCATTAAATCAGAGATATATTCTCTGATTATGTGCACTGACAAACCCTCTTTTTTTTTCTCTCTCTCTCTCCTGTTTCTCTCTCTGCCATGCTTTTTAATTAGATATCTATTGGGAACTATGTGCCATGGATAATAAAGCTGTATAGTTAGTGGGGGATCCCCTAAATGGTCCAGAAATTGCCACATTAGTTGTCCTCAACACCCTCTAGAGAGACCCTGCAAAGCAAAGGCATAATGAGCTAGTATGCATAGCATACTATCTCATTATGAATAACTTAGCTGAGATGGAAGCTCCCGAAGTGACCCTCGTTATCCTCCTCCGACGCCGCCATCTATCCCGAGGTGACTGCCGGGTATCCCGGCTCCATCGCTGTGACTGGCCGGAGCCAGGATGACATCACTCCCACGCATGCGCGTGGAGCCGCCACTAATTGCATGATCGCCGTTAGCAGTGGCATGCTTAGTGGGCCTGTGCGCCGCTGTCTGCGGAGCATGCGCCGTAGACAGCGGAGCCTGTCTTTTGCAAATATCTCCTAAACCGTGTAGGTTTAGGAGATATTTCTTGTACCTACAGGTAAGCCTTAATCTAGGCTTACCTGTAGGTAAAAGTGGTCTTTAAGTGTTTACAACCACTTTTATACTTATATATACATTATATCCATTCTCTGCTTATTCTTCCCCTCCGACTAAAAATGTAAGCAGAGGTCCCTCCTTGATAGAATCTGTTGGAACCTCTCCTCTTCTCGCTCACGTTTTACTTTCCTCCTCCTCTCTGTCACCTCTCTTGGTGTACCTGGGTTACTCTTTTGTTACTGAGAGGGGGGAAAAAGTGTTAATAAAAAAACACAACACAGGTTTTTAAAATACTTTATTAGACAGCTCCGGGGGTCTTCTTCCGTCTTCGGGGGTCTTCTCGCCAGACTCCTCTGCTATCTTCTGCTCTTTTGCTAACTCTTTTACTAGCGTCTGCTATGGACTTTGGGGGGACCCCCACACTGTTTTTTTCAGCGTAGGGCTTCCCCTTTAAGGGGATGGGGCTTGTGAGGTGTCAATCTCGCCAATGAAGGCAGCGTCATTGACTTCCTTCGCTAGTTCCGTCTACCTGGAGCCACGTTCAAAATGAACAGACTTTACTCCATGTGTGGGCATCCATTCATTTGAAAAGTCTGGCGGACTAGCACACAGACGGGCGGATCTGCCGAGTCCGGCGGACAATTTTGAGTCAAGACTTCTTTCTAAGTCCACCGGACTTTTGGGAAGAAAAAGTCCGCCGGACCAAGTCCACCGGATAATCCGATCGCGTGTACGCGGCATTATTCACGATCGACAAGGTTAGCTGAAGAGGGTTTTGTGACCCCGTCACCTGGGATGCAGTAAGATCCCTTTGGGGCACCCGGGGGGTTTGAGGGTCGAAGTACTTGATCCATTTTGGTAATAACTAAAGTTATATGTGGTGGCTATCACAAGTGTGAATTGGGGGGGGGGGTCTCTATGACTAATACGGACAAGTTGGATCGCTATGTTAGATTATGTGCTTAGAGTAAGGTTTACAAGAATGTATACTCTGGTGCTGAAATGTTTTGTTCATTTGCATGTCTTTGCACCCTTTTTTTCCTTCTGTTGTCACCATTAAATTTTCAATAAAAACTATTCAAATTAAAAGTAAAAAAAAAAATGTACGTGGGAATCTGTTTATATTAATTCAATGACAAGCTCCCCCTATATCGTCCATACACTACTATAGATTAATAATTTAGATGATACATCTGTTCTCATAATCGGCATACACACACTACGGTCGATCCAGGGTTGGTGTGGATCCCCAAAATTCTGGGGGGTGGCTGTGCGGTGATTAAGGATGAGCTCAGGCGTGTTCGCATGCTCCACGTGCAGAGCCCGCCAGGAAGTCGGCGCAGCGCTGAGCTAATCGCAGGCAGTGAGACATTGCCCCGATCTCTGCAGCCGCACATCGGAGAAGTGTCTCACTGCCTGTGATTAGCGCTGCGCCGACTTCCTGGCGGGCACTGCACGTGGAGTATGCGAACACGCCTGAGCTCATCCTTAGCGGTGATATAGAATTCACAGGGCAACAATGCCTATGTTAATATCTTAAATAAATAAACAAATGTGAAAAATGTAATTGCATTTTTCTATCCACCTTCAGACCGGACCATTTTGCTGGTAAATGACCAGAGGTCTTTTTACAATTTGGCACTGCGCTGCTTTAACTGGTAATTGCGCGGTCATGCAATGTTGTACCCAAACAAAATTTGCGTCCTTTTCTTCCCACAAATAGAGCTTTCTTTTGATGGTATTTGATTGCCTCTGCGATTTTTATTTTTTGCGATATAAACGTAAAAAGACCGCAAATTTTGAAAAAAAATGATATTTTCTACTTTTTGTTATTAGAAAAATCCAATAAACTCAATTTTAGTCATACATTTAGGCCAAAATGTATTCAGCCACATGTCTTTGGTAAAAAAAAAGTCAATAATTGTATATTTATTGGTTTGCGCAAAAGTTGTCACATCTACAAACTAAGGTACGTTTTCTGGAATTTACGCAGCTTTTAGTTTACGACTGCCTATCTCATTTCTTGAGGTGCTAAAATGGCAGGGCAGTACAAAACCCCCCCAAATGACCCCATTTTGGAAAGGAGACACCCTAAGGAAATTGATAAGAGGCATGTTGAGCCCATTGAATATTTTATTTTTTTGCCTCAAGCGATTGAATAATGACAAAAAAAAAATTATTATTTTTTTTTTACACAAAGTTGTCACTAAATGATATATTGCTCACACATGCTATGGGCATATGTGAAATGACACCCCAAAATAAATTCTGCTGCTTCTCCTGAGTACGGGGATACCACATATGTGGGACTTTTTGGGAGCCTAGCCGCGTACGGGGCCCCGAAAACCAAGCACCGCCTTCAGGCTTTCTAAGGGCGTTACAGTTTTGAAGGCCATAAAATGCCAAGATGGCACAACCCCCCCCAAATGACCCCATTTTGGAAAGTAGACACCCCTAAATTTAGGGGTACACTAGTGAGACTAGGTAATAAATGGCGGGTGCCCTGAAACTATAAAAAAAATAACTAACCAACCAGCGTCACCTGTAACAGTTATATGGTGATCACTGGTGAAAGGGTTAACTAGGGGGCAATCAGGGGGCTTTATGCGGTAGTATATGGGGGTCCCTGGCGCTATAAAAAGCTGCGGCGAGGAGCTCTCCCTCGAGACTTGGCAGGGGGTGTGGGGCCAGGCGGCCAAGTCCTCTTTGTGCACATTGTACAAGGAGAACTCCTACAAAATTATTTATTTCTGGTATCAGACCCCGGATATCCTCCACAAAATATACCCCTCCACCTCGGACCGCTGCTGGAGATGCCTGAAGGAGCGGGGCTCCCTGTTCCACATTTACTGGGCCTGTTCCTTGATCGCCCCGTACTGGCTAATGGTCCGCAGGCTGCTCCAGCGCTTGTTTGACGTCCCAGTACCCCACTCCCCTAAATTGTTTTTATTAGGCCTGTCCCAGCCCACACTGGCCAGGCCTAGTCGGAAGCTCCTCAGGCATGTCCTAACAGCGGCCCGTTGCTTGATAGCCTTAAACTGGAAATGCCCGGTGCCCCCGTCAAGGGAGGCTTTATACGCCAGGATCAAAGATGTTGAGCTTATGGAGAAGATGACAGCCAGACTGAGGGATAAGCTGGAGGAGCATGACCTGGTCTGGGGGAGATGGCGGCTGCTGGAGGATTGATGGCGAACCGGTTTGGATGTGGTGATGTAGACCGCTGGCGCTCTAGCTCCTTTTTTTTTTTCTCCGTTTCTTCTTCCTTGTCTCTCTCTCTTCTTCTTTTCTCCGTTTTTTTTGTGTATGTTGTTGATGGTCTTTGTCCTGTTTCCCGTGTGGCATACGAGCTGAGCAGTAGACCCTGGGCGGCTTCGTGGTTTATTGTGCGGCCGCTTGACTTTCTGTGTCTCTCGTCCCGCTCTGCACCCCCTGGTCGAACCGCCTGTTTTTGCTATACCGCCCTATACCAAGTTATTATTTGCTGTATCCCTGTAATGGGCCCTCCAGATTTTGGGAGCCTTGCTGTTTTTGCTGTATGCCTGCACTGATATCTCTGTTTTACGACCATGAAAAATAAAATTGTTATTTGAAAAAAAAAAAAGCTGCGGCGAACCTAAATACCTACCTGCCTAACTAGCGTCACCTGTGACACTAATACAGTGATCAGAAAAACGATCGCTTATTAGGCTGGGTTCACACTGGAGCGATGCGGGAACGCCACGAATGCGCGGCGGGTTCCCGCATCACATGCCTCCCGGCGGCAGTTCACACTGCGAACTGCGAACTGCTGGGAGTGTCAGTGAAATATTAATGACACCCCCAGATCAGTTTGCATATCGCAGTGCGATCTGCAAACTCGGATCGCATGGTGTGAACACCCATGCGATCCGATTCTGCTGCGGACCAAAAAAAGGGTCCCGTGCGAGTTTGCGGCGGGTGCGACACGAATTCAGCCATACTATCTGTATGGCTGAACTCGAATCGCACAGAGATCGGATGTGATTTGCACTGCAGTGCGGTGCGAATCACATCCGTTCTCATAAACCGCTGCAATGTGAACCCAGCCTTAGTGACACTGGCGACGGGGGGTGATCACGGGGTTAAACCTTTATTGGGGGGGTTAGGGGGGTACCTTAGAACTAAAGGGGGCTAACCCTAACTGCCCTAACAGTTATTACAGTCACAAATGACACCCGCCGGGTGATCAGGGGGTTAAACCTTTATTAGGTAATAAATGGCGGGTGCCCTGAAACTATAAAAAAATAACTAACCAACCAGCGTCACCTGTAACAGTTATATGGTGATCACTGGTGAAAGGGTTAACTAGGGGGCAATCAGGGGGCTTTATGCGGTAGTATATGGGGGTCCCTGGCGCTATAAAAAGCTGCGGCGAACCTAAATACCTACCTGCCTAACTAGCGTCACCTGTGACACTAATACAGCGATCAGAAAAACGATCGCTTATTAGGCTGGGTTCACACTGGAGCGATGCGGGAACGCCACGAATCCGCGGCGGGTTCCCGCATCGCATGCCTCCCGGTGGCAGTTCACACTGCCCTATGCGAACTGCTGGGAGTGTCAGTGAAATGTTACTGACACCCCCAGATCAGTTCGCATATCGCAGTGCGATCTGCAAACTCGGATCGCATGGTGTGAACACCCATGCGATCCGATTCTGCTGTGGGCCAAAAAAAGGGTCCCGTGCGAATTTGCGGCGGGTGCGGCGGGTGCGGCGAATGGCTGAACTCGAATCGCACAGAGATCGGATGTGATTTGCACTGCAGTGCGGTGCGAATCACATCCGTTCTCATAAACCGCTGCAATGTGAACCCAGCCTTAGTGACACTGGCGACGGGGGGTGATCACGGGGTTAAACCTTTATTGGGGGGGTTAGGGGGGTACCTTAGAACTAAAGGGGGCTAACCCTAACTGCCCTAACAGTTATTACAGTCACAAATGACACCCGCCGGGTGATCAGGGGGTTAAACCTTTATTAGGTAATAAATGGCGGGTGCCCTGAAACTATAAAAAAATATCTAACCAACCAGCGTCACCTGTAACAGTTATATGGTGATCACTGGTGAAAGGGTTAACTAGGGGGCAATCAGGGGGCTTTATGCGGTAGTATATGGGGGTCCCTGGCGCTATAAAAAGCTGCGGCAAACCTAAATACCTACCTGCCTAACAAGCGTCACCTGTGACACTAATACAGCGATCAGAAAAACTATCGCTTATTAGGCTGGGTTCACACTGGAGCGATGCGGGAACGCCATGAATCCGCGGCAGGTTCCCGCATCGCATGCCTCCCGGCGGCAGTTCACACTGCCCTATGCGAACTGCTGGGAGTGTCAGTGAAATGTTAATGACACCCCCAGATCAGTTCGCATATCGCAGTGCGATCTGCAAACTCGGATCGCATGGTGTGAACACCCATGCGATCCGATTCTGCTGCGGGCCAAAAAAAGGGTCCCGTGCGAATTTGCGGCGGGTGCGACACGAATTCAGCCATACTATCTGTATACTATCTGTATGGTTGAACTCGAATCGCACAGAGATCGGATGTGATTTGCACTGCAGTGCGGTGCGAATCACATTCGTTCTCATAAACCGCTGCAATGTGAACCCAGCCTTAGTGACACTGGCGACGGGGGGTGATCACGGGGTTAAACCTTTATTGGGGGGGTTAGGGGGGCACATTAGAACTAAAGGGGGCTAACCCTAACTGCCCTAACAGTTACTACAGTCACAAATGACACCAATGCAAAAAAAAAAAAAAAAAAAAAAGCAATTGGTGTCACTGACTGGGGGGGCAGGGGTGATCGGGGGTAAAGGGGGGGTGTGAGTGTGCCTGGCATGTTCTACTGTATGTGGGGTGTGTTGGTGCAACTTACCGAACCTCTCTCCTCGGTGCCGGAACGAAAACTACCGACACGGAGGAGAGAATACATCACTTCCTCTCCTGTGTTTACATTACAGGAGAGGAAGTGATGTCACCGGACATTTTCATTCGCCGGGAGCGATCAAGAGGGGGTGGCCATGCATGAATGGCCGTCCCCTCGTCCGGGATCGCTCCCGAACGAATACCGACTGCCGCAGGCACCGGGCGGGGGCCCGATCGGGCCCCCGACCGGCGGGCAGGCAAGGACGTACATGTAAGCCCTTATGCCTGCCCGTGCCATTCTGCCGACGTACATCGGCGTGCGGCGGTCGGCAAGTGGCTATTCATAGAATACACCATAAGCTCCTGAATAGGGATGAGCTCGGTGTTTGACTCGAACATCGGCCGTTCGTCTTTTCGGCAAATTCAGAACTATGTGGACCGTTCGCACCAAATTCGTATGGCACGAACGGCCCACAATGCACTACACCATTGCAGTGCATTGCTGGCTCATGATTGGCCAAGCATGCACTGTGACCCCACATGCTTGGCCAATCACAGCGCCGGCAGCGAGGAGAGCCATAATTAGCCACAGTCAGGATGCCTGGGGGCAATTATAGCTCAGGGGGTTTAGTACACGCCCCACACTATATAAGGCCCCCAGCACGGCGGCCTTGTGTAGTGTGTTCCGGCGTGCAGGGAAAGAGCAAGATAGGCAGGGACAGTGTGTTCTTTTCTCAGCCATCTGCAGGAGTTAGTGGGTGTTGTGTGCCTCCAACACAGTATACACCTGTATCTACCCTTTTTTGCTGGTGTTCTCTAATAGAGCCATCTGCAGGAGTTAGTGGGTGTTTTGTGCCTTCAGCACAGTATACACCTGTATCTACCCTTTTATGCTGTTGTTCTCTAATACAGGCATCTGCAGGAGTCAGTGGGTGTTGTGTGCCTCCAGCACAGCACAGTATACACCTGTATATACCCTTTATTGCTGGCGTTCTCTAATACAGGCATCTGCAGGAGTTAAAGTGGGTGTTGTGTGCCTCCAGCACAGCACAGTATACACCTGTATCTACCCTTTATTGCTGGCGTTCTCTAATACAGGCATCTGCAGGAGTTAAAGTGGGTGTTGTGTGCCTCCAGCGCAGTATACACCTGAAGATACCCCTTATTGCTGGTGTTGTCTGTTCCATATCTTGCATATTAGCCTTTAAAATTAGCACTTTTGATTTTGAACGTTCGAGTCCCATATTTAATAGAGTTCTAAAGTTCGTATGAATTTTTGGTCGAAGGTTCTGGTGCAAACCAAACCGGGGGGGGGGGGGGTGTTCGGCTCATCCCTACTCCTGAAGAAGCGTCTGTTGAATACGCGCAACATGCAGAGCTGAGCTATAATATGACACACCGCCTTTTCATTCTTCTTACCGAGTATTGGAGAGTGACCTGATTGGCCCCCTATCTTTCGTAAAATAATGTATATGTATACGTAGGTGGTGTGTTGTTTGTGCTTCAAGGCATTTTTGTGAATATTCAATGAAATTCTATGCAATTGTTTTGTATGTTTTTGTATTAAATTTATTTTTAATCTATACTTGTGTCCTGCCCATAAAGTCCATCATCCACAAAACCTATTTTCTAAAAAGATACTGATGTTGGACAAAAAGACTGGGCTCACTATGAGTCCGGTTCATCCCAAGGGTGTTCAGTAGGGTTGAGGTCAGGGCTCTGTGCAGGACACTCCTCCACAACAAACTGGACACACAATGGCTTTATGGAGCTGGCTTTGTACACAGGGGCACAGTGATGGTGGAACCGAAAAGGGTCTTCACCAAACTGTTACCACAATGTTGGAAGATCACAGTCCTCTACAATGGCTTTGTATGATGTAAAGTTAATAGTAATTTTCACTGGAAATATCTGAACTCCATCATTTGGAGGGGGTGGGGGGGTATTATTATAATAAATATATAAATAAAATTATATTTTGACCATATAGTAAGGCCTTTACAGTGCACCTCGCAGAAATCAGAGTCCGGTGGGATTACAAGTGTGTTGTATTCCTTCTCAGACCCTTATGGTCGTTGTTACGTCAGGCCTTCGATATGATGGAACTTCACAGAGGAATGTTTTCCCGTTACTAGTTCATTACATTAAGTGGTAGTTGTGATTAACTCATAGCGTACGTAAAGAAGATTTTGATTTGCTTTTAATTGAAATGTTCTGTGTGATCAGTGAAAGCCGTTCCTTCTCAGATTTCTTCCATGGAATTGGTATAAAGAGGCCTCTTATCTGAGTTTGGAATAAGATTCCTGCCTTAACCGCATGCCCATCTTGTACCAATCAATGGCTCAGAGTTTCAGGGTCTCGCCGGTCACGCCCAGCATCTGGCACGCGTCGGTGCAGCTCTATGAGCCATTTATACGTCACTCATCTGCTGTACAACACGTTCCCGTATTCCTGGATATCACACCGAACTATTCACAGGAAAGGGAACCGACTCACGATGTGACGCTATTGAGACGATTGTCTTTCCACCATACAAAACCCCTCAGGCCACAGTCTGCTTGGTTGTTACTCATCTGATAATCATTAGATGCAGAATTAGATAAATAATCAGATTTTTAATGCTTGTCTCTTGGTGGAAGTGCCCAGAGCTTGTCATGGCATGGCAGGAAATGTGTAATGAGGGTTCTTGGGAAACTGTGAGATTGAAATTCAGATTTTCTGGAAGTGGATTATTCAATGAGGGGAGGAGGGAAGGGACAAGGCTGGCCTAGCTTGGCATGAAATATTCACTTTACAAAACAAAAAAAAAAATCCAAATTATTAGCATGCGCGCAGCCATCTTGTGCATCTTCGTTGGTTATATAAATAGGGAGGTGAATTGTTTATTCAATATATCGGGAACATACACAGTATACACGATATTACCAAAAGTATTGGGACACCTGCCTTGACACACACAGATGAACTTTAATGTCATCCCAGCCTTAGTCCGTAGGGTTGAATATTGAGTTGGCTCCGCCCTTTGCAGCTATAACAGCTTCACCTCTTCTGGGAAGGCTGTCCACAAGGTTTAGGAGATGTGTCTATGGGAATGTTTGACCATTCTTCCAGAAGAGCATTTGTGAGGTCAGGCACTGATGTGGACGAGATGTCTCCGCTCTAATTCATCCTAAAGCCCAAGCGCCGCCCCCCCCCCCCCCCCCTCCTGTTGTCACCAAAAAAAAAATATATATAAAAAAATAAATAAATTTTTTTTTTTTTTAAACGGCCCCTTTAAGAAAAAAAAAATCCAAAAAAAGTCCTTTAACTAAGTGCAAGCGCCGGACACTGCGCTATGGGAAGCACCACGTCAATGCAGATGTGGCGCTTCATTTGCGGGTTTAAAACCCGCCTTATGGCACAATTGAAAGCGCCGATCCCATCCCACCCACCATCCCTCTGTCCATGATCCCATCCCACCCACCATCCCTCTGTCCCTGATCCCATCCCACCACCACCATCCCTCTGTCCCTGATCCCATTCCTCTATCCATGATCCCATCCCACCCACCATTCCTCTGTCCCTGATCCCATACCACCCACCATCCCTCTGTCCCTGATCCCTTCCCACCACCATCCCTCTGTCCCTGATCCCATCCCACCACCATCCCTCTGTCCTTGATCCTATCCATCTGTCTCTGATCCCATACCACCCACCATCCCTCTGTCCTTGATCCCATCCCACCCACCATCCCTCTGTCTCTGATCCCATCCCACTCACCATCTCTCTATCCCGTGATCCCATCCCACCCACCACCCCTCTGTCCCTGCTCCCATCCCACCACCATCCCTCTGTCCCTGATCCCATCCCTCTGTCTCTGATCCCATCCCACTCACCATCCCTCTATCCCGTGATCCCATTTCACCCACCACCCCTCTGTCCCTGATCCCATCCCATCACCATCCCTCTGTTCCTGATCCCACCCCACCCACCATCCCTCTGTCCCTGATCCCATCCCATCACCATCCCTCTGTTCCTGATCCCATCCCACCCACCATCCCTCTGTCCCTGATCCCATCCCACCCACCCACCATCCCTCTGTCCCTGATCCCATCCCACCACCATCCCTCTGTCCCGGATCCCATCCCACCCACCATCCCTCTGTCCTTAATCCCATACCACCACCATCCCTCTGTCCCTGATCCCATCCCTCTGTCTCTGATCCCATCCCACCCACCATCCCTCTGTCCCTGCTCCCATCACACCCACCATCCCTCTGTCCCTGATCCCATCCTTCTGTCCCTGATCCCATCCCACCACCATCCCTCTGTCCCTGATCCCATCCCTCTGTCTCTGATCCCATCCCACCCACCATCCCTCTGCCCCTGATCTCTTCCCACCCACCATCCCTCTGTCCCTGATGGGCTGTGAGACAGATTAATGAGTCCTGTGTATAATGTAGAGCATGGTATATGATGTACAGAGTCCTGCGTATAGTGTACAGCCTGGTATATGATGTAAAGAGCCCTGTGTATAGCGTACAGCCTGGTATATGATGCAAACAGCCCTGTGTATAATGTACAGTCTGGTATATGCTGTACTACAGGGGACGGAGTGGGTGGATTCTATAAGGGGTGGGGCTTATGCGAAGTGGGAGGGGTCAAAAGGGTGGGCGGGGTATAATGCCCCCCATCTTAAAACTTCACCAGCCGCCACTGGGTTGGCCCCTTCCTGTTCCAACATGACTGCTCCCCAGTGCACAAAGCAAGGTCCATAAAGACATGGATGAGTGAGTTTGCGGTGATGGAACTTGACTGGCATGCACAGAATCCTGACCTCAACCGGATAGAACACCTTTGGAATGAATTAGAGCGGAGACTGTGAGCCAGGCCTTCTTGTCCAGTGCCTGACTTCACAAATGCGCTTTTGGAAGAATGGTCAAACATTCCCATAGACACACTCCTAAACCTTGTGGACGGCCTTCCCAGAAGAGTTAAAACGGTTAAAGCTGCAAAGGGTGGGCCAACTTAATATTGAACCCTACAGACTAAGACTGGGATGCCATCAAAGTTAATGTGCGTATAAAGGCAAGTATCCCAATACTTTTGGTAATATAGTGTATATAGCACAGTATATTGGGTCACAGAGAGACACCTACAGTGCTGTGAAAAAGTAATTGCCCCCTAAACCTGGTTTTGCCACCCTTGGCGGCTACCACTGCAATCAAGCGTTTGCAATAACTGGCAGTGAGTCTTTTACAGCACTGTGGAAGAATGTTAACCCACTCTTCTTTGCAGAATTGTTTTAAATCAGCCACATTGGAGGGTTTTCCAGCATGAACAGCATGTTTAAAGTCATGCCACAGCATCTCATTTGGATTTAAGTCCAGACTTTTACTAGGCCACTCCAAAACATTATTTTTTTTTGTTTTTTTTTGCCATTCAGATGTGGACTTGCTGTGTGTTTCGGATTATTGTGCTGCTGCATAATCCAAGTCCGCTTGAGGCCGAGCTTGAGACTGAGGTCAGGAACTGATGGCCGAACAACATTCTTCTTCAGGATTTTCTGGTAGATCTCAGAATTCATGGTTCCATCAATAATGGCAAATCGTCCAAGTCCTGAAGATGCAAAGCAGACCCAGACCATCACTCTACCACCCCATGTCTGACTGTTGGTATGATGTTTATTTTCATGAAATGCTGTGTTAGTTTTACACCACACCTTCCAAAAGTTCAACTTTTGTCTCACCGGTCCACAGAATATTTGCCCAACAGTCTTGAGGAAAATCAAGATGTTTGCTGGCAAACGTGAGACGAGCCGTTATATTATTTTTGGGTCAGCAGTGGTTTTTGCCTTGGACTCTCTCCAATGGATGTGATTTTTGCCCAGTCTCTTTCTTATTATTGTAACATGAAAACAGAGAGTCCCGGAGCTAGCAGCCGTAGGGGGTGGGCGCAGGGACAGCATGACATGTGCTGGACTGCACAGTCGCCGTTTTTAGGAAAATCAGGGCCGCTTTAAGGAGGCCATGTGGGCGGAGCCAGGGGCGGGGCCAGCGCGTAGCTCCGTGATTCCAGGACGTGCTGCGCTCAGTCACAGAGCGCAGGAGGAAGTGATCCCCACCCACCCTCCCTAGTTGTGGAGTGAGGGAGATTTGTTGGTGCTGCAAGGGGAGCCAGGCGGTTCTTTGGCAGTTTTAAAGTAATAATGGGAGGTACGGGTAGTAAACTGTTGTACCCATCCATGGATGGGGGTGGTTTATTGGTACTTCCAGGTTACGAGGGGTTAACCTGGAAGGGTTAAAAGGGGTAGGTCACTGCGATGATTTAGGTATAGCCTCCGAAACAGGGGATTCCGTCTGGAGGTCAAGAGGTCAAAGTTCAAAAGTCGTTCGCAGTGACCAGTATGTTATTATGCTAGTACCAATGACCCGTTTAAAGGCTGGGAAGGTTTACGGTTATTTTAAAGTTATTTATGTTATTTATGAAACAGATTTGTTAAATAAAATACGGCCGGACGGCCATTTAATCCATATGTAGTCCAGTCGTTTGTTTAAGTTGGGTTACGGCAGTGTTTCTCAAATCCAGTCCTCAGGCCCCCCCAACAGGTCATGTTTTCAGGTTTTCCATTATTTTTCACAGGTGATTTGATCAGTTTCACTGCCTTAGCAATTACCACAGCCGTTTCATCTGAGGGAAATCCTGAAAACATGACCTGTTGGGGGGGCCTGAGGACTGGATTTGAGAAACACTGGGTTACGGGAAGTGGTTAAGGGTATTTGGAGGAGTAAAAGGTTTATAATACACTGGGCTTAGAGTCCTACAGATGTCATGACCTTACTTGAGGCAAGTGAGGCCTGCAGTTCTTTAGATTTTGTTCTGGTTTCCTTTATGACCTCCTGGATGAGTCGTCGTTGTGCTCTTGGATTCATTTTGGTAGGCCGGACAATCCTCAGAAAGGTTCAGCACCAGTTCCATTTTCCCTTATTTGTGGATAATGGCTTTCACCGTGGTCTGCTGGAGTCCCAAAGCGAAAGGAACAGAAAAACTCTGGATAGCCGCACTCCGGATCAAGTAAAATAAATCGCGCCTTTATTGTTTCCACTCAAAAAATCTTCACATCATACAAGTCACAACAGCAAAGGGATAAAGAAAATAGAGCAAAAAATGTTGACGCGTTTCACGCTGAAATTAGCGCTTATTCATAGCCCAAAGCCTTAGAAATGGCTTTGTAACCCTTTCCAGACTGATGCGTGTCAATTACTCAGTTCTTGAAATTCTTTAGATGACGGCGTGATTTTTCTTTTTAATATCTTTTAGCGTGCTTCACTTTATGAGACAGCTTCTATTTAAGTGGTTTCTTAATTCAACAGGTCTGGCCGTAATCAGGCATGGGTGTGGCAAATGAAATGAGGTGCGTTCAAGTCAAACCGACTTTTGAGTTTATATAATAAAACAACAAATTTCAAGGAGTGGAGACTGCATTTATTTTTCTGATATGCCAACTGTATGGCGCTAAAATAAAAAAATAAATAAAAAAATGAATATTTAACTAACAACTTATGTATAAAACCTATAATGTGAAGCAAACTTAAATAATATAATTAACGTGCACAGGCTTCGTGTGATGCACACAAATCCCCAATAATGTAAAAATTCCATAATACAAATATAACCATTAGAACAAGATGATAAAATCTACATGCAATGTCCAAAACATATATATAAAGAAAGTGCTCGTGCTCCGCGTATTGCACAATAAAAACATGCCTTGATATGCTTATGGATAGAGCAAGGGGGGGTAATATTATCACCTGGAGACCGAATCTGCAGCTATGGTTCCCAGCTTTCTCCCCGTCCTTAACTTGTAATACAGAAAAGCACCTCACTTCTTCCCTTGTCAGCTGATCAAGCTCATCCTACCGGTTTCGTCACAGTCTCGTGACTTCCTCTGGGAATTGTGATAGGCTGACGTTTTTCCCATTATTTTTATAGTGCTGATCGCCGCCAATTTCTTGTAGCCCGCTATTTATAACTAGACTGCGGTAATTAATTTAATTGACTTATTATACTATATGAGAACCCCATATTTACATTTAATGTTATAACGATTAGCTACCAAGTTACTACGGCTGTTTAGATAGATATATACTGTATATATATATATATATATATATATACACACACATATATACACGGTATCCTATATACAAACCTATTTATCCATACTGCCAGACGACCCCTAGTGGTGTAAACCCTTACAAACCACTTTGACCTACAGGTAAGCCTAGATTAAGGCTTACCTGTAGGTCCAAGAAATATCTCCCAAACCTATACGGTTTAGGAGATATTTGCCCGAAGACGGGCACCACTGTCTATGGCGCATGCGCCATAGACAGCGGTGCGCAGGCGCACTGAGCGGGGCATCGTTGATGACGGCAATGACGCGAGTCTCGGCTCCTGTGCGCATGCACAGGAGTGACGTCATCGCTGCTCTGGCGAATCACAGCGCCGGAGCAGCGAGACCAACGGAGACCCACCAAGAAGATGGACACTCGGAACTACAGGGGACAGCGGTGACTTCGCTGGCTCCTGTGTCAGGTAAGTGACACATAATGGACTACTATGCGATGCTCTATGTTGTACTATGTGATGCATAGTAGTCCATTATGCTTTACCTTTGCAGGGAATGAAAGAGGAAGTAAACTCATCAGGATTTACTTCCTCTTTAAGTGCACTATAGATCATCTTTTACTGTTCACATATAAAAACTAAACTCTGACTATTATCCAAAGGGGGTATATTAATTCTCATAATGGCTATATTATTATTATTATTATTATTATTATTATTATTATTATTCAGGATTTATATAGCGCCAGCAATTTACGCAGCGCTTTACAATATAAAAAGGAGACAATACAGTTACAATACAATAAAATACAAGAGGATTAAGAGGGCCCTGCTCAGAAGAGCTTACAATCTATATGATTAGAATATTTATCTACTGTGTGTGATGATAATTAACACAATATTAACCCAATAGTGTATAAGAATACTCAACTTTACATGAATAATTAATAATAGCATTATGCATCCTAAATACCCACCCATAAGGGGAATCACAAATCATTATATAAAACTATTACATACCGGATATAACCATAATGTATAAAATTAGATCTATACTGATTTTATAAATCCATTTACAATCATAAATATGTGGGGAAAATTATAAAAAAAAATAATTTACCGTACACAAAAATGAACATCTAATATCAATTAAAAAGTTTCCAAAAAACAATTCGGCCATCTTTAAAACATTTACACTGTTTCAAATGTCTCACTGCAGCTGAGCGCCTCATCCCCATACTGTGCTTGAAGTCTTCTGCAGATATCCACGAGTTTTACGCCTTCGCTCAGAAGAAGCTTCATCACCACACTCTGTGTAGTACCGCCACACTAGCATCCCTTTTAATACCTGTAAAATCAAAAGTTCCAGTTTGACTTGAATGACACTCGTATGTATTGTAATTCTACTGCACATTATAACTAATCTGGAGCAGTTGTATATGGCAACCAATCAGCTTCTAGCTTTCATTTTCAAAGCTTAAAGAGGGATTCCACCTACAAAAAAAATATTAAAAGCCAGCAGCTATAAATACTACAGCTGCTGACTTTTAATAAATGGACACTTACCTGTCCCGGGTTCCAGCGATGCCGGCAGCCGAGGCCGATCGATCGCTCTGCTCTCGGCTGCTGCCGCCACCATTCTAGGTGAGGGAATCAGGAAGTGAAGTGAATCGGCTTCACTTCCCGGTTCCCTACTGCGCATGCGCGAGTCGCGCAGCGCAATAGGAATTGTCCGCGCTGTCTCTGGGACCCGTGTGTGTCCCAGCAGACAGCGCGGCAGGACAGGAAGAGGCATAGACTCCCACGGGAGTCTATGCCCGGAAGTGGGTGTAAATACCTGTCTTTGACAGGTATCTCCACCTCCCTCCCCCCTGAAAGGTGCCAATTGTGACACCGGAGGGGGGGAGGGTTCCGATCAGCGGAAGTTCCACTTTAGGGTGTAACCCCGCTTTAACTGAACAAGCTGATGGTGGGAGCTGATTGGTGACTATGCCCATCTGCTCCAAACTCTGTCTCCTCTACTTTTAGTAAATCTCCCCCATTGGATTTATACCAGTGATTCTCAACCAGGATTCCGTGGAACCCTAGGGTTCCTCCAGAGGTTGCTAGGGGTTCCTTCACCATTGGGCAATTTCTGCCTCTCAGATAAGTTCCCACTCACACCATTGATCTTTTTATCTTTCTGTAAGGAGATAATTCTTCCCAATGACCACAAGTGTAAGGAACATTCTTCCCACTGACCATCACACTAATGTATCATGAGTTGTATATTTCAAATTTTTAGCAGGGGTTCCTCAAGACCGGAGAACTATTTCAAGGAAATATTTCCTCTGTGTTGGAAAGGTTGAGAAAGGCTGATCTATACTGTACCTTGTAATTATACTGTAAATCGTGTATGTCTGCTGTATGTTGCATCTATTTCTATATATTGTATTCTTGTTGTGCATTGTATCTACTTTGCACACTGTATCTATTTTGTACATTGTGATTACACTTTAGTGCCGATTCACACTACAGCAACTTGGGATCCGACTTGGCAGACCTCAAGTCGCCCCAAGTCACTGGACATAAGAAATTCCATTGAAGTGAATAAGAGCTGTCTTAGTGCCGGTTCACACTACAAGGACCTGAAAGTCAGCACAACTTTACCAGGCAACTTGGTGGCAACTTGGTGGCAACTTGGAGGCAACTTCAAGGCAACTTGGAGGCAAATTCGAGGCAAATTCGAAGCAATTTCGAGGCAAATTCGAAGCAACTTTGAGGGAACTTCAGGGAATTCCTGGGTAATCTTTCTGTAATGTCGTATCCAAATCACATCAATTAAGATAAGGATCCGACTTGGAGGCAACTTCCATTGAAATCTATGCGTAGAAGTCGCCTTGAAGTAGTACAGGAACCTTTTCTGAAGTCGGAGCGACTTCAGTAGTGTACATTAAGACAGTTCTCATTCACTTCAATGGAATTTCTTATGTCCAGCGACTTGGGGCGACTTGAGGTCTTACAAGTCGGATCCCAAGTCGCTGTAGGGTGAACCAGTACTTAATGTACGCTACTGAAGTCGCTCCGACTTCAGAAAAGCTTCCTGTACTACTACTACTTCAAGGCGAGTTCTAGCCGACTTGTACCCATAGATTTCAATGGAAGTTGCCTCCAAGTTGGATCCTTATCTTAATTGATGTGATTTGGATCCAACATTACAGGAAAATTACTCAGGAATTCCTTGAAGTTCCTTCGAAGTTGCCTGGCAAAGTCGTGCCATCTTTCAGGTCCCTGTAGTGTGAACCGGCACTTACACTGTGCCTCTTTTTTAATTGTAATTATTCAGTACATTTTACTTATACTGTACAATGTATCCATGTCAGACATTGTAATTTTACTGTAAATTATATCTCTGCTGTATGTTGTATCTGTTACTGTATATTGTATTTATATCTAGTGATGGCCGAACGGTTCGCCCGGCGGTCGTTTCGCGGCGAATTTCCGACATTCGCGGTCCGCACGTTCGAACGCCTTTTTCCATCGTTCGCCGCGGCGGACTTACGTGTTTAATGTATACAAGAACTTTAACCTTTGGTGACACGTTTATCATGTGATACAGGACAGCCAATTGAGACATGACAGCACATGGACACTTGTACATTCCCCCTAACCTATAAATACACCCGATCCGGTGGCCATTTTACATTCTTTCTTCTGTTAAGATAGGGACAGGTTCCTGTGTGGAGTAGGGAGAGATAAACCACTAGCTATTTGGTACACAAAAGTTCTTTTCAGGACTGGTATAGGTGTTAGGTGTTGATAGGTTTGCTGTGCTGCTGATTCTTGCAGCAGCCTGAGTGTCTTTTGTTAGTTTAGAGAAAGGGAAAGGACGGTGTATGCTACAGGGACAGCCAGATTAGTCTTTCATCATCATCATCATCATCATCATCATTAGCTGTTACTATCAAGGTCCACAAAAGAGCTGTTCCAGTAACCACTAATCGTTCTCTTTTTTTGCCAATTTGTATAGGGACAGGAAGGAAGCAGTGTTGTCAGGCAGTGAGGGTAATTTTAAAGACTTGCTGTTATTATTAGTTCCACAAAGGTTCTTTTCAGGACTGGTATCAGTGGTACAGTAATAGGCTTGTACATGTATAATATTCTTTCTTCCAAATATAGAAAGGATATTATACTTGACTGCTGCCCTTCTGCTGCAGTCTGCTAAACATTCACAACTCACTTGTTCCACAAAAGTTCTTATAAGGACTGGTAACTTGGTATAGGGTGCTACGGTACATAGGCTTGAGTGCGGTACAGTCTGCTGTTCTGTAAGGACCGCTATCGGTCCACAATAGATAGGGTTGACGTGCACCACTGCTGACCGCTGCCCTATACTGCAGCAGTCCTTCAGCGGTATAGGGACTGACGTACAGTCTGCTAATCACTAACACACAACCTGCTTGTTCCACAAAAGTTCTTATAAGGACTGGTAACTTGGTATAGGGTGCTACGGTACATAGGCTTGAGTGCGGTACAGTCTGCTGTTCTGTAAGGACCGCTATCGGTCCACAATAGATAGGGTTGACGTGCACCACTGCTGACCGCTGCCCTATACTGCAGCAGTCCTTCAGCGGTATAGGGACTGACGTACAGTCTGCTAAAAACTAATACACAACCTGCTTGGTCCACAAAAGTTCTTATAAGGACTGGTAACTTGGTATAGGGTGCTACGGTACATAGGCTTGAGTGCGGTACAGTCTGCTGTTCTGTAAGGACCGCTATCGGTCCACAATAGATAGGGTTGACGTGCACCACTGCTGACCGCTCACCTATACTGCAGCAGTCCTTCAGCGGTATAGGGACTGACGTACAGTCTGCTAAACACTAATACACAACCTGCTTGTTCCACAAAAGTTCTTATAAGGACTGGTAACTTGGTATAGGGTGCTACGGTACATAGGCTTGAGTGCGGTACAGTCTGCTGTTCTGTAAGGACCGCTATCGGTCCACAATAGATAGGGTTGACGTGCACCACTGCTGACCGCTCACCTATACTGCAGCAGTCCTTCAGCGGTATAGGGACTGACGTACAGTCTGCTAATCACTAACACACAACCTGCTTGTTCCACAAAAGTTCTTATAAGGACTGGTAACTTGGTATAGGGTGCTACGGTACATAGGCTTGAGTGCGGTACAGTCTGCTGTTCTGTAAGGACCGCTATCGGTCCACAATAGATAGGGTTGACGTGCACCACTGCTGACCGCTCACCTATACTGCAGCAGTCCTTCAGCGGTATAGGGACTGACGTACAGTCTGCTAAACACTAATACACAACCTGCTTGTTCCACAAAAGTTCTTATAAGGACTGGTAACTTGGTATAGGGTGCTACGGTACATAGGCTTGAGTGCGGTACAGTCTGCTGTTCTGTAAGGACCGCTATCGGTCCACAATAGATAGGGTTGACGTGCACCACTGCTGACCGCTGCCCTATACTGCAGCAGTCCTTCAGCGGTATAGGGACTGACGTACAGTCTGCTAAACACTAATACACAACCTGCTTGGTCCACAAAAGTTCTTATAAGGACTGGTAACTTGGTATAGGGTGCTACGGTACATAGGCTTGAGTGCGGTACAGTCTGCTGTTCTGTAAGGACCGCTATCGGTCCACAATAGATAGGGTTGACGTGCACCACTGCTGACCGCTCACCTATACTGCAGCAGTCCTTCAGCGGTATAGGGACTGACGTACAGTCTGCTAATCACTAACACACAACCTGCTTGTTCCACAAAAGTTCTTATAAGGACTGGTAACTTGGTATAGGGTGCTACGGTACATAGGCTTGAGTGCGGTACAGTCTGCTGTTCTGTAAGGACCGCTATCGGTCCACAATAGATAGGGTTGACGTGCACCACTGCTGACCGCTGCCCTATACTGCAGCAGTCCTTCAGCGGTATAGGGACTGACGTACAGTCTGCTAAACACTAATACACAACCTGCTTGGTCCACAAAAGTTCTTATAAGGACTGGTAACTTGGTATAGGGTGCTACGGTACATAGGCTTGAGTGCGGTACAGTCTGCTGTTCTGTAAGGACCGCTATCGGTCCACAATAGATAGGGTTGACGTGCACCACTGCTGACCGCTGCCCTATACTGCAGCAGTCCTTCAGCGGTATAGGGACTGACGTACAGTCTGCTAAACACTAATACACAACCTGCTTGGTCCACAAAAGTTCTTATAAGGACTGGTAACTTGGTATAGGGTGCTACGGTACATAGGCTTGAGTGCGGTACAGTCTGCTGTTCTGTAAGGACCGCTATCGGTCCACAATAGATAGGGTTGACGTGCACCACTGCTGACCGCTGCCCTATACTGCAGCAGTCCTTCAGCGGTATAGGGACTGACGTACAGTCTGCTAAACACTAATACACAACCTGCTTGGTCCACAAAAGTTCTTATAAGGACTGGTAACTTGGTATAGGGTGCTACGGTACATAGGCTTGAGTGCGGTACAGTCTGCTGTTCTGTAAGGACCGCTATAGGTCCACAATAGATAGGGTTGACGTGCACCACTGCTGACCGCTCACCTATACTGCAGCAGTCCTTCAGCGGTATAGGGACTAAGAGTTTTGTCACAGGGTCATTTAAAAAATGACATGCAGAGGAAGAGGCAGGCCCTTCCGCAGGGGTGGTAGGGGTAGGGCAGGAGCAACAGGCTTGAGCCAAAGTGGGAAGTTGCAGAAGGTGCGTTCAATTACTTTAAAGGATGCACCAGACTTGGTTGAGTGGCTCGCTCAGCCTTACTCTTCTGCACCCTCCTCATCCTCTCGATCTGCACCCTCTTCTTCACTCTCTGCTATGTGCACCCCCAAAGACACTACCACCAACAACACGACCACCACCACCACCACCACATACCTTCCGCTTGAGTCACTGGAATTATTTTCCGATCCATATCAAGAGGACATTTCTGATGCGCAGCCACTCTTGGTATTGGATCAGGAAGAGGAGGTAGCAACAAGCGCTACTCAGCAGTCTGACGCCAGTACCCAGATCAGCCCAAGGAGGAGGTTGGTCCCCGGTGTTGCTGCCTACTCCGAGATCTCTACTTATAGCGGTGGGGAAGGTGACGTTGATGATGACGTGTCTAGTGATGTCACGTGGGTGCCCACAAGAGAGGAAGAGGAGGGGAGTTCAGAGGGAGATATGGACCAGCAGATAGGGAGGAGAAGCAGCAATGACTTACATTGCACAGCAGGGACAAAGCAGACTGCAAATGTATCAGGAGCGAGTCATCGACCATGTACGGTCACATCTGGCGCTCCCAGGACACCGGCACATGGCTCCGCAGTGTGGGCTTTTTTTAACGTGTCCGCTGCTGACAATAGCGTTGCCATCTGCAATCTTTGCAGTCAACGCGTTAGTCGCGGTAAGCCCAATACTCACCTAGGGACGACCGCCTTAAGAAGGCACATGAGCAGCCATCACCGAGCCCAGTGGGAGCAACGGAACACACAAAGCCACACTGCAGGCTCTCACCGTCCAGCCTCGTCTTCTACTTCTCCTTCTCCTCTCTCCTCACAATTGTCCTCCACTCCACCTTCCATCACGCCAAGCTCACATTTTTCTGCAAAAAGGCAGGCTTCCGTGGGCCTAATGTTTGAGCGTAAAAAAATGATGATGCCGGATAACCCTCTTGCCCAACGGTTGGCGGCTGGCTTGTCAGAACTCATAGCCCGCCAACTACTGCCATATAAACTGGTGGACTCGGAGGCCTTTCGCAAATTTGTGGCCATTGGAACACCACAATGGAAGGTCCCAGGAAGGAAGTATTTCTCAGAGAAGGGCATCCCAGAGCTATATGGCCATGTTCAGCGGCAAGTGAATGTATCTCTGGCACACAGTGTCGGTGCCAAGATACATCTGACCACAGACACGTGGTCTAGCAAACACGGGCAGGGAAGGTATATCAGTTTTACTGCCCACTGGGTGAACCTTCTGACGGCCGTCAAGCATGTAACCCGTGGCACCCGTGTAGATTTGGTTTTACCGCCACGGATTGCATGCAGGCCTGACTCTTCTTCTCCTCCTCCTACTCCATCCTCCTCCCTCTCCTCCTCAGCTGCCTCCTCCTTTTCCGCTGCTAGCGTCTCTTCCACTGCACCGCCCAAGCTCCCCAGAACCTATTCCACATGCCAGGTGAGACGTTGCCATGCCGTGCTGCGTCTGTTGTGCCTGGAAGCAAAGAGCCACACTGGCCCGGCACTCCTTTCAGCTTTGCGTTCACAGGCAGATGAGTGGCTAACACCGCTCAATTTGACAGTTGGTAAAGTGGTGTGTGACAACGGTGCCAATCTGCTTAGCGCATTGAAACAGGGCAAAATCACGCACGTGCCGTGCATGGCACACGTCTTAAACTTGGTCGTGCAGCGATTCCTTGTCAAATACCCTGGGGTCCAGGACATCTTGCGGCAGGCAAGGAAAATCTCGGCCCATTTCAGAAGATCTTACACGGCCATGGCTCGCCTTGCTGACATTCAGCGGCGACACCATCTGCCGGTCAGACGTCTTATTTGCGATTGCCCGACGCGATGGAACTCAACCTTCTATATGCTTGATAGGCTGCTCCAGCAGAAACGTGCAGTTAACGTCTACCTGTATGAACTCTGCGAAAGAAACGGTTCTGGGGAGCTGGGTTTTTTTTCACCGCGCCAGTGGCTGCTCATGCGCGACACATGCAGACTTCTGCGGCCATTTGAGGAGATCACCAAACTGGTCAGTCGCAGCCATGGCGCCATCAGTGACATGGTACCTTATGCCTTCTTTCTGGAGCGTGCATTGCGTCGTGTCATTGATCAGGCTGTGGAGGAGCAGGAGCGGGAAGATGAGGAAGTCGCAATGCTGGATGAATTCCCAGGGGGGGCTACTCTATCTGAGACAAGTCAACAACAGGAGTCTGATGAGGAGTCAGAGGAGGATGGTGCCGGGGCGGATGAGCAGGAGCAAGAAGAGCATGCTTTAAACCTTTCTGGGATCCCTGTTGTGCGAGGATGGGGAGAGGAGAATGAAGAGGACGACATTATCCTGGATGATGAGCAGGAGCCAGGCCACCACACCGCTTCCACTTTAGTGCAAATGGGGGCCTTCATGCTCCAGTGTTTTAATAGGGACCCCCGTATAAAAAGCATGAGGGTCAAGGACCAGTACTGGGTGGCAACGTACTTAGACCCCCGGTACAAACACAAAATGGCGGAAATGTTACCGCCGTCGCAGAGGGCTGTCAGAATGCAGCACTTCCAGGCCTTGCTTCGAGAAATGCTGCATTCTGCTTTTGCGTGCGCTGGCAGAGGAGCAATTCCCACTCCCAGAGAAGGATTTGCGGGTACCAATCCAACAGCGCCTGCAAGAAGAGGCCGGTTTGAAGATGTGTTGGTGACTTCGGATATGAGGTCATTCTTTCAGCCGACCCATCGACAGGTGTCATCCGGATCCAGCATCAGGGAACGCCTAGACCGTCAGGTGTCCGACTACATTGGGTTAACGGCCGATGTGGACGCTCTGAGGAGTGATGAACCCCTAGACTACTGGGTGGGCAGGCTTGACCTCTGGCCAGAGCTTGCCCAATTTGCAATCGAACTGTTGGCTTGCCCCTCATCCAGTGTCCTGTCCGAAAGGACGTTCAGCGCAGCAGGGGGGATTGTGACCGATAAGCGTACTCGCCTAGCTCACCACAGTGTTAACTACCTCACATTTCTAAAAATGAATGAGGCATGGATCTCGGAGGAATTCAACACATGTGACCAGTAGACCATGTATATGTCTATAAACTATTTTTTTAATCAAGCACACAGACCTTCTTAATTCATTTGGCTCACTTCCTTGACCCAAAAAAGCACACCGTACTATATGCCCCTACCCTCCTCTTTGAAGAGGTTGAGCGGTGTCATATTTCTACTGGGGCTGCTTATGATATCCCTGTGCTGTGCTGACTTCCTCCTGGGGGTTCTTATTATGAAGGGATCACACTATCCCTGTGCTGTGCTGACTTCCTCCTGGGGGTTCTTATTATGAGGGGATCACACCATCCCTGTGCTGTGCTGACTTCCTCCTGGGGCTGCTTACGGTGCTGCTGTCAGTGCTGTATGTCACGGTGCTGCTGTCAGCGCTGTATGTCACGGTGCTGCTGTCAGCGCTGTATGTCACGGTGCTGCTGTCAGCGCTGTATGTCACGGTGCTGCTGTCAGCGCTGTATGTCACGGTGCTGCTGTCAGCGCTGTATGTCACGGTGCTGCTGTCAGCGCTGTATGTCACGGTGCTGCTGTCAGCGCTGTATGTCACGGTGCTGCTGTCAGCGCTGTATGTCACGGTGCTGCTGTCAGCGCTGTATGTCACGGTGCTGCTGTCAGCGCTGTATGTCACGGTGCTGCTGTCAGTGCTCTGTATTACGGTGCTGCTGTCAGATGCCTCTATCACGGTGCATGTGTCATTCCGGTATGTCACGCTGCTGGTGATCATCTCCTGCACCCTCTTCTTTGCCTACCCTGGTCCCTGACCTTCCCTCTCCTCCATTGCCTTCATTAGCTCCATAGTCCTGAATTGTTAGAACAATTTCCCAAATAAAATAAAAATGCTTGTAGTTATCGATCCCAAATTCACCTCATACATGTATTATGTCATTGTCCAGATGGTGGGACTACGTTTTACCCCCTAATAATTACCACGTGGCCGCAAATTCGACATGAAGGTTTGCAAAGTTCGCCTCCCATTGAAGTCAATGGGGCCCGCGGCGAACGGTCGGTTTCGCGAACGTTTGGGTCCGTTCGCATTTCGCGTTCGCGAAACGTCCCGTCGGAAGTTCGTCCATCACTATTTATATCATACAATGTGTCTATACTGTACAGCCATGGCTAAAAGTTTTGAGAATGACACAGTTTTCACAAAGTCTGCTGCCTCAGTTTTTATGATGGTCATTTGCATATCCTCCAGAATTTTATGAAGAGCGATCAGATGGAGTCCCTTTTTGCCATGAAAATGAACTTAATTCCAAAAACAACATTTCCACCGCATTTAAGCCCTACCACAAAAGGACCAGCTGACATCATATCAGTGATTCTCTAATTAACACAGGTGTCAGTGTTGATGAGGACAATATTGGAAATCATTCTGCAATGCTGATAGAGTTAGAATAACAGACTGGAAGCTTTAAAAGGAGGGTGGTGCTCAAAACCATTGTTCTTCCTCTGTTAATCATGGTTACCTGCAAGGAAACATGTGCCGTCATCACTGCTTTGCACAAAAAGGGATTCGCAGGAAAGGATATTGCTGTTCCTAATGCCGCGTACACACGATCAAACAATCAGGTGGAAAAGTCCGGCAAACTCAAGTCTGCCAGACAATCCCCCCGTGTGTAGCCTCCGGCGGACTTTTTTTACCCGAAAGTACGGAGGACTTAGAAAAGAGCTAGCAGAAGATAGCGGAGGAGTCCGGCGAGAAGACCCCCGAAGATGGAAGACCCTGGGAGCTGTGCAATAAACTATTTTAACCCTGTGTTGTGTTTTTTTTGTACTTTTTTTCACAGGTAAATGGGTAGGGGTACATTGTACCCCATACTCATTCACATAGGGTGGGGGGCCGGTATCCGGGGGCCCCCTTATTAAAGGGGGCTCCCGGATTCCGATAAGCCCCCCGGCCGCAGACCCTGACAACCAACGGCCAGGGTTGTCGGGAAGAGGCGCTTGTCCTCATCAACATGGGGACAAGGTGCTTTTTGGGTGGGGGGGCCGCGCGGGCCCCCCTTCCCCAAGGCACCCCCCCATGTTGAGGGCACGCGTCCTGGTACGGTTCAGGAGGGGGGGCGCTCGCTCACCCCCCCCCCTTTCCTGGCCGGTCGGGTAGCATGCTCGGACAAGGGTCTGATGTGGACCTGGAGGGACCCCCACGCCGATTTTTTGGGCGTTGGGGTTCCCCTTTAAGTCCATACCAGGTGGCGGGGCCAGCGAGGCCTCCTTCGCGGGCCCCGCTTACCTGGAGATGCGCTCAAAATGAGCGGACTTTCCTCCGCGTGTGTGGGCGAGTCCGTTCATTGCAAAAGTATGGCGGATAGTCCGGCGGACTTAGTACGCCGTATTAGTCTGCTGAAAAAGTGCCGTGTGTGGGCAAGTAGCCCGTTCGGAAAGTCCGGCGGACAGTCCGGCGGGAAGTCCGCCGGATAGTCCGCTACGTGTGTACGCGGCATTAGATTGCACCCAAATCAACCATTTATCGGATCATCAAGAATTTCAAGGAGAGGGGTTCAATTGTTGTGAAGAAGGCTTCAGGGCACCCAAGAAAATCCAGCAAGCATCAGGATCATCTCCTATAGTCGATTGAGCTGCTGAATCAGGGCACCACCAGTGCAGAGCTTGCTAAGGAATGGCAGCAGGCAGGTGTGAGGACATCGGCACGCACAGTGAGGAGAAGACTTTTGGAGGATGGCCTGGTGTGAAGAAAAGCAGCAAAGAAGCCACTTCTCTCCAGGATAAACATCAGGGACAGACTGATATTCTGCAAAAGGTACAGGGATTGGACTGGGGTAAAGTCATTTTCTATGATGAACCACCCTTTCAGATTGTTTGGGGCATCTGGAAAAACCTTCTTCAGAGAAGAAAAGGTGAGTGCTACCATCAGTCCTGTGTCATGCCAACAGTAAAGCATCTTGAGACTATTGATGTGTGGAGTTGCTTCCCAGCCAAGGGAGTGGGCTCACTCTCAATTTTGCCTAAGAACACCGCCATGAATAAAGAACGGTACAAAAACATCCTCCGAGAGCAACTTCTCCCATCCAAGAATAGATTGGGGAGGAACAATGCCTTTTCCAGAATGAATGAGCACCTTGTCATAAGGCAAGAGTGATAACTAAATGGCTTGGGGAACGAAACATGGAAATTTTGGGTCCGTGGCAAGGAAACTCCCCAGACCTTAATCCCATTGGGAACTCGTGGTCAATCCTCCAGAGGCGGGTGAACAAACCCCCCCCCACAAATTCTGACAAACTCCAAGCATTGATTGTGCAAGAATGGGCTGCCATCAGTCAGGATGTGGCTCAGAAGTTGATGGACAACATGCCAAGGGAGAATTGCAGAGGTCTTGAAAAAGAAGGGTCAACACTGCAAATATTGACTCTTTGCATAAACTTTATGTAATTGTCAATAAAAGGCCTTGATCCTTATGAAATGCTAGTAATTATACTTCAGTATCCCATAGTAACATCTGACAAAAAAAAAAAATCTAAAAACACTGAAGCAGCAGACTTTGTGAAAATTAATATTTGTGTTATTCTCCAATCTTTTGGCCACGGCTATATACTGTACTCTGTATCTATAATGTACATTGTAATTATGCTGTATATTGTATCCATGTCTAACAAATTATATTGTACATTGTATCTGTGTTGCATAATACTGTGTATATAAATATATATCTCACAAAAGTTAATGCACCTCTCAGATTTTTGTAAATATTTTATTATATCTTTTTCATTTGACAACACTGAAGAAATGACACTTTGCTACAATGTAAAGTAATGAGTGTACAGCTTGTATGACAGTGTACATTTTCTGTTCAATTTGAAGTTCAACATGGCACCTGATGGCAAAGAACTCTCTGAGGACCTGAAAAAAAGAATTGTTGCTCTACATAAAGATGGCTTAGGCTATAAGAAGATTGACAGGTCCCTGAAACTGAGCTGCAGCACAGTGGCCAAGACCATACAGCGGTTTAACAGGACAGGTTCCACTCAGAACAGGCCTCACCATGGTCCACCAAAGAAGTTGAGGTCACGTGCTCAGCGTCATATCCAGAGGTTGCCTTTGGGAAATAGAGGTATGAGTGCTGCCAGCATTGCTGCAGAGATTGAGGGGTGGGGGGGTCAGCCTGTCAGTGCTCAGACCATACGCCGCACACTGCATCAAATTGGTCTGCATGGCTGTCACCCCAGAAGGAAGCCTCTTCTAAAGATGATTCACAAGAAAGCCCACAGTTTGCTGAAGACAAGCGGACTAAGGACATGAATTATTGGAACCATGTCCAGTGGTCTGATGAGACCAAGATAAAGTTATTTGGTTCAGATGGTGTCAGGCGTGTGGTGCAACAGCCGGGTGAGGAGGACAAAGACAAGTGTGTCTTGTCTACAGTCAGGCATGGTGGTGGGAGTGTCATGGTCTGGGGCTGCATGAGTGCTGCCAGCACTGGGGAGCTACAGTTTATTGAAGGAACCATGAATGCCAACATGTACTGTGACATACTGAAGCAGAGCATGATCCCCTCCCTTCAGAGACTGGGCTGCAGGGCAGTATTCCAACATGATAACGACCCCAAACACACCTCCAAGATGACCACTGCCTTGCTAAAGAAGCTGAGGGTAAAGGTGATGTACTGGCCAAGCATATCTCCAGACCTAAACCCTATTGATCATCTGTGGGGCATCCTCAAATGAAAGGTGGAGGAGCACAAGGTCTCCAACATCCACCAGCTCCGTGATGTCATCATGGAGGAGGGGAAGAGGACTCCAGTGGCCACCTGTGAAGCTCTGGGGACCTCCATGCCCAAGAGGGTTAAGGCAGCGCTGGAAAATAATGGTGACCACACAAAATATTGACACTTTGGGCCCAATTTGGACATTTTCAGTTAGGGGTGTACTTTTATTGCCAGCGGTTTAGACATTAGGGGCTGTGTATCTGCTTTGCAGAAATGACACTCTTGTGTGCTCATAAGCGATCTCCGCGGCGTGCGAGTTGGATTGGGCCCGGAGCGCACCAAATATGCACACAGCTGCATCCAGAATGATGAACTCCATACAATGGACACATCTGCTGCGGTTCTGTTTATTTGTCTAAGTCACGGTGAACTACTTTACAAATAAAACAACTGAAACGCTTGTTGCTTAAGAGAAGCGTGGAGATGACATCATACGACATGTGTCCACCACTTCTTGACACACTGCCAATATGTGAACAGGACGGGTGGGGGCTGGGCATCTCTATGGAGGTGAGGGGGGATCATAAAATACCGGATGGAAGCTTCCTTCCCCGGATCAGATGGCAGACGTGTGGGAGACCATCCTATACATTTACTACATAAACTTTATACGCTTCTGTATAAAACACAACAAGCCGGGACAACGGCGGAAAAAGAAGAATTACAGGATTAAAGCATGTTTATAAAGAGCTTAATTATGATGTAGAGTTATTAATTGTCTTACTGTCCTTTAGAAGCCGTCTCAAATCTGCCCATCCCTGATTATTAAATGCTTTATATAAAGCATTATAAAATCTGTTCTCAGGATGTGATCATTAGGGAACAGCAGAATGGAGACTGCCAGGGTGGTGATGTCATAGGATCATTCAGATAATGCAGTGTAGTAGCTGGCAAAATGATGATGTCATGTTATATCCTATGGCCAATGAAGAGGAAGCTGGAGGTGTGGAGATGTCATGTGATTATTTATAGCCAATGAAGAGGAAGCAGGCCGCGTGGAGATGTCATGTGATTATTTATAGCCAATGTGAAGGAAGCAGGCAGTGTGGAGATGCCATGTGATTATTTATAGCCAATGTGAAGGAAGCAGGCAGTGTGGTGATGTCATGTGATTATTTATAGCCAATGTGAAGAAAACAGGCAGTGTGGAGATGTCATGTGATTATTTATAGCCAATGTGGAGGAAGCAGGCAGTGTGGTGATGTCATGTGATTATTTATAGCCAATGTGAAGAAAACAGGCAGTGTGGAGATGTCATGTGATTATTTATAGCCAATGTGGAGGAAGCAGGCAGTGTGGTGATGTCATGTGATTATTTATAGCCAATGTGAAGAAAGCAGGCAGTGTGGTGATGCCATGTGATTATTTATAGCCAATGTGAAGGAAGCAGGCAGTGTGGAGATGCCATGTGATTATTTATAGCCAATGTGAAGGAAGCAGGCAGTGTGGTGATGTCATGTGATTATTTATAGCCAATGTGAAGAAAACAGGCAGTGTGGAGATGTCATGTGATTATTTATAGCCAATGTGGAGGAAGCAGGCAGTGTGGTGATGTCATGTGATTATTTATAGCCAATGTGAAGAAAGCAGGCAGTGTGGTGATGCCATGTGATTATTTATAGCCAATGTGAAGGAAGCAGGCAGTGTGGTGATGTCATGTGATTATTTATAGCCAATGTGAAGAAAACAGGCAGTGTGGAGATGCCATGTGATTATTTATAGCCAATGTGGAGGAAGCAGGCAGTGTGGAGATGCCATGTGATTATTTATAGCCAATGTAGAGGAAGCAGGCAGTATGGTTATGTCATGTGATTAATTATAGCCAATATAGATATACCCTAATCTGCATACTTGAGGGAATCTGGCCAATCCCCAAGCAGAGGGCTTGGCAGGGTGGCTGGGTCACCCCTTAAATATTGTGGAGCCTAACCAGCAGTGGAGTCGGGTGGAAGATGGAGTGCTGAGGTTGCTGTCATGTGGCCTGGAGGAGCCCCTGGGCTGGGGGGACTCAGTCTTCCTCTCCTTCCTTTCCTCCAGCCCCGAGGCAAAGAGAAGACTCTCCATACCCTTGGGAGATCCAGGCTGGCAGATCTAAATGGTAGGAGGGTAGCAAAGGACAGTGGAGCTACCTCTGCACACCCAGGGGCATACAAGGGGAGAGACTGCCAGATGCAGCATACTTTCCAAGGACATTGTTGTGCTAACACCTGATCCCTTGTCCTGGGGAGTTCTTCAGAACAGCCAGGTGGGCTGGTAGTCCTTGTAAAACAACAAAAACAAGCCCATGGACTGATTTCTTGTGTCTGGATGCTAGTTGGAAATGCGTGTTGCCTGCCTGCCTGTGTATGAATAGGGGGACCAGAAATCCAGCAGCTCCAACGGGGGTAGCACTACACTAACATACAATTTTTCAGGACAAGCTTTCGGGGTATGTCCCCTTCTTCAAGGTCCAAACTGTGCTAAGTACTGCTTGGACCTTGAAGGAGACATACTTTTCCCCTGGGGTCATCTCTTCCCCAGGTAAGTGACGCAACTGGCCTTCCACATGATATAAAAGAAAATGTGATTCATCAGACCAGGCCACCATTTTCCTTTGCTCCGTGCTCCAGTTCTGATGCTCGTGGCCCATTGTAGGCATGTGCAGTTTGTATAACTGAGTGTACAACTTGTATAACAGTGTAAATTTGCTGTCACCTCAAAATAACTCAACACACAACCATTCATGTCTAAACCTCTGGCAACAAAAGTGAGTACACCCCTAAGTGAAAATGTCCAAATTGGGTCCAAAATGTCAATATTTTATGTGGCCATCCTTATTTTCCAGCACTGCTTTAACCCTCTTGGGCATGGAGGTCACCAGAGCTTCACAGGTTTCCACTGGAGTCCTCTTCCCCTCCTCCATGACGGAGCTGGTGAATGTTAGGCCGCGTACACACGGGCGGATTGTCTGCCCAACTTAGTCCGCTGAAACGTGTTTCAGCGGACAATCCGCTCGTGTGTGGGCTTCAGCTGACTTTTTCAGCGGACAGTCTGACGGACTAAGTCTTTCGGAATTTCCGTAATTTTGTCCGTCCAAACTTGGTTTCAGCGGACAGTCCGCTCGTGTGTAGGCAAGTTGGACGGACTAAGTATGGCGCATGCTCAGAAAGGATTTACACGCGGAAGGTTGCATTGCAGTGTATTGGACGTCGTATTTCTAGTCCCACCGTACGTGCTGTACACGTCATCGCGCACGCTTTCAGCGGACTGTCTGTTCATCGTGTGTGGTCAAGTCCGTTCATTTAAAAGTTGGACGGACTGTCTGTCGGATTGTCTGACGAACTTAGTTGGGCAGACAATCCGCCCGTGTGTACGCGGCCTTAGAGACCTTGCGCTCCTCCGCCTTCCATTTGAGGATGTCCCACAGATGCTCAATGGGGTTTAGGTCTGGAGACATGCTTGGCCAGTCCATCACCTTTACCCTCAGCTTCTTTAGCAAGGCAGTGGTCATCTTGGAGGTGTGTTTGGGGTCATTATCATGTGATATCAGCCCAGTTTAAAGCGGAGGTCCACCCTAAAATGGACCTCCGCTCATCGGAATCCCCCCCCCCTCCGGCGCCACAATCGGCACCTTTCAGGGGGGAGGGGGTGCAGTTACCTGGATAATCCAGGTAACTGCACCCACTTCCGGGCTAGCTCTCTGCGGAAAGGGGTGTACGTTACGCCCCTTTCCGCAAGCGCCCGCCCCCTTCAGCAAGTGCCCCGCTGCCTGCTGGGAAACACACAGCTCCCAGAGGCAGCGGGGACCGTCCGGATTGCGCCGCGCGGCTCGCGCATGCGCAGTAGGGAACCGGGAAATGAAGCCGAAAGGCTCCATTTCCTGATTCCCATACCCAAGATGGCGGCGGCAGGACCCGATAGACGAGCGAGCGATCGGCTTCGGGTGCCGACATCGCGGGCGCGCTGGACAGGTAAGTGTCACTATTTAAAAGTCAGCAGCTGCAGTATTTGTAGCTGCTGGCTTTTAAAAAAAAAAAAAAACGCGGAGTCCCGGCGGACTCCCGCTTTAAGTAATATGGCTGAACTTGATTAAGATTGAGACTGTAACTAAATGGTTGTTTCAGATTTAATGTTTTTTAACTTGCAAGGAGTAGAGAACTTCAAATAACACCTACATCAAACCCCCATCCTTCTTTTCCTGTAAATGCCATGAATAGCTGTTTGCCAGACAGGTAACAGGAAGTTAGCTGCTTTTGGATAGTGGAAGCTAGCAATTTATTTAGTAAACCGCAAAATTCAAAACTAGTGTAGTTTAAGTTGCACAGAAACCAATATGTAAAGAGTTCTAAATATGTAATTGTGATGCAAAAGCTGGTATATATATGTTGTAAACGCCCCTAAAGGGTCACTTGGTCTTTTGGACATGAGTCCTGTTCGCAAAATAAACAGTTTGCATTCCTAAAGAAGTCTGTTGTCTCAGCATTATTCCTGGTATTCCAAGAAAATTGAGCAGTTTGCTGCTACAATCATGTTGGAATACTGCCCTGTAGCCCAGTCTCCGAAGGGAAGGGATCATGCTCGGCTTCAGTATGTCACAGTACATGTTGGCATTCATGGTTCCCTCAATGAACTGTAGATCCCCAGTGCCCAGGGGTGGACTGACAACTCATGGGGCCCCCGGGCAATAGGAGGTTATGGGGCCCCCAGGCAATCTGAGATTATGGGGCCACACAGTATACACACACACAGTATACACATACATGTACATACAGTATACACAGACATGTTTCAATTGGCTGAGAAGGTACTGGAGAGGTGGGGCAGCTATAATCTCAGGATTTTTAGACCAAAAGGATGTCGGTAAGGGACATTTCAGAGACAGATGTAAAAAAAAAACACAGATTTTTATATACTGTCCCTGGTTTTACTGAGGCTGGCAACCCTGATGGGGCCCCCTAGTGGCTCGGGGCCCTCGGGCAGTGCCCGAGTGGCCCAAATGGTCAGTCCACGCCTGCCAGTGCCGGCAGCACTCTTGCAGCCCCAGACCATGACACTCCCACCACCATGCTTGACTGTAGGCAAGACACACTTGTCTTTGTCCTCCTCACCTGGTTGCCCCCACACACGCTTGTCACTATCTGAACCAAATAATTTTATCTTGGTCTCATCAGACCACAGGACATGGTTCCAGTAATCCATGTCCTCAGTCTGCTTGTCTTAAGCAAACTGTTTGCAGGCTTTCTTGTGCATCATCTTTAGAAGAGGCTTCCTTCTGGGATGACAGCCATGCAGACCAATTTGATGCAATGTGCAGCGTATGGTCTGAGCACTGACAGGCTGACCTCCCACCCCTACAACCTCTGCAGCAATGCTGGCAGCACTATTACCTCTATTTCCCAAAGACAGCCTCTGGATATGACGCTGAGCACGTGACCTCAACTTCTTTGGTCGACCATAGCGAGGCCTGTTCTGAGTGGAACCTGTCCTGTTATACCGCTGTATGGTCTTGGTCACTGTGCTGAAGCTCAGTTTCAGTGTCTTGGCAATCTTCTTATAGCCTAGGACAGGAGTAGAGAACCGTTTTGGCTGAGAGAGCCATGAACACCACATATTTTTAAATGTAATTTCGTGAGAGCCATACAATATGTTTAAAACTAAATACAAGTAAATGTGTGCATTTTATTTAAGACCAACACTTTTATTAAAGTACAATAAGTCTCTGAATTAAACAATCAGGTGTTCTTTATTAAAGCGGAGGTCCACCCTAAAGTGGACCTTCCGCTTATTGGAATCCTCCCCCCCTCCGGCGCCACAATTGGCACCTTTCAGGGGGGAGGGGGGTGCAGGTACCTGTACAGTACAGGTATCTGCACCCACTTCCGGTGTAGATTCTGCAGAAGGTACGCCCCTTTCCGCAGAATCTACGCCCCTTTCCAAAAGTCCCCCGCTGCCTGCTGGGAAACACACGGATCCCAGAGACAGCGGGGACCATCCTTATTGCGCAGCGCGACTCGCGCATGCGCAGTAGGGAGACGGGAAATGAAGCCGAAAGGCTCCACTTCCTGATTCCCATACCCAAGATGGCGGCGGCAGCACCCGAGAGACGATCGAGAGATCGGCTTCGGGTGCCAACATCGCGGGCGCGTTGGGCGGGTAAGTGTCACTATTTTAAAAGTCAGCAGCTGCAGTATTTGTAGCTGCTGGCTTTAAAAAAATAAATAAAACGGCGGAACTCCCGGCGGACTCCCGCTTTAAGAGATAAATCACAGAACTAGGGATGAGCTCGGTGTTCGACTCGAACACCGGCTGTTCACCTGTTCAGCGAAGCCGGAACTCTGTGGGCCGTTCGTGCCATATTTGTGTGGCGCTCACGGCCCACAATGCACAATTCCTGGCGGGCTCTGCACGTGGAGTATGCAAACACACCTGAGCTCATCCTTAGCGGTAATATAGAATTCACCAGAGCAACAATGCTTATGTTAATGTCTTAAATAAATAAACAAATGTGAAAAGTGTAATTGCATTTTTCTATTCATAGAATACACCATAAGCTCGAATGCATGTTCGTCTCGAACATCGGCCGTTCGTCTTTTCGGCGAATTCAGAACTTTGTGGAGCGTTCGCACCAAATTCGTATGGCACGAACGGCCCACAATGCACTACGCCATCGCAGTGCATTGCTGGCTCATGATTGGCCAAGCATGCACTGTGACCCCCGCATGCTTGGCCAATCCCAGAGCCAGCAGCGAGGAGAGCCATAATTGGCCACAGGCAGGATGCCTGTGGCCAATTATAGCTCTGGGGGGTTTAGTACATGCCCCGCACTATATAAGGCCGCCAGTGCGGCAGCCTTGTGTAGTGTGTTGCGGCAGTCAGGGAAAGAGCACGACAGGCAGGGACAGTGCTTGGGAACCTAGCGCTTGTTCATTGGGTGTTGTGTGCCTCCTGCACAGTATACACCTGAAGCTACTCTTTATTACTGGTGTTCTGTTTCTGTAATACAGGCATCTGCAGAAGTTAGAGTGGGTGTTGTGTGCCTCCTGCACAGTATACACCTGAAGATACCCCTTATTGCTGGTGTTCTGTTTCTGTAATACAGGCATCTGCAGCAGTTAGAGTGGGTGTTGTGTGCCTCCTGCACAGTATGCACCTGAAGATACCCTTTATTGCTGGTGTTCTGTTTCTGTAATACAGGCATCTGCACAAGTTAGAGTGGGTGTTGTGTGCCTCCTGAAAAGTATACATCTGAAGATACCCCTTATTGCTGGTGTTCTGTTTCTGTAATACAGGCATCTGCAGCATTTACCGTGGGTGTTGTGTGCCTCCTGCACAGTATACACCTGAAGCTACCCCTTATTGCTGATGTTGTTCTGTTTCTGTAACACAGGCAGGCAGCTGCAGTAATTACAGTCGTGTACTGTGTCATCTGCTCAGTGTGCACCTAAAGCTACCCAATTGCTGGTTTTCCTATCTCCTTGCAGGCCATTACTATGTTTGGAAGGCCAACAAGGAGAGGCAGTCAGTCATGAGCCAATAAAAGAGGGCAAGCAGGCTCTGTGTCTAGAGACAACAGTGCTGGTCGTGGACACGGTGCATCGTCATCAGCAAGTGGCCATGGGACACGCTTGTCCTTATTTTCGGCAGCTGGACGTGCTGAGCCGCATCATGCCGAAGACTTGGTAGAGTGGATGACCAAGCCCTCCTCATCCTCTCTCACCCAGGCTCAGGCACTAGCAAAGCAGCTGCCAACGCGTCCTCTTCCCTCATCTCAATGTCATCAGTCACTCCTTCCCTAGACCCACCATGTCCTCCTGAGGAGTCCCCCGAACTGTTTGAGCACAGTGTTGGGTACATGCTCCAGGAGGATGCCCAGTGTTTTCAAGGTTCTGATGATGATAACCAGCTAGAGGAAGGCAGTAGCGTGAGCGCAGAGAGAGGGGATGCTCAAGAAGGAGAGCAATCTGCCAGTCATGTTCCATCAGCTGCAGCATACTGCCAGGTTTGCTCCAGTGATGAAGAGGGAGGGAATGATGAGGTCACTGACTCCATGTGGGTGCCTGATAGGAGAGAGGAGGAGGAGGGGGAGGCACATCTACAACAAGGCAGGATGCCCTTCGGGGGGCCAGCTTAGGGGCAGCACACCGACTGAATCACACCACAGAGCTCCGTCTGTGCAGGGCGCTGCCTCTGCACATTATTCCAAAATTTCTTTGGTGTGGGCCTTTTTTGAGATGAGTGCATCAGATGGCAATGGTGCTATTTGCAACATATGTCTCAAGGGTATCTCGGGTCGCGTGGCCAAAACTTCAGCCGCTTGGGCGCCACATGCTTGACCAGATATGTTGACCTGCCATGTAGCTCGTTGGCAAGCGTACCTTAACCGTCTACCGTCATGTGGAAGAAAATGTCCATGCCTCGCTGGACAGGGCGGTCAGTGGTAAGGTGCATATTACCGCTGACTCATGGTCCAGCAGGCATGGACAGGGACATTACCTATCTTTCACGGCCCATTGGGTCACTCTTCTGGCAGCTGGGAAGGATGCAGGACAAGGTGCAGTTGTGTTGGAGGTTGTTCCGCCACCACGCCTCCAAAATGCTACTACTGGTTGTGACACACCTCTCTCCTCCACCCTCTCCTCTTCTTCTTCCTCCATGGCCTCTTTCAGTGCTTTGTCCTCGGAACCAGCGGTGCTCCATAGGCGTTCAAGGGGCTACGCAAATACGCAGGCAAAAAGATGCCATGCCGTGCTTGCGCTGGTTTGTTTGGGGGACAGGAGCCACACTGGGGCAGATATTTTGTCAGCTCTACAGGGGCAGGCCAAGAGGTGGTTGACGCCACGCCAGCTTAAGCCAAGAATGGTGGTTTGCGACAATGGCACCAACCTCCTTTCCACCCTCCGACAGGGACAACTGACCCATGTGCCCTGTGTGGCTCATGTCCTTAACCTGGTGGTGCAGTGGTTCTTGGGCAGGTACCTGGGCTCACAGGATGTCCTGAGGCAGGCCAGGAAAGGCTGTGTGCATTTCTGCCAATCATATAATGCCAGTGCTCGGCTGGCTAAGCTCCAAAAGGAGTTGAACCTGCCCAAGAACCGCCTTATATGTCACTTGCCCACCAGGTGGAACTCAATGTTGGCCATTCTGCAGTGGCTGCAGACACAGCAGAAAGCCATCAATGAGTACCTGTGCGACTACAGCACCAGGACAAGTTCAGGGGAGCTTGTTTTTTTCCACCACGCCAGTGGGGCATGATCAGGGACACATGCACTGTTCTGTCACCATTTGAGGAGGTCACGAGGATGGTGAGCAGTGACAGTGCATGCATCAGTGACACTGTACCTCTTGTCCACCTGTTGCAGCATATACTGCGTGGAATAATGGATGGGACACTTGAGGCAGAACAGAGGCAGGAAGAGGAGGACTTCCTTGCTAACTCAAGGCCCCCTTTATCCAGACAGTGTTCCTGCTGTCACACCCATCACACAGGAAGAGGACGAGGAGGAGGATGGTGTCAGCATGGAGGTGGAGCCTGGCACTTAGCGACAGCAGAAGCAGTCTTTAAGGGATGATTTACAGTCCCAAGAAACCCGTGGACTTGTACGTGGCTGGGAGGAGGTGGCTCCTGATCATGTTGTCCTTATTGACCCAGAGGACTCTGGACCAAATGCCTCAGCTAACCTACGCTACATGGCCTCCCTGATCCTGCAAAGCCTGTGGAAGGATCCTCATATTCTTTGGATCAAGGAGAGGGACCATTAATGGCTGGCCACTCTCCTTGATCCAGTGTACAAGGGTAAGGTTGCAGACCTTATCTTGCCATCGCAGTGGGAGCAGAGGATGAGACATCTCCGGGAGGCCTTGCAGAAAGGTCTGTGCAACGTGTTCCCAGAAACTGGGAGGTTACAAACTCCTGGTCCTGGACAACGTGTTGCTGAGGCTTCGGTCAGTCACAGAAGGAGCGGTGGAGAAGGTGGCCGTCTGACCTATGCTTTCAGACAATTTTTTAGTCCGTAGCCCCAAGGTTTTATCGGTTCCAGCAACCATCGCCATCGTCTGATTTACATGGTGCAGGAATACCTAGGGGCAAGGTCAGACTTGGACACCTTTCCCACTGAAAATACTCTGGCTTACTGGGACTTGAGGATGGATCACTGGCCAGAGCTTGCACAGTATGCAGTTGAGCTACTGGCCTGTCCTGCATCCAGCAATCTTTTGGAACGCACCTTCAGTGCTGCTGGAGGCTTTGTAACCGATCACAGGGTGCGCCTGTCCACTGACTCTGTTGATCGACTGACCCTCATAAAGATGAATCAGTCTTGGATCACCACCAGCTACCAAGCACCTGAAGCTGATGTAACCGAATAATTTTTTTTTGAAATGTCACATCCCTTCAAGACTGCCTATGCTGATGCTGAGTGACTGTCCTGTTGTATTGACTGACTATTCTCTTCCTCCTTAATGATCCTGCTGATAGCTTGGAAGAACATTTTTGGTTCTGGGTGATGCCACCAGTGGCTAAAGCCCAATTTTTCAGCCCCTATTTAACAGGGGCATGTAATTGTAATTTTTGATGCAATGCTTTGCAGCTGGGCTCATTCCTGCACTCCAACTAGAGTATCTGGGAGAGGTTGCAGTGTCGTGGCACCAGCACCAGTGCCTAAGGCCTAATTTTTCAGCCCCTGTTTAACAGGGGCATGTAATTACAATTTGTGATGCAATGCTTTGCAGCAGGGCTCATTCCTGCACTCCAACTAGAGTATCTGGGAGAGGTTGCAGTGTCGTGGTAATTACAATTCTTGATATAATCATTTACAGCAGGGCGCTCCAATGCCCACGAAGAGGGCTTACAGTGTTGTGGCAACACCAACACCTTAGGCCCACATTTCTGCAGAGCATATAGGGCAGGCCTCTACTTTCAAACATCCAACTTACAAACAGCTCCTACTTGCAAACGGAAGGAGGCAACAGGAAGGGAGATGAAAAAAGACGGACGGCAAAAAAAAATATACAGGGGTGATAACTCTTTCCTATGTTTTCCAAAAAGCTTAAAAATAGATTTTCTTGACTGGAGCTACACTTTAAAAATGTACCAGTTCAAAATTACAAACAGATTCTACTTAACAAAACAAACTGACACAGTCCCTGTCTTGTTTGCACCTCCTGTATACAGCTGTTCTGAGTATATAGGGCCTGGGGGCCCCACAGCTTTCCTTTTTTTTATTTGGGTATGGGGTTCCCCTTAATATCCGTACAAGACCCAAAGGGGCTGGTAATGGGCAGGGGGGCTACCCATGCCATTTTTCTCAATGATTTTCATCCATATTGCCGGAACTAGATATAACATTAAAACCGCAAGCAGTTTTAAATGACTTTTTTCCCTTTAAATGTCATTTTGTGCAGGGACTGTTCTAAACACGGGAAACACGTGGCACTTCACAGGCATACTACAGACACCCCCCAGGCACGATATTTAAAGGAATATTTCACTTTAATCGTCATTAAAATCAGTGCTCCCGAAAAAACAGCAGTTTTAAAAAAAATATTTGTGGCATTGATCCATGTCCCCTGGGGCAGGAGCCAAGTCCCCAAACCCTTTTTAGGACAATATCTTGCATATTAGCACTTTTGATTTTGAACGTTTGAGTTCCATAGACTTTAATGGGGTTCTTAAGTTCGTACGAATTTTCTGGTGGGAACCGAACCGGGGCGTGTTTGGCTCATCCCTACACAGAACAAAGAAATACGGCAAAGTTGCCGAACATGACATGACCTCTGAATTCTTTTTAATAACGTTGTCATGCTGTTGCTAACCAATGATGAATAAAGTACTTCTTACCGTTAATGCGACTTCTGGTGCTGCATGGTTTTGCTGATGGCTTTGTAGTCTGGTTGATACGTGGTGAGATTAAGCTTCATGCAGGCGTTGAGACTTCCACCCGTTAAACGTGATCGTAGGTTGGTCTTAATGTTGTTTTTTTTAATTGATTAATCGACTAATTTCGATTAATTATAACTGTAATGTTGTCATCTCCCAAACTGTAATATCCACGTCATCTCCCTCCACTGTAATATCCACATCTCCCTCACTGTAATATCTACATCTCCCCCCACTGTAATATCCCCATCTCCCCCACTGTAATATCCACATCTCCCTCACTGTAATATCCACATCTCCCTCACTGTAATATCCACATCTCCCCCCACTGTAATATCCACATCTCCCCCCACTGTAATATCCACGTCATCTCCCTCACTGTAATATCCACGTCATCTCCCTCCACTGTAATATCCACATCTCCCCCCACTGTAATATCCACATCTCCCCCCACTGTAATATCCACATCTCCCCCCACTGTAATATCCACATCTCCCCCCACTGTAATATCCACATCTCCCTCACTGTAATATCCACATCTCCCCCCACTGTAATATCCACATCTCCCCCCACTGTAATATCCACGTCATCTCCCTCCACTGTAATATCCACATCTCCCCCCACTGTAATATCCACGTCATCTCCCCCCACTGTAATATCCACATCCCCCCAACTGTAATATCCACATCTCCCCCACTGTAATATCCACATCTCCCCCCACTGTAATATCCACGTCATCTCCCTCCACTGTAATATCCACATCTCCCCCCACTGTAATATCCACGTCATCTCCCCCCACTGTAATATCCACATCCCCCCAACTGTAATATCCACATCTCCCCCCACTGTAATATCCACATCTCCCTCACTGTAATATCCACATCTCCCCCCACTGTAATATCCACGTCATCTCCCTCCACTGTAATATCCACATCTCCCCCCACTGTAATATCCACATCTCCCTCCACTGTAATATCCACATCTCCCCCTCTGTAATATGCATGTCATCTCCCTCCACTGTAATATCCACATCTCCCCCACTGTAATATCCACGTCATCTCCCTCCACTGTAATATCCACATCTCCCTCCACTGTAATATCCACGTCATCTCCCCCCACTGTAATATCCACGTCATCTCCCCCCACTGTAATATCCACGTCATCTCCCTCCACTGTAATATCCACATCTCCCTCCACTGTAATATCCACGTCATCTCCCTCCACTGTAATATCCACGTCATCTCCCTCCACTGTAATATCCACGTCATCTCCCCCCACTGTAATATCCACGTCATCTCCCCCCACTGTAATATCCACATCCCCCCACTGTAATATCCACGTCATCTCCCCCCACTGTAATATCCACGTCATCTCCCTCCACTGTAATATCCACGTCATCTCCCTCCACTGTAATATCCACGTCATCTCCCTCCACTGTAATATCCACATCTCTCTCACTGTAATAACCACATCTACCCCACTGTAATATCCACGTCATCTCCCTCCACTGTAATATCCACGTCATCTCCCCCCACTGTAATATCCACGTCATCTCCCCCCCACTGTAATATCCACATCCCCCCACTGTAATATCCACGTCATCTCCCTCCACTGTAATATCCACGTCATCTCCCTCCACTGTAATATCCACATCATCTCCCTCCACTGTAATATCCACATCTCCCCCCACTGTAATATCCACATCCCCCCACTGTAATATCCACGTCATCTCCCCCCACTGTAATATCCACGTCATCTCCCCCCACTGTAATATCCACATCTCCCTCCACTGTAATATCCACGTCATCTCCCTCCACTGTAATATCCACGTCATCTCCCCCCACTGTAATATCCACGTCATCTAATGGATATTACAGTGGGGGGAGATGACATGGATATTACGGTGGGGGGAGATGACATGGATATTACAGTGGGCGAGGAGGCGACGAGGAGTGTGAAGAGTGGATAGTGGAGTCTCTCAGGCTGTATAAGGATTTACATGATTTTGAACTTCAAGATCCGACCAGAGTCATCGAATGGATTGGTGAGAAAAGTATTTGTGTAGCCGGCTACCTTGGCACTAAAACAAATGAAATCCTACAGCTGCTTGTTCCACAAAAATTGCAAGTAAAAGAAAACCAGATCTTGCCAGTTTGACACCCTGATGTGGGGATAAGACCTCCTAGTTGGAATTAAGGGTACACCGCTGGTGCCATCTGAGACTTTGGTCTCTATATGCTGTTCACCTTACAGCAGTAAGGTAAGGGGCCATCCTAATTGTTAGGTGCGGGACACTGAAGAGACACCAGAGTGAGCACAGTTTGTGTTGTATTGCACCTGCTACTACGAGAAGCACCTTATGGATTTTGTACCACCTTTTACTCACTCTGCAGTTTGAGAGACTTATTTATTAATTTTTTTGCACTGAATGATTCACTATCATTAAGTTTGGTTTTATTATTTTTATACACATTCTGTGAGCTATTTTATTTATTCGCATTTATCACTACCACTGTATGGTTGTATGCGATTTTCCTGTTACCAATGCGATTTTATATGTTTGGATCTACACTTAGTAAGATAATTTATTTATTTGCATTCATCACTATCACTGTGTGATTTTATGCGATTTTGCTTTGGCTTATGCGATTTTATATATATTTTTATTCTGTTTGCACACATATATATATATATATTCTTTTGGAATGTTTTCTTGCACTAGTCACTTTAATCACTGATCACGATTTACCACGGGAATCAGAATTTATTCATAGATAGTTTATGTATTTATTGTCACGTGAATCAGAATTTATTCACAGATAGTTTATGTACTTATTGGTTAGCACTTTATGGATTAATTTATCTAGTTTATTGGTTTAAGGGAGCGCAGCACCATTTATTTGATTTTTCGCAATATCCACATCTACCCCACTGTAATATCCACGTCATCTCCCTCTACTGTAATATCCACATCTCCCCCCACTGTAATATCCACATCCCCCCACTGTAATATCCACGTCATCTCCCCCCACTGTAATATCCACATCTCCCTCCACTGTAATATCCACGTCATCTCCCTCCACTGTAATATCCACGTCATCTCCCCCCACTGTAATATCCACGTCATCTAATAGATATTACAGTGGGGGGAGATGACATGGATATTACAGTGGGGGGAGATGACATGGATATTACAGTGGAGGGAGATGATGTGGATATTACAGTGGGGAAGATGTGGCTATTACACTGGGGGGAGATGACGTGGATATTACACTGGGGGGAGATGACGTGGATATTACAGTGGGGGGGAGATGTGGCTATTACACTGGGGGGAGATGACATGGATATTACAGTGGAGGGAGATGACGTGGATGTTACAGTGGGGGGAGATGACGTGGATATTACAGTGGGGGGAGATGACGTGGATATTACAGTGGGGGGAGATGACGTGGATATTACAGTGGGGGGAGATCACGTGGATAATACAGTGGGGGGAGATCACGTGGATAATACAGTGGGGGGAGATGATGTGGATATTACAGTGGGAGGAGATGTGGCTATTACAGTGGGGGGAGATGACATGGATATTACAGTGGGGGGAGATGTGGCTATTACACTGGGGGGAGATGACGTGGATATTACAGTGGGGGGAGATGACGTGGATATTACAGTGGAGGGAGATGACGTGGATATTACAGTGGAGGGAGATGACGTGGATATTACAGTGGAGGGAGATGTGGCTATTACACTGGGGGGAGATGACGTGGATATTACAGTGGAGGGAGATGATGTGGATATTACAGTGGGGGGAGATGTGGATATTACACTGGGGGGAGATGACGTGGATATTACAGTGGGGGGAGATGACTTGGATATTACAGTGGAGGGAGATGACGTGGATATTACAGTGGAGGGAGATGACGTGGATATTACAGTGGAGGGAGATGACGTGGATATTACAGTGGAGGGAGATGATGTGGATATTACAGTGGAGGGAGATGACGTGGATATTACAGTGGGGGGAGATGTGGCTATTACACTGGGGGGAGATGACGTGGATATTACAGTGGGGGGAGATGACGTGGATATTACAGTGGGGGGAGATGACGTGGATAATACAGTGGGGAGAGATGATGTGGATATTACAGTGGGAGGAGATGTGGCTATTACAGTGGGGGGAGATGACATGGATATTACAGTGGGGGGAGATGTGGCTATTACACTGGGGGGAGATGACGTGGATATTACAGTGGGGGGAGATGACGTGGATATTACAGTGGAGGGAGATGACGTGGATATTACAGTGGAGGGAGATGACGTGGATATTACAGTGGAGGGAGATGACGTGGATATTACAGTGGGGGGAGATGTGGCTATTACACTGGGGGGAGATGACGTGGATATTACAGTGGAGGGAGATGATGTGGATATTACAGTGGGGGGAGATGTGGATATTACACTGGGGGGAGATGACGTGGATATTACAGTGGAGGGAGATGACGTGGATATTACAGTGGAGGGGGATGACGTGGATATTACAGTGGAGGGAGATGACGTGGATATTACAGTGGGGGGAGATGTGGCTATTACACTGGGGGGAGATGACGTGGATATTACAGTGGAGGGAGATGATGTGGATATTACAGTGGGGGGAGATGTGGCTATTACACTGGGGGGAGATGACGTGGATATTACAGTGGGGGGAGATGACGTGGATATTACAGTGGAGGGAGATGACGTGGATATTACAGTGGAGGGAGATGACGTGGATATTACAGTGGAGGGAGATGACGTGGATATTACAGTGGAGGGAGATGATGTGGATATTACAGTGGAGGGAGATGACGTGGATATTACAGTGGGGGGAGATGTGGCTATTACACTGGGGGGAGATGACGTGGATATTACAGTGGAGGGAGATGATGTGGATATTACAGTGGAGGGAGATGACGTGGATATTACAGTGGAGGGAGATGATGTGGATATTACAGTGGAGGGAGATGACGTGGATATTACAGTGGAGGGAGATGATGTGGATATTACAGTGGAGGGAGATGACGTGGATATTACAGTGGGGGGAGATGTGGCTATTACACTGGGGGGAGATGACGTGGATATTACAGTGGAGGGAGATGATGTGGATATTACAGTGGGGGGAGATGTGGATATTACACTGGGGGGAGATGACGTGGATATTACAGTGGGGGGAGATGTGGATATTACAGTGGAGGGAGATGTGGATATTACAGTGGGGGGAGATGACGTGGATATTACAGTGGGGGGAGATGTGGATATTACAGTGGGGGGATGTGGATATTACAGTGGGGGGATGTGGATATTACAGTGGGGGGAGATGTGGATATTACAGTGGGGGGGGATGTGGATATTACAGTGGGGGGAGATGACGTGGATATTACAGTGGAGGGAGATGACGTGGATATTACAGTGGGGGGAGATCGCTGTATAAATGACAATGGTCCCAAAAAACTGTCAAAAGTGTCCTCCGATCTGTCCGCCACAATGTCGCAGTCCTGCTAAAAATCGCTAATCGTCGCCATTGCTGGTAGAAAATAAATAAATAATAAAAATGCCATAAAACTATCCCCTATTTTGTATAACTTTAGGTGCAAACCAATCAATATACGCTTTTTTTTTTTTTTTTTTTTTTTACAAAAAACACGTAGAAGAATAGATATCAGTCTAAACTGATGAAGAAAGTTGTTTTTTAAAAAACATTTTGGGGATATTTATTATAGCAAAAAGCTGAAAATATGAGGTGATCAAATACCACCAAAAGAAAACTCTATTTTGTGAGAAAAGAAAGTATGTCAATTTAGTTTGGGTACAACGTCGCACGACCGCGCAATTGTCAGTTAAAGCGATGCAGTGCCGCCGTATACCAAAACAAATGGCCTGGTCATTAAGGGGGAAAATCCTTCCGGGGCTGAAGTAGTTAAATTTGCCCATTTTATGTTCTCTGGGTTCTCGAGAATCAGCGCAGTGAGAATCTTTCTTTCTAGAACACGATGTGTAAATTCCTTTTTGGGAAGACGAGAAAATGCGGTCGGTGAGTTTTTTTAGGCCGCCGCAATAAAACCCGTAATTTAAGGTAACTCACCCAAACTGAGAAATGAGAGACTGCCTTTTCGCGAAACACTTAAACACAGTTCCATCTCGGCCGAGGAGCCTTTGATGTGTCTTTGTGGGCCGAGAACAAGGTCAGAGCAAGGACGTCCAATCTACCGGCAGCCATGAAATAAGCGCTTTCTGCGTAAGGGGCCAACGCAGACAAATCGCGTGATTGGACTTTAATACTCAGCGCACTTTATCCAAACTCATGTCATGGCTGTCAGTCCCCCAGACAGGATTTGTGTAGTTATTGTCTGATATACATACCAAGGAAGATTCACCTCCACATTCTAGGAAAATTATTCCAGATGTGCACAAAAAATGTAAACGATGGAAAATTCATGACAGAGATAGGATTTATTTAGCTTTTTATTTCTGAATTTGTCCTCCCTGGAACAGATACCGAGAATTACACCCGACATACAGGACAACAGAAGTGGTACTGTGCAGAGTCCATACACACAGAATAAGAACAGATACCGAGAATTACACCCGGCATACAGGACAAGAGAAGTGGTACTGTGCAGAGTCCATACATACAAAATAAGAACAGATACCGAGAATTACACCCGACATACAGGACAAGAGAAGTTGTACTGTGCAGAGTCCATACATACAGAATAAGAACAGATACTGAGAATTACACCCGGCATACAGGACAAGAGAAGTTGTACTGTGCAGAGTCCATACATACAGAATAAGAGCAGATTCAGAGAATTACACCCAGAATACAGGACAAGAGAAGTAGTACTGTGCAGAGTCCATACATACAGAATAAGAACAGATACTGAGAATTACACCCGGCATACAGGACAAGAGAAGTTGTACTGTGCAGAGTCCATACATACAGAATAAGAGCAGATTCAGAGAATTACACCCAGAATACAGGACAAGAGAAGTGGTACTGTGCAGAGTCCATACATACAGAATAAGAACAGATACCGAGAATTACACCCGACATACAGGACAAGAGAAGTGATACTGTGCAGAGTCCATACATACAGAATAAGAACAGATACTGAGAATTACACCTGACATACAAGACAAGAGAAGTAGTACTGTGCAGAGTCCATGCATACAGAATAAGAACAGATACTGAGAATTTCACCCGGCATACAGGACAAGAGAAGTAGTACTGTGCAGAGTCCATACATACAGAATAAGAACAGATACTGAGAATTACACCCGGAATACAGCACAAGAGAAGTGGTACTGTGCAGAGTCCGTACATACAGAATAAGAACAGATACCAAGAATTACACCCGGCATACAGGACAAGAGAAGTGATACTGTGCAGAGTCCATACATACAGAATAAGAACAGATACTGAGAATTACACCCGGCATACAGGACAAGAGAAGTGGTACTGTGCAGAGTCCATACATACAGAATAAGAACAGAGTGTGTAGGAGAGGGGACGGAGTTCAATCACACAAATGGAAACAAATGTGACCCTTAAAAGAATGATCCTGGAGTATTTATGGTGTTTAAAATAAAATTAGAAGCTGTGTGAAATGTGGACGTTGGCTGAACTTAAGAAGACACAACCAGAAACGATTAGCAGCGTTCAGTTATTTTAATGGAGATGCTACAAGGTAATTACAGGGAGACATCTGCTTTGAACTTTCCCTTTAAGTATGCTGGGCGCGTGCGTTTAATGGTAAGCGTTGGTCTGCCATTGGCTCTGGTCTGGCGCGGTGCCCGGCGGGCAGGTCCTGCACAGCAGCTGCGTCTCACATCTCAGTACAGACACGCGACTGCGGTTTGGCTTCTCCCTCCTGTGCCCCTCCATGGCCACTAATCACAGACCCGGCGCTGAGACATCACAGGAACCGGAGATCCTAATCCTCGCTCATGTCAACATCTCTGATGGGCGATAAAAGCCCTAATGATGGCCCACTGACAAAAGTGTGACAGCATGAAATCAGCCTGGAAGCAAGAAGACACACAGACCTGGGCGACAGATTTCTCCATCGTGTCTGTGTATTATGGTGTGACCAACTAGGAGTGCAGAGAGCGAGCTCACAGAGGATAAGCACACAGGACCCGACCTGTGTAGTGTTTATGGAGGGGGTATCGGCACCATAGTCCTGCGCAGGGGGTGTGCCAGCTGTGCCTGGGCACACCCTAATCACTCTGTGCGGTACCGATTCCCCCTACTGCCTGGGCTCCCCCCCCCCCCCACACACCGCAGTGCTGCTTACTTCCCCCCCCCCCCCCCCAATGCAGGGGATGTTTCAGGATGGAGGGTGGGGGGAAGGGGCTATTAAATATGTCACTTATTTTAAGCCAAATGACAGTCATCCCCATGAAATAAGATTTTAATTTGCAAAAAGGCGTGTGGGTGAGTTACCTTAAATTACAGGTTTCATTGCAGTTGGCTTAAAAAAAACTCACCAACTGTATTTCTTCATATGCCCAAAGAGGAATGTACAGGCAGTCCCCGACCTTTGGCTTGTTTCTTGATTTCATCTTGAACCCAACTTGCAACCACTTGTTACCGACCTATGTCTTGTTTACTGACTACACCTCTGCTTGATCCCAACCTGCACAACCACTTGTTACTGACCTTTGGCTTGTTTACTGACTACACCTTTGCTTGGTCCCAACCTGCAACATACCTCCCAGCACTTTGAGATGGGAATGAGGGACACCTACTACCAAACGTATGCAGGCATAGGGCACGCCCCCTGCCACACCCCCCTAAAGAAGAATTAACAAAAAAAAAAGGTTGATTAAATCCACAAGGGCTTTTTTTTATCACTACTATTCATTTATATTGCTGTTTAAAATTTACAAATGCAGCAATTTAGAATTTAGATGAAAGGTTTAGCACCAGGAAACACTTTTTGAAAGATAAAAAGTGCATTTTATATACAACTATACAGGTCAGACCAAAATGAGAGACAAATGAGGAGGAAAGAGGGACAGAGGGACATTGCTCCAAATCAGGGACAGTCCCTCCAAATCAGGGACAGTTGGGAGCTGTTACTGACCTTTGGCTTGTTTACTGACTACACCTCTGCTAGATCCCTACCTGCTATATCTGCTACTGGACCCCCGGCTTGCTCACCTCCTGGTGGGGTAATCCTGAAGATGTTGACCTGGTACTAACATGCAAAAAAAACTATCTCCCCCACCAAGAGCTCTGGTGAATACTAGTTAGTGCTTTAGACCATCAGTGCTGAACCTGTTACCCTCCAGTTGTTGCGGAACTACAAGTCCCATGAGGCATTGCAAAGCTGACAGGTAGAAACATGACTCCCAAAGGCAGAGACATGATGGGACTTGTAGTTTTGCAACAGCTGGAGGGCCACAGGTTGAACACCCAAGGCTTAGACCTCGTCCCTCAAGTGAGCCCATGTCATCCGCTAGGGTGACCTGCCTGTATACTTATCCTGCTAGTCAGTGGGAACCTCTAAAGTGCTATAGCTACCGGTCTCCAATTCTGACCCCTGGCCATGAAGGCCTCTTGAGCCCCCTCCCTAGGGAAAGAGAGCCTTGACTGATGGGGGCATGACTAGGTGTCGGACAAGGGGAACAATTGGTTGAAATAAGGGGGATGGGAGGGGCCTGAGCTCAGGGAACGTGTGTCCCAGGGAATTCTGGGTCTTTTGGCGGAGTCGGTTGGAAGAGTTGCCCACTCTCCCGCCCCTCTTTTTTCCTATATTATTGTATGTCACAGCTTGCTGCCAGCAGTTAAAGTGGTTAAAGGGCTATGCCCTTGATGGAAAATTGGAAGTAGGCTGTCTGTCCAGCACTTATGGTAAGGACAGGTCCCTCTTCCCTCTTTTGTTTGAGTGCTCATAGTACGACTGTGACTGGCACTGGTTAAATATGTTTACATGTTATGTGTTGGAATTTAATGCCCTTTCCAACCTAATGGTTGTAAGTGTCTTATTTAATGGGGTAAAGGCAGGGCTGGACTGGAACAAAAATTTGACCCTGGACTTCATCCAGACCGGCCCACTTTAATTTTGTAAACACGCAAAAAACAGTATATAAACTGTACGCAATTGCACAAAAAAGCCCCTAGAGAGTCCCCCTTACATAAGGGTCCCCAGAGAGCCCCTCCTTGCATCTGGGTTCCCAGAGAGCCCCCCACTTACATCAGGGTCCCCAGAGAGCCTCCCCTTACATCAGGGTCCCCATATAGCCTTCCCCTTACATCAGGGTCTCCAGAGAGCCCCTCTTACATCAGAGTCCCCAGAGATCATCCGCCTTACATCAGGGTCCCTAGAGAACCAACCCCTTACATCGGGGTCCCCACAGAGCCCCCCCTTACATCCGGGTCCACAGAGAGCCCCTCCTAATATCAGGGTCACCAGAAAGAGGGCAGGTAGTGGGCCAGGACCCTGTGGTTGGGGACTCCTGGACTGACTCGGGGCTATGGGCCCCAGATTGGGGGCTATAGCCCCAAAAGTCCCCCCCCAGCGATGCCACTGGCTGTCACTGAAACCGGCCCACTGAGCCATCGGCCCACCGGGAAACTCCCTATAGTCCCTATGGCCAGTACATGCCTGGGTAAAGGGCAAGGGTGGTGGGGGATTTGATCCCATTGTGTTACGTTAATTGGCACCTAGGCCCATTGCGCCTCAGCAGTCATGATATACAGTTTTAAGTCTTCAGCAATTCTGTGGGGGAAAACATTTTGCTAATAAGAGAGGTCAGAAGAGAATGACCTTCCAGTAACCACTCTTCTCAGCAAGGCCACCTATGAACACCCGGCATGGTGAACCATTAAAAAGATGGACTACAGCAGTAGAAAATCTCTCCAGGGTCCTGCAGGAAATTAGGCTACAAGGGGCACCAGATCACCAATAATGGACAACTGATAGCTGGGGAAAAAAAAGTTGTTTCACTGTAACGCCATACATTTTGTAGCAATTTCACTCTCAATTGCAAAAATTATTGATCCAGCTTAGGTCACCTACCAACACCCCTGCCATAAAAATATAAATATGTAAACTTATCTTGGCAGTGGGTTGCCTAAATAGCCAGTAGACTTGTGCACAACGGAAAATTTCGTTTAGTTTCGGTTCGTTGTCATTCGTAAAATACATCATTTCGTTGTGTTATATACGTTATGTTACGTTAATACGTTTTCGGATAATTTGTTATTATTCGTAGAGTGTCGAATTCATTCGTATTCGTTGAAATTCGATATTTATGTATGTATAGACATTCGTGATAACGATTCGTAGTTTGGAAAGTCGTTTGTTTATTGAATCTTTTAACACACACAGTGACAACGTCTCTTCTCCTCGGCTCAAATACAATACAACACCCTTCTCACTCAGTTCTCAGGAATGCACTTTGCCGGTAATCCAACCTCCGGCACAAAATTAATTAGCTGATTGGACTATAAGATTTACTTTGAGCTGACCTTTTGTTTCATTAGATCTTTAAAGAATTACCAAATCATGTCGAATTCATTCTAATTCATTCGTTATATTTCTTTCATATTCGTTGTTATTTGTTATTTTTTTATTCGGACATTCGGATGCATCCGAGTGTCCGAAAGATGCAAAATTCGGCCGAATTTCGATTCATTATGAAACGAATTGCACAAGCCTAATAGCCAGTATTATTCTGATTGCTACATTGTCCCCCATATACAGTAGAGTTCTAGAATCCTCCGTCAGGAAGTCTAGCTGAGACAAAGTTTCTTTTTATAATTTTGCAGGTCACGTTGAGCTTCTTCCTCATGCAATAATAAATAAATATTGATTTTTGGATAAAAAAAAAATGCATTAACGTTTTACAGCTGTGCGGGGCACCATTACACCGCATGAAAGTTTGATGCCTTTAGATGGCAGAGCAGCGAATATGCTCTCCTGGTTGCCATGTATCCAGCCTTATATAAAGTCTAATTGTATCTGTAATGTATATGGAGCCAAGAGACGGGTTTTATACTGGCTGTGAGTGGACAACTTATATAGAGTGATATTGCAGAGCATAGGAGTCGATCAGATTTCAGACAACACATTTGATAAGACAATGAGCTGGACACCCCGAGGAATCTTGCAGCATTGTCCCCTCTTTTAGGGTCGTGTGACACTAGAAACTTTATAGCAGCTCCAGATCTCTACTTGTTTTCTTGGATAGTTTGGATACAGAGTTGCAGCTGCAGCCATTCTCGAAGGCCAATGGTTCTCACCATGCTGGGCCTCACTCCTGAAAGGCTGCCACCTCTCCCCAGCTGGGCGAATTCATCGACAGCCAACGGATCTGAAATAGTTTAGTGGATGCGTCTTTATCTATGGGGTGGTACTGACTTCTGTTCTAAGACAAGTTAAGTACCACCCCTGACACGTGATTTGAGGAGCCATTCACTTCTGGGGCCATTTTATTCCATTGACACCAATTTTTTGAGGGACTATTCTCCTCTGGGGGCCACTATCTCTCTGGCATCATACATTTAGGAGGCCATTCTTCCCTGGGCCCACTATTTTACTGACATCAATGAATTTGGGGCTATTCTTCCCTCGTGGCCATTATCCCACTGACACCCATGAACTGAAAGGCTACCCCCCCCCCCCCCCGGGGCCCTGCTTCCACTGACACCCATGAACTGAAAGGCTACCCCCCCGGGGGGCCTGCTTCCACTGACACCCATGAACTGAAAGGCTACCCCCCCCCGGGGCCCTGCTTCCACTGACACCACTGGAGGATTTTTTTTTTCGGTGGCCCACTATTCCACTGACACCAATAATTTGAGGGACCTTTCTTCCCTGGGGACCCCTATTCCCCTCACACCAATGAATTGAGGGACTATTCTCCCCTTGGGGCCACTATCCCTCTGGCATCATCAATTTAGGGGGCTGTTCTTCCCCGGGACCCACTATTTCACTGACGCCAATGAATTGGGGGGCTATTTTTTCCTGGTGGCCCACTAAAACCAATGATTTGGAGGCCCATTCTTCCCTGATGTTCATTATGTCACTGATACCAATCAATTGACAAGCTATTCTCCTCCATGGGGATATTCTCCCACTGACACCAATGGTTCTTCCCTGGGGCACATTAACTAATGGTTTGAGGGACTATTCTTCCCTGGGGACCACTATTCCACTAACTTAAATGAATCAAGGAACTATTCTGCCCTGGAGGCCACCATTTCACTTATGACAATGAATTAGGGGGTTTTCTTCTCTGATAGCCACTATCCAACTGACAGCAATGGTTTGTGGGGCTATTCTTCCCTGTTGGCCACTATCCCATTGACACCAAATAATTTGGAAGCCATTCTCTCCTCACGCCCACTATTCCACTAATTATTTGAGGTACTATTCACCCCTGGGGGGCCACTTTACTACTGACACTAATGATTTGGGGGACTGTTTGTCCTTGTTGCCCACTATTCCACTGGCACCAATGGTTTGAGGAACTGTCCATCCCTGTAGGGCCTCAATTCTATTGACTCCAATGGTTTGAAGGAATGTTCTTCCCTGGGGGTAACTATTCTATTGACACCAATGGTTTGGGGCTGTTCTTCCCTGGGGTCCACTATTCCACTGACATCAATTAATTGAGGGACTATTCTCCCTTGTGGGCCACCATTTCATTAATGCCAATGAATTGTGGGCTGTTCTTCACTGCTAGCCATTATCCAGCTGACACCAATTAATTGACGGACTATTCTCCTCTAAGGGCCACAATATCCCCCCAACACCAATGAACTGAGGGGCCATTCTCCCCTGAGGGCCACTATCCCACCGAAACATTGTGCATTTGCATATTTTTTACTGCATGAGTATATATTTTTTCCTTTCTGTTGTGGACTTGGAAGTTTTTGGAAGAATTTACAGGGTTGGGAACCACTGATCTAGGCAGCTACAAAACTCTAGTATTCTACGTTCCTTACCATTGTTACTGGAGAACACGATCAACTCCTGAAGATGGTGATTCTATATCTCCAAAAGCTGCAAAATCTGATTAAGAAACAAATCTGTAATTTCTACGATGTGCACCTCTTAGCCCTTGTACACACGGTCGGAGATTCTGAGGGAATGTTTCCTATCGGACCGTTTTGTCGGATATTCCGACTGTTTCCGTCGGAATATCCCACGGACCAAGTTTTCCAACTTGCTGGTAAAATTTTCCGACAAAATGCTCTTATCGGACATACTCCGATCATGTGTAGCCTACTCCGACGGACAAAGTGCCACGCATGCTCAGATCAAATTCTTAGACTATTGGCTACTAGCCTGAACGTAGTCCCGTCGTAATGAAATAACGTCATCACATTATGTACAATCGGATTTTCCGACAACTGAGTCCAACCGTGTGTATGCAACATCACTTTCGGACCTCTTCCGGAAATTAACCCGTCGGAATTACTCCGACGGATTTGGTTGTCGGAATCTCCGACCGTGTGTACAAGGGCTAAAGGACTGCAATTCATTTATTTCTACCAACACAAATGCCATTCTGTAGCCACTTCAAATCTCTCTACAAAATTGCCAGTGTGACATGGACCTCACCGGGTGCTGATGACCAACTGGTGACCTGCCGCCATCCCTACACGCTCTCCGTCCCCTGACCTGGAGATTTGACTCCTGCCGTTATTTGAGAACGGATTGGAAATAGGATTAAAGGAATATTTCAGGTGTGGGGGCGCTATGGTGATAAATGATGGAAGATTCTGGGAACGTTACTCTTCACCCTTCTCTGGGAGCTTCATTAGCCGAACAAAACACGAGCAGATTACAGAGCGATAACATTACACGGTCTGGATCATTTTACATAGAAACCGTATGATGTAATCCGAGGGAGTAGTAACCATGAAATGTCCAGTCTTAAAACAAATACTCCACCATAACCTGAACATTCACAACTTTGCTGCATAATGAACATCTCAGTGTCCTAATTATCTGAGAAGTCCCAGGACAAAAACTACTGGAGAAAGAAGACTTCAGAGCCACCATCAATATATGTTCAATAAATTTCCCACTCCAATCCAGTCGCAAACCTTCGAGTGAATATCTACATATACTTTCTAATTTATCTATCCATCTTTCTTTATATATACTGTATCTATCTATTTATATTATACACTAATATTACCAAAAGTATTGGGACTGCCTTTACACGCAAATGAACTTTAATGGCATCCCACGTCTTAAGCCTTGTACACACGATCGGAGAATCTGTCGGAATGTGTCCTATCGGACTGTGTTGTCGGATAATCCGACTGTGTGTGGTATGCATCGGAATGTTTCTGTCGGAATATCCGTCGGACCCAAATTTCCAACTTGTTGGAAATATTTCCCAACCAACTGGTTCGATCGGACATACTCCGATCATGTGTAGAGAATTTTGATCGGACCAAGTGCCACGCATGCTCAGATCAAATTCCTACATCAAAGCTATTGGCTACTAGCCTGAATGTAGTCCCATCGTAACGAAATTACGTCATCACGTTCTGAAAAATCGGATTTTTCGACAACTTAGTCCGACCGTGTGTATGCAACAGTTTCGGACAAGATCCGACGGACAAAATCCGACGGACAAAATTCGACGGATTTGGTTGTCGAAATGTCCAGATGATGACCGGTGGGTCGAAACGCGTCGGGAGGACTCCGCTACTGCCATTTTTTTCTCTCTGACATGCTTGATTGTTCATCTTGGAAATGTGAGTTTTAGCAAATAAAAATTTTTTATTAAAGTTTTTTTAAAAACGTTATTATGCCATGTTGGCTTTGTTTCTTCATCTTCCATGCCTGAGTCGTTGTTGGACTTGTATATGCACATGAGGAATAGTGACCACATCTAGTCATTTGTTGGGATCGTATATGCCATGACTGATACATCTAATCCTTGAGACCATTTTGGCTGGGATCACAAGCTTTGATTGACCCCTGAGGCGTATGTCTGCTAGGGTCATATAGATCCGGTAAGCCTGTACCCTATACGGTGGTGGGATCGTCACATGGTGAAATATTGTTTTCTTCGGTCATAACATCACAGAACCCTGGCTGTTATTGACACTTTGCACGATTGTTTTGGACTATATATCCATTTATGGACTTTATCACTGTGATTATTTCCTATATAAATCTACAGTCACCGTTTTCTCCTTTGGGATAAAACATCCTACTAGTCACCATTTTTTGGTTTATGTATATATATGTATAAGTCACTTTTTATATTTCTATATGTTTTGTATTTTTATAATAGAGTATGCGGCATTAGGGGCCAAGATCAACCCCTAAAAAACAACCCCACACCATAATCCCTCCTCCACAAAGGGATTAGGACCAGTGCACAAACCAAACTCCATAAAGACGTGGATGAACGAGTTTGGGGTGGAGGAACTTGACTGGCCTGCACAGAGTCCTGACCTCAACCCGATAGAACACCTTTGGGATGAAATCGAGTGGAGACTGTGAGCCAGGCCTTCTCGTCCGACATCAGTGCGTTAACTCACAAATGCGCTTCTGGAAGAATGGTCAAACATTCCCATAGACACATCTCCTAAACCTTATGGATGGCCTTCCCAGAATAGTTGAAGCTGTTATAGCTGCAAAGGGTGGGCCAACTCAATATTGAACCCTACAGACTAAGACTGGGATGCCATTAAAGTTCATGTGCGTGTAAAGGCAGGCGTCCCAATACTTTTAGTAATATAGTGTGTCACAGAACATTTCTCATGAGAATAGAGCGATGGCCCTTCAGGGTTGATACGTGTTACAGCATCCACACATTTCACCCTGCTCTCAGACATCCATTAGACACACTTCCCAGTCAATAAACAGTCTCTTGCTTGTTTTTGTTGTTTTTATTAGGGGATTGAACTTGGTTGGGGAAAAGGGACATGGGATGCCCATAGGATATTGTACTTTGTAGAATAAAGTATCTGCGTCACACTTCTCAGAAGAACAAGATGGCTGACCCTAACCTTGACAGACTTTTACCTCAGAACACTTCTTCCAGCTCACCTCCTCCAGCACACTACTTCACTGTCCAATTTTAGTAATCCAGTCACACCACCAGAACATGACTAGGCCTCACTCTGAATAAGTCCCAGTGTCTTTACTTGATGGCCCTTTGTAGGCCGGGGCCTGCAGTACCCCTTTGTGGTAGCAACAGATTTACTTGAGAAGAATAAATGTTCTTGATTTCTTGATGGACTACTGATCTCGGCAAATCCGACTTGCAAATCCAGCTCCCCTGTAATGTCTCTTCCAGAGCTTTCCACTGTGCTTTCCACTCACTGAAGCCTGCTCTGGATCCTTCCTGAATGACTTCACGCCGGACGTGCGTACCAACTGTCTCCTCCAGCTCCTGTTCCAGGACACCTCTCCGTGATCGTGTAAGGAGAGGCTCCCGAGCTCCCCGCCTGAGGTACACTCCACCCCCGTCCCCCCCCGTCCCCAGAAAGGAGGTTCCCTTAGACATGACAGTTAGGGTTACCACACGTCCCGGATTGCCCGGGACAGTCCCGCATTTTGCAGGTCTGTCCCGAGCACCTTCATTCCAGGACAATACAGTGTCCCGGAATTAAACTGACACTGCCGCCCACCCCCGGGGCTGATCCGATGCCCCCAAAAAAAGGCCGCCACATTGCCGCTTTACTCACTGACTGTACCTGTCCTGGTTGGGAATGTCTAGAGAGGCACAATCCTCACCCCCTGCTTGTGATTGGAGAAATCAGAAATCCAGCCTCTTGTGTGTAATCACTGTAGAGCCAGCGTTGGAACAAGGTAAAACGGGTCTCAGCTTGAGGGTTCATGATCAGTGCTTCTGGTGGGTAAAGCGCGCACCCGCCACCCCCAGCTTTGCTGTGATTTGTTACAGCACAAGCTGATTTTTAGGAAGGGGGGGGGGTGACCCTAAATGGCAGTTTGGAAATGTGGTCACTAGAAATGTGCATTAATTTACATCCGAATGCATCTTTATCCGAATTTCGGGTATTTTAAACGATAACGAACGTGCAGAATCTGAAAACTGAAAGATCCGACATAAACAAATGCTTTATATTCATTTTTGTTGTGACAACAGTTCGATATAGATAGGAGATTCGACATGATGCTGACAATAGTGATCTGTGTCCATCGAACCTGTGGTCAAATGTGCCTAACCTTAGCTCTATTAGTCCAAGATTATTCTACATAGAGAGAAAAGATTCGACATAGAGAGAAAAGATTCAACATTATAGAGACAATAGCAAAAAAGGTCGAATGTGCCTAACCTAACTCTTTTAGTCCAAGATTATTCGACATAGAGAGAAAAGATTCGACATAGAGAGAAAAGATTCGACATTATAGAGACAATAGCAAAAAAGGTTGAATGTGCCTAACCTAACTCTATTAGTCCAAGATTATTCGACATAGAAAAGATTCGACATGAAGATTCGACAAAGCAGTTGCCGTGAGCGAACATTTATGGTCAAAAGCTCCGCCCATAGGCTATAGAAGAATTCTAATGTTGGTCGACAAGTAATAATAATTAATAAATATAATTATTACTAGTGTCATACAACATTAGAATTCTACTATAGCTTGCAGGCGGAACATTGGACCGGAAAAGTACAATTGCGGCGTCGTACAGTTTAGCTGCTCCATCGAATATTCTTAGAACATTCGACAGACACCATAAGCCTTCAATGACAGATTCGACCTTAATTATTTCGGATTTTCGGACGAATGCATTTTTTAACGAAACAAAATAAATAAAAACAAATGTAGTACTGAACCCCGAAGGAGCGGTTGATTTGATTTGGGCCTGCACTCTAGTAACAAAACCCCACTAACTTGCCTCAGTCCCCTTGACACAGCTGTGGTGCAATACAATACAGTACAATATAATATATCACAATATACCTGTATTGTCCTCTCCGGATCCATTGGCTCCACCTGCTGGGGGAAAACAATACTCCACACAACGAGGTACTTAACTAAAGTATATTTTACTATATATTTTTGTAAATAGGTAAATACAGTAATTGTACTGTCATCCAACATAGATTGACAGGACAATGAACTTTGATAAAACAGTTACAAACAATATATGGGAGCTCCCCCTACTTTTATAGCTATGCATGAGATCTCACTTAAAGTACTCAGTCTTTATCAGTCTTTATCCTCTTATCTTCGCTAGCAATGATAACTCCATATAAATTTGTAATCCAAGGTTAAAGCAGTTAAAGTTGAATTAACGATGATCCTATTGTTGCTTCCGCAAATATAGTACAATGCTTGAAGTATGATAGTATGTAGGCCTTATGCCTGCCTAGTGTCAGTTGATATACTCCTCCTCCGTGGGACTAAGTATCCCAGCGAGGCCTGTATATAAGTCTGACTAGGTGCAATGGTTTAGAAAACGGTGGGTAGCAACCCGCTCACCAACTGGATCAGAAACTTGGTACGGGGACTTTGGTCCGGTGGTTGCAGCTTGCTTCTGCATCAGCCAGCTCCGTCACTCCATTCCGTTCCGATAAATGGACCTGGTCTTCCGATGCTCAAACGAGTGTCTCTGTATCCTCTCAATCCGATCACTGTGTCTCTGGCACTTCAGGTCACTCACACAACCGAGCAGGGTTGCATTCCGCAAGGGCAGTAGGACACTTCCTCGGGGAGGCCTCTGCACAAGTCCTCACAGGCAACCATGCGTTCCCAAGAGACCTAAGATGGCTGCTCAGGGTCCTTTTATCTCCTACCCAGCATGCAGTGCAAGAGAGGGTGTCCATGGGTAGGGCATCCTGGGTAAAAGGGTCAACTCCCCAATGCAAATAACAGTCACTTCCTGTCAATAGTTCAATGCTTGAAAGCCAAAAAACATTTAAGTTCACATTCAGTATTTGGCCACTAGATGGCGCCAAACACTAAGCTATATAACCGTCCATAGACTTTCATTATAATTGCTAATACACATCAGAAGACAAGGATACCAGCGCTACACGAATTTCAGGAGTAAATAAAAAAAAAATTTGGACGAAAACGAAATTCTGAAATGAAATATTTCAGTGTGCACATATCTAGTGGTCACCCTAATGACAGTCTATCCCTCTATCATCCAGTTCACCCAGCCGACAACTACTCCCCAAGCAGGCTGACCATGGGTATATATAGGAGGCCTGCCCCCTGCCAATCCTAGTTGGGGATTGGTCAGAGCTCCTCACATGTACCCCATGTCACTCCAGCTCTCTGCCCTGCCCCTTTTCCAGAACATTCTCTCTGAAAACAGAGTAGGCGCCCAAGAGCTGAAGTACATGTCAGTCACCTACTGCTACACTAAACCACTCCCCTGTCCCCCAGATCAAAACAAACAGGCCTAGCTCACAGCATAGGCCTGCTTAAATTTACCTGAGCTGGCAGCTTACACCAAAAAAAAAACTCACACTTAGCACCTACCCGAGGTAGAGGGTGCTACAAGAACAATGAGGATGATCCTGCCAGTGCATGAATTGTGCACACTTGCATTTGTTTTCATAGCTATTCAAATCTAGCCAGGGAAAACATAACAAGTTCTCATACTGGCAATCTACTGTTCTTCTACTGGAATAGAATACTTCCTCCCAGTGCTTAGTTTCTAACTGAATAAACATTGTTGGCTTTGTGGACAGACGTTTGCGGCGAAGGGGGTGGACAGACGCGAGGATGTCAAGTACAGGACACGACAGGAAGGAACGCGGCACAAAATGTTCAGCTGATAAGACGGATAATAAATGATAAGTTCTATCAGATCCCGGAGATCAGAAGACATGTGGATGGAGGACGCAGACAAGTCATTCAGATGCCGGGAATCACCCCAAAGACTTCCAGGATTGACACCAAAATATCCAGATGGGATCAGACATCTTATTAAATATTCTGTAAAATTCCAATCGTAGAATCAGCCAATAAAGGCACCATGGTATATGTTGCAGGTCATCATCCACAACGGGAGCTTGATTAGCAAATGTATTAATATTGTATCCTATCTCTTCCAATGTTCGGATAGAGGTTTTGTTTCCTTGCTCAAGGAACCCCTAGCAACCTCTGAAGCAGTGGCAACTGGTGTTTTTTTCTTTTGTGGGGGATGGGGGGGGCGCAAACAGCCACCCCCCCGGTCGGTGGCTGTTTGGTTGAGACATCAAAGCCCTGCACTTAGCCCATATAGGAAGCAGGCAGGCGGGCAGCGGTGTCCGGTGAGCGGCAGCTTTTTTCCTTCCGCCATGCATCTCCCTCCTCCTCCTCCTAGGCATCCAATAGGATGGCATGTCCTTTCAGCCAATCAGGAAACCGGGTATCAGACCCGCGCTTCTTGATTGGCGGTGGGGCGATTCAGTGTTAGAAAAGCGAATGAACTTCTAACACACCTGGGTGGGCTCCGAGCGCAATCACATGGCAGCAGCTCAACGCATTTAGGCATCTAGACGTGGTGAAGACGACTTGATGAAGATCAAACCAAGCATCAGAATGGGGAAGAAATGGGAATGTAATGACTTTGAACGTGGCATGGCTGTTGGTGTCAGATGGGCTGGTCTGGGTATTTCAGAAACTGCTGATCTACTGGGATTTTTACGCACAGCCATCTCTCGGGGTTTACAGAGAATGGTGGGAAAAAGAGAAAATATCCAGTGAATGGCATTTGGGTGGAGGAAAATGCCTTGTTGATGTCAGAGGTCAGAGGAGAATGGGCAGACTGGTTTCAGATGATAGAAAGGCAACAGAAGCTCCAATAATCACTCATTACAACCAAGATATGCAGAATACAATCTCTGAACAAACAACACATCGGACCTTGAAGCAGATGGAATACAGCAGCAGAAGACCACACCGGGGGGCACTCCTGTCAGCTAAGAACAGGAAACTGAGGCTACAATTCGCACAGGCTCACCAAAATTGGACAATAGAAGATTGGAAAAACGTTGACGAGTCTCCATTTCAGCTGCGACATTCAGATGGTCGGGTCAGAATTTGGTGTAAGCCACATGAAAGCATGGATCCATCCTGCCTTGTATCACCGGTTCAGGCTGGTGGTGGTGGTGTAATGGTGTGGGGGGGGGGGGATATTTTCTTGGCATACTTTGGGCCCTTTAGTACCAATTGAGCATGGTTTAAACACCATGACCTACCTGAGTATTGTTGGTGACCATGTCCATCCCTTTATGACTACAGTGTCTCCATCTTCTGATGGCTTCTTCCAGCAGGATAATGCACCATGTCACAAAGCTCCAATCATCTCACCACTGGACAATGAGGTCCCTGTCCTCCAATGGCCTCCACACTCACCAGATCTCAATCTATCGTGTCAATATAGACCAAAATCTCTGAGGAACACCTTCTTGAATCCATGCTACGAAGAATGAAGGCAGTTCTGAAGGCAAAAGGGGGTCTAACCCAGTACTAGCAAGGGGCACCTAATGAAGTGGTCGGTGAGTGTATCCCTCAATATACAGTGCCTTGCGAAAGTATTCGGCCCCCTTGAACTTTTCAACCTTTTGCCACATTTCAGGCTTCAAACATAAAGATATAAAAAAAAATTTTTTTGTGAAGAATCACCAACAAGTGGGACACAATTGTGAAGTGGAACGAAATCTATTGGATTTTTGAAACTTTTTTAACTAATAAAAAAATGAAAAGTGGGGTGCGCAAAATTATTCGGCCCCCTTGCATTAATACTTTGTAGAGCCACCTTTTGCTGCGATTACAGCTGCAAGTCGCTTGGGGTATGTCTCTATCAGATTTGCACATCGAGAGACTGAAATTCTTGCCCATTCTTCCTTGCAAAACAGCTGGAGCTCAGTGAGGTTGGATGAAGAGCGTTTGTGAACAGCAGTTTTCAGCTCTTTCCACAGATTCTCGATTGGATTCAGGTCTGGACTTTGACTTGGCCATTCTAACACCTGGATGCGTTTATTTGTGAACCATTCCTTTGTAGATTTTGGTGTATGTTTGGGATCATTGTTTTGTTGGAAGATAAATCTCCGTCCCAGTTTCAGGTCTTTTGCAGACTCCAACAGGTTTTCATCCAGAATGGTCCTGTATTTGGCTGCATCCATCTTCCCCTCAATTTTAACCATCTTCCCTGTCCCTGCTGAAGAAAAGCAGGCCCAAACCATGATGCTGCCACCACCATGTTTGACAGTGGGGATGGTGTGTTGAGGGTCATGAGCTGTGTTGCTTTTACGCCAAACATATCGTTTTGCATTGTGAGCTGAAAGTTTAGAGGGACGGCCAGGTCTTGGTAGATTTGCAGTGGTCTGATACTCCTTCGATTTCAAAATGATCGCTTGCACAGTGCTCCTTGGGATGTTTAAAGCTTGGGAAATCTTTTTGTATCCAAATCCGGCTTTAAACTTCTTCACAACAGTATTACGGACCTGCCTGGTGTGTTCCTTGGTCTTCATGATGCTCTCTGCGCTTTCAACAGAACCCTGAGACTATCACAGAGCAGGTGCATTTATACAGAGACTTGATTACACACAGGTGGATTCTATTTATCACCATCAGTCATTTAGGACAACATTGGATCATTCAAATTAAAATTTTATATCTTTATGTTTGAAGCCTGAAATGTGGCAAAAGGTTGAAAAGTTCAAGGGGGCCGAATACTTTCGCAAGGCACTGTAAATGGGTATAGACCCACTTTGTGTGAAATGCCTTTACAAACCCAGATATAACCTTCTAATGCCCCAAACACACGGTCGGACATTCCGACCACAAAATCCCTCTGATTTTTTCCAACAGATTTTGGCTGCAACTTGTGTTGCATACACACGGTCGGATAAAGTTGTCGGAAAATCCGATCGTTCGGAACGAGGTGACGTTCATTACGTACAACGGGACTACGTAGAGGCCAGTAGCCAATAGCTTTCGTCTCGTAATTTATTCTGAGCATGCGCGGCACTTTGTCTGTCGGAAATTCTCTACGCACGATCGGTAAAAGTCTGATCGGATTTTGTTGTGGGAAAATTTTTAGATCCAGCTCTCAAACTTTTTTTCCGTCTGAATTTCTGACGGAAAACATCCGATAGAGCCCGCACACGATCAGATTTTCCGACAACATAATCCGATCGGACCTTTTCCGTCGGAATTTCCGACCTTGTGTACAGGGCATAAAGGTAGAAGTGACATCATCGCTGTGCTGTACATAGCCTGTGCAGAAAGCACCGCTGTGGGAGGAGCCCAGTAGGCCCCACCTACTAAAGGCTACCTGCAGAAAACTACAGGCAGGGGCGGAGACAAGACCGGTCACCCTGCACAAGGAGAGAGGGCAGCAGTGAGCGGTCTTTAGTAATAGGAAGTCTCACACTGGAATACTGCACAGGTCTGGAGATTCAAGAAAAATACACATGACCAATGGATTCAGACAATATCTGCTTATCTCAGAGTTCAGATTTAGGTGAATATGAAGCAGGAAATATTGGTTGTTGAGGCTCCGGTCTCTACGGCGGTGTTCCCAGATTGCTCGGTGAAGGTCTTCCTGTTGCTATAGGATGGGACGGGATCCCTGGCTAGAATGCGCCGGCTATTCAGACATTCAGCGTCTTCATTCAGAACATCCATGAGGCAATATTTGCCCACATTAAGTCCGGCGCTGGCCCCAATAAAAGGCATACAAAGGGGTCAGTGGGGAAGATTCATGGAATTGTTAAGGCAAATATTTGTCTAGCGTGGAAATGGGGCGGCCGGGGAAGAAAGACGCCATTGACTCTCTACGTGCGGTGCAAGGGGATTCCGGCGCTTAATCTGGCTGTGAAGACTCGGACCTTCTGCTGGGTTTTGAGCCGCTGCCACCAGATCCCTTGTAAACTTTACAGCCTTTTAATTTATAGGCAAACATTGATGTGAATGGATATTACTGGAGGTGGAGGTGGGGGGGGGCCCTGCAAAGGAATTCACAACGAGAACCAACAAAAGCTGCAAATAGAGCCGAGTTGCTCCGCAGTTTAATTTTTCTAATTACAAAGCCTTGTAGGGAGCGTGGCCTTGTAGTACTGCTAATGGTTTCCGAGCCTAATCCTTTCCTTGTACACACTCAGGGGGAAAATTTAAATTCAGCACTGGGGTCTGGGATTCAGTTCCCACCAGGATGCAGAGAATAATGTGACTGTGTTCTCTGTGCAGCACTGTGGTATATGTCAGAGCTATATTAATGTATAATAATAGTGCGTGATTGTGGGGGGGGGGGGTGACATTGGAGTGTAAGCTCCTATGGTACAGAGACTGATGCAGCTGGCTTAGTGCTTTCTGTAGAGACTGTCAGGGCTACATGAATGTATAATAATATATTTTTAAAGCTCTGAAATATACCATAGACTCTAACCCCCCAACCACTTCTAAGCCCCTGTACACACGGTCGGAGATTTCGACAACCAAATCCGTCAGATTTTGTCCGTCGGATTTTGCCCGTCGGATCTTGTCCGAAACTGTTGCATACACACGGTCGGACTAAGTTGTCGAAAAATCCGATCATTCAGAACGTGATGACGTAATTTCATTACGATGGGACTACATTCAGGCTAGTAGCCAATAGCTTTGATGTAGGAATTTGATCTGAGCATGCGTGGCACTTGGTCCGATCAAAATTCTCTACACATGATCGGAGTATGTCCGATCGAACCAGTCGGTCGGAAAATATTTCCAACAAGTTGGAAAATTGGGTCCGACGGATATTCCGACGGAATCAGTCCAATGCAGACCACACACAGTCGGATTATCTGACAACACGGTCCGATAGGACACATTCCGACGGATTCTCCGACCGTGTGTACAAGGGCTAATAGTGTGTGACTGTGCTTAAAACATTAGAGTGTAAATTTTTGTTTATTAAAAAATCTTACAAACGTAATAAAAACATATTTACATATATATACAAAATAAATAACAATATATAAACAAAAATTGCTTACATCAGCATAGCAAAAACGTAAAGAAAACTAAATATACCAACCTGAACAAAGCCATAACCTCCACCTAAACACCCTCATGCCGCGTACACACGATCGGAATTCTCGTCGGAAGAAGCTCTGATGGTTTTCCCGACGGAATTCCGATGGAATTCTGCTCAAGCTGTCTTGCCTACACACGGTCACACCAAATTCCGATTGACCGTGGTTTAGAACGCGTACGACGGAACTAGAAAAAGGAAGTTCAATAGCCAGTAGTAGCCAATAGCTTCTGTCTCGTAGTTGAATCTGTGCATGCGTGATTTTTTTTGGAGTGTCGGAATTGCATACACACGATCGGAATTACCGATAGAAAGTTTTTCCGTCGGGAAAATTGAGAACATGCTATAAATTTTTGGCTGGTGGAAATTCGGACAGCTAAATTCCGATGGAGCGTACACACGGTCGCATTTTCCGATGAAAAGCTCTCATCGGTCTTTTTCTGCCCGGAATTTCGACCGTGTGTACGCGGTATTAGGCTAAGAAACCATTACACATGTAACCCATGCATGAAGCCTTTTTTCAAAAAATACAATCTTATATAAAAAATCTAGGGGACGTGAAAGGACAGAAGGAAAGCCGCACACCCAGAAACAGCAGCTACGGAGACCTGACATTCCTCCACGCCTTTGTCCAGGTCCCCGGCCGCCACCTGTCCTTCTCAAGACCCTGAATCTTCCCAACCTCATCCAGAATGTCTTGCACCGCCAACTCGATGGGAAGGACTTTTTTCCGAATGGAAATACGACACCGTGAAGAAACTGACTACTAAGCTAACTAGAATAAGTGTCTCAAAATTAAAATCCTGATGTGTCTCGAAGGCCCCCGAACGAACACTCCGCATAACTCAAGCGGGAAAGGAAATGGATACCCAGTGCCCCACCCACCCGCTTATAGACCTCTACATTGCAGGGGCATTGAAGCAAGAAATGGTCCATTGTCTCCTCCACCCCACCACACTCCACTCTTGGACAACCACGGTTCTCCTCAGAGCGATGCTTTAGGTTGCCCTTCACATAGATTCTGCCATGGAACAAGCACAAGGCCAAAACCTGAAACTTTAAAGGGATTTTCTCTAGATTCAGCAAAAACAGACCCTCCCTTGTAACAGGGCCTGGGCAATCCCTCAAGACCAGTGCCTCGCTAAATGCAGATTCAACAAATCTCCTCTCCAGGTTCTTCCTAGAAAGAGACGTCATTTCCTCACCATTGCCAAAGCATTTTCAGGCACAGAGCAGCATAAGCCGGGAGCTCACCATGTTGGACCCTAAGGCATTTCACTGGACCACCATTCTCCCAGCTTCAAAGAAAAGGCCTAAACCAGAATTGAAAAATACCAACCCACCCAGGCGGTTTCTCTGCCAGCAAGTTAGCAAAATTATGTTTCAAAAACATCAGGGAAAAAAATACCACCGGGTTGACTATACCTAAGCCAACCATCTGCCTGGGAAGGTGGGTTACAGACCTCTTATTGAGATTCAGTTCATTCCCCCATAACAGTTGGAATCAGGTCAATACTTTCCTTATGAGAGAGTTTCCAGTCCTTCCAGCTGGCAACCTGGGCATCGGCATCTTGTAGACTGCCTACCTAATTTGCGAGGCCATAATCGCCGGGAACCAAATTTGATGCCTAAAACTTTAATTTCCTGTTGGGGCTCTAGGAAGAGGTCCAGAAGCTTGAAGCCATCACCTTCCTCTCCCATCCAAGAAAAACGTTACTTTTATCCTGATTGATCTTTGAGCCAGATGCCTCAGCATACTGCTTCATCACTGAGACCACCTCCCCTGCCTTCTCTATCCCAGAGATGAAACCAGACACATCATCAGCATAGGCCATGACCCTCATAGAAGGATCACCAGGACTGCCCAAAGGCACTCCGCAAAACGGTCCGCTCTCTAGCCTCCGGATGAGGGTATCGATTGTGAACGCGTATAGCAGAGGACTCAAAGGACACCCCTGACGCACACCTGAGCCAAACTCAAAAGGCCGTCCCATCTAACCATTCACAAGCATGAATCTTTCAATCCCTCTGTACAAGATCTTCAGACAATCAATAAAGCCCCCCTCCAGGCCTTAGTTGCCAAGAAGCAGCCATAGGTACCCATGATAGACCCGTTTAAAAGCTTTAGACTGATCCGATGGCAGCAAGTACTTTCTCCAGCCTGCAGCTCTGCACCACTCAAGGGCCTCCTGAACAGCTAACACCACTGAAAAAGTGCTTCTACCCTGAACTGAATACTGCTGGTGGCTGGAAAGTAAATTGCCTGCTACAGAGGATAAACAACAGACATTTTTTTTTGCCTGTATCTTCCTATCAACACTGAGAAGGCTAATGGTCTGCCAATTTTCAATTCTCAAAGAATCTTTACCCTTTGATAGGAATGCAATCTCACCTGTGCCCAGCAATGCAGCCTTACCTGTGCCCAGGAATGCAGCCTTACCTGTGCCCAGGAATGCAGCCTCACCTGTGCCCTGGAATGCAGACTCACCAGTGCCCACCAATGCAGCCTCAGCAGTGCCTAGCAATGCAGACTCACTTGTGCCAAGGAATGCAGCCTCACCTTTGCCAAGGACTGCAGCCTCACCAGTGCCCAGGAATTCAGCATCACCTGTGCCCATCAATGCAGCCTCGCCTGTGCCCATCAATGCAACCTCACCAGTGCCCAGGTATGCAGCCTCACCAGTGCCCAGCAATGCAGCCTCACCTGTACTTAGGAATGCAGGCTCACCTGTGCCTAGCAATTCTGCCTCACCAGTGTCCATGTATACAGCCTTAGCTGTGCCCAGGAATGCAGCTGCACCTGTGCCCAGCAATGCAGACTCACCAGTGCCCAAGTATTCAGCCTCCCCAGTGCCCAGCAATGCAGCCTCACCTGTACCCAGCAATGCAGCCTCATGTGTGCCCAGCAATGTAACCTCACATGTGCCCAGCAATGCAGCCTCACATGTGCCCAGCAATGCAGACTCACCAGTGCACAGCAATTAAGACTCACCAGTGCCCAGGAATGCATCCTCACCAGTGCCGAGCAATGCAGCCTCACCAGCGCCAAGGGATGCAGCCTCACCTGTGCACATCTGTGCTCTGTACCCACTCCACCTCCAACACCCAGCACATCTCTGTATCCCCCCCACTAACCCACACTTTCACCCCATGGTCACTCACCCACATGTTGATAGTCTGTGGTCAGCATCTCCCCGTGCACCTCAGATCACTTCTGTTGCAGTTCACTATGCAGTGGGGTGAGGTGGAAGGCTCTGTGGTGTCCACGGGCCATGGGATCTTCCTGGGGCTAGTAGTTCTCTTCCTGACTGTATACAGTGGAGAGGGGAGGAGCCCCTGACCTGGACATATATCAGCAAGAGTGTACAAGCAAAGCGACTCACTTGTACACTGAAGAGTGAAAATAATACCTTGAGTCAGAGGCCCCTCTCCACTGTATACACTCGGGAAGAGAACTACTAGCCCCAGGGAAATACCACGGAGCTGCCGACCGCCACCTCCCACCTCCCCCCCCACTGCATACTAAACTGACAGCCAGAGGTGCAGGGGGAGATGCCCGGTCTTGTGCCCCCCCCCCCAATCAGACAGATCCGAGGACAGACGTTCTCCAGGGACAGTTTCCTCAATCCAGGGACTGTCCTCGGAAATCGGGGACGTCGGGTAACCCTATGTTAGTAGCAGAGTCCAGTCCTGCAGGCACAGCAGCCATCTTCTCTGCAGAGTCCTGTGCAGACACAGGAAGTTTTCCCTCCAAAAGGCTCCTCTCCATGCTGCTCTACATGCTGGAGTCCATAATGTCAGTTTTTCACCAAACATGGCTTCTCAGTGAGTTTTACCTCTTACAGGTCCGGGTACAGAGCCATTGCCATTGTCCTCATCCGCTGAAAACTGAAGGGTTCTTCCACTCGAGGGAGACTCCATTTTATGAATAGCGTTAAGGAGACCTCCGCCATCTTCCTCTACCTCCTGTGTTGTTCCTCCAGCTTGCTGAGGAGGGAGGGGGGCAGAGGCTGCCATTTCCCTCCGGTAAGACAGATCCTGAGGTGGATGGGATAACCGGGGCAGCATTCAGGACTCCCTTCTCATTCTCCACCTCACCAGTGCCCAGGAATTCAGCATCACCTGTGCCCATCAATGCAGCCTCGCCTGTGCCCATCAATGCAACCTCAGACTGCCACCGCCAATGCGCTTCCACGTCTGGTGTCACCCCCCTCGTTCTCTGGAACCTTTCCTCATTCTGGAAGTTTTCCTTGAATGCTCCGCTTTTCTCTTTCAAGGCCTTGTCCAGATTCTGCTGGCGCTTTTATGGCGTCTTCCAAAACTTTTACCTTTCGGTTTCGCCTCTTGCTAAATCCCTTTATCATGCACGGATTTCTTTTTCCTGTACTCTGCTTTCAGGCTCACCAGCTTTTCCTCCTCCTTCTTTTTAATCCTCTTTAAATGGTCAGCGACCCGCTGTCTGAAAGCGGGGGTAGACTCCCCTTTTTCAGGGCCATAGCCGAGGTCTTCAGATAAGGTTGAAGCTTGAGGACTTAAGTTGGATCCCTTAGGGGAACCAGGGCTGTCTTTTAATATTGATTGGGCCCTGGGCAAAAATTTTCTTAGGGCCCCCCTCCTCCCATGCAATTTCACTCTCCACCTTCTCTGAGACATAAAATAAATAGCAGCTAGACTTAAAATCAGTTTACTGTATCAGATCAGGCAGCGATTGCGATTGGTTGCCAGAGGTTACAGCATATCATTACCGCTCACTGACTGGTGACTAGAGGTTACAGCACTCCTTAAGGCTCACCGATTAGTTGCTAGAGGTTACAGCACATGATTTCTGCTTGTTGATTGGCTGCTAGAGATTACTGTACAGTAATACTGCTCACTGGTTGCTAGAGGTTACAGCACATCAGCTCCTCACTGCAGCGGGGCATGATATACATATGATTACTGCCTTTATTTACCTATCAATTACTTTGGCCTCAGCTATTTACATATGCATGTCACTGCTATTTACATATGAATGCCGCGTATTTACATGTAAACACAGGGTCTTCAGGTGAGTCATCTGTACAGAGCAATAGGGCAGAGTTGGGCAGCATTAGTAGCAGCACTTCACACTGAGATATCGGGACACAGCACAGGACTAAAACCTCAAGGGGCAAGGGAATGTAAACTGGGATAGTTGGCAAGTATGAGGGAGCTGCTTTGGGCCCCACAACAATGACAGGGCCCAGGGCAGCTGCCCCTTTTGCCCTGCCTTAAAACGGCCCTGGGGGGAACCATCACCTGGGTCATCACCAGAATCTTCCAAACTCACTGGGGCCAGGGAACTCACCTGACCCCTTGGTGCCAGGAGAGGGAGAGCTGCAGCACACACAACCTCTCTGGTGCAGAGACTGATGTGATTGGCTCAGTGTTCTCTGTACAACACTGCGGTATATGTCAGAGCTATATAAATGTATAATAGTAGTGTATGGTTGTGGTGGGGACATTAGAGTGTAAGCTCCTCTGGTACAGAGACTAATGTGACTGGCTCAGTGTTCTCTGTACAGCACTGCGGTATATGTCAGAGCTATATAAATGTATAATAATAGTGTGTGACTGTGGAGGGATATTAGACTGTAAGCTCCTCTGGTGCAGAAACTGATATGTTTGTCTCAGTGTTCTCTGTACAGCACTGCTGTATATGTCAGAGCTATATAAATGTATAATAATAATATGTGACTGTGGATATTAGACTGTAAGCTCTTCTGGTGCAGAGGCTGATGTGACCAGCTCAGTGTTCTCTGTACAGCACTGCGGTATATGTCAGAGCTATATAAATGTATAATAATAATAGTGTGTGACTGTGGAGGGATATTAGACTGTAAGCTCTTATGGTGCAGAGACTGCAGTGAGTTTAAACATAGAAGTAATAAGTAGAATTTCCATGAAAGTTTCAACCAAATCTTAATGAGACTCCATTCATATCCTGTATAATGTTATACATTGTTCAGCTTTTACATAGACACACAGCATTGCTATTTATACCATCTTGAATGAAATCTTCAATCCCTATAATTGTAATTATTAATTTATTGCATCCTGCTTGAGGAACTGAAATACTTTTGCTGTTCTCATCTATATTTAATTCCGTGTTTGAGCCTTTTGGACGCGATGTGTCTAATTTATATATCCACGTTTTATTCACGTCTCAGTCGTTTTCTATCAAAATCCCCTCTTCTTTTTAGGAAATTTAAGGTCATAAAATCCTTTTACCTTTTGTACCATCCAATATACTTCTGTGAAAATCCATGTAATGTTGGGCTAAGGGGCTGAATCTTTTTTGCGTATGTCTTTAAAATGTTCCACTGTCCTTATCTTTAGTTGTCTTTTTGTCTTTCCCACATACAGCTTGTTACATGGGCGGGTGTTCATATACAGTACACATGTGGCAGAGCAATGAATTAAGCTGTTAATACTATAATGGGTTCAATTTTGTGAATCCGAAAAAGTGTCCGTCCAATCTATATAATGACATATTTGACATTTACCGCATGGGAACATTCCTTTTGAACCTGGGAAGGAAGACAGCTAGGTATGATCATTACTTGGGGCATGGGCGTAGCATCAGGGGGTGCAGGGGTCACAATTAGCTCCAGGGGGACCACATCTCTGCTCCCTGCTGTCATATTACATTTGATTTCCTCCACAAAATCCCAAAACGGGAGTCCAGCTCCACTCCGCCCTTTTTTCTCCCAGGGCCCCAGCCAAGTTCTATAATCCAGTAATCAGTAGGGATGAGCTTCGTGTTCGAGTCGAACATACGTTCGACTCGAACATCGGCTGTTTGCCCGTTCGGCGAATTCCGAACATTATGGGCCGTTCGCGCCAAATTCGTGTGGCGCTCACGGCCCACAATGCACTGCGTCATCGCAGTGCATTGCTGGCTCATGATTGGCCAAGCATGCACTGTGACCCTGCATGCTTGGCCAATCACAACGCCAGCAGCGAGGAGAGCCATGATTGGCCACAGGCAGGATGCCTGTGGCCAATCATAGCTCAGGCTGTGTAGTAAACGCCCCCCCACACTATATAAGGCCGACAGCGCTGCGGCCTTGTGTAGTGTGTTGGCGTCTGAAGCAGTTAGTGGGTGTTCTGTGTACCTTCAACACAGTATACACTGATCGTTTTCGGCCGATTTTCGATCTTGCTCTTCTGTAGTGGTTGTTGTCTGCGTGCCCTGACCCCAGTATACACCGCTATATTCACCTCACCTATATAGCTAGTGATCTATCTTTTATGATAGAGCTTGTAGTCAGTAGTGTTAGGAGCTTGTACGTGCTGTCTGCGTGCTCTGTACCCAGTACACACAGCTATATCCACCTACATAGCTCTTCTCTATTTGAGCCATCTGCCATCTGCAGGAGTTATTGGAAGTTGCGTGTGCCTCCAGCACATTACAGTATACATCTGTATATACCCCTTTATCTCTGGTGTTCTATAATAAAGGCATCTGCAGGAGTTAGTGGGTGTTGTGTGCCTCCAGCACAATATACACCTGTATCTACCCTTTATTGCTGTTCTCTAATAGAGCCATCTGCAGGGCTTAGTGGGTGTTGTGTGACTCCATTACAGTATACCCCTTTATCTCTGGTGTTCTATAATAAAGGCATCTGCAGGAGTTAGTGGGTGTTGTGTGCCTCCAGCACAATATACACTACCCAACTGCTGTTTTACCCAACTCCCTTCAGGCCATTACCATGTCTGGAAGGCCAGTAAGGAGAGGCAGACAGGCGCGAGCCGATAAAAGAGGGCAAGCAGGCTCTGTGTCTAGAGACAACAGTGCTGGTCGTGGACGCGGTGCATTGTCATCAGCACGTGGCCATGGGACACGCTTGTCCTTCTTTTCGGCAGCTGGACATGTTGAACCGCAACATGCCAACGACTTGGTAGAGTGGATGAGCAAGCCCTCTTCATCCTCCTCATCCTCTCTCACCCAGTCTCAGGGTACTAGCAAAGCAGCTGCCAACGCATCGTCTTCCCTTGTCTCAATGTCATCATCAGTGACTCCTTCCCTAGACCCACCACGTCCTCCTGAGGAGTCTCCTGAACTCTTTGAGCACAGTGTTGGGTACATGCTCCAGGAGGATGCCCAGTGTTTTGTAGACTCTGATGATGACACTCAGCTAGAGGAAGGCAGTAGCGTGAATGCAGAGAGAGGGGATGCTCAAGAAGGACAGCAATCTGGCAGTCATGTTCCACAAGCTGCAGCATATTGCCAGGTTTGCTACAGCGATGAAGAGGGAGGGGGTGATGAGGGCACTGACTCCACGTGGGTGCCTGGTAGGAGAGAGGAGGAGGAGGAGGCACATGTCCAATGAGGCAGGATGCCCTCCGGGGGCCAGCTTAGGGGCAGCACACCGACTGAATCACACCGCAGAGCTCCGCCTGTGCAGGGCGCTGCCTCTGCGCGTTATTCTAAAAGTTCTTTGGTGTGGGCCTTTTTTGAGACGAGTGCATCAGATCGCACCGCTGCTATTTGCAACATATGTCTCAAGCGTATCTCGCGTGGCCAAAACATCAGCTGCTTGGGCACCACATGCTTGACCAGACATATGTTGACCTGCCATGCAGCTCGTTGGCAAGCGTACCTCAAAGACCCACACCAAAGAACAAAGTGGACCTCTCCTTGCTCCTCATCAGCTGGCATCTCCAACCCCACTAGACCTTCAGTCCTCTCTGAAACCTGCTCTGAGAGGAATGAAGGTGTAGAATTAGGTGTGTCACAGCCAAGTGCTTCCGGGCACTCTGCTAGCAGTACACCCACGTCCGATTATAGCAGGCAAATGTCCCTGCCCCAGCTGCTGGACCGGCGAAAGAAGTTCACTCCCAGCCATCCACATGCCCAGCGGTTGAATGCTAGCTTGGCTAAATTGCTAGCACTTCAACTGCTGCCTTTTCAGTTGGTAGACTCGGCCCCCTTCCGTGAGTTTGTACAATGTGCGGTTCCTCAGTGGCAGGTCCCCAAACGCCACTTTTTCTCACGGAAGGCGATTCCGGCTCTCTACCGGCATGTGGAAGGCAATGTCCTTGCCTCGCTGGACAGGGCGGTCAGCGGTAAGGTGCATATTACCGCTGACTCATGGTCCAGCAGGCATGGACAGGGACGTTACCTGTCTTTCACGGCCCATTGGGTCACTCTTCTGGCAGCTGGGAAGGATGCAGGACAAGGTGCAGTAGTGTTGGAGGTTGTTCCGCCACCACGCCTCCAAAATGCTACTATTGGTTGTGACACACCTCTCTCCTCCACCCCCTCCTCTTCTTCTTCCTCCATGGCCTCTTCCAGTGCTCTGTCCTCAGAACCAGCGGTGATCCGTAGGCGTTCCAGGGGCTACGCAAGTACGCAGGCAAAACGATGCCATGCTGTGCTTGCGCTGGTTTGTTTGGGGGACAGGAGCCACACTGGGGCGGATGTTTTGTCAGCTCTGCAGGGGCAGGCCGAGAGGTGGTTGACGCCATGCCAGCTTAAGCCAGGAATGGTGGTTTGCGACAATGGCACCAACCTCCTCTCCGCCCTCCGACAGGGACAACTGACCCATGTGCCCTGTGTAGCTCACGTCCTTAACCTGGTGGTGCAGCGGTTCTTGGGCAGGTACCCGGGCTTACAGGATGTCCTGAAGCAGGCCAGGAAAGTCTGTGTGCATTTCCGCCGATCATTTAATGCCTGTGCTCGGCTGGCTGAGCTCCAAAAGGAGTTGAACCTGCCCAAGAACCGCCTTATATGTGACATGCCCACCAGGTGGAACTCAATGTTGGCCATGCTGCAGCGGCTGCACACGCAGCAGAGGGCCATCAATGAGTACCTGTGCGACTACGGCACCAGGACAGGGTCAGGGGAGCTCGGTTTTTTCTCACCACGCCAGTGGGGCATGATCAGGGATGCATGCACTGTCCTGTCACCGTTTGAGGAGGCCACAAGGATGGTGAGCAGTGACAGTGCATGCATCAGTGACACTGTACCTCTTGGAGCATACGCTGCGTGGAATAATGGACAGGGCACTTGAGGCAGAACAGAGGCAGGAAGAGGAGGACTTCCTTGCCTCTCAAGGCCCCCTTTATCCAGACAGTGTTCCTGCTGTGCCACCCATCACACAGAGGATGAGGAGGAGGAAGAGGAGGAGGAGGATGATTGTGTCAGCATGGAGGTGGAGGCTGGCACTCAGCATCAGCAGCAGCAGTCTTGTAGGGATGATTTACAGTCCCAAGAAACCCGTGGACTTGTACGTGGCTGGGAGGAGGTAGCTGCGGATCATGTTGTCCTTAGTGACCCAGAGGACTCCGGACCGAATGCCTCAGCTAACCTACGCTGCATGGCCTCCCTAATCCTGCAAAGCCTGCGGAAGGATCCTCGTATTCTTTGGATCAAGGAGAGGGACCATTACTGGCTGGCCACTCTCCTTGATCCACGGTACAAGGGTAAGGTTGCCGACCTTATCTTGCGAGGGAGCAGAGGATGAGACATCTCCGGGAGGCCTTGCAGAAAGGTCTGTGCAACGCGTTCCCAGAGACTGGGAGGTTACAAACTCCTGGTCCTGGACAACGTGTTGCTGAGGCATCGGTCAGAAGGAGCAGTGGAGACGGTGGCCGTCTGACTGATGCTTTCAGACAATTTTTTAGTCCGCAGCCCCAAGGTATGATCTGTTCCAGCAACCATCGCCAGCGTCTGATTTACATGGTGCAGGAATACCTAGGGGCAAGGTCAGACTTGGACACCTTTCCCACCGAAAATCCTCTGGCTTACTGGGTCTTGAGGATGGATCACTGGCCAGAGCTTGCACAGTATGCAATTGAGCTACTGGCCTGTCCTGCATCCAGCGTTCTTTCGGAACGCACCTTCAGTGCTGCTGGTGGCTTTGTTACCGATCACAGGTTGCGCCTGTCCACCGAATAAGTTGATCGACTGACCTTCATCAAGATGAATCAGTCTTGGATCACCCACAGCTACCAAGCACCTGAAGCTGATGTAACCGAATAATTTTTTTTGAAATATCACATCCCTTCAAGACTGCCTATGCTGATGCTGAGTGACTGTCCTGTTATGTTGATTGTCTATCCTCTTCCTCCTCCGCTGATATGTTGGAAGAACATTTCTGGTTCTGGGTGATGCCAACAGCCCAATTTTTCTGCCCCTGTTTAACAGGGGCGTTTAATTAAAATTTTTGATGCAATGCTTTGCAGCAGGGCTAATTCCTGCAATAAAAATAGAGTATATGGGAGAGGTTGCAGTGGGGTGGCACCAGTGCCTAAGGCCCAATTTTTCTGCCCCTGTTTAACAGGGGCGTTTAAGTACAATTTTTGATGCAATGCTTTGCAGCAGGGCTAATTCCTGCAATAAAAATAGAGTATATGGGAGAGGTTGCAGTGTGGTGGCACCAGCACCAGTGCCTAAGGCCCAATTTTTCTGCCCCTGTTTAACAGGGGCATTTAATTACAATTTTTGATGCAATGCTTTGCAGCAGGGCTAATTCCTGCAATAAAACTAGAGTATATGGCAGAGGTTGCAGTGTCGTGGCACCAGCACCAGTGCCTAAGGGCCAATTTTTCTGCCCCTGTTTAACAGGGACATGTAATTACAATTCTTGATATAATATTTCACAGGAGGGCCCGTTCCTGTGCCCACCCAGAGTAACTGTGAGGACTTATAGTGTTGTGGCACCAGCACCACAACCACCAAAGGTCAATTTTTCTACCACTGTTCAACAATGGCATGTAATTACAATTCTTGATATAATCGTTCACAGCAGGGCGCTCCAGCGCCCACCAAGAGTCACTTTGAGGGCTTACAATGTTGTGGCAAAACCAACACCTTGTTCTGCCATTTCTGCAGAGCATATAGGGCAGGCCCCTACTTTCAAACATCCAATTTACAAACATCTCCTACTTGCAAACAGAAGGAGACAACAGCAAGTGAGATGAAAAAAGATGGACGACAAAACAAATTATACAGGGGTGATAACCCTTCCCTATGTTTTCCAAAAAGCTTAAAAATAGTTTTTTTGACTGGAGCTACACTTTAAAAATGTACCAGTTGAAAATTACAAACAGATTCAACTTACCACAACAAACCTACACAGTCCCTGTCTTGTTTGCACCGCCTGTATACTGCTGTTCTGAGTATATAGGGCCTGGGGGCCACACGCATTTCCTTTTTTTAATATGGGTACGGGGTTCCCCTTAATATGCGTACAAGACCCAAATAGGCTGGTAATGGGCAGGGAGGGCTACCCATGCCATTTTTCTCAATGGTTTTCAACCATATTGCAGGAACCAGATATAACATTAAAACCGCAAGCAGTTTTAAATGGTGTTATTTCCGTTTAATGTCATTTTGTGCAGGGACTGTTCTAAACACGGGAAACATGTGGCACTTCACAGGCATACTACAGACACCCCCCAGGCACCATATTTAAAGGAATATTTCACTTTTTTTTTTCACTTTAATCGTCATTAAAATCAGTGCTCCCGCCAAAACGGCCATTTTTAAAAACATTTTAGGCATTGACCCATGTCCCCTGGGGCAGGAGTCAGGTCCCCAAACCCTTTTTAGGACACTATCTTGCATATTAGCCGTTAAAATTAGCACTTTTCATATCGAACGTTCGAGTCCCATAGACTTCAATGGGGTTCTAATGTTCGTACGAATTTGGGGTCCGTTCGAAAGTTCTGGTGCGAACCGAACCGGGGGGTGTTCGGCTCATCCCTAGTAATTAGCTTCAAGTTGGTTTCCTTCCCCCCAGTCCACACATATATATGGGACACAGAGGAGATGGAGGGGGGGAAACGCAGCTGTGATCTGGATGGGGTAAGTGCCAATTGATAAGCCGAGGGAGGGGGGGGGGGTTGTGGGGTGGTAACTAGAGTGGACGGGGGGTAGATGTCTCAAATTTTTCACCACTCCCCACAACCGATGGAGCACCAGTTGCCACTGGTGTCCCCTACCTGGAAGTGCAGAATCACCTATATAATATATATATATATATATATGTGATTCTGCACAGAGCTGCCGCCCTTTAGAAGTAAATCTGCTATGGGGCGGTTGGTAAGTGGTTAATAAAATTCTTAATAAAATAATGTGATTTTTAACAATAAATGTCCTATTAGACTCAATAGATTCCTCCAGATCACACTTTGTATGTCTCCTAACACATCCGGGAAACGTTTTAGACCATAATCAGCGTTCACTAAGCAATCCCATCTGGGGTGTGTGGATGGAATCCCTCGGGACGCGTTGTCTGTTCTCGCAGAAGCCGCCAGCGCAGAAATAAAAGCAGAAATCTATTTATAAGGAGCCTGGCGTGTCCCGTGCACAAGTGTGAACAGGTGTGAACGGTGCAATAATTGTCCCCTCGGGCTCTTGTTTGACAGATTTTACATGGAGATCATTTTAGGAGATTGTTGCATGTTGGTGCACACACCGCCATACACCATGTAACAGAGACATAATGTACAGTATGACTTTGTTACAATCTGTGCCATAAAAAAAAACAACAAAGGGGAGTGTTATGTAAAATGGTGTGAAAACTGTGTAACATTTATTGTACAGTGCATCCGTAAAGTATTCACAGCGCTTTACTTTTTCCACATTTTGTTATGTTACAGCCTTATTCCAAAATGGATTAAATTCATTATTTTCCTCACAATTCTACAAACAATCACTCATAATGATAACATGAAAGAAATCTAAAATCTTTGCATATTTATTAAAAATTAAAAAAAAAAAAAAAAAATCCCCATGCCTTTGCTCAATACTTTGGTGAAGCCCCTTTGGCACCAATTACAGCGTCAAGTCTTTTTGAGTATGATGCTACAAGCTCGGCACACCTATTTTTGGGCAGTTTCTCTCATTCTTCTTTGCAGGACCTCTCCAGCTCCATCAGGTTGGATGGGGAGCGTCAGTGCACAGCCATCTTCAGATCTCTCCAGAGATGTTCAATCGGGTTCAGGTCTGGGCTCTGGCTGGGCCACTCAAGGACATTCACAGAGTTGTCCTGTAGCCACCCATTTGTTGTCTTGGCTGTGTGCTTCGGGTCGTTGTCCTGTTGGAAGAGGAACCTTCACCCCAGTCTGAGGTCCAGAGCGCTCTGCAGCAGGTTTTCATCAAGGATGTCTCTGTACATTGCTGCATTCATCTTTCCCTCAATCCTGACTAGTCTCCCAGTTCCTGTTGTTGAAAAACATCCCCACAGCATGATGCTGCCACCACCATGCTTCACAGTAGGGATGGTATTGGCCAGGTGATGAGGGGTGCCTGGTTTCCTCCAGACATGACGCTTGCCATTCAGCTCAAAGAGTTCAATCTTTGTTTCATCAGACCAGAGAATTTTGTTTCTAAAGGTCTGGGAGTCCTTCAGGTGCCTTTTGGCAAACTCTAGGCGAGGTTGCCATGGGCCTTTTATGGAGGAGTGGCTTCCCGTCTGGCCACTCTACCATACAGGCCTGATTGGTGGAGTGATGCAGAGATGGTTGTTCTTCTGGAAGGTTCTTCTCTCTCTCTACAGAGAAACGCTGGAGCTCTGTCAGAGTGACCATTGGGTTCTTGGTCCCCACCCTGACTAAGGCCCTTCTCCCGCGATCACTCAGTTTGGCCAGGTGGTCCACTCTAGGAAGAGTCTTGATGGCGCCAAACTTCTTCCATTTACAGATGACGGAGGCCCTCTCCTTCACTGCTGCAGAAATTGTTCTGTGCCTTTCCCCAGATCTGTGCCTCCATACAATCCTGTCTTGGATGTCTACAGACAATTCCTTGGACTTCATGGCTTGGTTTGTGCTCTGACATGCACTGTTGTCTTAATTAGACAGGTGTGTTCCTTTCCAAATCATGTCCAATCAACTGAATTTACCACAGGTGGACTCCAATAAAGTTGTGGAAAAATTTCAAGGATGATCAGTGGAAACAGGAGGAATCTGAGCTCAATATTGAGTGTCATGGCAAAGGCTGTGAATACTTATGTATGTAGCAAGGTCCCAGGCTTCCTTTGGTCTAATGAGAACCTCCAGTGGCAGAGATAGCTGACATCCATCTGTATGTAGTGGGTTGTGAGGCATGGTGGGTGCAGTTAACGTTATTGGGTGCCAGACACTTCTTGAATGCAAAAGAGAGTTTATTTTATATTTAACAAACTTTTTGGGGGGGAGAGGGTTAGGGCTAAGGACACCCTTAGGTAGCTGTAAGATTATTCAACTCCAAGACTTCAATAGGAGGACAGCCATGCAGGGAAAGGCATACAGCAAGACACCACATCTGCATGTGCAGGAATGCTGTCTACCATGGCAACAGTCTTTAACAGTTCCTAACAGTTCTTTCACTTTCACTACAATTGCTCCTTGTAGTTCTTCAGCCCACTGAGCTCCCAGTCTCTCATTAGACCCTCTGATTCACTGCCACTGAATCCCTTGAGTTCCTCCAGCCTTCACAGTGGTATCTTCCTCAACCACCTTCAGCCACCCCTGCTTCTCCGCTGGGTCCCTAGCTTGGCACACAAGATACTTCTCAAGCTTCACCCCACTGGCCTGCTCGGTCCCTGGCTTGACACACAAGGCTGTTCTGCAAGCGTCACCTCCAGTGGCTGGGTCCCTGGCTTGATACCCACTGAAGTTTCCTGATTCTTCACTGCCTCCGGTTGGTGAGAATACTGCTCTGGTACTTGCTTCGGTTATTCACTGTGGTCCCTGATAATAAGGTGGATGGTCCATTAGTGGCGACAGCTTCCCCTCTACCTCCGACCACAACAGGCTCTCCGGCTGGCAGAACCGTCACTTCTGGTTGGACTGCAAGCCGCAATCCTAACCCAGGGGCGGATCCAGAGTCCAGTCTCGGGAGGGGCACCGCTATAAAATATGTTTTTTTGGGGGCAATTTATATGGGAAATGGCTGGTATTGGCGCTTCAATCATTACGGCACCATTGTTGTTATGGTGTCAGGATGATTGAAGCGCATTATTTCTATTAATACATTGTAATATAAAATTAAATGGTTCAACTCACCATAATGCAGAATCAGTGGGAGCCCGGAGGGTGTCATTTGCCATGTCGCCTGCCACCAAATGCAGATTGTCACTTGCCACGTCACTTGTCACCAAATGCGGATTGTTACTTGCCACGTCACCTGCCACACATTGCGGACTGCCACTTGCCACGTCACCTACCACACATTGCGGATTGTCACTTGCCACGTCACCTGCCACACATTGCGGATTGTCACTTGCCACGACGCCTTCCACACATTGCGGATTGTCACTTGCCACGTCGCCTTCCACACATTGCTGATTGCCACTTGCCACGTCACCTGCCACACATTGCGGATTGTCACTTGCTTTGTAGCCTGCCACACATTGCAGATTGTCACTTGCCACTTCGCCTGCCACACATTGCGGATTGCCACTTGCCACGTAGTCTGCCACACATTGCGGATTGTCACTTGCCACGTAGCCTGCCACACATTGCGGATTGTCACTTGCCCGGTCGCCTTCCACACATTGCGGATTGCCACTTGCCACGTAGTCTGCCACACATTGCGGATTGCCACTTGCCACGTAGCCTGCCACACATTGCGGATTGTCACTTGCCCAGTCGCCTTCCACACATTGCGGATTGCCACTTGCCACATAGTCTGCCACACATTGCGGATTGCCTCTTGCCACGTAGTCTGCCACACATTGCGGATTGCCACTTGCCACGTAGTCTGCCACACATTGTGGATTGCCACTTGCCACGTAGTCTACCACATATTGCGGATTGCCACTTGCCACGTAGCCTGCCACACATTGCGGATTGTCACCTACTGTGTCACTTTTCTGCTAAGGTGTTCTTTTGTTGAGTCCAGAGTGAAGATAGGCAGCAGAGAGATGATGTAATCTCTCTGCTGCACACAGCTTCCCGCAGTGAGGACGGAACTGGAGGGATGCAGGTCAGTGAGAGATGATGTCATCTCCCTGCTTCCCTGCCTGCTGGCTTCCTGATTGGCCAGCAGCCCTCCTAAGCAACCCACCTGCCCCCCCTCACCCGTCCACTCAGCGCAATCACCCGCGGAACCGGCCGCGCTGGTACCCGCGGAACCGGCCGCGGAACTGGCCGCGGAACCGGCTGCGCTGGTACCAGCGGAACCGGCCGCGATTGCACCCGCGGAACTGGCCGCGCTGTCATCAGCTGGCGGTATTCTCGGAGGGGGCAATTGACCCGTTGCCCCCCCTGTATCCGCCCCTGTCCCAACCCTACACTGCTCTCTTGATTCTGGATAGGCCCTCAGACAGCCTAGCGGCCAAATGTCCCCGGGATAGACCTCATCTCCAGCCCTGGGCAGTTTTAACACAGGTCCACTGAGACAGCCGTCCAGGTGGCACAGAACCCCGATCACCTGACCTCACCTGAATATATATAGGCTCTCCCAGCAGGCTGAGGGATCCAAGAAAACCCCTACCCATTGGCTGAAATACCCCACATACCCATAATTTGACCTTGCGTTGCCCTTCTCATATCTAGTACCACCAAGTACCCGGCCACCTATCGGTAGAAAAGTGCAACAAGGCCAAACCTAGGTAGAAATCAATAGATCTCTATCAATCAACCAGGATAACGACTTCTGCCAAGTAAGTTTGTGAGGAGAAGCCCTGCCTAAACTCCAGGGTGCTACAAGTACATGGGATTTTTTCATTTTTTATTTTTAATACATTTGCAAAGATTTCAAACAAACTTCTTTCACCTTGTCATTATGTGGGATTGCTTGTAGAATTTTGAGGAAAATAATGAAATTAATCAATTTTGGAAAAAGGCTGTAACATAGCAAAACGTGGAAAAAAGAAGCACTGCGAATACTTTTCGAACACACTGTATATCTAAGCCCCAAAGGAAAAACAAAATCTATTGCAGTTTACCAGTCCTTAGATGTGGTTGCTGCATTCATATTCTTTAAAAAAAAAATATGTTGCCTATACCCAGTGAAATGATTTGCCCCAGGTGACACACAGAGTTGAAACATGGATTCTGTGTTGTGGGCATAACCTGTCCGAAGTGACTCACATGGGTAGCAGAAGGAGGAGAGAGCAGATAGGAACCACACTAGGTGCTTTGAATTGAGGCAAGTACACACTATAAAAGGGGTTGTAAATCTTTGTTTTTTATTTTCTAAATAGGTTCCTTTAAGCTAGTGCATTGTTGGTTCACTTACCTTTTGCTTCGATTTCTCTTCTAAATGTTTTTTTTTCTTTGTCTGAATTGCTCACTTCTTGTTTCTCTTCAGTAAACTTCACACCATCATCCGAGCGGTGTCTAGTCAGCCAGAACAGCTTATTGAACAGCTTACTGAGGAGGAACAGGAAGTGAGAAATTCAGACAAAGAAAACAAACAAAAAAAATATTTAGAAGGGAAACCGAAGGAAAAGGTAAGTGAACCAACAATGCACTAGCTTAAAGGAACCTATTTCGAAAATAAAAAACAAACCTTTACACCCCCTTTAAGTTTTCATTTTAGAGATTTACAAACAAATTTAAGCAATTTTTCCTTTATTTTACTTTTTGTCCCTTTTGTGTCTGCATTCATTTCTTTACTATATCTATGGAGGGAGCCAAGGATGTCACCCAAGCTGGACTTCAAATATGTCTGCCCCTGTTTATCTCCATTACATGGTGGGTTGATGGGATTAGCCATTTACACAAATAAGAAAAGGGTCTTTGTGCTTTCTTTAACGGCTTCAGTCCCGGGAGATTTTACCCCCTTCCTGACCAGAGCGCAACGTCAGGGACGTCACTTCGTCATCCAGCCGCAGCTCACTGATTTAAAAAGACTTCACACTGCCTGAACAGCTCCGGCTGTGCTGTTGCCAATCAGTGAGCTGTGCGGCGGCGCCCGCCGATACGGTCCAGAGGAGTCAGACGCCTTACGGTAGCTTCAGGGGCCTTATATTCCGGGATGGCCTTATTATCGGGGAGGCCTTATGTTCGGGGGAGGCCTTATTTTCGGAGGGACGCCTTATATTACAGCGAGAGGCAAAACTGGAAGTAGTTCTTATTTTCGGGGGATGTCTTACTTTCGGGGGAAACACGGTATCTGCCTCCTATTGGTGGATGGTGCTCCGACAATGTATTTTTCGGTAGCTTCGGGGCCTTATATTCCTGGGTAGCCTTATTATCGGGGAGGCCTTATGTTCGGGGGAGGCATTATTATTGGGGTGGGGGCGCCTTATATTAAAGCGAGAGGTAAAACTGGAAGTAGTTCTTATTTTCGGGGGATGTCTTACTTTTGGGGGAAATACGGTATCTGCCTCCTATTGGTGGATGGTGCTCCGACAACAATGTATTTTTCGGTAGCTTCGGGGCCTTATATTCCGGGGTGGCCTTATTATCGGGGAGGCCTTATGTTCGGGGAGGCCTTATTATCGGAGGGACACCTTATATTACAGCGAGAGGCAAAATTGGAAGTAGTTCTTATTTTCGGGGGATGTCTTACTTTCGGGGGAAACACGGTATCTGCCTCCTATTGGTGGATGGTGCTCTGACAACAATGTATTTTTCCGGCAGAATACCAATAGCTCAGAACTATATCATAGGATACATTAAAATAGGAAAAAAATAGGAAATTGGGAGGGAGACCTCAAAAGGAGACCCTGATTTGGTAGACCGTGTAGGTCTGGTACCTAATCAATGAGGTACAAAATAATGGAACCTAACAAACTAAGTATAAGGACTATAACGGTACCCAATTTATGTAAAAAGTATAAAAAATAATAATTATATGATAAAAATTTTATATATGTACATGTATACATATCAAAAAAATATACAAAACACACAAACAAAGAGAAACCCCCTACGGGTGGGACTTTAACGGCACTTAAACCTCTCTTATTTGTCCCACAACTTATTTCTAAACATCTTTATCCGCATCCCGTGTGGCGGACACAGGGCGGCGATCGCTCATAACAACGCTGATCCCCTTTAATAGGATTAGGGGAGGAAATCCAGCTCTATCTCGTTTTATTTACAGTCATTGTGCCGAGATATACAGCAGAGGAAATGATCCGATGGTACCGCCGCGGATTTGATGCAGATAATGGGATTTGAGGGAACATTTGATGTTCAGATGCCTCGATAAGGATTTGATGAAGAAACATTTACTATGTGTAAAACTGTTACATTTATATAACAATCTTTACACTTAGATGGAGGAGCTTGTGTCCCACACCCGGGAAACTGGTTGAGTCATCTACCTAAGGGGCCCCAGGGTGGGATGTACAGCGTGGCCACGCACGTACGGTAGGACCCTTCTAACAACCGTAAGACCTCAAAGCTGATTTATTTTATTTTTTTCATTATTGCATGAAATCAATGACATGATTACTGATGACTCATTAATAACTTGTATTAAAACCCGTCATGAACAGAGACACCCCTGAAGGTATTTAATATGAAAACCTCACTTGCATGATTCAACTGATTCCATAATAGTCACGCAAACCCAAATGTATAACGAAATTTCCAAATTTCAGGACAAAAAGTTTAGCACACAGGTCGAGGAAATTTTATAAATTAACTCTCAAGCCCCATACACACGGTCGGAAATTTCTGACGGAAAAAGTCCGATCGGATTATGTTGTCTGAAATTCCGATCGTGTGTTTCGGCTCTATCTGACTTTTTCCGACGGAAAAAGTTTGAGAACTGGATCTAAAATTTTCCGACAACAAAATCCGATTGGACTTTTTCCGATCGCGTGTAGAGAATTTCCGACGGACAGAGTGCCACGCATGCTCAGAATAAATTATGAGACCAAAGCTATTGGTTACTGGCCTCAACGTAGTCCCATCGTACATGATTTACGTCACCTCATTCCGAACGATCGTATTTTCCGTCAACGACCGTGTGTATCCAACACAAGTTTCGGCCAAAATCCGTCGGATAAAATCAGACGGGTTTCGTGGTCGGAATGTCCGACCGTGTGTACGGGGCATAAGATGTGCACAGAGTAACACAGCCAGACCACTCAGGGGTTTAGTGCTTCATTAAAGCGGGAGTCCACCGGGACTCCGCGTTTTTTTTTTTTTTTTTTAAAAGCCAGCAGCTACAAATACTGCAGCTGCTGACTTTTAAATAGTGACACTTACCTGTCCAGCGCGCCCGCGATGTCGGCACCCGAAGCCGATCGCTCGCTCGGCTGCCGGGTCCCGCCGACATCTTGGGTATGGGAATCAGGAAATGGAGCCTTTCGGCTTCATTTCCCGGTTCCCTACTGCGCATGCGCGAGCCGCGCGGCGCAATCCGGACGGTCCCCGCTGCCTCTGGGAGCTGTGTGTTTCCCAGCAGGCAGCGGGGCACTTGCTGAAGGGGGCGGGCGCTTGCGGAACGGAGGCGTAACCTACGCTCGTTCCGCAGAGCGCTAGCCCGGAAGTGGGTGCAGTTACCTGGATTATCCAGGTAACTGCACCCCCCTCCCCCCTGAAAGGTGCCGATTGTGGCACCGGAGGGGGGGGGGATTCCGATGAGCGGAGGTCCATTTTAGGGTAGACCTCCGCTTTAAGATGTTGTTGCAGTCCACCCAACTCAGTTTTGTTGTTCACCTTATCTGGGCTTTTTTTGGTGGGAACATGGGGGGAAGTAGTTCCAGCGCCTCCCGTATAGCACCCTATAGTGTGCTAGAATACATTTTGTTAGGTTAGGTAAATTGCCAGGCTTGGCTAGCAGCCAAGCCTGTTTGTTTTTCTGGGTCAGGGTTGAGGGACTCAGGGATGGCTAGATGACTCACAGGCTGCACTTCTGACACCTATCTCTACTTATAGAAACTTGGAGAAGATTCTAAAAAGGATGGGAGTGGAGGTCAGGAGGAGCTGCCTGGAGTGGTCACCAGCGCCCTGACCCATCCCGAACAGATGGGTTGGCAGGGGGCAGGCCCCCCTCAAATATTCAGGGTTAGCCCAGCTGTAAAAGTGAGAAGTTCGAGTGGAAGATGGAGTGTTAGGCTCTTGGGGGTGGCCTCCTAGTCTGTGGGGGGGGGGGGGTGACCTTGAGTCTGGGAGCTCAGGTGAAGAAGGGACTCTTTTGCCTGGAGTGGTCATGAGGGCCCTGACCAATCCCCAACAGATGGGTTGATAGGGGCAGGCCCCCCTCAAATATTCAGGGTCAGCCCAGCTGTGACAGTGAGAAGTTCGAGTGGAAGCTGGAGATTGAGTGTTAGGCTCTTGGGGGTGGCCTCCTAGTCTGTGGGGGGGGGGGGGGGGTGACATTGAGTCTGGGAGCTCAGGTGAAGAGGGGACTCTTTTGCCTGGAGTGGTCATGAGGGCCCTGACCAATCCCCAATAGATGGGTTGATAGGGGCAGGCCCCCCTCAAATAGTCAGGGTCAGCCCAGCTGTGGCAGTGAGAAGTTTGGGTGGAAGCTGGAGATGTTGTGTTAGACTCTTGAGGGTGGCCTCCTAGTCTTGGGGGGGTGACCTTGAGTCTGGGAGCTCGGGTGAAGAAGGGACTGTTTTTTTTACGACACACGGAGGTGTCCTGACCAGAGGCATGGGAGCAGGTGTGAAGACAGCAGGAGGAGAGCACTGCCGGGCAAATCTCCAGGGAGGAAGACAGCCAGGTGGGCCGGTGAGTGTTACAGTCGGGAGGACTGGGAGAGATCAGTCTGGGATGGATGTAGAGTCAGTCTGGGACAACTGTGGAGTCTTGGCCAGGAGGGCTAGTGAAAGGGGCAGCTGCAGCCAGGCTGGCTGACAGTGCCTGAAGAGGTGGTGCTGGGATCAGTAGCCAAAGGAGGGGGACAGCACTAGGACTTTTTGCTACACTAGCAAAGGGGCCCCCCGGTCCCTGCCTGTAAAGGGCATTTGCTATTAATCTATCTGAGCCTATTGTTAGAGCATCCAAACAGTGCCAGCTGGTCCTGGGAGTTGTAGTTCCACAAGCAAGTGTTGTGTTGGAGGAGTTGGAATGAGTCTAAGATCTGCAAGTAAGTCTTAGCAGGAGGCAGAGAAGTGTGTATATATGGATTGTATACAGTTATAGTAGTTTTGTTGCTTTGATCAACTGGGCATCCCATAATAATCCTTATATCCAAGTCTATTCCACCTAAAAATACAAAAAAAAACAAAAAACAAAGCCCTGGGCTGTTTCTTGACTCACGTGTGCTGTAAAGATGTGGTGTATCTGGCCATGCAGGGTGGGGGATCCCTTTGCACTTGTGGCTCCCTAGGGGGTGTGCTACACCAGCAATATACAGTAAGTGATGGCAGGGGATGCTAGAGGGTCCAATGATGCTAGCTGCTAGGGAATCTATTGTCCTTGAGGGTGATCTATTGTTCCGGAGGGGGCCTACCTTTGCTGGGAAGATCTATTGTTGCTAGTAAGGGGCCTTATATTGCTGGGTGGTCAATTGTTGCTGGGAGGGATCTAGTATTGAGGGAGGGGTCTATTGTTGCTGGCTTCTGGATGGTCTATTGATGCTGGTTGTGGGTAGATCTATTGTTGCTGGGGGTATTTTGTTGCAGGGGGTCTATTGTTGCTGGGGGGGTCTATTTTACTAATATTCTTGTTATCATTAACAAATTCTATACAAATTACTTCGCACCACAAAATGATACTTGGTTCTGTATTCCCTAAAACGGGCAGTACTGGGAGGTGGGTGGAATCAATGGACGGTGTTCAGAGGTGGGTAGGGGGTGGAACCAATGGACGGTGTTCAGAGGTGGGTAGGGGGTGGAACCAAGGGACGGTGCTCAGAGGTGGGTAGGGGTTGGAACCAAGGGACGGTGTTCAGAGGTGGGTAGGGGGTGGAACCAAGAGACGGTGCTCAGAGGTGGGTAAGGGGTGGAACCAAGGGACGATGCTCAGAGGTGGGTAGGGGTGGATCCAAGGGACGGTGCTCAGAGGTGGATAGGGGGTGGAACCAAGGGACGGGGGTTCAGAGGTGGGTAGGGGGTGGAACCAAGGGACGGTGCTCAGAGGTGGGTAGGGGGTGGAACCAAGAGACGGTGTTCAGAGGTGGGTAGGGGGTGGAACCAAGGGACGGTGCTCAGAGGTGGGTAGGGGGTGGAACCAAGGGATGGTGCTCAGAGGTGGGTAGGGGTTGGAACCAAGGGGCGGTGCTCAGAGGTGGATAGGGGGTGGAACCAAGGGACGGGGTTCAGAGGTGGGTAGGGGGTGGAACCAAGGGACGGTGCTCAGAGGTGGGTAGGGGGTGGAACCAAGGGACGGTGCTCAGAGGTGGGTAGGGGTTGGAACCAAGGGATGGTGCTCAGAGGTTGGTAGGGGGTGGAACCAAGGGACGGTGCTCAGAGGTGGGTAGGGGTTGGAACCAAGGGATGGTGCTCAGAGGTTGGTAGGGGGTGGAACCAAGGGACGGTGCTCAGAGGTGGGTAGGGGGTGGAACCAAGGGACGGTGTTCAGAGGTGGGTAGGGGGTGGAACCAAGGGACGGTGTTCAGAGGTGGGTAGGGGGTGGAACCAAGGGACGGTGCTCAGAGGTAGGTAGGGGGTGGAACCAAGGGATGGTGCTCAGAGGTGGGTAGGGGGTGGAACCAAGGGACGGTGCTCAGAGGTGGGTAGGGGGTGGAACCAAGGGACGGTGCTCAGAGGTGGGTAGGGGGTGGAGACAAGGGATGACTCCAAAGTGGGGGAGGTACCTGCATCTATTCTCAGAGGAAATAAAAGCCCTGCACCTTATAATCTGGGAACGTCCTATACTTGTTTTCATATGGGTGAAGTGTTCCTGGCCACACCCCCGACACGCTCTTCATTACTGTCACAAAACAGGATGTAACAAAGCGTCATGCCGCGTGCACACGATTGGAAATTCAGCCGGCAAAAGGCCGACGAGAGCTTTTCATCGGAAAATGTGACCGTGATCGGACTTTTGCTGTCGGAATTTCGGCCAGCAAAAGATTGAGAGCACGTTCTCAATTTTTTTCAGACGGAAAAGGTTTCTATCGGAAAATTCCGATCATCTGTGGCAACTCCGACGCGCAAAATTCCGACGCACGGTCGGAAAACAATTCGACGCATGCTCGGAAGCATTGAACTTAGTTTTCGTGGCTCGCCGTAGTGTTGTACGTCACCGCGTTCTTGACGGTCGGAATTTGGTGTGACCGTGTGTCGGCAACACAAGCTTGAGCGGAATTCCGTCGGAAAAAAAAAGAAACATCCAAGGCTTTTCCGATGAGAATTCCGATGGTGTGTGCGCGGCATCAGTATTAAAATGTTCCTATCGGCACCCAATCATGTCCTAGCCTGCCTTAGATCCGGTGATACAGGGAGCAGAAGTACGTTGCTGAGATAGGAGATAAGATAGGATCATAGAATTACATGTACTGTTTCAGGGAGCATACTCACCCAGTCAACGTGTGAGGAGCTCTCTGGAATCTGACTACATTACTTTGCAAAAAAACTTCTTGTAGCACATTGTTGCTTTTTAGCGAATTATTGTATATAATACACCGCTGTCCTCTGAGACTGGGGCTTACAAGGAATACACTGAATACAGCAAATGGGGGCAGCGCATATACCCAATACAAAAGAGGAAGGTCCCAAAAGCACATCGCAACAAAACCCTATTGCCGCGTACACACAACCGGACTTTTTCAATGGACTAGGTCCGACGGTCTTCCCGACGGACTTTCGGCAGAGGCCCGACGGACTTTCTGAACGAAATGGACTTGGCCACACACGGCCGGACTAAGTCCGTTCGCAAGTCCATTCGTTCTGTACGTGATGACGTAAGACGGGACTAAACGAGGAAGTCCAATGGCCAGCAGCCAATAGCTGCCCTTGCGTCGTATTTGGTCTGTCGGACCAGCACACAGACGAACGGTTTTACAGATTTTCGGATGGATTTGAAACATGTTTTATTTCTAGGTCCGTCTGACTTTTGGGGGAAAAAAAAAGTCAGCTGGAGCCCACACACGATCGAATTTTCCAACAGATTCCGGTCTGCCGGACCAAGTCTGCCGGAAAAAAGTCCGATCGTGTGTACGTGTGTCTTGTAAGTGAAAGCAGCCTCAGCCGGGACTCCGTCCAGTACCACACACTCCCCCCATGACAAGGCGCTGTGGTCTAGACGAAACGCGCTCGGGTGTGTGGCCTTGTATGGAGCCTGGGCTGAGGCCGTTTTCACTTTCTATACATAGAGTTCTGTTGTGATGTGCAGCTTTTTGGACCTTCTTCTTTCGTACTGATATCCACTGAGCTAGGACGAGCTCCGCCCCTGAATGCAGGCCCAGCGGCTGTCAGATGGGGACTTGTTGGAGCCTTGAGCAGCACCCGTACCTTTAGTATATCTCATGTGCCCAGTCACTGCTGTCCTATTAGGCCTGGTCCCTCTGAACACCAGAAGCTGGAAAGAGTTAGATTTTTTTTACCCTTTGGGCATGTTCAGGAGTCCAGCGAATAACGGGAGCCCAGAGGACTGCGCAGGGGGCGGGGTTAAAGGAGCCTGACATTGAGGAAAATTAGTAAAGGAACACTCTCTCTCTCTGTCTCTATATATGTGTGTGTGTGTGTGTGTATTCTATATTTCCAAAAGTATTGGGACGCCTGCCTGTACACGCACATGAACTTTAATGGCATCCCAGGGTCTAGTCTCTAGGGTTCAATATTGCAGTTATAACAGCTTCAACTCTTCCGGGGAGGCCGGAAAGACACAAGGTTTAGGAGATGTGTCTATGGGAATGTTTGACCATTCTTCCAGAAGAGCATTTGTGAGGTCAGGCACTGATGTTGGACAAAAAGGCCTGACTCACAGTCTCCGTTCTTTTTCATCCCAAATGTGTTCTATCGGGTTGAGGTCAGGACTCTGTGCAGGCCAGTAGAGTTCCTCCACCCAAAACTCGCCCATCCATGTCTTTATGGACCTTGCTTTGTGCACTGGTCCAAATCATTTGGTGGAGGGGGAATTATGGTGGGGATTGTTTTTTAGGGGTTGGGTTTGGCCCCTTTAGTTCCAGTGAAGAGAACCCTTAAGGCGCCAGTATACCAAGACATTTTGGACAATTTCATGCTCCCAACTTTGTGGGAACAGTTTGGGGATGGCCCCTTCCTGCTCCAACATGATTGTGCACCAGTGCACAAAGCAAGGTCCATAAAGACATAGATGAGTGAGTTTGGGGTGGAGGAACTGGACTGGCCTGCACAGAGTCCTGACCTCAACCCAATAGAGCACCTTTGGGGTGAATTAGAACTGAGACTGTGAGCCAGGCCTTCTCGTCCAACATCAGTGCCTGACCTCACAAATGCACTTCTAGAAGAATGGTCAAACATTCCCAAAGACACACTCCTAAACCTTGTGGACGCCTTCCCAGAAGGGTTGAAGCTGTTATAGCTGCAAAGGGGCCAACTCAATATTGAACCCTACGGACTAAGACTGGGATGCCATTAAAGTTCATGTGCGTGTAAAGGCAGGTGTCCCAATACTTTTGGTAATATAGTGTATATTTGTAAAATGTTTCAAATCTCAAAGTATTTCTAATTCTATTCAGCCAGTCCTGCCTTGGGGCATTATTCTCCCACTGATACAAGACACTATTCTGCCAACAGTCATCAACAATGGGACACTATTCCTTGCACTGATGCCAACAATGTGGCACTATGCCTTGCAATGATACCAACAATTGGGCACTATTTCAATGGGACACTATTACTTACAATGATACCAACAATGGGGCACTATTCTTTGCACTGATACCAACAATAGGACACTATTCCGTGCAATGATACCAACAATGGGACACTATTCTTTGCAATGATACCAACAATGATACACTATTCCTTGCAATGGGACATTATTCCTTTCAATGATACCAACAATAGGACACTATTCTTTGCAATGATACCAACAATGGGACACTATTCCTTGCAATGATACCAACCCTGATACACGATTCCTTGCAATGATACCAACAATGGGACACTATGCCTTGCAATGATACCAACAACGGGGTACTATTCCTTGCAATGATACCAACAATGGGACACTATTCCTTGCAATGATACCAACAATGGGACACTATTACTTGAAATTATACCAACAATGGGACACTATTCCAATGGGACACTATTCCTTGCAATGATACCAACAATGGGACACTATTCCTTGCAATGATACCAACAATGGGGCCCTATTCCTTGCAATTATACCAACAAAGGGACACTATTACTTGCAATGATACCAACATTGGGGCCCTATTCCTTGCAATGATACCAACAATGGCACCCTATTCCTTGCAATTATAACAACAATGGGACCCTATTCCTTGCAATGATACCAACAATGGGGCACAATTCTTTGCAATCATACCAACAATGGGGCTCTATTCCTTTCAAAGATATCAACAATGGGCACTATTCCTTGAAATTATGCCAACAAAGGAGCACTATTCCTTGCAATCATACCAACAATGGGACACTATTCTTTGCACTGATACAAACAATGGGGCACTATTCCTCCACCTTATACCAAATGTGGTGATGTTTACTCCCACTGATGTCAGGAAAATTGCACTCCCACTGGCCACAGTCCAGCACCCCTAAAGTCTGAAGGACAATAAACTGACCCTTTGTTTAGAATGTATTTCATGTCTGGGGTTTACAATCACTTTAAAGCCTGTTATTTAACAAAAAATTCTGGAGTTCAGCTCCATGTAATTCTTATGCCGCGTACACACGATCAGACTATCCGACTGACTTAGTCTGGCGGACAAACCGCCGGATAGTCCGCCGGGCTTTCCGAACGAGCGGACCTGCCCCCACACGACCGGACTTTTCCGGCGGACTAGGTCCGCTGGACTATGGCGGGAGTCCGCCGTACTTTTGAAATGAACAGACTTGCCCACACACGGAGGAAATCAGTTTATTTTGAACGCGGCTCCAGGTAGCCGGGACTAGCGAAAGAAGTCAATGTCGCCGCCTTCGGCGAGATTGATACGCCGATGGCCCCGTCACTTGGTATGGACTTAAAGGGGAAGCCCTACGCCAAAAAAATGGCGTGGTGTCCCCCCTCCAGGTCCATATAAGACCCTTATCCAAGCACGCAGCTTGTCCGGTCAGGAAAGGGGGTGGGGACGAGCGAGCACCCCCCCACCTCCTGAGCCGTACCAGGCCGCGTGCCCTCAACATGGGGGGGTGCTTTGGGGAAGGGGGTCCGCGTGGCCCCCCCACCGCAAAGCACCTTGTCCCCATGTTGATGAGGACAAGGGCCTCTTCCCGACAACCCTGGCCGTTGGTTGTCGGGGTCTGCGGGCGGTGGCCTGGTCTTCTGTCGCCGCCGCCGCCTCACTGTGTGATGTCCCCGCCCATTATGATTTCACAGTCCCAACATCCTCTGGGACTGTGACATCATAATGGGCGGGGCATCACACGGTGACCCAGCCCATTGTCCCTATATAAGTCGCCGCGCAACACGTCCCTGTCATTACGGCCAGAGACAGCGTTGAGTTAACATCTCAAGGAAAAAGAAAAGAAGAGAAGAAGAGATGGCGGCGACAGAAGACCGGGTCTGCCAGTAAAAGAGCTGGAAGAAGGAGCGGAGGCCCGGCAAGAAGAACCGAAGAGGGGGACAAGACCCCCAACGTCGGAAGAAGAGGCGGTGGTGACGACAGAAGACCGGGCCACTGCTAGTAAAAGAGCTAAAGGAAGAAAGCGCTGGCCCGGCAAGAAGAACCGAAGAGGGGGACAAGACCCCTGAAGAGGGGGACAAGACCCCCCGGGCTCCTCTACTAGTAAAAGAGCTAGCAGAAGATAGTGGAGGAGTCTGGCGAGAAGACCCCCCCAAGACGGAAGAAGACCCCCGGAGCTGTGCAATAAATTTTTAACCCTTGTGTGTTGTGTTTTATTTACATTTTTTTCACAGGTGAATGGGTTGGGGTACATTGTACCCCATACTCATTCACATAGGGTGGGGGGCCGGTATCCAGGGGCCCCCTTATTAAAGGGGCTCCCAGATTCCGATAAGCCCCCCGCCTGCAGACCCCAACAACCAATGGCCAGGGTTGTCGGGAAGAGGCCCTTGTCCTCATCAACATGGGGACAAGGTGCTTTGGGGTGGGGGGGCTGCGCGGCCCCCCCTTCCCCAAAGCAGGGGGGGGGCGCTCGCTCGTCCCCACCCCCTTTCCTGACCGGCCAGGCTGCGTGCTCGGATAAGGGTCTTATATGGACCTAGGGGGGAGCCCCATGCCGTTTTTTCGGTGTAGGGCTTCCCCTTTAAGTCCATACCAAGTGACAGGGCCAGGCACATGTCAATCACGCCGCCGAAGGCGGCGACATTGACTTCCTTCGCTAGTCCCGGCTACCTGGAGCCGCATTCAAAATGAACAGACTTTCCTCCATGCGCGGGAAAGTCCGTTCATTTCAAAAGTACGGCGGACTAGCACACACGCGGCCGGATTTTGAGTCAAAACTACTTTCTAAGTCCGCCGGACTTTTGGGGAAAAAAAGTCCGCCGGAGCACACACACGGGCGGATTGTCCGGCGGACTCTGGTCCGCCGGACAGTTTGATCGCGTGTAGAAGGCATTGGTGAAGACTTCGCAGCGTTTTAATTTCTTGTTTGCATACGGAGACCTGTGAGCCAAGACAGGTGCCCACAGCGAGGAAGAGTTTACCAATGTCTTTTCAGACTCTCTGTCTACTTTTTGACGCCGGATCAAACCTTTGTTGAATGAAGCGCCACATATACTGAGGGCAAAGTGACAGAATAAAACATAAAAGTGACTTTAGAGCCGCGTATGTTGTGACAGTGGAAATGCGGCGTCTCTCAGGGAGGTGAATCAGAGGTAGACAACATGGCCGAGGCATCAGATATCCCTCCAGTTCAGCAGATTTTGTAATCTAAACTTCAGAAAGACAAATCTCCAATAAACAGAATATCATTAGAGGCAGAGGAGATTAAATTCATCTCCGTGATGAGAAACAGAAGGCATAAATAGAATTAAAACTGCAATATTGCGATTTATTCATCCCGTCTCTGAAATTACAAGGTCATTACTGATCCCAGCTGTGGAAAGATACTGGGAGGAAGCCAAATCCTGGTAGACTGCAACAAACAAAAAACAGCGAGATATCGCTCATGGGAGAAAATAAAAGAGCATCCTCTTCACTTCCAGTTTACCGGGAACCTCAATACGGGCATACAACTGTGGCACTGTCCCTCTAGGGCAGCCTTTCTCAACCTTTTCAACACAGAGGAACCCTTAAAAAAGTTCTACGGTCTCGGGGGAACCCCTACTAAAAATTAGAAATCTACAACTTATGATACATTAGTGTGATGGTCAGTGGGAAGAATGGTCCTTACACTTGTGGTCATTGGGAAGAATTACCTCCTTACAGATAGCTAAAAAGATCAATGGTGTGAGTGGGAACTTATCTGAGAGGCAGAAATTACCCAATGCTGGAGGAACCCCTACAACCTCTGGAGGAACCCTGGTTGAGAATCACTGCTGTAGGGCTTGCTGAATATTGACTTCATAGGTCTCTCCCTGGTTACCTGCAGCTGGTTGCCAATGGTTCCCACTTAGGTACAGAGGGTTGGCCACTCGGTTACTGAAGGCTCCCGCTACATTGCTGAGAATCCTCGATTGGTTGCTGAGGATATCCCACTATGTTGCTAGGGGTTCCCGCTTGGTTGCTGAGAGCTCCTGGTTGTTTGCTAGGAGCTCCCACTTGTTCCACCCTTACTCCCACTTGCTCGTTACTCAAAGACCAGTCCAAGGTATTTTTTTATTTTTTTTATTTGGAACTTGGATGGGAGAAGGAATGAGTGGGATACTCCAACTCGAACTATTCACAATAGATGAGGACAACTCTCACTTGGCCTCACCAGGTTATCTGTGGAAGCAGAAAAATTGCTTGAACCATACAGCCACATGTATGGAAGGGTTGAGTCTTCTTGCTCTCGCTAGCAGCAGACTTGATACCCTACATTCTCTTCAGGATATGCTCTAGCATCCCCTTTACTGACACCCGTCCCTTGACTCTTCTAGTTGAAGGGATGGCCCTCACTCGACAGGCCTCAAAGACACAGATCTGTGCTCACAGTAGACATGTGCATTCGTTTTTGTCCGAATGCATTTTTGTCTGAATTGCGGGTATTTTCGTTATCGATTTAACAAGTGATAACGAATCCGAAAACCGAAAGATCCGACATAAACAAATGCTTTATTTTCGTTTTTGTTGCGACAACAGTTCGATATAGATAGGAGATTCGACATGACGCTGACAATAGTGATCTGTGTCCATCGAACCTGTGGTCAAATGTGCCTAACCTTAGCTCTATTAGTCCAAGATGATTCGACATTGAGAGAAAAGATTCAGCATAGAGAGAAAAGATTCGACATAGAGAGAAAAGATTTGACATAGAGAGAAAAGATTCGACATAGAGAGAAAAGATTCGACATAGAGAGAAAAGATTCGACATAGAGAGAAAAGATTCAGCATAGAGAGAAAAGATTCAGCATAGAGAGAAAAGATTTGACATAGAGAGAAAAGATTCGGCATAGAGAGAAAAGATTCGACATAGAGAGAAAAGATTCAGCATAGAGAGAAAAGATTCGGTATAGAGAGAAAAGATTTGGCATAGAGAGAAAAGATTCAGCATAGAGAGAAAAGATTCGACACTATAGAGAAAAGATTCAGCATAGAGAGAAAAGATTCGGCATAGAGAGGAAAGAATCGACATAGAGAGGAAAGAATCGACATAGAGAGAGAAAAGATTCGACATAGAGAGAGAAAAGATTCGACATAGAGAGAGAAAAGATTCGACATAGAGAGAAAAGATTTGGCATAGAGAGGAAAGATTCGGCATAGAGAGGTAAGAATCGACATAGAGAGGAAAGAATCGACATAGAGAGGAAAGATTCGAAATTATAGAGGCAATAGAAAAAGGTTGAATGTGCCTAACCTAACTCTATTAGTCCAAGATTATTCGACATAGAGAGAAAAGATTCGACATAGAGAGAAAAGATTCGACATAGAGAGAAAAGATTCGACATAGAGAGAAAAGATTCAGCATAGAGAGAAAAGATTCAGCATAGAGAGAAAAGATTTGACATAGAGAGAAAAGATTCGGCATAGAGAGAAAAGATTCGACATAGAGAGAAAAGATTCAGCATAGAGAGAAAAGATTCGGTATAGAGAGAAAAGATTTGGCATAGAGAGAAAAGATTCAGCATAGAGAGAAAAGATTCGACACTATAGAGAAAAGATTCAGCATAGAGAGAAAAGATTCGGCATAGAGAGGAAAGAATCGACATAGAGAGGAAAGAATCGACATAGAGAGAGAAAAGATTCGACATAGAGAGAGAAAAGATTCGACATAGAGAGAAAAGATTCGACATAGAGAGAAAAGATTTGGCATAGAGAGGAAAGATTCGGCATAGAGAGGTAAGAATCGACATAGAGAGGAAAGAATCGACATAGAGAGGAAAGAATCGACATAGAGAGGAAAGATTCGACATTATAGAGGCAATAGAAAAAGGTTGAATGTGCCTAACCTAACTCTATTAGTCCAAGATTATTCGACATAGAGAGAAAAGATTCGACATAGAGAGAAAAGATTCGACATAGAGAGAAAAGAAACACAAAGCAGTCGCCGCGAGTGGACACTTATGGTCAAATGCTACGCCCATAGGCTATAGAAGAATTCTAATGTTGGTTGACTAGTAATAATAATTAATAAAAATACGTATTTATCGGTGTATAACACGCACCCCAAGTTTAGGAGGGAATATTAAGGAAAAAAGCTTTTAGGAGGGAAGTTTAAGGAAAAATAACTTACATTTAAATGCCCATCAATGCAGCCTTATCAGTGTCCATTTGCAGCCTTGTCCATCATTGCAGCCTTGTCCAGTGTCCATCTGCAGCCTTGCCCAGTGCCTTTGCAGCCTTGCCCAGTGCCTTTGCAGCATTGCTAGTCTATTTGCAGCATTGCCCTGATTTAAAATTGGCGCCGACTGAGCAGAGAGGAGCGATCGGAGCGAAGATACACAAAGCCGAATGTACCCCCCAGCAGTGCAAGAGTGGACTTTTCCCTTTCCTGGAGTTTGGATGTATTCTGGCACCATGGGGTTGACTTACTAAAGGCAAATCCACTCTGCACTACAAGTGCACTTGGAAGTGCAGTCGCTGTAGATCTGGGGGGAAGATCTGAAATGAGGGGAAGCTCTGCTGATTTTATCATCCAATCATGTGCAAGCTAAAATTCAGTTTTTTTATTTTCCTTGCATGTCCCCCTCAGATCTACAGCGACTTTACTTCCAAGTGCACTTGTAGTGCAAAGTGGATTTCTCTTTAATAAATAAACCCCCATTTCCCTTGCTGTTTATGCTCAAATGTTTGACAATGGGGGTTGGTTTACTAAAACTGGAGAGTGCAAAATCTGGTGCAGCTGTGCATGGTAGCCAATCAGCTTCTAGCTTCAGTTTGTTCAATTAAGCTTTGACAATAAAACCTGGAAGCCGATTGGTTTCTATACAGAGTTGCACCAGATTTTGCACCAGTTTTAGTAAATCAACACCACTGCCGGGAATATACAGGGACTTTTCAGGTTCTACATTACCCTGTTTCCCCGAAAATAAGACCTAGCGTGATTGTCGGTGATGGCTGGAATATAAGCCCTACCCCCCCAAATAAGTCCTTATTTTAAGGGTAGGGCTTATTTTCTGGGAAACAGGGTAGGGCTTATTTGGGGGGTAGTGCTTATATTGTAGCCATCACCGACAATCACGCTAGGTCTTATTTTTGGGGAAACAGGGTTATGTAGAACCTGAAAAGTCCCTGTATATTCCCGGCAGTGGTGTTGATTTACTAAAGGTCTTATTTTCAGGAGAAACAGTGTAGAAGTATTCCACATTATCAAAAATAATATTTTTTAATAAGATATATTGTGTGGCGTATATCCATGTGGAGCCTGAAAAGTCCGAGTATATTCCTGGAATATTCAAGATTTTTACCTTCTCTTTCAGTAAACCTGCACTGCAAGGTGCAGAAGGGGATTACAGCACAGAATTGTACAGCTTGGAAGGCAGAACAGGCTGGGACTCATGGGAGGAGAATATGCAGTGTGGCCTCCGTCCTCCGTTATCTTCAGTCCTCCAATGGGGGAAGGTCCTGATGTCTGCTGGGCAGGAGGAAGCAGTGATTGGGTGGCAGTCTCCCTTGCTCCGCCCACCTGTAGAGGATCTTTGTTACACCCCCGCTTACTCTGCCCACCTCTAGAGGAGCTTTGTTACACCCCCGATCAAGCCGCCCAGCCTGAGAGGAGCCTGTGCCCAGGAGAAAGAGAGTTTCTTCTATATGGAAAGGGGTTTGTGCTGCTGCCATAGAATGGAAGCTGCCAATAGCTCCCTGCTTTTGGATTCTTCGGCTGTCTTCCCCCTTGTCTGGGCCCGCCCGCGGCTCCCTCCTGCATGCAATCAGCGGCAGGCAGTGTGGGCTCACTGAATGCCTAGCCAAAGTTCAGATCCCCCCCTGCGCTCAGCATTAGTGCAGGGTGGACTGACACTGTGCAGCTAGTGAGACGGCGGGGGAGGGGAGACATATCATCCAATGAGCAGTCTCGTCACTCTTGGTGCAGTCCGGTGTGAATGATGTGTCCGGGTCTGGAGCAGATGTAAACCTGTACACATCATTCAAAAACCGGACTGTCCGAGAGAAACCCATAAAGGTGACAACCCTAGTCGGCCCTCCCAGGGCCGCAAGGCCTAGTCGCTCCTCTCCCTCTTGGGGTCTGTTCCCCAGCTTAACTCACCCTGAGCACATGTACTCTGGCATTATATACAGTATCCCACAATGCATTGCAGCACTTTCCCTCTGCCAATTGCCAGGGCTGTAACAAAGCCTGTGCACCCACTTGCCAGGTCCATGCTACATAACTAAGCTCCATTTCATGCTGGATAAATGAAATTATTAATGTATCTTAAATAGAAAACTATCTTTAGATTGATTTTTACTCCAACAGCATTGTAATAAAATAAATTTGATAAAAATAAAAAAAAATCTGATTGTAATAAAAAAAAAAAAAAATTGTAGATTTTTAGCCACCCTGGTTGTTGATCAATGCAAGAAGTATTTACTTTTATTCGTATTGCAAAGAATGTAAACATCCCTTGTAATAGGAATAGTGCATGACAAGTCCTCTTCATGGAGAGATGTGGGGGTCTGGAAAGGTGATCATAAAAAATAAATAACCCGTCTCTGCATTTCCAGCCACGTCCTCGGCTTTGTTTACTGCCGCCGGCCCGGACGTGACTGCATAACGTTGTGCCCGGGCCTCCGAGGGTCATAGAGATGACTGGGGACCATCTGGTTACCATAAATCTCTATGGTAAACTTCTAGTGGCGACCGATTCGTTCTCTGGCTCACCAATCGCAGGGGCGAGCCCGGAGAACCACCGGAGAGCGGCGGGACGTCCCCTCCCACCACCTGTAAGAATGATCAAGCTGCTGAACTGCCGCTATGATTGTTCTTACAGTGCACAGAATCGATGGCTGAAAAACATGATATCTGGATGATGCCTGTAGCTGCACCCATTATTCAGATATCCCCACTCAAGTCCATGACATCATATGACGTATCTTGGGCAGGAAGTGGTACTGGTGGTTGAAGAAAAGAAAATTGCATCATCTATGGCTAGTCTCATGTTACTTGATGTTATATCCCAACATGTTTCGCCAACATTGGCTTCTTCAGGGGATTTCTAAGGACCACCCCTTTTCTTAAAGCTCTAGTAAAGATAAGATCCTATACATAATCAATAATTATTTATACTGTTACAGCAATTTAAATATTTGCATATCATGGTTTTTTTCTGTCCATTCCCATATCAAGCTCACCCAGAGAGACATGAAGAAAAATCAGCAAGCAAGTCCCCGTAAATACTATCGTAACAGCATAAATAATTATTGATTATATATACGATCATATCTTTACTAGAGCTTTAAGAAAAGGGGTGGTCCTTAGAAATCCCCTGAAGAAGTCAATGATGGCGAAACATGTTGGGATATAACATCAAGAATTGATCACCTTGTATAGTTGGACACCAGTGACCATTAATGTGATATGAATATGAATATGATATGAATAAACGTTCTATTTTTTATATAAAACGTATTCCTTGTAATTGTGGGCACCGTTATAATCCCAGTCATTCTGTTGCTATTTTCGAGTATAAACCATGGTTGGTTCGGTTTGCTGTGACACGCGTGATAAGCGGTAAGAGATTCTCTAGTGATTGTTGTGTGACTTCAGCACAGTACATAGTTGTGGTTAGTAGTAGATAGTTGTGGTTAGTTGTAGCGTGTGTGTGTACTAGCTGACTAATCATGTGAAGAACCACCTGTATCACGCAGCCCTCATATTCCTCTCCGGCCCCGTGGCTGCTGATACAATCAGCGGAGGGCGCTAATGACATTCCGTGTAAACAGTGACATCATAAAGCGTGTTAGGAAGAGAAACTTTGTACATAAATGTTGCTTACAGCGACCAAAACAGGAGCAATGGCTGAAGCTCTCCTGAAATAATTTCTAAAGCTACAGTCACCACTCTCATTAACAGGGCTGCCCCCCCCCCCCCCCCAAAATAAATAAATAAAAAATCACTCCCACCAAAAGGCCTCCACATCCATTATGTTATATTATGATAATTTAAAATTGTATTTACCAGGAAGTAAGATTTACATGCATCAGCACCTTGCCCATATGTAAAATTATATGACATATCATTATGGTCACTTCCAAGGGGCGGGCTAGGGCAGTATAGAGGCGGGCTAGGGTAGTATAGGTGTAGCACCCTCTACTGTGCTAGAAGGATAGTGTATGTTATTTTTTTTGTGAGAGGAGGTACATTTCCAGGCTTGGCTGGCAGCCAAGCCTGGGTGTGTTTTGATCTGGGTTGGGAGTGCCTCAGAGTAGAGCTGGGTGACTCACAGGCAGCATCACCAGGACCTTCCACGTCTTTCCAGAATGTTCTAGTGTTTTCTGGAAAGGAAGGCGGAGAGGGGAGGTGGCACTATCTGGGGTGTTTTAAGGATCCCTGACTAATCCTGAATCTGGGTTGGCAGGGGGCAGGCCTCCTTACATACCTAGGGTCAGCCCAGCTGGAGGAGGAGTTGTTCGGGTGGAAGCTGGAGATGGAGTGCTAGGCTGTGGGGGAGGGGGGGGGCCTTTGAGGGAGCTCCCCAATCTGGGGGGGGGTGACCTTGGGCCTGGGCTCGGGTGCGGATGGGGGCCCTCTGAGAGCACGCGGAGGTGTCCTGGACAGGAGGCACAGGAGCAAGGAGAGGACAGCGGGAGAAGAGCACTGCCAGGCAAAGTCTCCAGGAAGGAACAACAGGTCGCAGCCAAGAGGACCGGTGAGTGACACACAATGAGGAGTGGACTGGGGAGGCCTGCCGGAGAGGACTGGGAGATTGCGGTCTGGGATGGGTGCAGAACCAGAGGAGTGGACTGTGGGGGCACAGGCAGTAGTGTGAGGCAGCTGCAGCCAGGAGGGCTGGCAGTGCCCGAAGAGGTGGCACTGGGCTCAGCAGCCACGTGGACAGCTAGCACTGGGACAACCTACAATTTTTGCTACACTAATGCCACGTACACACGACTTCCTTTTTCTAGTCCCGTCGTACGTGTTGTACGTCACCGCGTTCTAGATGGTCGGACTTTGGTGTGATCGTGTGTAGGCAAGACAGTTTCGGGAACTCCGTCTGAAAAACCATCAGAGTTTATTCCGACGGAGTTCCGATGGAGTTCCTGAAACTGTCTTGCCTACACACGATCACACCGAAGTCCGACCATCTAGAACGCGGTGACGTAAAACACGTACGACGGGACTAGAAAAGGGAAGTTCCATAGCCAGTAGCCAATAGCTGCCGTCTCGTACTTGCTTCAGAGCATGCGTCGTTTTGGTCAGTCGGAAAAGTCATACAAACGAACGTTTTTCCCGTTAGGAATTGGTTCCGTTGGAAATATTTAAAACATGTTCTATTTCTAGGTCCATCAGATTTTTTTGAAAAAAAAAAAAGTCAGATGAGGCCCCCACACACGATCGGAATATCCGATGAAAAGATTCTGTCTGACTTTTTCTGCCGGAAAGTCCGACTGTGTGTATGTGGCATAAAAGGGGCCCGCGGTCCCTGCCTGCAAAGGGCATTATACCGAAGCCAGTGTCAGGCCTGCAAATCAGTGCTAGCTGGTCCGGGAAGCGCAAGCAAGTGCTGGAGGTGTTGACCACTTCCCGACTGGCGCACGTCGATGTACGTCGGCAGAATGGCACGGACGGGCAAATGGGCGTACAGGTACATCCCTTTAAATTTGCCGTTGTGCCATCGCATGCGTGCTGCCGCCGGTCGGGACCTCCGTGAGTCCGCGATCGTCTCACGGGGAGGAAGAACGGGGAGATGCTAAAATAAACAAGCATCTCCCTGTTCTGCCTAGCAACAGTGACACTGATCTCTGCTCCCTGTGATTGGAGCAGAGATCAGTGATGTGTAAAATACAGCCACGCCCCCCCACAAGTTAGCAACACGCCCCTAGGACACACTTAACCCCTACACTGCCCCCTAGTGGTTAACCCCAGTGTCATTTACACAGGAATCACTGCATTTGTATAGCACTGATTGCTGTATAAATGACAATGGTCCCAAAAATGTGTCAAAAATGTCCGATGTGCCCGCCATAATGTCGCAGTCACAATAAAAATCGCCGCTATTACTAGTAAAAAAGAAAATATATATATTAATAAAAATGCCATAAAACTATCCTCTATTTTGTAAACGCTATAACTTTTGCGCAAACCAATCAATAAATTTAAGCAAAAATATGTAGAAGAATACGTATCGGCCTAAACTGAGGAAAAAAAGTGTTTTTTTTATACATTTTTGGGGGATTTATTATAGCAAAAAGTAAAAAATAATGCATTTTTTCAAAATTGTCGCTTTTTTTTTGTTTATAGCGCAAGAAATAAAAACCGCAGGGGTGATTAAATACCACCAAAAGAAAGCTCTATTTGTGGGTAAAAAAAGGACATCAGTTTTGTTTGGGAACCACGTCGCACGACCGCGCAATTGTCAGTTAAAGCGACACAGTGCCGAATCTTAAAAACTGCTCTGGTCTTTGGTCCGGGGGGCTTAAGTGGTTATGGAGAGATAGTCTGCAAGCAAGTGATGTGCTGCAGAGGAGAGAGGAGGTGTATATACTGCATTTGTATATAGTCCCAAGTCTCTAAATTGTTTCCTAATCAACTGGGCATCTCAAGGTGCCCCCCCCCCCATCCAAATAGGTGGTATATGAGAAATACTCTATAGTCTTGTATTATATAACTGGGGGTCAGTGTCCCCCCCCCCCCCCCCCCAGTATAATGAACTGGTGAACCCGCTCTGGGTCTGCAGCCAGTGGTTGTATCTCATCCATCAGAAGCAGCTGGAATTCATCTCTCACTGACGGGCCTCGAATACCAGATATCAGATTGTCCCCCTGAGTGCCCGATTGCTAATGGCGTCTCCAGCGCGGCTCCACTACATTAATACACATTATAATGGTCAGTCTAGCGTGAGGAAATCCTGCCACTAACACACAACAACAACAACCGTCTTGAATTATAGTGCCTTTTCCTGCCAAACCCACAGCAACATTAGCCCAGGGGGACCGGACTGGCCCAAAACTTTGATTACGCAACCAAACGAGCTCTGCATAACCAGACCCACGATGCGCTGTGCTCTGCACTAATGTGTTCTGCACATACAGCCCAATATATGCTCTGCACATACAGCCCAATATATGCTCTGCACTAAAGTGCTCTGCACATACAGCCCAACATATGCTCTGCACATACTGCCCAACATATGCTCTGCACATACTGCCCAACATATGCTCTGCACATACAGCCCAACATATGCTCTGCACATACAGCTCACATACAGCCCAATATATGCTCTGCACTAATGTGCTCTGCACATGCAGCCCAATATATGCTCTGCACTAATGTGCTCTGCACATGCAGCCCAATATATGCTCTGCACATACATCACAACATATGCTCTGCACATACAGCCCAACATATGCTCTGCACATACAGCCCAACATATGCTCTGCACATACAGCCCAACATATGCTCTGCACATATACAGCCTAAAATATGCTCTACACTAATGTACTCTGCACATACAGCCTAACATATGTTCTGCACATACGGCCCAATATATGCTCTACACATACAGCCCAACATATGCTCTGCACATACAGCCCAACATATGCTCTGCACATACAGCCCAACATATGCTCTGCACATACAGCCCAACATATGCTCTGCACTAATGTACTCTGCACATACAGCCCAACATATGCTCTGCACATACAGCCCAATATATGCTCTACACATACAGCCCAACATATGCTCTGCACATACAGCCCAACATATGCTCTGCACTAATGTGCTCTGCACATACAGCTAAACATATGCTCTGCACATACAGCCCAACATATGCTCTGCAGAACAACAGACCCTCGTTAAGGTGCCATGGGGATCTGTAGGGATAAGGGTGCTATTTGCCAAGCAGAAGGCTTTCTCTTGCTCTTATCTTTATCTCTGTGAATAATTGTGGCTTGTTTTTTTGGTCCGCAGCAGAATCGGATCGCATGGGTGTTCACACCATGCGATCCGATTCCTGTCCGAGTTTTTTTTTTTTGCATTGGTGTCATTTGTGACTGTAATAACTGTTAGGGCAGTTAGGGTTAGCCCCCTTTAGTTCTAAGGTACCCCCCTAACCCCCCCAATAAAGGTTTAACCCCGTGATCACCCCCCGTCGCCAGTCTCACTAAGGCTGGGTTCACATTGCAGCGGTTTATGAGAACGGATGTGATTCGCACCGCACTGCAGTGCAAATCACATCCGATCTCTGTGCGATTCGAGTTCAGCCATACAGATAGTATGGCTGAATTTGCGTCGCACCCGCTGCACCCGCCGCAAACTCGCACGGGACCCTTTTTTTGGTCCGCAGCAGAATCGGATCGCATGGGTGTTCACACCATGCGATCCGATTCCTGTCCGAGTTTGCAGATCGCACTGCGATATGCGAACTGATCTGGGGGTGTCATTAACATTTCACTGACACTCCCAGCAGTTCGCATAGGGCAGTGTGATGCGGGAACCCGCCGCAGATTTGTGGCGTTCCCGCATCGCTCCAGTGTGAACCCAGCCTAATAAGTGATCGTTTTTCTGATCGCTGTATTAGTGTCACAGGTGACGCTAGTTAGGCAGGTAGGTATTTAGGTTCGCCGCAGCTTTTTATAGCGCCAGGGACCCCCATATACTACCGCATAAAGCCCCCTGATTGCCCCCTAGTTAACCCTTTCACCAGTGATCACCATATAACTGTTACAGGTGACGCTGGTTGGTTAGTTATTTTTTTATAGTTTCAGGGCACCCGCCATTATTACCTAATAAAGGTTTAACCCCCTGATCACCCGGCGGGTGATATAAGTTTGAGGGTCATATAAGGTCTGCGTCGCCCCAGGCAGCGTCAGGTTAGTGCCAGTACCGCTAACACCCACGCGCAAAGCATACACCTCCCTTAGTAATATAGTATCTGATCAGATCTATATTAGCGTCGCCAGCAGTTTAGGTTTCCCAAAACGCATTGTTAGCGGGATCAGCCCAGATACCTGCTAGCACCTGCGTTTAGCCCCTCCGCCAAGCCCAGCCAAGTGCAGTATCGATCGATCACTGTCACTTACAAAACACAACACACATAACTGCAGCGTTCGCAGAGTCAGGCCTGATCCCTGCGATCGCTAACAGTTTTTTGGTAGCGTTTTGATACAGTCGCTGACAGCCTAGGTGCTTTTTTACCTGTGAGTCTCACTAGTGTACCCCTAAATTTAGGGGTGTCTACTTTCCAAAATGGGGTCATTTGGGGGGGGGGGGTTTGTGCCATCTTGGCATTTTATGGCCTTCAAAACTGCGATAGGTAGTGAGGAGTAAAATCAAAAATTTACACCCTTAGAAATCCTGAAGGCAGTGCTTGGTTACGGGGCCCCGTACGCGGCTAGGCTCCCAAAAAATCCCACACATGTGGTATCCCCGTACTCAGGAGAAGCAGCAGAATTTATTTTGGGGTGTAATTTCACATATGCCCATAGCATGTGTGAGCAATATATCATTTAGTGACAACTTTGTGAAAAAAAAAAAAAAAAAGTTTGTAATATTCCCGCAACTTGTGGCAAAATATAAAATATTCCATGGACTCAACATGCCTCTCAGCAAATAGCTTGGGATGTCTACTTTCTAAAATGGGGTCATTTGTGGGGGTTTTGTGCCATCTTGGCATTTTATGGCCTTCAAAACTGTAATAGGTGGTGAGGAGTGAAGTCAAAAATTTACGCCCTTAGAAAGCCTGAAGGCGGTGCTTGGGTTTCGGGGCCCCGTACGCGGCTAGGCTTCCAAAAAGTCGACCACATGTGGTATCCCCGTACTCAGGAGAAGCAGCAGAATGTATTTTGGGGTACAGTTCCACATATAACCATGGCATGTGTGAGCAATATATCATTTAGTGACAACTTTGTGTAAAAAAAAAAAAAAAAAATTTTTTTTTGTCATTATTCAATCGCTTGAGGCAAAAAAATAAAATATTCAATGGGCTCAACATGCCTCTTATCAATTTCCTTAGGGTGTCTACTTTCCAAAATGGGGTCATTTGGGGGGGTTTTGTACTGCCCTGCCATTTTAGCACCTCAATAAATGAGATAGGCAGTCATAAACTAAAAGCTGCGTAAATTCCAGAAAACGTACCTTAGTTTGTAGATGTGACAACTTTTGCACAAACCAATAAATATACAGTTATTGACTTTTTTTTTACCAAAGACATGTGGCTGAATACATTTTGGCCTAAATGTATGACTAAAATTGAGTTTATTGGATTTTTCTAATAACAAAAAGTAGAAAATATCATTTTTTTTCAAAACTTTTTACGTTTATATCGCAAAAAATAAAAATCGCAGAGTCAGTCAAATACCTTTAAAAGAAAGCTCTATTTGTGGGAAAAAAAGGACGCAAATTTTGTTTGGGTACAACATTGCATGACCGCGCAATTACCAGTTAAAGCAGCGCAGTGCCAAATTGTAAAAAGACCTCTGGTCATTTACCAGCAAAATGGTCCGGTCTGAAAGTGGTTAATTTGTAAAAAATGTTGAAAACCATTTATCATTTTCCTTACACTTCACAATTATGAGCCACTTTGTGTTGGTCTATCACATAAAATCCAAATAAAAAAAATGTACGTTTTTGGTTGTAACATGACAAAATGTGAAAAATTTCAAGGGGTGTGAATACTTTTTCAAGGCACTGTATATGTACACTCTCCGGCCACTTTATTAGGTACACCTGTTCAATTGCGTGGTAACACAGATTGCTAATCAGCCAATTACATGGCAGCAACTCATGCATTTAGGCATCTAGACATGGTGAAGAGGACTTGCTGAAGTTCAAACCGAACATCAGAATGGGGAAGAAAGGGCATTTAAGTGACTTTGAATGTGGCATGGTTGTTGGTGCCAGATGGGCTGCTCTCAGTATTTCAAAAACTGCTGATCCACTGGGTTTTTCATGCACAACCATCTCTCAGGGTTTACAGAGAATGGTCCGAAAAAAAGAAAATACCCAGTGAGCGGTAGTTGTGTGGAGGAAATGCCTTGTTGCTGTCAGAGGTCAGAGGAGAATGGGCAAACTGGTTCCAGATGATAGAACGGCGACAGTAACTCAAATAACCACTCGTTACAGCCAAGGTTTGCAGAATACCATCTCTGAACTCACAACACATCGAACCTTGAAGCAAATAGGCTACAACAGCAGAAGACCACACCGTGTGCCACTCCTGTCAGATAAGAACAGGAAACTGATGGGGTCAGAATTTGGTGTAAACAACATGAAAGCATGGATCCATCCTGCCTTGTATCAATGGTCCAGGCTGGTGTTGGTGGTGTAATGGTGTGTGTGTGGGGGGGGGGGGGGTATATTTTCTCGGCACACTTTGGACCCCTTAGTACCAATTGAGCATCATTTACACCCCACGCCCTACCTGAGTATTGTTGCTGACCATGTCCATCCCTTTATGACTACAGTGTCCCCATCTTCTGATGGCTCCTTCCAGCAGGATAATGCACCATGTCACAAAGCTCCAATCATCTCACCACCGGACAATGAGGTCCCTGTCCTCCAATGGTCTCCACACTCACCACATCTCAATCTAATAGCGCACCTTTGGGATGTGTTGGAACAGGAGATTGGCATCATGGGTGTGTTCTTCCGACAAATCTGTAGGAACTGCGAGATGCTATCATGTCGCTATGGACCAAAATCTCTGAGGAACGTTTCCAACGCCTTGTTGAATCTATGCCACGAAGGATGAAGGCAGTTCTGAAGGCAAAAGTGGCTGGTGAGTGTATATACAGTATATATCTATATCTATAGAGTGATAAATTTACCAGATATGCCTCGCAAACCTGAATCAAGAACATTCTGCATCATACTGAACATGCATCACATAAACACTCGTCTTGCATGTGTGTGAGCGGTTTATGAAGAATGGGCTTATAGCACGGATTGTGGAGATGACATTATCATTGTTTTTTTGTGCACCCTGCTGATACACTGAGTTGTAGGGCTTATGGAAAACAACAGTCCGGAAGGTGTACAATCACTGGGTGAGGGCAAAAGACACCCCATCGATATGTGGGTGGTGACCCTAGCTGGATGAAAATGTGAGGCATGAGGTGGCTTAGGAAATGGTAACTCACCGACAAGGTAGACGGAGAGTGGTATGGTAGCACATTGGAATGGTGGACAGAAGGTGATATGGTAACTCATTGGGATGGTAGACAAAGGGCGGGGTTGTTAGCATACTAGGATGGGAGATGAAGATAGGATGGCAAAACACTGGGATGGTAGACAAAGGGTGGCATGTACACCCACTGGGATGGTTGTTGGGAGGGTGGGATGATAATCTACTGGGGAGGTAGATTGAGGGTGGGGTGGTAACTCACTGTGATGGTAGATGAAGGCTGGTATGGCAACCCTTTTGTGATGGTAGACAGAGGGTGGGATATTATCTTAGTGGGATGGTAGTTAGAGGGTGGGATGGTAACCCACTGTGCTGGTGGACAGACGGTGCAATGGTAACCCACTGAGAAGGTAGACTGAGAGTGCGATGGTAAACGACTGGGATGGTACACTGAAGGTGGGATGGGTTTGTAGCTCACTGTCATGGTAGACGGAGGATGAAGTGGTAAACCAGTGTGATGGTAGAGGGAGGGTGGGATGGTAGACATTGGGTGGGATGACAACCCTCTGTGACGGAGAATGGAGAATGCAATTGTAACCCACTGTGATGAAAGGTAAAAAGTGCAGCGCTAAAACCTTGAAGTGAACAAAGATCATTGGATGAGTCTCACAATGGTTAGTAAAAACAACATGGGACTCTAGTGAGATAGAAACACAGTGATTTTGTATGAATAAATCAAAAGAAAAACAAATGAATTAAATAAACATAATGTCCATAGGTGAAGTGGAATATGTGGTGAAACTGAATGGCCCTTAAAAGGGACAAACGCCAAGTGTTCATAACATCATTAGGACATCAAGATTAGTGAATAGGTGATGAGGCAATATGTGAAAGTGAGTAATCCGCCACCGATATGATGAAGGCTTACCAGATGGTTTGAACTCAAAAGGACATCCTAAAGTTGAAGACATCGGATCTGGAGATCTTTGACACGTAAGCCAAATCCTCATACAGTCATTGAGGTAATAATCTCCATAGAAGGTATTTCCATACAGACAAATGGATGTTTTTTTCCATATATTCACATGTATATCAAAGAAAGGAGAAAAAAAAGGAAGGGCATATAGCGCGATTCCGTATAAAAAAAATTGAAATTTAATGAGGTTAAAAAACTCACACTTGAGAAGAGTCTTCTACATAGACATCATCTGGGGTAACCTACTGTGATTGTAGACTGAGGGTTGGGTGACAACAATCTGGGATGGTAGATGGATGGATAAACAGTTACCCATTGGGATAGTAGACAAAGGGTGGGATGGTAGATGAATGGAGGAATGATTATACAACCAGATGGTGGATAAAAGGTATGATGACCACACTGGGATGGTAGATGTAAGTTGGTACAGTAACCCACTGGGACTCAATGCTGCCTCTTCAGCTCCAGATGACAGTCAGACAATCTCCAAACTGATGTTCAGGTCTCAGACAGACCCCATCAGGATATTTTTCCAACTATATTCAATTAGCAACCCTGAGGAAGGGGGAGTCGTATGTCCCCCCAAAAGCATTGGCTTTATTCTATTATCTGTATTCTCAATGAAGCGTTTTTTATTCACACCAACTGTACATCGGGCGCTCCTTTACATTCACCTCTTTCGATCACTGCGGGAACGACCACCAGGCCGCATCCTGAGGTGTGGTCAACAGCCCACAACAGGGCTTACCATCTCCTTAAAAAAGCAGAGCATTCATTTTCTGGAAGGAAACCTTTCCTATCTGCACTTTTTACCTTTTACCCACAACCAATGACTAATCAAGTCAGTCCAGCGCGATCTCAACCCATAAACAGGTAAATGGAGGATGGGATTGTTATCCATTGTGATGGTAGAATGGATGTTATAGTAGGATGGTAGAGAGAGGGTGGGATGGTAGATGAACGGCGGAATGGTTACCCAATGGGATGGTAGATGAAGATGGGATGGCAACATATTGGGATAGTAGATGGAACAGTAACCTCTGGGATAGAAGACGAAGGGTGGGGTGGTAGATGAATGGAGGAATGATTACCCAACGGGATGGTAGATGAAGGTATGATGGCAACACACTGGGATGGTAGATGGAAGTTGGGACAGTAACCTACTGGGATAGTAGACAGAGAGTGGGATAGTAACGCACTGTGAAGGTAGATGGATGGTGGGATGGTAACCTGGTGTGATGGTGGACTAAGGGTATTGGGTAGACTGATCAGGATCCTTGTGAAGTTACTGGTTAAAGATGGCTCAACATACTGAACAATATTGATATTTTTCTAGTCACTAAATGCTCTTTGTTGAGGTATAGTGTGGGCCCAGTCCAAAGACTCTTCTTATTCATAGCCATTTTAAAAACTTCTCTTTTTCCTTGAGCATTGGTTATTACAAATGACAATTGTGACAACATTAAGTTCTGTGACAACCGTGACTTGCACTCACTCCTGATGTTTTCTCCAGTAGCAATTTGCTATAGAATCGATATTATTGCACCAAACTTAAGAATGTATTGAATCTCTAATGCCGTGTACACAAGACCGGACTTTTGACGGACTAGGTCTGACGGAACAAATCCGCCAGACAATTCCATCGTGTGTGGGCTTCATCGGACCTTTGCTGTCTAAAAATCAGACGGACTTTAGATTTAAAACATGTTTCAAATCTTTCTGACGGGTTTGAGTCCGGTGGAAAAATCCGTTCATCTGTATGCTAGTCCGACGGACGAAAACCGACGCTAGGGCAGCTATTAGCCAATGGCTATGAACTTCCTTATTCTAGTCCGGTTGTACATCATCGCGTTCGAATCTGTCGGACTTTGGTGTGTTTGGCCAAGTCCGTTTGTTCGGAAAATCCGTTGGAACTCCGCCGAAAGTCCTTCGGTCCATCGAAAAGTCCTCTTGTGTATGCGGCATTAGACCAGTGATTGTTACCTATCAGGTATCGGGTGCTTTAACCCTTGAAGTCACCAAGGGGTCTTACAAAATATTCAGTATATACAAGGCTGCGGAAGACTAAGGCTGACTGTGGACTTAATATAAGAAAGATTCAGAGACTGTGGACATGCTACACGTGTGGTTGAATACTATACACTTGCTATAGGAGTCAAAGACTGGGGACTTGCTGCATGTGAATGCTAGAAGTAACTACACCCCCTTTACAAATCATGGGTTCCACTGCTGATTCCGAAGGTTCAAGGGTCACAATGCAAGCACCAAAGGACCACATAGTGGGCACCAGGACCATAGGAAATTGATGGTTAAGTGATGGTTAAATACAAAAATCCTGCCAGGCCTGCAGGAGGTAGTAAGAATGTACTAACCTCACCACCAATCAGTATTATTGTGTAGTCCAAGTGCATAACAACTTCATAATCTCTGTAGCAAGTCCAAATAAACCATAGGAGATCTAAGCACCTACAAATCTCAAGAAGGCTATCTCTTCTAGGCAAATGCCAGAATTGTCAATCTTTACTTGGCAGCCCCCTTGCAAAGATTGCTCAAAAGTTCCTCCAATTGCCTAATCAGCTGAAGTAGCTAGCATTCTTCCAGCCAACAAATGTCCTTTCTAAGTACGGTAAAAGAGCATATGGCAGCAAATAGGCAGCACGGCACCCATTAATGTTCTTATGTGCTTCTTTGTGGTAAGGAGATCTTATGTACAGAAACTGTAATCCACGCTGGGACTTCCAGTTCAGCGGGAAACCACAGGTTGCAAAAGACTGTGGTAGGGTGACAATGGCCATTGTCCCTGATGTCTGCCCTTTATTGGAGCCTGGAGATCTGGCAATCCATCAAACAATTTTCCACATTCAAAGCTGCAGTGTTGAGTTTTTCTTTTGATAAGTGTAGGGCAGATAACAGCACTGAGAACGCCGTCGGTCAGGCGGCGCAAACTTCAAATTGCTGGTGGACAAACTGCTTGGGAGCGGAGCGCTGTGTGTCCCGGATAAGGATCTTGGCTTACGCAGAAGGGAAATATTGCTGGACGCGGTTGTACTTATTTATGCGAGACTGCATTTTCCATGCTGAACTTCCTGTGAAAATAAACACAAATTCAGTTTATCCCTGGGACATCTCCGAGCCTGAAAAATAACAACTAACGTTGGCATCGAGAGTTTAACTACTTTCAACGAGGAAGCTCTCAGCTAAATATTGTAATATCCTGTTCACAGCTCAGGCCAGATTCGGATCTTCTCTTCAAGTCATTCAACGATTGCCTGCTGCCAAAGTCTTTTCCCATTGACCAATTGCCATGAAGTTGAAGTTGGCTCTTGGCCTTCACGTGGACATTGTAAACATGGCTGTGGCCTCTGTAGGTATACATTAAATATGAAATAAGTATGATGTACCATCATCCAGTTTGAGGAGAAAAAAAAGGGGGGACTGGGAGATTATTATTATTATCATTATTATTATAATACACGATTTATATAGCGCCAACAGTTTACGCAGCGCTTTACAATGTATGGGGGGGGGGGGGGGCAACACAATTACAGTACAGTTCAATACAAAAGGTACAGGAGGGCCTGGCTCATAGAGCTTACATTCTAAAGGGAGGGGGTGGTGGTACAAAAGGTAATAGCTGCAGAGAATGATTTGATGGGGGTGGCTCGGGGACACTTGTTAGGTGGGTGTGGGATAGGCTTCCCTAAATAAATGAGATTTCAGGGATCTCCTAAAGGTGGACAGGGTAGGGGCTTGTCGGACAGACTGGGGCAGGGAGTTCCAGAGGATGGGAGAGGCTCTGGAGAAGTCTTGAAGGTGAGCATGGCAGGAGGTAACAAGGGAGCTAGAAAGCAGGAGGTCCTGGGAGGAGCGGAGGGGACGAGCGCAGGGGAGATCGGAACTCACCTGATCGCCCAGAAAGAAACATTAATAGCACATGACTGGACTTTTCGACGGACTAGGTCCGACGGTCTTCCCGACTTACTTTTGGCAGAGGTCCGACGGATTTTCTGAACGAAACAGACTTGACCGGACTTAGTCCTTTGGAAAGCCCATTTGTTTTAAACGTGATGACGTAAACGGGACTAAACAAGGAAGTTCAATAGCCAGTAGCCAATAGCTGCCCTTGCGTCGTATTTTGGTCCGTCGGACTAGCACACAGACGAACGGTTTTCCCGATTTTTAGTCCGTCGGAAATTGAGTCTGTCGGATAGATTTGAAACATGTTTTATTTCTAGGTCCGTCTGACTTTTGGGGAAAAAAAAAGTCTGCTGGAGCCCACACACGATCGAATTGTCCAACGGATTCCAGTCCGCCGGGCCAAGTCTGCCGGAAAGTCCGATCGTGTGTACACGGCATAAGAAGGACTATCTCGGTACCAACTTAAACAGCATATTCTCAGGGTTTAAAGTTAATAATATACAATTTGTTATTGCTACAAAGATTATATAAAACACAATCTCATAATACATCATAAAAGGTACATGGTAACAATCCATGTATATCACCAACATTAATGTCCCCTGTTAGGGAGGATCGAAATATGGTGGATGCCCACGAATATCTTTGTTCTCAACATGTTTTGCAGAATTTCTACCGCTTCATCAGGAGAATATCTGCAATTAATCATTGGAATATTAAACACCAGGTATCATGATATATGCCATCAACCTCCAGATAGCCTATTCAGTGGAGGTTCTATGCTCTCTTGAGAGTCATTCGAGTCTAGGAATTTCGGTTGGAGCGTCACTGTCGAGGAATGGAATTACCCCGTTTGGAGCAACCTGCTTCCTGTCAACTTTTAACCCTGAGGCATTCGGCCTACACAAGCCTGACTGACCCACTACCGCTGGTAAGTGGGTCCACCATATCCGGTAAGAGGACCCATCTATACTCTTTTGATAGAGGATTTCCTTGTTTCTGCAGCTTCACAGCTAATCACATATTGTTTGCACTGCCGCTAATTTCATTGAGGAGCCACAAGCCATGTACCAGATGGACACGTCTTTTCCAGCAGTTTCCTTTATGTTTATTTGAACTTGCACATTTTCCCCATCAGTGAATTTTGGACTTTAATGCACGTTCACTTATATTTGCTTATGTTCACATACCTTCATTATTTCAGTTCATTGCTGTTATATTACTTACCACTTTGAGTGCTACACTTGTTTGGACTTTGTTTCAGTGTTAGCAGTTTATTTGTTACATTTTGGATTAGCGCAGTAATTTCCCCAATTTTTCTATGTCATAATATTACAGTATATGAAAAAAAAAAATTAACAAATAAAAAAGGCGGAGGAGAGAGCGATGTTGCTTACCCGAAACCCAAGACTGGCCGGAGTCAAAGGGCCTCCAGAGTTCCCCCGTGGTAGTCTCGTACATTAATTCTAATTATATAGTATCAGGCCATAACATCAACCACCAGTAGGTGTAAAGCAGCTGGCCATTGCTGGGCTCGGGCATCTTATCTCTCCTCCTCCGTGTCCTTATCCTGGATGGCTGCGTTTTGCCTTGGACACAAGCCCACATCATTGAGAGTGCTCTACCGGGTGCTTCAGAGAAAAGGTTCCTATGTGGTATTCCGGCATTCTAAACTGCAGTAATCGATGTTCTGGTCATCATGACATTTTCCTGTCCCCAAAACCACCTCCCAATCAAAAGCCCTTGTGATGTGATCTTCAAATTCAAAGGAGAAGTAGAGTCAAAGCTTGTCTGCAGGGTCGCGGGGAGCACCGGCCCTCCTGTACAGGGACCCAGGCCCCATAAGTTCAACAAGAGGGCCTAGAACAGAAGGAGTGGACGTAATTACTGGGACCAATCCTCCTGTGGCCCACCCTGTGTTTACAAAGCTTCAGTTTGTGAATGAACAGGGCGCGTATATGTACAGCGTGCGTTCTGTTCAGTCACTTTGCATCTGAGGCTGCAGAGAAAGGATTGAGGGATCTGTGTCCTCAATCTCTTTCTCAAATGTGAGACACGGGGGGGCATCTATTTAGACCCCTGATATTTCACCAACCTCCACAGTGCTGTTCAGAAAATGTAAAAAAGTTAAATTGTAAAAAATAATAATAAAAAAACATAATTAAGAGCCCATTCTCACAGGTATTCTGGTTGCATGAATGAATGATTTGTTCATGCAGCTTCAGCCATTTGTTAGGCTTTGTTCAGCTAGGATGTAAAGGGCCCCTTGTTCTCTCACAGCAGCCCTGCTTGCAGTGGCGGCCGCTTATTAGGGGCGTTTGGGCACCGCCCCTCCTAATCCATGCCTCTGGCCCCTAATATACATGCAGGGTGCCGAACGCATGGATTTCAATGGATTTATTTTTTATTTTTAGAAGCACATGATAAGAGACTGAGGCTCTACTTGGCTTCAAAAAAGGGTGGGCTATAGGCGCAGAGCGCTGCGCCCTGAGCCCACCCTGTTGTGTGACATTGGTGAATTAATTTGCACTATTGTCTTCCTGCTTCTCCTCCCGGCCAATCAGGAAGCAGGTTCTGAGACCCCATTGGCCGGGAGTCCGAAGACCCGATTGGCCCGGGAGGAGAAGCGACAACTGGGACACGGAGGAGATGGAGGGGGGAGGCCGAGCTCTAGTGACAAGAGGTGCGGTGGGGGGAGGCTGTCTGTGGTCACGTCTGTCTGCTGTCCCTCCCAACTGATGGAGTATCAGCCTCCACTGCCTGCTCATGTGGCCCTATTTCTCTTGTAGGCCACAGGTGTGCACTTCGATCTGCACTCCTGACAGGCTAAAGGCCGCTGTCGAATGAAGTCACAGAGCTTGTTCAGGCTCTGTAAAGATCATGGCTTTAATGTTGGGATCCTCTGGATGCCTGACCGGCAGCTGGCGTAGCCTCTCAGAGCACTGGAAGGGCAGAGCAGAGAGCCTCCGATTGAGTCACTGGCTCTCTGCTCACTGAAGACCAAGAACTGAGCGATCAGCAGTCTTTGATCACTCAGTCTTATGCACATGAACAGACTTTCCAGCAGAAAAGGTCTGATGGTCTTCCCAACGGTCTTTTTCCGACCGAACGAACTTGCCCACACACGAATGGACCAAAGTCCGTTCGTTTTGAACGTGATGACGTACGATGGGACTAGAAAAGGAAGTTCAATAGCCAGTAACCAATAGCTGCCCTTGCGTCATATTTGGTCCATCGGATCAAGCATACAGACGAACGGTTTTCCCGATAGAAATTGATTCCGTCGGACAGATTTGAAACATGTTCTATTTCTAGGTCCGTCTGAATGTTTTAAGAAAAAAGTCCAATGAAGCCCCACACACAATAGTAATATCTAACGGAATGATTCCGTCTGACCTTTACTGCCGGAAAGTCCGGTCGTATGTACACGGCATTAGAAGCAGCCGGACAACAGATACAGCATCCAACCGATGCTGCAACCACCTACGTAATTACTCATTTTTTATTTATTTTTTTCAGAATCCCTTATTTACCTTTTAAATTTAACAAATAAAAGGGATTAGCGAACATCAATTTAAACTTTCAATATCCATTTTCGCGAGAAACATAGTACCCTAGTGACACCGTCCACTGCCCTAGTGACACCGTCCACTGCCCTAGTGACACCGTCCACTGCCCTAGTGACACCGTCCACTTCCCTACTGACACCGTCTACTGCCCTACTGACACCATCCTCTGCCCTACTGACACCGCCCACTGCCCTAGTGACACCGTCCACTGCCCTAGTGACACCGCCCACTGCCCTACTGACACGACCACTGCCCTACTGACACTGCCCACTGCCCTACTGACACCATCCACTGCCCTACTGACACAGTCCTCTGCCCTACTGACACCGTCCTCTGCCCTACTGACACTGTCCATGGCCTTACTGACACGTCCACTGCCGTACTGACAACGTCCACTGCTGTACTGACATCGTCCTCTGCCCTACTGACACCATGCTCTGCCCTACTGACACGGTCCACTGCCCTACTGACACCATCCACTGCCCTACTGACACCGTCTACTGCCCTACCGATACTGTCCTCTGCCCTACTGACACTATCCATGGCCCTACCGTCACCGTCTACTGCACTACTGATACCGTCCACTGCCCTACTGACACTATCCTCTGCCCTACCGACGCCGCCCACTGCCCCACTGACACCGTCCACTGCCCCGATTGGCCAGGGCGGAGAGGGGAGGGGGTAGAGTTAATATAGGAATTGGGCCCCTCCTCCCTGGCACCAGAGTGTTGAAGGAAAGTTCCCGCCCACCTTCCCTAAAATTTATTTTTTTGTTTTATTTTTCAGGCCTGTGGTTTGTGTGTTTTGTGTTCTTTTCATTGCAGGACAGGAAGCGGGTGGATGTAATGGCAGTGGCTGGTGTTGGTCTTTGCGGGTGAAGAAAGATATTGTGGAAGGAAGAGTTCAGGACCTGTTGGTGGAATGGGTCCTGATGGTGGTATTCTGACACCGTCCTGACACCGTCCTGACACCGTCCACTGCCCTACTGACACCGTCCACTGCCCTACTGACACCGTCCACTGCCCTACTGACACCATCCACTGCTCTACTGACACCATCCACTGCCCTACTGACACCATCCACTGCTCTACTGACACCGTCCACTGCTCTACTGACACCATCCACCAACCTACTGACACCATCCACTGCTCTACTGACACCATCCACTGCTCTACTGACACCATCCACTGCTCTACTGACACCGTCCACTGCTCTACTGAAACCATCCACTGCTCTACTGACACCGTCCACTGCCCTACTGACACCGTCCACTGCTCTACTGATACCGTCCACTGCTCTACTGACACCATCCACTGCTCTACTGACACCGTCCACTGCCCTACTGACACCGTCCACTGCTCTACTGACACCGTCCACTGCCCTACTGACACCGTCTACTGCCCTACCGACACCATCCTCTGCCCTACCGACACCATCCACTGCTCTACTGACACCATCCACTGCCCTACTGACACCATCCACTGCCCTACTGACACCGCCCACTACTCTACTGACACCGTCCACTGCTCTACTGACACTATCCACCACCCTACTGACACCGTCCACTGCTCTACTGACACCATCCACTGCTCTACTGACACTGTCCACTGCTCTACTGACACCGTCCACTGCTCTACTGACATCATCCACTGCTCTACTGACACTGTCCACTGCCCTACTGACACCGTCCACTGCTCTACTGACACCGTCCTCTGCTCTACTGACACCATCCACTGCTCTACTGGCACCATCCACTGCCCTACTGACACCATCCACTGCCCTACTGACACCGTCCACTGCTTTACTGACACCATCCACTGCCCTACTGACACCTTTCACTGCTCTACTGACACCATCCACTGCCCTACTGACACCATCCACTGCCCTACTGACACCATCCACTGCCCTACTGACACCATCCTCTGCCCTACCGACACCGCCCACTGCCCCACTGACACCGTCCACTGCCCTGATTGGCCAGGGCGGAGAGGGGAGGGGGTAGAGTTAATATAGGAATTGGGCCCCTCCTCCCTGGCACCAGAGTGTTGAAGGAAAGTTCCTGTCCACTTTCCCTAAAATTTCTTTTTTTTGTTTTATTTTTCAGGCCTGTGGTTTGTGTGTTTTGTGTTCTTTTCATTGCAGGACAGGAAGCGGGTGGATGTAATGGCAGTGGCTGGTGTTGGTCTTTGCGGGTGAAGAAAGATATTGCGGAAGGAAGAGTTCAGGACCTATTGGTGGAATGGGTCCTGATGGTGGTATTCTGACACCGTCCTGACACCGTCCACTGCCCTACTGACACCGTCCACTGCTCTACTGACACCGTCCACTGCTCTACTGACACTATCCACCACCCTACTGACACCGTCCACTGCTCTACTGACACCGTCCACTGCCCTACTGACACCGTCCACCGCTCTACTGACACCATCCACCGCCCTACTGACACCGTCCACTGCCCTACTGACACCGTCCACTGCTCTACTGACACTGTCTACTGCTCTACTGATACCGTCCACTGCCCTACTGACACCGTCCACTGCTCTACTGACACCGTCCACTGCCCTACTGACACCGTCCACTGCTCTACTGACACGTCCACTGCCCCACTGACACCGTCCACTGCCCTACTGACACCGTCCACTGCTCTACTGACACCGTCCACTGCTCTACTGACACCGTCCACTTCCCTACTGACACCGTCCACTGCTCTACTGACACCGTCCACTGCCCTACTGACTGACACTGTCCACGTTTAAGCAAGGCTAAGTTTATATTTTTACAGTGTCATTTTTATATTTTTTTTTAAATTGTCCTTACTATTTAGATAGGCCTTGCTAGTTAAACTCTTAACAAAAAAAAAAACTAAAAATAATCTGATCACCAGTGATCTTTGATCTCATTAATTTTGTTCAAGTAGATCTCTACCTCTCAAAGGTTGCCTGCCCCTACCTTAAAGCTTTGCTTACAGTGCAGTTCCCCTCATGTCATGTACAGAGTTCTGGAGCTTCTGAGCACATTGTGCCGCAGTTTCGAGCGAAATCGGTCTGCAGGCCAACTTCCCACAGCTCCGGCCTGGCCTCCGACCAAACACTGAACACCATGAGAGGATTTGCAGAAGGCTTTTTTTTTTTTGTCCTGTATAATCCCATTCCAAACCCTGGGAGGGCTCCAACGCTGCCCAGTGGAAGGACAGGCCTGAAGGCGAGGGAAGGCCAGATGAAAGTAAACGTCCACATATGTCTTTCCTCTCCCTGGACCTTAACAGCAGTAATTGGAGACACCTGCTCTAAATATGCATGAACTCGGCTGGCAGCCCAACAAGAGCAAAATAAAGAAACATTTCTAGTAAAAGGAGTGAAGCCCAAAAAACGTACACAAGGTTTCACTTTCAGAAAGCGCTGAGATTAATTACAGGACTTTTGTTCCACCTACACAAGGTTCTTCTCGAGAAAAACCAAGTTCACTTTTCATGAAATTAACCAAAAAGAGGAAACAGTTATGATTCAACGTTGGACGCCTGGAATAGCACAGCTTCCAAACCTTCTGAAGTCTATTCCTAGAAGGTCCAAACTTATACTGGTCCTTTTTTTTGTAAATGGACATGGTGACTCAAAAAGTACCGGGTGTTTGGCCCCAAGATCATTGTGAGTTTTACTAAAATCCCTCAGCTATCACCGTAACTCTTTTTTCTCCACGGTTAACACTTAATATCCTCTAACTTCGACTCTTAACTTGCTCCCTAACACAGAAACATACGTTGCACCCTCTAGTGTGCTAAAAGTTTAAATAGATTTTTTTTGTTTAGTGTGGGTAAATTTGTTCAGGCATGGCTGTCTGTGTTTTTTCCTGGGTTGGGTAGAGATCCAGGTAGGGCTGGATGACTAACAGTCAGCATCACTGAGACCTCCCCCCTATTTCTGGAATGTACTGGAACCTTCTAGAAGGATGGGAGGGGAAGTAAGGGGAAGCTGCCTGGAGTATTCTGAAGGCCCTTACCAATCCCCAACCTGGCAGGGGGAAGACCCCCCCCCCCCAAATACTCTGGGTCAGCCCAGTAGGGGGTGTCGAGTTTGGGTAGAAGCTGGAGATGGAGTGTTAGGCTGTTGTGGCCTTTGAGGGAGCTTCCCAGTCTGGGGGGGAACTTTGGGCCTGGGCTCGGGTGTGGATAGGACCCTCTTTAAGAAACATGGAGGTGTCCTGGCCAGGAGGCACGGGAATGGGAGAACACTGCCAGGCAAGTCTCCAGGAGGAACAGGAACAGCCAAGAGGGCTGTTGAGCAGGGCTGGACTGGGACAAAAATTTGGCCCACTTTAATTTTGCAAACACACACAAAAACAGTATATAAACTATATGCAATTGCGCAAAAAAATAAATTATTAATCAATTACCGTGACCAGTGACAATAAATTATTAATCAGTTATCGTGACCAGTGACATTAATTTATCAATCAATTACCGTGGACAGTGACAATAAATTATTCATCAATTACCGTGACCAGTGGCAGTAAATTATTAATCAATTATCATGGACAGTGACATTAAATTATCATTTACCGTTGACAGTGACAATAAATTATCAATTACCGTGACAATAAATTATCAATTACCGTGACCAGTGACAATAAATTATTAATAAATTACCGTGGACAGTGACAATAAATTATCAATCAATTACCATGACCAGTGACAATAAATTATCAATTACCGTGGACAGTGACAATAAATTATTAATCAATTACCGTGGACAGTGGCAATACATTTACCCGTACCCCCTCCCCCCACCATGCTGCATATTACAGATATCACAGACATGCCATGCAGCCTGCATCCAGTATAGTATTTGATTATCTTACTTACTTGCATGACACTGGTGAGGTGATGGACGTTTGTCCCTGGACCCTGACCCTGTCTGTGCTGCTGTCCGGAGTGGAGTCCTGGAGCAATGTTCTGGTTCCTCCTCGGCGGCGCTTTCTCTCCAGTCCCAGGCTAGGCAGCTAAGCTTGGGCAGCAGCTGCTACGCTCTGACTCCTCCCATATCACCAGGCCGCCTCCGCTCTCCGGACGCGTGTGACGTCACGGATCTGGGACAAGGAGGCTGCCAGTAAGGTTAGTGAGTGGCAGCGTCATGAGGGGGTGGAACTTGTGTGGCGGACCGGCCTAGGTGCTGTAGCGGAGCCGCGGCTGTGGCCGCCGCCGGCGTTAAAAAAAAAAAACACACACTATAGATCAACCTGACAACCGGCCCAGCGGCCCACTGAGCCAATCGGCCCACCGGGAATCTCTCGGTAGTCCCGATGGCCAGTACAGGCCTGCTGTTGAGTGACAGAGGACTGGGAGGCACGCCTGAGAGGACTGGGATGGAGCAGAAAAGCCCGGAGTAAAATGAATAAAATGAGTTAGGCAAAGGGCTGACATGACAGTATTAACGGGATAGTGGATAGGTGGATAGAAGGGCTTCCAGGATTGGCCAGGGCAGAAAGGGGAGGGGGTAGAGTTAATATAGGAATCGAGCGCCTCCTCCCTGGCACCAGTGTGTTGAAGGAAAGTTCCCACCCTCCCTAAAATGTGGTCCTTTGGTTTTTGTTTTCAGGCCTGTGGCGTGTGTGTTTTGTGTTCTTTTCATTGCAGGACTGGAGCGGTTGGATGTCGTGGCAAAGGCTGGTGTTGGTCTTTGCGGGTGAAGGAAGATATTGCGGAAGGAAGAGTTCAGGACCTGTTGGTGGAATGGGTCCTGATGGTGGTATTCCAGTTCCAACGGAGGTTAGCTAGAAATTGGTAATTTGGTGCACTGCGGTAAGTGGTTGTCTCTGAGCCAGCCTGTCGGCTTGAGGCCTAATAACACACTTCAGAGGTATCCCAGTGTAGTATTTTGATACAGATGGTTATGGAGGATCCTGCAAAGACCAACGCTAGGAGGGACTGATGGTTTGTTCATAACAGATGTTTTCATGTTTATATTGATTGGAATATATATATATATATTTATTTAATAAAATAAGGCTGCTAGAGCCTATGTTTACTGCAGATTTTGTATGGCTTTTATTACTAAGGTTACTGGGGGAAAAAAAGGTTGGAGTATAAAGGTTGTTAGCATAAAAGGGACATCTGTTATACAATGGTCAAGTCTGGGATGGGTGCAGAGCCAGTCAGGAAGACTGTGGTGGCACAGGCAGTGGAAAGAGCCAGCTGCAGCCAGGAGGGCTAGCAGTGCCTAAAGAATTGGTACTGGGAGCAGTAGCCACAGATAGGACAGCTAGCACTAAAGACTTTTGCTACACCATAGGGGCCTGCGGTCCCTGCCTACAAAAGACATTTGTCCAGACTCAGCTGAGATTGTGCTGAGTCTAAAACGAGTGCTAGCTGGTCCTGGGAGTGATAGTCTGCAAGCAAGTGTGTGCTAAAAGTAGAACAGGAGAGAATGTATATACTGTGTGGCATTGGGGATTGTTCTTCTCAGTGGTTAGATGCATTTTGTTGCAGTGAGTCCACATCAGACAGGCATTTATAGTTAAGGGCCTGGTAGCCCACGTTTATTAAAGGGAAAAAACAAAACAAAAGTCCATCCAGGAATCCCACGCAGGGGTCCAAGCTTCAATTAAATGCACAAAATCCAAATGAAAATGCTAGCCCACCTGGCTACTCTTCAGCAGTACTGCTGCTATAGGTACTTGCCCCTCAAACGAGCTGCTTATTAAAGGGGGCTCCCGGATTCCGATAAACCCCCCTGCCCGGAGACCCCAACAACCAACGGCCAGGGTTGTCGGGAAGAGGCCCTTGTCCTCATCAACATGGGGACAAGGTGCTTTGGGATGGGGGGCGCTCGCTCGTCCCCACCCCCTTTCCTGGCCGGCCGGGTAGCGTGCTCGGATAAGGGTCTGATATGGACCTGGGGGGACCCCCACGCCGATTTTTTGGCGTAGGGGTTCCCCTTTAAGTCCATACCAGGTGACGGGGCCAGCGACGCCTCCTTCGCTGGCCCTAGCTACCTGGAGACGCGCTCAAAAGGAGCAGAATTTTCTCTCGCAGGGAAAAGTCCGTTCATTTCAAAAGTGCGGCGGACTGGCACACACACGGCGGGATTGTCCGCCAAAATGCGAGTCCGGCGGACAGATTGGAGTGCAAAAATACTTTCTTAGTCCGCCGAAGCCCACACATGGCAGGATTGTCCGGCGGACTTGAGTCCGCGGGACTTTTCCACCAGATTGTTTGATCGTGTGTACGAGGCATTTTAGAGCCTGGATGCTGGGTGGAGAGAGATGCTCAACTTCTCTCTTCAGAATTCCCCCCAAGTGTTCCCCGATTGGGTTCAGATCAGGAGACATACTTGGCCACTGAATCACTTTCACCCGGTTCTTTTTCAAAAAATGCAACAGTGGCCTTATGCCGCATACACACGGTCGGAAATTCGACCAGCAAAAGACCGATGAGAGCTTTTCATCGGAAAATGCGATCGTGTGTACGCTCCATCGGAATTTTGCTGGCTGAATTTCCACCAGAAAAAGATTGAGAGCAGGTTCTCAATTTTCCCGACAGAAAAAGTTTCTATTGAAAATTCCGATCTCGTGTATGCAATTCCGACACGCAAAAACTCACGCATGCTCAGATTCAACCACGAGATGGAAGCTATTGGCTACTGGCTATTGAACTTCCTTTTTCTAGTCCCGTCGTACGTGTTGTAAGTCTTGTACATCACCGCATTCTTGACAGTTGGAATTTGCTGTGACCGTGTGTATGTTAGCCCTTGTACACACGGTCGGACATTCCGACAACAAAATCCGTCAGATTTTTTCAGACGGATTTTGTCCGAACTGGTGTTGCATACACACGGTCGGACAAAGTTGTCGGAAAATCCGATCGTTCGTAACGTGATGACGTTATTTAGTTACGACGGGACTACATTCAGGCTAGTAGCCAATAGCTCTGGTCTAGGAATTTGATCTGAGCATGGGTGGCACTTTGTCCGATCGGAATTCTCTACAAACAATCAGACAAAGTCTGATCGGATCATGTTCTCTGAAAAATTTTATATCCAGCTCTCAAACTTTGTTGGTCGGACATTCCGACGGAAAAAGTCAGATGGAGCCCACACACGGTCGGATTATCCGACAACACGGTCCGATCTGACATTTTCTGTCAGAATGTCCGATCGTGTGTACAAGGGCTAAGACAGCTTGAGCGAAATCCCGTCGGAATTCCGGCGGGAAAACCATCATTTTTCCGACCAAAATTCTGATCGTGTGTACGTGGCATTGGATGTGTTTTTTGTATCATTGTCATGTTGGAAAAGTGCACGACGACCAAGGGCATGGAGTAATGGTAGCTGCTCTATGACACCAGCAGCATTCACGCAGTCCCACAGAAGGACACCGCCACCACCATGTTTCACAGTAGGCACCATGCATTTTTCTTTGTACTTCTCACCTTTGTGACGCCATACAGTTTTGAAGCCATCAGTTCCAAAAAAATTATCCTCTTTCTCATGACTGCAGAGTACAGAGTCTGAGTAGTCTTCTTCTTTTTCAGAATGGACCCTGGCAAATTCTAGGTGGGCTTTTTTTGTGCATGGGCTTTAGGAGAGGCTTCCTTTGTGGATAACACCCATGCACGACATTCCTCTACAGTGTCCGCCGTATTGTGTCATGGGAAACAATCGCCCCAGTTTGGTTTTCTACTTTTTCCTGACAGCATGAAATGGGCGGGGTTTTCTTTGTTAAGCAACGCCCCTTTATAATCACCTGTCTGCTGGACACTTGTTTATTGAATGATTGCACTCACCTGGAGTTGAATTCTTGTTAATTAGGATTTTGTTGTCTTAAGCCTTGTACACACGATTGGATTTTCTGACGGAATTGTGTGATGACAGGCTGTTGGTGGAAAATTCGACCGTTTCTACGCTCCATCAGACAATTTTTGGCCAATTTTCCGTGGATGGCAGGTTTAAAAATTTTCCGCAGACAAATGTGTTTTGTTGGATTTTCGGAGCGTGTGTACACAAGTCCATCGGACAAAAGCCTACGTGCAAACACACATGCTCGGAAGCAGAAAAGGTTGGTTTTGTAAACGAGCGTTCATAATGCAGAATTAATTTTTATTATTCGTGGCGCGGCAAATTATGAAATTTCGAAATGCAGAGCACAATTCTCTTCTTTAATGGGATAATAATGAAGCTGCTTTGCTGGTGATACTGATGGAGTTCTGACAAACGTATTTTAAAAAGGCTTTTTTTTTTCTAGTGATATCAAGAATAATATTAATATGTTTTTATTTAGTTTTTTCTTGGGTAAGTTACCACAACACCATTATCCCGTAGGTTTTAAGATCAAAGATACAACTATGTTGGTGTCCCTTGTCAATTTTACATTGTATTTTTTTAAATGTAACTGCCACTCCCAAACTGTCATTTGAAGTAAAACACATCGCCAAGTATTATTCTCCACATTTTTTTTATTGTGCATTAAATAAAGAAAAATAATACAATTAGACATGCTATAGAACTTAACAAAAAAATGCATTCTATGCATTCAAAAATATAGAAAATATATCAAATCAATATTATTCAACCAAAAAATAAAATAAAAGTCTCATGCATGTGTCCTGCTTCGTAATATAGGGGGTCAACAATGCCAAGAATTGGTAAAAGCAGGGGTCCGTCATCTGGAGATAATTCCGAAAATCATCCGGATTATTCTCCGGGAGCTCCCACAGCAAAGGCATATGACATAATTGGTCACGACTAATAAAGCAACCAATTTTTGGTTCAAGAGCTCTTCCTCCTCCTTTTCCTGGACTGGACTTGGGTCAAAGCAATAACTCCAAGGCAATAATAAATAACACGTCTGGTTGACGAACGGCCTTTCAGAAATGAACTGAAAAGTGCAAACTGAAAAGCGCTAAATTTAAAGTGCGAAATGAAAAGCGCAAAATGAAAAGAGCGAATCAACACTCTCCAAACTTCTACTAACACGAAATTAGCAGGAGGGGCCCAAAGGGTGGCACTAAAGATCTGAAAAAACACGTAGTACGTCACTACATTCGTGTTTGTTGGCTGACAATTTCTTGCCCTTTGTATGCAGGACAAGTTTGGGCCAACGCCCTTCAGACAAAAAGTCCACGATTTTGTTGGCGGAAAATCCGATCCTGTGTACGAGGCATTAGCATTTAGCTTTGCTCCTAAGCCCTTGTACACACGGTCGGAGATTCCGACGGAATGTGTCCTATCGGACCGTTTTGTCGGATATTCCGACTGTGTGTGGTCTCCATCGGACTGTTTCAGTCGGAATATCCGATGGACCAACTTTTCCAACTTGCCAGTAAAATTTTCAGACAAAATGCTCCGATCGGACATACTCCGATCATGTGTAGCCTACTCCGACGGACAAAGTGCCACGCATGCTCAGATCAAATTCCTAGACCAAAGCTATTGGCTACTAGCCTGAACGTAGTCCCGTCGTAACGAAATAACGTCATCACGTTATGTACAATCGGATTTTCCGACAACTTAGTCCGACTGTGTGTATGCAACATCACTTCCGGACCTCTTCCGGAATTAATCCGTCGGATTTGGTTGTCGGAATCTCCGACCGTGTGTACAAGGGCTAAGACTTTCATTGGAGTGTATTAATTTTTGCAACATGGTCTTGAATGAATTTGTTAGGAAAAATAATGTAGCGGTAACACCCCCCCCCCCTCCTCGTAGGGTTTGCTAGTAGCTGTGGTCCGTCTGTCACTCTGCCCAGCCAGACACACAACATTCACTCATTCCTTACACAGAAAACAGTCCATGCACTTTGTTTCTGTTATTTTCATTGGGGGGAAATAAACTTGGATGGGGATGTGGTAGATATGAGATGGCCAGTTGACACTGAATGCAGAGGATATATATACATATAATATATATATATATATATATATATATATATATATATATATATATATATATAACAATAATAATAGTAATAATATATAAATAAATAAATATCTATCTATCTATCTATCTATCTCAGACTGTGTATATATATATATATATATATATATCTCAAATACACTGCCTGCACTGACTTGACTTGAATATAGAGTCTACACTGAATATATAGTCTACACTAAATGCAGAGTATATATATATATATATATATATATATATATATATATATATATATATATATATATATATATAATATCTGTAAGCAGCCTTATATAGTGTGGGGCGTAGACTTAGTCCCCCTGAGCCATGATTGGCCAAAGACACCCTGCCTTTGGCCAATTATGGCTCTCTCAGCAGAGTGCGCTTTGATTGGCCAAAGCATGCAGGTCAGGTGCATGCTTTGGCCAATCATCATACAGCAGTGCACTGCGATCTCAAATTTTCCGCGAACACCCCATATGTTCGGTTCATTTCTAGAACAAGCAAACGCCCGATGTTCCGATTCGAACTTACATTCAATATAAACTGCGGGCTCATCCCTTGTCAAAAATGTCAAAATTGCCCCAGGCAGCAAGTGTTTAAAGGAGAACGTAATTCTAACCATTAATGTGTTTGTTTGTTTTTGTTGGAATTTTTATTTATTTATTGTGCATTCAGAAAGTCCATTTGGGAACATAAAAACCAGAATGGGAATTATAACCATTAAGCTAAACAGTGATGTTTCCCTAGAGTGCCCTTTTAACCTATGTCATGGCCTCTTTCTCTATTTCTGTGTGTCACCCAGTATACCGTTTTATAAAAAATCACATATAGAAATGTGTATTTTATGTTCTTGTTGAACCCGGTACATAAAGAAAATTCAGTTCTCCTGAAAAGTAACTTTTCTCTGATTATTTCGCTCCCGCAGTTTCTCGTCTGCATTTCTCCTTTAACCACGTGTGAATATTTAATCCCGCTCCCTGGGAACAGAATATTACACTCATTCCAATGGCGGGCCAGGTTCTGTGGCCGGAGGTGCCCTCAGGAATGCAGTTTGCAGGTTTCTGCCACTGCTGCCTGGTTACCGGTGCCGCGCCATGCCCCCCGCCCACCCACTGTCCTCACTAACCTGATTTCTGTTTGATCCTCTGGAAATCCAGTAATTACTTTTTCTGCACAAGCTGAAGTTTCTGGGAAAGGGGCCACACTACCAGACAGTCCGCTCAGGATCTGTACCATGACATCAGCAGTTGTATTAGAGGCCTTAGGGCCACACTGAAATTAATGGCCCACCCCCCAAGCCCCCCCCCCCCGTCCTATCCCATCTTACCCCTATCACTCAGTCTCTTGCACTAAAACCCTTTTGTTGATAAAAAAAATTCCCCTCCTTGGAAGTGCTGTGCATTAAATAAAACTTTTATATACAGTATATCCACTTCTGTCCTGTAGTACCCACCTAGAGTAGTGTAGATTGTTAGGCAAATTTAGTTAGCGCCTCTGTATTCAGTGGAGCAGAGGTTGATTATTCAGGTCTGCTCAGAGTCTCACAGGCTGCTGCTCTGCCTGCTTCCTCTTCTATTTTAGAGGATTCTAAAATTAAAGTGGGAGGAAGAAAAGAGTGAGCAACCTGGATATTAATGGAACTCCAACCAATCCCTGGGGAGATGTGCTCAGTAGGTGGTTGGGAGCCCATAAATAGTCTGGGGCCTGAGGCAGAGTCCCTGGGTCCAGTCCTGCCCGGTAGAGACCCCTGGGGCAGGACTATCGGTGGTGCCCCTAAGAACACATTCAGGTCCCAGCTATTCAGGGGGCTATTTGAAAGCTTAGTCCTAGAGTCTGTTTGGGTCTGGAGAAGCTCACTGGAGAACGGCAATAGGAAATTGGGGGGAAAAGTGTCCAGCTGTCCTATGGTAGAGTGAGTCTGAATCTGCCACACCTGAGAAGTGGCAGGTGGATATCGGAAGGAGGCCATAGATGATCCTGTGGTCCTGTGAGTAGATAACTCAAAGTGACTATGTGAAGCTTTTAGTCCTTTTGAGGAAAAGTCATAGCCACCATCAGTATTAGAGATTCTGTGTGAAGCTCAGCAAGAGGAGAGTACTCAGAATTTTGAGTTCAACTGTTGTGTGGTATCCCATGTTCCCTTCGCCCCATCCAAGTTCATTGTTTCAATAAAAACCTAATAAGACACACAAGTGCTGAAGTGCTCCAAGTATGACACACTCAATATATAATAAAAAAAAACAGTCTCAAGTAAGGGGAGTCCCGGCGTACAAGAAGAGAAATGAATGGGCGGAGGGATGGCATGACATAGGTAGACAGTTAGGACAGGCAAGGGTAGTATAGAAAAAGGGTGCCCCCTTTAAGGAAAGGAGGGTGGTTAAGGGCTGGGAGGGGTCCTGGGAAGTTTTGTGGGGAGAAGGTGAGAGAAAAGAGGTGGGTGGTGGGTGGTGGGAGAAAAGTGTGTCAGTCGGGAGCAAGGAAGAGAGAAGATTCCCACCCACCCTCCCAATGTTTGTCGGTATTACAGTGAGGCTGTCAAGACAGCCTGGCAGTGGTGGGTCTTTGGAGGAAGAGAAAAAGTCTGGAATATAAAATGGTTGGGAGCCACCTGTGGTATGGAGTTCTCGGGTACCTTTTAACGAGGGGTTAGACAATGAAGGAGTAAAATGTAGGTCACTGCAGAGTATCCTCTCTGAGTCGGTGTCTTCCGACTGGAGACCTACGTTTTAAAGAAGTTTGTCGCAGTGACCAAGTTGTAAGTCATTGCCCTCAAAGACCACCAAGGTATAGAGAAGTTTTGGTTGATGGTTATTTTAAATGTTATTTATTTAAGTTATGTATTTGTTAAATAAAAGGCCATAAGGCCATTTTACTACAAAACCTTGTCAAGTCATTTATCGGGTAATTGGGGGGGGTTTGGAGGTTTTGGTCTAGCAGGTTGGGGAAAACTGGAGGTTATCTGTCCTTCACGTGTCATGTGCTGAGTGCTCCAAATGGATAAAGTGCTATAGTGCTCCTATGATTAGTCCAGGTGCTGTGTGCCACGCTCCCCTCTTATGACCCCACTCACCGGAGATAATGAACCCTCAGCTTTGCAGTCTGTGGGTCATACATGCTGTGGTGGTCTATTGATCTGATAAGATGGGAAGAACTCAGAAACTCTCCATACAAAGCAAAGGGGGTCTTGGAGATGGCCAAATAACAGATCCGCCAGGCTCAAAAACAAAAAGAGAAGTTGATAGTGAAGTACAGCAGGGTAAAAATATAAGCGCAATTTAGGCGCCACTTACTAGACAATAGAAGAAAACAAGCAACAGTGCAGAGCGACAACTCTTCCTGGTTCGCGGCTGCACGAGGTGCGTTCCACGGAGGGGAGAAGTGACGTCAATGGTTATAGTAACTGGAAATGCGTCCACACGTTTCGCCCCTCCCCCAGGGCGTCCTTGACGGCAATGGTTATTCGAACCATTGACGTCACTTCTGTCCTCCGTGGAACGCACGCCGAGCAGCGGAGAACCCGGAAAAGTTGTTTCTCTGCACTGATGCCTGTTTTTTTCTGTTGTCTAGTAAGTGGCGCCTAGATTGCGCTTATTGTTTTTCTATATATAGATATATCTATAGATAGATATATATAGATAGATATCTCTCTCTCTCTCTCTATATAGATAGATAGATAGATAGATAGATAGATAGATAGATAGATAGATAGTTGATATAGATAGATGATTGAGATAGATAGATAGATAGATGATTGATTAGATAGATAGATAGATAGATGATTGATATATAGATAGATAGATGATTGATATATAGATAGATAGATGATTGATATATAGATAGATAGATGATTGATATATAGATAGATAGATGATTGAGATAGATAGATAGATGATTGATATATATATAGATAGATAGATGATTGATATATATATATATATATAGATAGATAGATGATTGATATATATATATATATATATATATAGATAGATAGATGATTGATATATATATATATATATATATAGATAGATGATAGATAGATAGATAGATAGATAGATAGATAGATAGATAATTTATATATATATATATATATATATATATATATATATATATATATATATATATATATATATATATATATATATCTTTGAGCACTTAGCCACAATATGCAAGCATATGTATTTCATTTCTGCAAGCGCTGTTTATATGTATATTTATATTCCGGGGTGATAGCATTCTGTGGAGAGCTGCTGAAGGTTTATTCTAATATTTTTTGTCACCTGGCGCGAGTATTTATGTTTTAATCCACTTTATGTATTGGTACTCGAGATCCCTTTTTAAATATGGAGGGGACTGTCCATCATGCCCACTTTACAGGTTGTCCCATGCAGACTCCACCATTAAATAAGCAGGGATGGGCAATTTGTGTCCCCCCCCCCCCAAACCCCCCCAATAAATGGCTTTTTGAGTTACTGTGCATACGCAAGAACTCAAATATGGTTGTTGCTTTTATCCTGGGACACGGCCCAGGACACAGCATTGGTGGGACAAAGGGCCAAGATGGAGGACTGTAATGGCAAATCTAGGACAATTGGGAAAAGAAGTAAGGCAACTGCAGGAGGAGGGTTCTTGAATTTCTTATTTTTTAGGCAGTTCTAGGAAATCATAGCTGGTTTGATACGGAATGGTCATATTTAATATAATTAAATGATAATAGATGGTAAAGTTAATATATATATATTTAAATTAAACTGTAGTTTTCCTTCAGTGGTTATATGCACTTCTAACTTTACTTTACAAAATGTTGGACAAAATTTTTGGTCTGTGTGAACAAAAGCCAGACTTCACAGTGGGCCTCGTAAGAGGATTCAGGACTGTCAATGGTTGTTGTGAGGGGTCCCTGAGAAGATTTACTCTGTGGCTGTTCTTCTGACACCAACATGTGAAGAATTGGCGTTTGATCCGACAGTATTTGTGTTACTAGACTGATTGGGTTCAGATGGTCCTCCAGAGTCAAGAGTTCCAGACCCGCTGACCTCACTCTTCTTCAGTAATGTAATAATGGTGATCAGATACTTCCTCTTTGTATCAATGTCATGGCCACTGGCGAGAAGCTAGCTGCCCAATAATTGCTGCCAGGCACAGGGCAATTTCTAAGACAGACAGAGGGGTTATATCTTACAAATGTAGACCGGTACTTAGATCAATGTTCCCATTAAACTCATAAGTAGCAATTATTACACCAGTGCCACCTGAGCTGCCTCCATTGGAGGAGAGCATAGCTGGGAACCATGGCCCGGCCATGAACCCTGATCCTCGACTTACATTGATAGTGTGCTGTGTACTCTCAACTGCTAGATCTCCAGCCCAGCCATCACACCGAGCTGTGTTCTCTTCCCAGAGTGTTGTCTACTTCTAAAGAATCGTACCACCTAACAAATGACATTATCTATGTGGATTTCGGATAGCTGGGACAAAACACTAGGAGACACAGAAAGTCTGAAGATAGTTCTCTTTAATCTTCTTAAAACTTTACTAGAACCAAATATTAACATGAATAAGTCATCAGACACCAGCACCGTGATAGAGAGCAACTGACACCAGCACCGTGACAGAGAGCACTGACACCAGCAAGGTAAGAGCACTGACACCAGCACCGAGATAGAGAGCACTGACACCACACCAGCACCGAGATAGAGAGAGAGAGCACTGACACCAGCACCGTGATAGAGAGCACTGACACCAGCACCGTGATAGAGAGCACTGACACCACACCAGCACCGAGATAGAGAGCACTGATACCAGCAACTCACTGCGGGACCCAAAAATATGACACCGCTCAACCTCTTCAAACAGGAGGGTACGGGTATATAGTACGGTGTGCTTTTTTTGTACAAGGAAGTGAGCCAAAGGTAGAAAAAAGGTCCACGTGCTAGATTAACCACTTGCTGACCGCCGCACGACGATATACGATATATGGGCGTACCTGTACGTCCCTGCCTTCCCGCGGGTGGGGGGCCTGATCGGGCCCCCCCCCCGGTGCCAGCGGCGGTCGGTATCCGTGCAGGAGCAATCCGGGATGAGGGGGCGGCCATTCATTCATGGCCACCCCCTCGCGATCGCTCCTGACGAATGGAAGTGAAGCATTGCATCACTTCCTCTCCTGTAATGTAAACACAGGCAGAGGAAGTGATGTAATCTCTCCTCCGTGTCGGTATTTTTCGTTCCGGCACCGAGGAGAGAGGATCGGTGAGTTGCACCAACACGACACTACACAGTAGAACATGCCAGGCACACTCACACCCCCCCTTCACCCCCTGATCACCCCCCCAATTACCCCTGCCCCCCCAGTCAAAGTGACGCCAATTGCATTTTTTATTTTTTTGCATTGGTGTCATTTGTGACTGTAATAACTGTTAGGGCAGTTAGGGTTAGCCCCCTTTAGTTCTAGGGTACCCCCCTAACCCCCCCAATAAAGGTTTAACCCCGTGATCACCCCCCATCGCCAGTGTCACTAAGGCTGGGTTCACATTGCAGCAGTTTATGAGAACGGATGTGATTCCCACTGCACTGCAGTGCAAATCACATCCGATCTCTGTGCGAATTGAGTTCAGCCATACAGATAGTATGGCTGAATTCGCGCCGCACCCGCCGCACCCGCCGCAAATTCGCACGGGACCCTTTTTTTGGTCCGCAGCAAAATCGGATCGCATGGGTGTTCACACCATGCAATCCGAGTTTGCAGATCGCACTGCGATATGCGAACTGATCTGGGGGTGTCATTAACATTTCACTGACACTCCCAGCAGTTCGCATAGGGCAGTGTGAACTGCCGCCGGGAGGCATGCGATGCGGGAACCCGCCGCGCATTCGTGGCGTTCCCGCATCGCTCCAGTGTGAACCCAGCCTAATAAGCGATCGTTTTTCTGATCGCTGTATTAGTGTCACAGGTGACGCTAGTTAGGCAGGTAGGTATTTAGGTTCGCCGCAGCTTTTTATAGCGCCAGGGACCCCCATATACTACCGCATAAAGCCCCCTGATTGCCCCCTAGTTAACCCTTTCACCAGTGATCACCATATAACTGTTACAGGTGACGCTGGTTGGTTAGTTATTTTTTTATAGTTTCAGGGCACCCGCCATTTATTACCTAGTCTCACTAGTGTACCCCTAAATTTAGGGGTATCTACTTTCCAAAATGGGGTCATTTGGGGGGGCTTGTGCCATCTTGGCATTTTATGGCCTTCAAAACTGTAACGCCCTTAGAAAGCCTGAAGGCGGTGCTTGGTTTTCGGGGCCCCGTACGCGGCTAGGCTCCCAAAAAGTCCCACATATGTGGTATCCCCGTACTCAGGAGAAGCAGCAGAATTTATTTTGGGGTGTCATTTCACATATGCCCATGGCATGCGTGAGCAATATATCATTTAGTGACAACTTTGTGAAAAATAAAAATAAAATAAAAAAGTTTGTAATTTTCCCGCAACTTGTGGCAAAATATAAAATATTCCACGGACTCAACATGCCTCTCAGCAAATAGCTTGGGGTGTCTACTTTCTAAAATGGGGTCATTTGTGGGGGTTTTGTGCCATCTTGGCATTTTATGGCCTTTAAAACTGTAATAGGTAGTGAGGAGTGAAGTCAAAAATTTACGCCCTTAGAAAGCCTGAAGGCGGTGCTTGGTTTTCGGGGCCCCGTACGCGGCTAGGCTCCCAAAAAGTCCCACATATGTGGTATCCCCGTACTCAAGAGAAGCAGCAGAATTTATTTTGGGGTGTCATTTCACATATGCCCATAGCATGTGTGAGCAATATATCATTTAGTGACAACTTTGTGAAAAAAAAATAAAAATAAATAAAAGTTTGTAATTTTCCCGCAACTTGTGCCAAATATAAAATATTCCATGGACTCAACATGCCTCTCAGCAAATAGCTTGGGGTGTCTACTTTCTAAAATGGGGTCATTTGTGGGGGTTTTGTGCCATCTTGGCATTTTATGGCCTTCAAAACTGTGATAGGTAGTGAGGAGTGAAATTACAAATGTATGCCCTTAGAAATCCTGAAGGCGGTGCTTGGCTTTCGGGGCCCCGTACGCGGCTAGGCTTCCAAAAAGTCGACCACATGTGGTATCCCCGTACTCAGGAGAAGCAGCAGAATGTATTTTGGGGTACAATTCCACATATAACCATGGCATGTGTGAGCAATATATCATTTAGTGACAACTTTGTGTAAAAAAAAAAAAAAAAAATTTTTTGTCATTATTCAATCGCTTGAGGCAAAAAAATAAAATATTCAATGGGCTCAACATGCCACTTATCAATTTCCTTAGGGTATCTACTTTCCAAAATGGGGTCATTTGGGGGGGTTTTGTACTGCCCTGCCATTTTAGCACCTCAAGAAATGAGATAGGCAGTCATAAACTAAAAGCTGCGTAAATTCCAGAAAACGTACCTTAGTTTGTAGATGTGACAACTTTTGCGCAAACCAATAAATATACAATTATTGACTTTTTTTTTACCAAAGACATGTGGCTGAATACATTTTGGCCTAAATGTATGACTAAAATTGAGTTTATTGGATTTTTCTAATAAAAAAAAGTAGAAAATATCATTTTTTTTCAAAATTTGCGGTCTTTTTACATTTATATCGCAAAAAATAAAAATCGCAGAGTCAGTCAAATACCTTTAAAAGAAAGCTCTATTTGTGGGAAAAAAAGGACACAAATTTTGTTTGGGTACAACATTGCATGACCGCGCAATTACCAGTTAAAGCAGCGCAGTGCCAAATTGTAAAAAGACCTCTGGTCATTGACCAGCAAAATGGTCCGGTCTGAAAGTGGTTAAATAAATTGTTTATAGAGTTATGCATATACATGGTCTACTGGTCACATGTGTTGAATTCCTCCGAGATCCATGCCTCATTCATTTTTATAAATGTGAGGTAGTCAACACTGTTGTGAGCTAGGCGAGTGCGCTTATCGGTCACGATCCCCCCTGCTGCGCTGAACGTCCTTTCGGACAGGACACTGGATGAGGGGCAAGCCAACAGTTCGATTGCAAATTGGGCAAGCTCTGGCCAGAGGTCAAGCCTGCCCACCCAGTAGTCCAGGGGTCCATCACTTCTCAGAGCAACCACATCGGCCGTTAACCTGATGTAGTCGGACACCTGACGGTCTAGGCGTTCCCTGATGCTGGATCCGGATGACACCTGTCGATGGGTCGGCTGAAAGAATGACCTCATATCCGAAGTCACCAACACATCTTCAAACCGGCCTCTTCTTACAGGCGCTGTTGGATTGGTACCCGCAACTCTTTCTCTGGGAGTGGGAATTCCTCCTCTGCCAGTGCACGGAAAAGCAGAATGCAGCATTTCTCGAAGAAAGGCCTGGAAGTGCTCCATTCTGACAGCCCTCTGTGACAGCGGTAACATTTCCACCATTTTGTGTTTGTACCGGGGGTCTAAGTACGTTTCCACCCAGTACTGGTCCTTGACCTTTATGCTTTTTATACGGGGGTCCCTGTTAAAACACTGGAGCATGAAGGCATTTGCACTAAACTGGAAGCGGTGTGGTGGCCTGGCTCCTGCTCATCATCCAGGATAATGTCGTCCTCCTCGTTCTCCACTCCCCATCCACGCACAACAACAGGGATCCCAGAGAGGTTTAAAGCATGCTCTTCTTACTCCTCCTCATCCGCCCCGGCACCATCCTCCTCTGACTCCTCTTCAGACTTCTGTTGTTGACTTGTCTCAGATAGAGTAGCCCCCCCTGGGAATTCATCCAGCATTGCGACTTCCTCATCTTCCTGCTCCTGCTCCTCCACGGCTTGATCAATGACACAATGCAATGCACGCTCCATAAAGAAGATATAAGGTACCATGTCACTGATGACGCCATGGCTGCAACTGACCAGTTTGGTGATCTCATCAAATGACTGCAGAAGTCTGGATGCGTCGCGCATGAGCAGCCACTGGCGCGGTGAAAAAAAAACAAGCTCCCCAGAACCTGTTCTGCCGCAGAGTTTGTACAGGTAGTCGTTAACTGCACGTTTCTGCTGGAGCAGCCTATCAAGCATATAGAAGGTTGAGTTCCATCGCGTCGGGCAATCGCAAATAAGACGTCTGACCGGCAGATTGTGTCGCCGCTGAATGTCAGCAAGGCGAGCCATGGCCGTGTAAGATCTTCTGAAATGGGCCGAGATTTTTCTTGCCTGCCGCAAGATGTCCTGGACCCCAGGGTATTTGACAACGAATCGCTGCATGACCGAGTTTAAGACGCATGCCACGTGGCACGTGTGTAATTTTGCCCTGTTTCAATGCGCTAAGCAGATTGGCACCGTTGTCACACACCACTTTACCAACTGTCAAATTGAGCGGTGTTAGCCACTGATCTGCCTGTGAACGCAAAGCTGAAAGGAGTGCAGGGCCAGTGTGGCTCTTGGCTTCCAGGCACAACAGACGCAGCACGGCATGGCAACGTCTCACCTGGCATGTTGAATAGGTTCTGGGGATCTTGGGCGGCGCAGCGGAAGAGATGCTAGCAGCTGTAAAGGAGAAGTCAGCCGAGGAGGAGAGGGAGGAGGATGGAGTAGGAGGAGGAGGAGGAGAAGAGCCAGGCCTGCATGCAATTAGTGGTGGTAAAACCAAATCTACACGGGTGCCACGGGTTACATGCTTGACAGCCGTCAGAAGGTTCACACAGTGGACAGTAAAAGTGATATACCTTCCCTGCCCGTGTTTGCTAGACCACGTGTCTGTGGTCAGATGTATCTTGGCACCGACACTGTGTGCCAGAGATACATTCACTTGCCGCTGAACATGGCCATATAGCTCTGGGATGCCCTTCTCTGAGAAATACTTCCTTCCTGGGACCTTCCATTGTGGTGTTCCAATGGCCACAAATTTTCAAAAGGCCTCTGAGTCCACCAGTTTATATGGCAGTAGTTGGCGGGCTATGAGTTCTGACAAGCCAGCCGCCAACCGTTGGGCAAGAGGGTTATCCGGCGTCATCATTTTTTTTTTTATGCTCGAACATTTGGCCCACGGAAGCCTGCCTTTTTCCAGAAAAATGTGAGGATGGCGTGATGGAAGGTGGAGTGGAGGACAATTGTGAGGAGAAGGAGAAGTAGAAGACGAGGCTGGACGGTGAGAGCCTGGAGTGTGGCTTTGTGTGTTCCGTTGCTCCCACTGGGCTCGGTGATGGCTGCTCATGTGCCTTCTTAAGGCGGTCGTCCCTAGGTGAGTGTTGGGCTTACTGCAACTTATGCGTTGACTGCAAAGAATGCAGATGGCAACGCTATTGTCAGCAGCGGACACGTTAAAAAAAAGCCCACACTGCGAAGCCATGTGCCGGCGTCCTGGGAGCGCCAGATGTGACCTACATGGTTGATGCCTCGCTCCTGATACATTTGCAGTCTGCTTTGTCCCTCCTGTGCAATCTAAGTTCTGCCTGCTTCTCCTCCCTATCTGCTGGTCCATATCTTCCTCTGAACTCCCCTCCTCTTCCTCTCTTTTGGGCACCCACGTGACATCACTAGACACGTCATCATCGACGTCACCTTCCCCACCGCTATAAGTAGAGATCTTAGAGTAGGCAGCAACACCGGGGACCAACCTCCTCCTTGGGCTGATCTGGGTACTGTCGTCAGACTGCTGAGTGGCGGTTGTTACTACCTCCTCTTCCTGATCCAATGCCAAGAATGGCTACGCATCGGCAATGTCTTGTGATGGATCGGAAAATAATTCCTGTGACTCAAGCGGAAGGTATGTGGTGGTGGTGGTGTTGGTGGTAGTGTCTTTGGATGAGAGGGTGCAGAAGAGTAAGGCTGAGTGAGCCACTCAACCAAGTCTGGTGCATCCTTTGACGTAATCGCACGCACCTTCTGCAATTTGCCACTTTGGCTCAAGTCTGTTGCTCCTGCCCTACCCCTACCACCCCTGTGGAAGGGCCTGCCTCTTCCTCTGCCTGTCATTTTTTAAATGACCCTGTGACAAAAGTCTCTCGAGAAGTGCAGTATGTATGTGGAAGAAGGTAAATAACACCCCGCTTCAATCTGTCGTTTTTGGGGGCCACTGGTCTATCACACCAGTTACAATACTTTTTTTTTTATTGCGTTTGTCACTCTTTGTAGTATCGCTGCAGAACCACTCAGCAGTCACAATGCTGCACAGTGGAAATGCACTATACTATGCTTTCTATATGTGCAAGTATTTTATACGTGTATTACACACCTATATACTGCACACCAAATAGTACACCTATACCAGTCCTTAAAAGGACCTTTGTGGACCTAGTAGCTAGTGATTTGCAGACTGTCCCTCAGTCCCTACACTGATAAAAGACAGCTGCAGAATCGGGCAGCAGTCAAGTGTAATATTCTTTCTATATTTGAAAGAAAGTAGATTATACATGTACAACCCTATATACTGTACACAAATACCAGTCCTTAAAAGGACCTTTGTGGACATAGCAGCTAGTGATTTGCAGACTGTCCCTCAGTCCCTACACTGACAAAAGACAGCTACAGAATCGGGCAGCAGTGCACTCAGCAATCACCAGCACCCTATATACTGTACACCTATACCAGTCCTTAAAAGGACCTTTGTGATCCTAATAGTAATATCTAGTGATTAAACTGACTGTCCCTGCTCCACACAGCGTCCTGTCCCTACACTGACAAAAGACAGCTGCAGAATCAGTCAGCAGTGCACTCAAGAATCACCAGCACAGCAGTGCACCGAACCCTATATACTGTACACCTATGCAAGTCCTTAAATGACTTTTGTGGACCTAATAGCTAGTGATTTGTGTCACTACAGTCTGTCCCTGCTCCACACAGCAACCTTTTCCTACACTGACAAAAGACAGAATGTAAAATGGCTGCCAGATCAGGTCTATTTATAAGGTAGGGGGTATGTCCAATTGTCCATGTGCTGAAATGTCTCAATTGGCTGTCCTGTACCCCATGATGTGTCATCATGGGTCAAAGTTCTTTCACAATGTAAACGCATATGTCCGCCGGGCGAACAGCGCCAGAAGTCCGCCGGTTTGGGCGAATCGCAAACATGCAAAATTTCGCCACGAACCGACCGCCGGGCAAACTGCAAGGCCATTTCTAGTGGTGGTGTAATGGTGTGGTGGGATATTTTCTTGGCACACTTTTTGCCCTTTAGTACCAATTGATCATGGTTTAAACACCATGACCAACCTGAGTACTGTTACTGACCATGTCCATCCCTTTATGACTACAGTCTCCCCATCTTCTGATGGCTTCTTCCAGCAGGATAATGCACCATGTCACAAAGCTCCAATCATCTCACCACTGGACAATGAGATCCCTTTGCTCTATTGACCTCCACACTCACCACATCTCATCCAGTAGAGCACCTTTGGGATGTGGTGGAAGATTTGCATCATGGATGTGCAGCAACTGTGTGATGCTATCATGTCACTATGGAGCCAAATCTCTGAGGAACATTTCCAACACACGGTTGTATCTATGCCACCAAGAATGAAGGCAAAAGGGGGTCCAACCCGCTACTAGCGAGGTGTACCTAATAAAGTGTCCGGTGAGTGTATATAAATATATGAATGACCTGTTCCAAAATATCCTCATAAAATACATGTCTACAATGAAACACAATCTGCACCCTCACAAGGTGGCTTCTAAAGAAACGTTGTTGTCTTACAAAGCTGGTGGAGGCCCCAGGTAGAGCGGTTTCGATTTTGGGGCCCCTTATGTCTTAAAGTGCCCCCCCCCCCCCCGCCTGTGATGGAGTTTCTGTCTTGTTGTGTTTGTGGGATGGAGCTGCATTCAGCACCCACATTAGGGATGAAAGGCGTCTCGGGAGATAAGAGAGTGGCTGTACCTTTAATAACAAACATGACTCCTCAGTAGGGGCTCCTATTTCGTCTTGGATCAGAAAGATTGTGTTTGGAGATGAAAGAGGTGATGGCGCCAGTATTGAGGATTGATTGAGATCTTCACACAAAGGCAAGGTGGACAATTAACCCCTTCCAAGGCTGTAGGTGTACGGCTCTTCACCGCACCGCCGCCAGGGACCCGGAGATTTGCCCTGCGGAGCCCAACATCACCTTAATGACACAGGCCGGCATGAATCTACTCAATGCTTAGTAGTGTTGGTGCCGTGTGTGGTTATCATATTCACAAATAGTATCAATAATGATGATACTGTATATATATAATATGTATATCGTATATTTTTACATAGTTACATTGGTCCAGGTTGGTCCACCTACACTATACTACCAAAAGTATTGGGACACCTGCCTTTACACGTACATGATGTTTAATGGCATCCCAGTCTTAGACCTTGTACACACGGCCGGAGATTCCGACGGAATGTGTCCAATCGGAACGTTTTGTCGGATATTCCAACTGTGTGTGGTCTGCATCGGACTGTTTCTGTCGGAGTATCCGGCGGACCAACTTTTCCAACTTGCCGGTAAAATTTTCCGACAAAATGCTCCTATCGGACATACTCCGATCATGTGTAGAGAATTCCGATCGGACAAAGTGCCACGCATGCTCAGATAAAATTCCTACACCAAAGCTATTGGCTACTAGCCTGAACGTAGTCCCGTTGTAACGAAATAACGTAATCACGTCGGGTTTTCCGACAACTTTGTCTGTGTATGCAACAGTTTCGGACAAAATCCGTCGGACAAAATCCGACGGACAAAATCCGACGGATTTGGTTGTCGGAATGTCTGACCGTGTGTACAAGGGCTTAGTCTGTAGGGTTCAATATTGAGTTGGCCCACCCTTTTGCAGCTATAACAGCTTCAACTCTTCTGGGAAGGCCGTCCGCAAGGTTTAGGAGTGTGTCTATGGCAGTGATGGTGAACCTTGGCACCCCAGATGTTTTGGAACTACATTTCCCATAATGCTCAACCACACTGCAGAGTGCATGAGCATCATGGGAAATGTGGTTCCAAAACATCTGGGGTGCCAAGGTTCGCCATCACTAGTCTATGGGAATGTTTGACCATTCTTCCAGAAGCGCATTTGTGAGGTCAGACACTGATGTTGGATAAGAAGGCCTGGCTCGCGTACACACAATCGGATTTTGTCTGAAGGGCGTTGGCCAGGAACTTGTCTTGCATACGCATGGCAAGGAATTGTCGGCCAACAAACACGAACGTAGTGACGTACGATGAGCCGATAGAGAGGAAGTTCAATTGTCATGCGCCACCCTTTGGGCTCCTTCTGCTAATTTTGTGTTAGTGGACGTTTGAGTGTTGATTCGTGCTTTTCATTTAGCGCTTTTTTTTATTTTGCGCTTTTCAGTTAGTTTCTGAACGGCCGTTCGTCAACCAGCCATGTTGCGGAATGGGGGAGATAACGTGTTATTTATTATTGGCTTTGGAGTTATTGCTTTGACCCAAGTCCAGTCCAGGAACAGGAGGAGTTCTTGGACCAAAAATTGGTTGCTTTATTAACGGTGACCAATTATGTCATATATGCCTTTGCTGCAGGAGCTCCAGGAGAATAATCCAGATGTTTTTTTCGGAATTATCTCTGGTTTGCGGACCCCTGCTTTCACCAACTCTTGGCATTGGTGACCCCCTATATTAACCACTTGCCGACCAGCGCACGCCGGTGTACGTCGACAGAATTGCACGGGCAGGCAAATGGGCGTACATATACGTCCCTTTAAATTTGCCGCCCTGCCATCGGGAGCGGGCCACCGGCGGCGCGCTCCCGCGCTGGTCGGGACCCCCGTGAGTCCGGTTGCGGGACTCGCGAACTCGATCGCCGCGGGCATACCGGCGATCGTCTCACGGAGCGGCCGAATGAAGAAATGCCGTTGTAAACAGCATTTCTCCATTCTGCCTAGCAACTAGTGACGCTGATCTCTGCTCCATGTGATTGGAGCAGAGATCAGTGTTCACTAAATGAAAGCCCAACCCCCCCACAGTTAGTAACACACCCCTAGGAACACTTAACCCCTACACTGCCACCCACTGGTTAACCCCTTCACTGCCAGTGTCATTTACACAGGAATCACTGCATTTATATAGCAGTGATTACTGTATAAATGACAATGGTCCCAAAAATGTGTCAAAAATGTCCGATGGGTCCCCCACAATGTCGCAGTCACAATAAAAATCGCTGATCGCCGCCATTACTAGTAAAAAAAAATAATAAAAAATTATTCATAAAAATGCTATAAAACTATCCCTATTTTGTAAATGCTATAACTTTTGCGCAAACCAATCAATAATCGCTTATTGCGATTTTTTTTTACCGAAAATATGTAGAAGAATACGTATCGGCCTAAACTGAGGGAAAAAATGTTTTTTTATATATTTTTGGGGGATATTTATTATAACAAAAAGTAAAAAATAATGCGTTTTTTTTCAAAATTGTCGCTCTATTTTTGTTTATAGCGCAAAAAACAAAAACCGCAGGGGTGATCAAATACCACCAAAAGAAAGCTCTATTTGTGGGAAAAAAAGGACGTCAATTTTGTTTGGGAGTCACGTCGCACGACCGCGCAATTGTCAGTTAAAGCGACGCAGTGCCGAATCGCAAAAAGTGGTCTGGTCTTTGACCAGCAAAATGGTCCGGTCTGAAAGTGGTTAAGAAGCAGGACACATGCATGAGACTTTTATTTTATTTTTTGGTTGAATAATAATGAATAATAATGATTTGATTTGTTATATTTTCCATATTTTTTAGAATGCACTATTTGGTTAAGTTCTATTGGCAGATATCATGTCTAATTGTATTTGTTTTCTTTTTTTTAATGCACAATAACAAAAATGTGTAGAATGATTTTTGGCTATAGCCGCGTACACACGGGCGGACTGTCTGGCCAACTTAGTCCGCCGAAACACATTTCAGCGGACAGTCCGCTCGTGTGTGGGCTTCAGCGGACTTTTTCAGCGTGCAGTCTGGCGGACTAAGTATTTCGGAATTTCCGAAATACTGTCCGTCGGACTCGCATTTCGGCGGACAATCCGCCCGTGTGTATGCCAGTCCGCCGTACTTTTGAAATGAGCGGACTTTTCCCGCCCGGAGAAAAGTCCGCTCATTTCGAGCGGGTATCCAGGTAGGCGGGGCCCGCGAAGGAGACGTCGCTGGCCCCGCCGCCTGGTATGGACTTAAAGGGGAACCCCAACGCCGGAAAAAATCGGCGTGGGGGTCCCCCCAAGTCCACAACAGACCCTTGTCCGAGCACGCTACCCGGCCGGCCAGGAAAGGGGGGCGAGCGAGCGCCACCCCTCCTGAGCCGTACCAGGCCGCGTGCCCTCAACATGGGGGGTGCCTTGGGGAAGGGGGGGCCGCGCGACCCCCCCACCCCAAAGCACCTTGTCCCCATGTTGATGAGGACAAGGGCCTCTTCCCGACAACCCTGGCCGTTGGTTGTCGGGGTCTGCGGGCGGGGGGCTTATCGGAATCCGGGAGCCCCCTTTAATAAGGGGGCCCCCGGATACCGGCCCCCCCACCCTATGTGAATGAGTATGGGGTACAATGTACCCCTACCCATTCACCTGTAAAATAAAAGTACAAAAAAAAACACAACACACGAGATAAAATACTTTATTGCACAGCTCCGGGGGTCTTCCGTCTTCGGGGGTCTTCTCGCCGGACTCCTCCGCTATCTTCTTGTAGCTCTTTTGCTAGCGGAGGAGTCCGGCTTTCTTCCTCGCCGCCGGCCTCTTCTTCCGACTTCGGGGGTCTTGTCCCCCTCTTCGGTTCTTCTGCCGGGCCACCGCGCCTTCTTATAGCTCTTTTACAGGCGGTGGACCGGTCTTCGGTCTTCTGTCGCCGCCGCCGCCCCTTCCGTTCTTCCGACCGGGCCACCGCCTGTAAAAGAGCTATAAGAAGGCGCGGTGGCTCGGCAGAAGAACCGAAGAGGGGGACAAGACCCCCGAAGTCGGAAGAAGAGGCCGGCGGCGAGGAAGAAAGCCGGACTCCTCCGCTAGCAAAAGAGCTACAAGAAGATAGCGGAGGAGTCCGGCGAGAAGACCCCCGAAGACGGAAGACCCCCGGAGCTGTGCAATAAAGTATTTTATCTCGTGTGTTGTGTTTTTTTTTTGTACTTTTATTTTACAGGTGAATGGGTAGGGGTACATTGTACCCCATACTCATTCACATAGGGTGGGGGGCCGGTATCCGGGGGCCCCCTTATTAAAGGGGGCTCCCGGATTCCGATAAGCCCCCCGCCCGCAGACCCCGACAACCAACGGCCAGGGTTGTCGGGAAGAGGCCCTTGTCCTCATCAACATGGGGACAAGGTGCTTTGGGGTGGGAGGCCGCGCGGCCCCCCCTTCCCCAAGGCACCCCCCCATGTTGAGGGCACGCGGCCTGGTACGGCTCAGGAGGGGGGGCGCTCGCTCGCTCCCCTTTCCTGGCCGGCCGGGTAGCGTGCTCGGACAAGGGTCTGTTGTGGACTTGGGGGGGACCCCCACGCCGATTTTTTTCGGCGTTGGGGTTCCCCTTTAAGTCCATACCAGGCGGCGGGGCCAGCGACGTCTCCTTCGCGGGCCCCGCCTACCTGGAGACGCGCTCGAAATGAGCGGACTTTCCTCCGCGTGTGTGGGCGAGTCCGTTCATTTCAAAAGTAGGGTGGATAGTATGGCGGACTTAGTACGCCGTATTAGTCCGCTCAAAAAGTGCCGTGTGTGGGCAAGTCCGTTCATTCGAAAGTATGACGGACTGTCCGTCGGATTGTCTGACGGACTAAGTTGGCCAGACAGTCCGCCCGTGTGTACGCGGCTTATGTGTTTTACTTCAAATACAATGTAAAATTGGCATACTAGCACATTATGAAATACGTACCTTAGAGCAAAGGTGACAGGGCTCCCCCCCCCCCCACCCCCCCCCCCCCCCCGTCTTCCCTCTGTGTTCGTGGCCTCCAGTTGTATGAGTGGCCGAAGCCACGATGATGTCCCTCCCACGCAGGAACTCTTGGTTCCGGGAGAGAGCTCCCAAGGTTCGGCATACTGCGTCAGACCTTCAGAGCTCGGTACCGGAACTGAGAGCTCCGGCGCACATGTGCGGGATTGACGTCACCCACTGCATCCAGCGTGGATATCTCCTAAACCGTACACGTCTAGAAGATATTCCATAGAATGCTGCGTTACTAAACCCAAACTTGTTTTAGTATCTATCCCTGGTTTTATGGGGAAAATCCCACAAGGGGGAGGGGACTAGGGGGGGGGGGAGAATTGGATTGGGACTTTGTGATACCAGGCACCAGAAAATGCAACATGCCACAAGGTATCGATCATGGTACGACAATACACTGTACAGGGGTTCGATGGAGCCAACAAAAGCGTACAGTCTATGTAGTGTTGTGTCATAGATTCCAATAGCAAAAAATAACTGCAATCGAATATATTGCAGTTATTTTTTCTTTTTTTCTTTTGGAATCTATGACCCTTGTGTATATATACCTGTATGGTTTTGATGCTATACATCTAGCACTTTATGGATCAAGTTAGCACTTTAATTTTGGAGCGCAGCAGCATATATGGGTTTATTTATATTATTTTCTTGGGTGGTGTTTAATCCCTGTCGGTGTGTTTGCTGCAACTAAATAACCCTTTTTTTTGTACAACTCAGGTAGGGTCGGGAATATCCATTGTTTTACCTATGTATTGTTGTACCATGATCGATACCTTGTGGCATGTTGCATTTTTTATTATTTATTTACGTGAAATTTATACCCTTTTTGGTCACCCATGTTTCAGGTGGCCTTTTATTCACCAATTTAAATACATTTTGTAAGTTTAGCTTCTACCCTTTGTGATTACCCTATAAATATTTGTTTCATTTTCCCCTCTTTTTTTTTTTTTTTTTCAATTTCTGGTGCCTGGTATCGCAAGGTCCCAATCCAATCAACACCCCCCCCCCCCCAGTCTCCTCCCCCCTTGAGGGATTTTTATAAATTTTACCTTCAGGTAAGCCTTATTATAAGCTTACCTGTATAGGCAGTGGTGGCTGGTGGTATATTTTTTTGTAGATGGCAACTACTGGAGCACATAGAGCCACTTGTCCCTTTTGCCACCCCCCCCCCCCCCCCCATCAATCCTGGCCTTGGAGCCATTAACCACTTAAAGACCGCCTACTGCATATACTGCGGTGATGCAGCTCTATTGCGCAAAATCGTGTAACCTGTGCATCATTTCGTGCAATAAACACTGGATATATTACTGGATACATTGACCCCCCTCTGTCCAATCAGTGGGTCTAGCGGACCCAATGTTCGCCGGCCACCAGCGATCGTTCCCCAGAGAGGCTGAACGGCAATCTTCATATGTAAACAAGGCAGATTGCAGTTCTGACAGGGGAGGACACAGAGATCTTCTGCTCCTGCTAAGCAGGAACATGGATCTCTATTCTCCACCCCCCCCCCCCCCCCCTGTAACAGTCCAACCCCCCTCACACTGTTAGTAAGCACCTCCTAGGTACACACTTAACCCTTTAAACACCCCTGATGTTTAACCCTTTCCCTGCCAGTGTCATTAGTACAGTGACAGTGCATATTTTTTGCAGTGATCACTGTACTAATGTGACTGTTTCCCCCAAAAAAGTGTCAGTTAGGTGTCCGATTTGTCCACCGCAATGTCGCAATCCCGCTAAAAATAACTGATTTGTTTTTGTTTTTTTGGGGGGTTTGGTTGGTTTTGGTGTTATTTTGTTTTTGTGGTTTTGACTGTATTGTTTTAAATGTTGTTTCCATATAAAATAATAAAAAGGATTTGATTGAAAAATAAAAATCACTGATCACCGCCATTACTAGTAAAAAAAAAAAAAATATATATATATATATATATATATATATATAAGAAAAAATTCCATAAAAATATCCCATAGTTTGTAGATACTCTAAATTTTGCGCAAACCAATCAATATACGCTTATTGTGATTTTTTTTATTTTTTTTTATTTTTTTACCAAAGACTTGTAGCAGAATACATATTGGCCTAAATTGATGAAGAAATTCAAATTTTATTTTTACATTTCTTTATTGGATGTTTTATAGCAGAAAGTAAAAAAAAATAGTATTTTTTTTTTTTTTTTTCTAAATTGTCGGTCTTTTTTTTTTTGTTAAATAAAACCGCAGAGGTGATCAAATACCACCAAAAGAAAATTCTATTTGTGGGGGGAAAAAAAAGGACATCAATTTTATTTGAGTACAATGTCTCACGACCGCGCAACTGTCAGCTAAAGTAGCGCAGCGCGGTATAGCAAAAAATTACCTGGTCATTAAAGCGGACCTTCAGCCATTTTTCCATCTATTAAATCTTCTGCCCTTGTTGTTGTTGTTTTAACTTTGGATGGTAATACATTTTTCTCTGCCAGTAAATCCCTTATACAGCCCCCTTCCTGTTTTTTGTCTGGTCATTGGCCTAGGATTATGACATCATACACAGCTCTCTCCCTCACACTCCCAACTTTTTGAGATGGGAACAAGGGACATCTATTAACAGAAGTATGCAGGCATAGGACACGCCCCCTGTCCCCCTAACCACTTCCCGCCCGGTCAATAGCAGAATGACGGCCGGGCGGTGGTTCAGTTATCCTGACTGGGCGTCATACGACGTCCTTCAGTATAACAGCCGCCGCGCGCCCGTGGGGGCACGCATCGCAGCAATCTGTGGGGCAGTGTGTCAGTCTGACACACTGCTACCCCGATCTTGGTAAAGAGTCTCCGGCGGAGGCTCTTTACCACGTGATCAGCCGCGTCCAATCACGGCTGATCATCATGTAAACAGGAAAAGCCATTGATCGACTTTTCCTCACTCACGTCTGACAGACGCAATCAGCGGTTCTCCTGACAGGGGGGGTCTATCGCTGATTGTTTATCAGCGCAGCCCCCCCCTCGGGTGCCCACACTGGACCACCAGGGAAGCCTCCAGGACCACCAGGGATGTGGGCAACATGCGGATGGCCAGGTATGTAACCCACGGCCATCCACATGTGCCCAATCTGTTCCAATCAGTGCCCACAAATGGGCACTGACTGGCATCATCATGTAACAAAATAAAATCAGTGATGCCCAGCAATGCCACCCAGTGTCATCAGTGCCACCCGTCAGTGTCCAGCAGTGCCACCTATCAGTGCCCATATGTGTCACCTATGAGTGCCGCCTATGAGTGCCCATCAGTGGCGCCTATGAGTGCCCATCAGTGCTGCATAACAGTGCCACCTATCAGTGCCCATCGGTGCCATCTATCAGTGCCTATCATCAGTGCCCGTCAATGCCACCTCATCAATACCACCTCATTGTTGCCCTTCAGTGCTGCCTTATCAGTGCCCGTCATTGAAGAAGAAAACATACTTATTTACAAAAAATGTTAACAGAAACAAAGAAAAACTTGTTTTTTTTTCAAAATTTTCGGTCTTTTTTTATTTGTTGCGCAAAAAATTTAAATCAGAGTTGATAAAATGCTACCAAAAGAAAGCTCTATTTATTGTAACAAATGATAAAAATGTAGTTTGGGTACAGTGTAGCATCACTGCGCAATTATCATTCAAATTGAAGCATCGCTGAAAGCTGAAAATTGGCCTGGGCAGGAAGGTGTCTAAGTGCCCCCCGGTATTGAAGTGGTTAAAGGAGAATTCTACAAAATAAAGATTAGGTAAACCCACAAGTGTTTTTTTACCACTTCTATTTTTTTATATTGGCTTTTGAAATGTAAAATTTCAGCAATTTAGAAATCAGATGAAAGGTTTAGCACTGAGAGTAGGGATGCCGCCTGTCCATGATTCACCCGGACAGTTCGGGTTTGGAATCATGTGTCCGGGTTTCAGACTGCCTGAAACCTGGACACATTATTTAGACTGGATTATGGCTTTCCAGCAGGGTTGCTGGCTGCAGTTGTTTAGCTGAGAGTGTCTGTTACACTCTCTTTCACACTGCCCAAAGCCACCACTAACAATCCCCCCACCCCCTACACACACAGACAGGAGAGGAGAGAGGGCTCGATCTGCACCTCTTCCCTCCACCCCTACCCCTCTGT